>NC_080101.1:43061292-43803792 GCF_950005125.1 Chionomys nivalis | reverse complement strand
GATATAGAATATCACTCCTGGGAAATCCAGTCCACAGTTTTACCCACTTATCTAGTTTTGGCTAACTAGACTTAGCATGCAATTTCCAGAAACCATCAACATACTTATTCTCAGTAATAGAACATATTTAATCTCAGTAGAAAGCCTAAATATAATAAAGAAAATAATTTATATACCATTGCAGTTAAAATCACTAGCCAAGAATGATTTCATGTTGAAGATGACCACTGATATCGGTGTTGTGAGAACTGTATTGGCAGGAAAACTTTCTGATGTAAGGGAATATCCTACTGCCAGCACCCAGCTCAAGTTTATAATTATTGCAGAGGCAGTGAATGCTCCTCTGAAAAG
Organism: Chionomys nivalis; assembly: GCF_950005125.1. NCBI lineage: Eukaryota > Metazoa > Chordata > Mammalia > Rodentia > Cricetidae > Chionomys > Chionomys nivalis. The sequence goes on along the minus strand of NC_080101.1, from coordinate 43,803,441 downwards.
AAAGTGCCTTAGTGATGGACTGCTGCAATCAACTGCAATTTATTTCCTCTGTACAATAAAAATGAAAATTAAATCTCCATTTAGGAATGTTTCGTACTTACTTTGTTACCTTCCAGCCTTCCATCAAAGGACCTACTATTTCGACTGTAAAGGTGCTACATGGCAACCCAACTGTAAATCTGAAATAATTTATCCCCAAAAGCCTTGGCTTAGAGGGATAGTAAATTTCCAAACTGACAAAACACACAAAGATTTGGGAACAAAGAATATCAGTATAATCCCAGCTCTCTTAGTAAGAAGAGGGTGACCCTAACATGCTAGTGGGCTGACAATATCTCAAATATTGGCTCATATGACCTTCCCCACATTTATGAAATTGTATTAAATTTTAAAATAACATTTGAGGAATTTCAACATAGAATATTCCCATCCAATACTTTGTTTGAAATAATTATTATATAAAATATATATGCCATGATTTAAATGAGAATTGTCGCCAGAGGCTCATGTTTAAATGCCTGGTCCCAGTTGTTAGCAATGGTTTGTAAGGATTGGGAAATTCAGTCATATTGTAGGTGGTGTCACTTGGCAAGGCTTTAAGTTTCAAGAGCCCCTGTAAGACACTGTCACACACTCTGTCTCTCTGCTGCTTTTGGATCAGATGTAAAACTCTCGGCTACTGCCCCAGCATCATGCCTGCCTGCGTGCTGCATTGTTTCCCGCCATGATAGTTAGAAATTTACTGTCTGACAATGTAAACAAGCCCTCAGTGAAATGAGACCCTTGGTTTTGATTAATTCATCAGAATCAAATTCCAAAATTATACATACTAAGTTAAACAAGGGGAATTATTTCTACAAAAGTTTCACAATCACCTTTGAGGCATTGCTATAAATCTTGATTTGGTAATTGACTTTTCATATTTTAATAGTCTTGGGTCAATTAACACACACTTTAAGTAGTGCCCTGATTTGTTTCACTGCTTTCATTTAATAGAAATTCAACAGAACATATACAGAAAGCTCATTAGCATGGCTAATAAAATTCACTTTTCCTTATATGCCAGTGGATTTTTAGAGAAAAAGACACATGAGACAAATTAAACTCACATAGATCTCTACACAGAGAAAATTAAATGAAAAATGGCCTCTGGGTACCTATTTCTCATTATTAGAGAACAGCACAATATCCTACATAGGTTTTCTTTTATTTCTAATCTTTCTGAAAAATAGAAATGGAATCGCTAATTAAACATTTTCTACTTCCAAACCAGTGTGTCATGTCTTCTGCCTAAAATGTCGAAGCTACATCAGTCTTTCAAGCAGAATGAGCTACTGCTATGGCAGACGTCCCAACAACTTTGGATAAACATTGACCTGCTGAGAAGTTAACTTATCGGACACACACAAATTAATTTTGCACAAATCATTGCAAATTACCCTAGTGTAAAAGTAATTTTCCATCGATGATATCTAAGTCACTTGTGATATATAGTTTGAGTTTGGAATTTTAGAATAATGTCAATAATCATAATTTACAATATCCTACCACATTAGCCCATGCCATCACAGAGTCAATGACAGGTTTATTAGAAAGGAGAACAGCAGCCTGACCTAAATCTTCATGAAAAGCCCCCAAGATTAGACTTAAGTCAGTGCAGTTATGGCTCTAGTCACTGCAAAAGGAGCTGCCTGCTGTTTTCCTACAGAGTCTCAAGTAGTAAGAAATCCAAGTTAGTGGTTGTAAAGAGGAAGAAATCTTGCCGAAAGAAAGCTTCAGTAAGAGGACACTGGCTATCACCGCATCAGTTCATGATTAAGAGAATACAAACTACCAGAGGATTTTCAAGGGTGCAGAGAAGCATATGTGTGGTGATGGCATCCATCAGGGCATCACAGGGGACTTTCCTGATGTCTGCAGAATACAGTTCAAGCCTACTTGTTTCGCAACTTTCACTACAGTCTCCAAAACGTTATCCCTTTCTACAGGGATATATTGCTGAGTCCTTAGGGTACTATCTTCCACATGGTCATTGTCATCCCTGCACTAAAAGGTTGTCCATTACCCATGTGCTCATCTTTACCACTCCTCTCATTTCCCTACCTGCGAGACTCTCCCTGGATTTGGCTAGACTTACAGTGCTCTAGCTATAGCCACTGCTTCTACATTGGTTTGTCACTAAACATTTTTCCTGAGTGCTATGATCCATTCTCCTTTGCTACCACAATTGTAAGTGAAGATTCATAATTATCTAGCATTAGTAGACAGGCAGAGCTAAGTTCTTAAAAGCGAGTAGCCTCATGATAACTGAGTTATACAAGACAGTCTGAGTTTATTCTGATTTTAGCCTCCTGGTCTATTCTGTTTTGTAATACATGTCCAGTTGAGAACAAATCTCAGAGCATGCCCACTTGTTTAGCCTTGATGCTCGTTCATTCAGTCTACCATTAATTCAATGTTTATTAAAATGATTTGTTATGGCTCTTCCACTGGGGTTAAAGAACTTCATCACTGTTTGGGGGAGTGGACCAATGGTTGCAGTGCATCATAAAGGTAACTGGAGCAGGTAACTCAGAAAGTATATTATGCCCATCTTAGGGAAGGAACCTTGAGGAAAGACATGGAAGTAAAATTACATAGCAAATGGGAACTAACCAAATGAAGGGGAAAGAAATGCAGGCCAACAGTAGGGGAAACCGTATACATCAATTCCAGAGCCAAAGTGAATCAAGTACAATCTGGTCCTTGTCGAAATTGCTAGGAATGATGGAAAGTTTCACTTTTCAGCACTTAAGTCTTCACAGATCATGTTACACCAATTGGCAAAAAATAAGTCATTAACCACACACTTGCACAGAGTATGAGTCACTGAGTATATGTAATTTAAATAAATCATAGACCAATGAGGATTTGCAAGAATTAATTTATCTCATCTCCTTAAATATTTTGAGTTATTAATATTTTTTCTGCTTCACAGTATGTAATAAGATAACAGCCTAAGTAAACAATATTTTTAACTTCATTAATTCATTTAATAATTATACCAATATTTAACACAGTCATGCTATTCCTAACCACTTCTTTCATGGTGCTTATTCCACAAATGAAGAAAGTCAGTGCCAACACTAAAACAAGCAAACCGTTAAATCAATTATACAGCACTTCACATAAAATCATCAGAGGCAAAGCAGAGGCAGTGATCCATAAAACTAAGGCCAAGTCCCATAAAATGTCCATTTAGTAAAAATATTTTTTTCAGAATCAAATCAAATACTAATATTTTCTTCTAACAAATGACATTGGTTATATTTCATTTACAACTCCCTAAATAACTGAGAGTCACAGATTAATGATCTTAAATCGGGCAGTTTGTTAGAGATAACTGGAGGATCCATGACATTTGTCGGAACCAGTGTGATGCCTGAGCTGTGTGATCTGACCATCAAGAGGCCAGACCTTCTCATCCTCTTGCCAGGATTTCAGTCAGCTGTTCAAACTTCTAAGAACACCATGCCTCTTTCTTAATAAAAGAAGAAAATGATAATAACAACAAGTGCCAAATACAGGCTACATTGGAGTTCCCAATGCTTTGGATTCACTGTAATCTAGTTAATTAACATTGGGCTCTTAGGACAGTGCGCTGCACTTTTGAAATACACTAGCTGTTTGCATTTCACTTCATTAGCAAAAAAAATAAATAAATAAAGAGCCTTGTTCAGAACCACTGTAAGTTTTATGTACTGGCTCTGCTTTCTTATACTCTCAACAGCTGTAATAAAAGGGCTATTTATTGCTATGCTACATGGGTTTCAAATAGCAAAGAAAGTTTATTTCTTTGCAAATGACCCACATAAGAAGAGTATCAACACTCTTCTTATATTCTGATTGCAAATTTTTTTAATATAAAATAATTATACCAGCATTGTCAGGAAGAATGATGGCTGTCGGCAAACTCAATAATTAGGACAGATACAGCTTTCCCTCTTCTTTCCCAGTATACCTTCTTGGTGGCTTCCGCCTGAGAACTTGAATAGAACTTCCCAGGCCCCATGTATATAGACTGAAATTGCTATATGCTCAAGAGAGTATCCTGATGTGGTTCAATGATTGGGTTAAGAGCCAACATCACAGCTGATCTGCCTCTGTCTTTTCAACCAGGAATGCTAGCAGCAAGCTCCACTGAAATTCTATACAACGAAACAAGACATACATTTGTATATTCTTGCTTTCTTTGAGATAATACAGGACAGTGACAACTACGCTTACTAGTGTACACTGTGAGTAACCCAATCAAAGCCTTCCTGTGTTACTCAAAACAGATTTAATAAGAGTTCATGAGAATAAGCAATAATGGTGTCCCTCCTCTGTTTTCCAGAAAAGACTTGATCTGGCTTTTGCTTCCTCCATAGTGCTCTCCACAGAGAAGGAATGGGTTACTTTTTGGTGGATAACAGACACTGTCCTTTCTTTTGGGTAGAATATAGGAGATTTTGCTTCATATGTCTTCCTTTCCTGAACCAAGGACAAGAAGGAAATGTCTTTGTTGTACTGGGTCTTCTCTTTGAAATATTGGTACACACTCTAGTCTGGGAATCACAAAGTGTGAGTTTGACCATCTCTCAAGTGTTAGAATCATTGAAATGCCCCAACACATCTTATTTATGTGAAGCTGGGACATGAATCCAAGGCAGTATAAACATACTAGGCAAGCAGTCTACCGAGTGAGCTTCACCACCAGTTCTATATGTGACGAAAAATGAATATTTCCATAAGTCCATTTCCATGTGTCAATTGTTTCTAAACTAAGTAAGTAAAATGAATGGTTTCTTGATATCTTCCAGTATCAACACTTAGTTGTTCGAGACAAAGTTACTTTAAAAGGTAAAGATTTATCTAAGATAGTACTTTGTCAACGATACTAAAATCACCTTTAAGGAAATAGAATCCCCACCAGAATTTACCCTTTCCGCTAGTATTTTTTATGGCTTATAAGATTTGTTGACCTATGTAAGTCTACAATCTATAGTCTGGTGTAAATAAGACAATAGATAATAATAGATATAAAGTTATTCTTTTGTATTTAGAAGTAAACATGAAAACATAATGACAGAAGCTATATTGAAAACTGACTTTACAATTTCGAGTATAATTTTTTAGATTTCCTAGTACGGAAAGTGGCTTTCCAAAATATCAAATTACAAGTCTATTGTATTTAAGGAGCCTAAGCTGAAGACATGTTGGCTGCTGGACCCATTTCCCACATATTGTGCTTTCTGTTACTCATATCCAAGAGGAAGTGTCAAATATTGGGAATGAATACCTCAGTATATAAAATGGAACTCATTTATATCCAGAGTCAACATATAATGGATTAAAACTTTTTCATTTGACTTACATAGCATTTTCCACCTTATCAGCTACCATTAAAATGCATTAAATGATTCTCATAATGATGAGCGATTGATGCTTCAGCTCTCCACATCATGTATAATGATAATGAAAACAGCAAAATTATTAAACTACTAATCTCAGGTCTTTTGAGAATATTAATGTGCACATACACACACACACACACACACACAAAGACATAAATTTTATTAGCTTCAACTCAGTCTTACAGATGTTGTGCCACCCACTGAAAGCATTAATGGCATGAGTCATGTTTTGGCTTTATCCATTTCTTTAGGATATGAACAAATCCCAGTCGTGATAAGTCACATGCATCTTATACTGCTTTTTCACCCCTTATCTTCAGTGTACAAATTACATCAGAGTGAAATCACTACAGACACCTTACTGCCAAATACCAACTGGTGTTTAATTTAATCTTATAAGAGATAAATGCTATCCTCAAAGAACAAAAGACTTGATAATGTTTATATGTGTTGCAGAAAAAAATAGTAAGCGCAATGTTGTTATTATCTAAACAAATGTAACAATGAATTTAAATGACAACATTACATTTATTACACCTTTAAATATAGAAGGGATTATATATCACTTCTGGAGGAACTTCTACCTCTTTGTGTGTCTGTCTGTGTGCCATCTCTCTCTTTCTATTTCTCAATGTGTATGTCTCTGTCTCTCTTTTTTTCCCTCTCTCCTTCTCCCTCTTTTACAAGAACTGATAACATTTACCAGAACTTGGGATATGGAGCCCAAGAAATGTGAGAGGTTAGGTCAAAGAGTAGGGCAATTGGGGTCATGGAAGAAGAATGTAGGCAATCTTTAAGATTTTGGCAATAGTTTAATAAGCTAAAGTTTTGTCACATGACTTTCACAAATGAGAAACACTTTTCTCATCAAGTATAATTCTTTTCTTTTTTGAAACTCATTTTTTGATAGGTATCCTATGTATAGTCTAAAAATTCCAAGAGCCTTTAATATACCATTGTTTTTGAGCATGAAGAATTCTGTGTGTATGTGTGGGGTGTGTTTACAATTAAAGTTTTTAAAGTAAAGTACACATCTATGCACGATTGCATGGAAGCAATCTCTCTATCACTCTGTGCCTCATTGTTGATCTTCTCTCACTGAATCTGTTGTGAGCAGGCAGACTAGCCAAATCACAAGTAGAATCTGCATTTCTCCATCCTAACTAAGCCTAGGGTTACAGACACAGAACAGATAGACATGTATAGCATGTGTAGTAAGGATACAAAATCAGAACTTCATGCTTGCCCAGACAGTGGGCTAACCATATTATCAGTCCCAACCTTAAGAATTTTAAATATAATATTCTATAGAATTTTAAATTTTCTTTTAATGGGATGCTTTATTAAGAAAAATCTTGGAATTTAACACTGCATAATGTATTTTGGGTGTGCTTAGGGAGAGGGGAGCCAGGTGGAACCGACATTAGAGTAATGACACTGTTAAATTTTGATTATTGGTAGACATCCTAAATATCATGGGAAAGATGCTATCATGGGAACTATGGAGTTTGTCAAGACAAAATGAGCAAGTTCAGAACAGGACAAGAGGATTTAGCAGAGGGAGCTCTGATTTTGTTGTCAACTTTACTGAATCAGAACTCAACTTAAACACAAGCTGCTGGATACTTCCATGAGAATTTTTTTTCTTCTGATCATTTGAAGTAGAAAGACATTGCAAATGATGGTGGCACTTTCTGGTGGCAGTCCAGATAAAAAGATATGAAAGAAGGAATCACTGCTTTTGACTTCTTGTCTTCAGTCCTTCTGGCAAGCTTATCTACGCTGTTTCTTGCAACATTCCTCCACTGATGTTTGAACTAGCATCCTCTGGCTTACAATATAGACTGAAGACCAGCAGCACTCCAGGAATTTTCCAAGCCTCCAGCACCAGATTGATTGTGATGAACCATCCGGGCACATGAACTAAGCAGCTATTCAATTCCTAGCTTCTCCAGTGAGACTGCCTCTGTTGGACTACCTGGACCATATTAGATAATCCAATCTAATACATTCTCTTTTAGTATATCTACACATTCTACCAGTTTTACCCCTTTAGATAGTCCTGATCAGTACAGGGCCATAGGATGGGGATATATTAAGAGACCAAAATGACACAGTAGAACTTGGTCACTTGTTTATTGGAAGAATAGATGAAAGAAGCTGTCCATATGTAATGTTTAAGTGATGATGAAGGTTAATGCCAACTATAAAGAGAGAAGGGTAAAAAGGAATTAACTTAAATATATAAACACACACAAATTAAAATTCTTTTAATATTCCCTATAACTCTGAGGCTTTGGCTTAATGTATATTTTTTTGTTTGTTTCAATATAAAGAAACAGAATAAAATGGGAAATTTCTCATCTAAGATAAGTTATTGAAGCTAGGCTAATATCATGTGCATAATCATGTGATTCTCCTCTTCTCCCATAGAAAATATCTCATGGTAGCCCAAGATACAATATAACTTTCTTTTGAAAAGACTGGCTGAATCTCCCATTTCTTCCAAATGACTAGATTCAGGGTCCAGCAGAATGAACTGACCAAAAGAAAGGCCCAAAAATGAAAGCTTGCCTTTAGAGTTAGGTCAACATCCCTGCCATAATGTGTGTCATGTAATTCAAAATATTACCTGGGAAAACTACGGTCACTTCTAAATAGTTCTGACCTACACTTACAAGCTGCAGCACCATATGTGGATGTGCATGTATGTATATATACATATACAAAATTAATATATAACGTTAAGATATAAATGTAATGCTAAAATTTTAAGAAAATTAATGTGAAGATTGAGCAACAAAGACCCCAAGGCCAACTTCTATCCTCTTCTCATACCTGTATCCACATGTGAACCTACCCACACAAATACACACACACATACAGGCACACACACACAAACACACACACACAAACACACACAAATACACACCACAGGCATACACAAATACACACAGGCACACATAAATACACACAGGCACACACAAATGTATACACAGACACACACACATACACACAAAAACATTATTAACTTAGATTATCAAAAAACTAGTCCTCTGATGTGGGATTCCCCCTCTATGCTATGAATATGTTTTATTGCCATTGGTTAATAAAGAAGCTGCTTTCAGCCAATGGCTTAACAGAATATATCCAGGCTGGAAAAGATATATATAGAAAGTAGAAGGAGTCAAAGTGATGCCATGTAGCCATGGGAGGGGAAAGACATGAACCTCCAGCTAGAACCTTCCCCGTAAACCACAAGACTCACGGTAAAATATAAAATAGAAATAGATTAATTGAAGATGTAAGACTTAGTTAATAAGAAACCTAAGCTAATAGGTCAAGCAGTGTTTTAATTAATACAGTCCCTATGTGATTATTTCAGGTCTGGGTGGCCGGGAATGAACAAGTAGCCTCTATCTACAGTCCTTATTAAGAAAACAGGAGGATTAATTTATTTGGCCCATATTTTAACTTGTCAGATACTTTCATGCATATAACTCAGTCACATGATTCCCAAGAGCATGATCGTATAAGAAAGACACCAACTGTTTAAATCCTGTCCTGAACATTTTATGTTTACTTCTCCACTTAGAGGGATCAAGATTTCTAAGCACTGAGAAGAAATGTTATTTAATGCTCTCTCTGTTTATGGAGAAATAACACGGCAGTCTGAAAAAGCCCTTGACTTTCAGGACCTTCCACAAGTGACATTCTACTGTGAGAATTCTCTGTAGACTCTCATACTCTATAAGTCTTGGCAGCAAAGTGCCATTACCCTTTGTTTCTTTGTTTTCTAAGTTGTTTTAACAGCCAATAGTCTAGGAAGACAAAGACAGTAGTTCCCTCTAGAGAAAAAGGCTGACATGTTTATTCTGGTGCATAGTAACTTACTATCTCCCAGCAAGGGAGAAAGCAGACTTGCCTTTGTACTCATTGGAAAAGGTCCAAGTCCTTAGGTTCAGGATCAATTCAGTGTCCCACTGCCTCTGCATATGCCAGATGCCCATGCCATTTTATTTCCTTTACGAACTGAGACTTGGAGGCAATTTGTTTAAATGCCAACAAAGTGACCACTAAAATCCCAGTGAGCTGTGAACTCTCTTTCACCTCTTACCCAGGAGCCTCATTTCTTCTGCTAGTATTTATGAAACTGTGACAAGCTAACTTTCTACTATGCAGCTAGTGGTAAAAATCTCAGACTTTGCACAGCTCCGTTATTATTATTATTAGTAGTAGTAGTAGTCGCTCATACAATACATCCTAGAAGGAGCCTTCACTCCCTCTACTCCTCCCAGGCCCCATATTCTCCTCTCTTCTCTCCAGATCCATTGCTGCTCTGTTTACTTTTAGGAAAGAGCAAACAGACCTCACAGAAATATATATATATATATATATAAAAATGTCATAACAAGATGCAGTAAGGAGGCTAGGCACAAATATTTACATCAAGGCTGAATGAGGCAACCCAGTAGGAGGAAAAGAGTCCCACAAGCAAGTGAAAGAGTCAGAGACACCCCCACTCCACTGTTATGGATCCCACAAACCCCAAACTAAACAACCATGCATATGCAGAGGACCTAACTCAGACCATGCAGGTTCGATGATTTACATTTCAGTCTTTGTGAGCCCCCATGAGACCTGCTTAGTTGATTCTCTGGACCATGTTTTCCTGGTTTCCTTGACCACTCTGGCTCCTACAATCCTTTCCCTGTCTTTTTTACCCTGCACAGTTCTTAAAAATTATTTCATACCTCCCTTTCTTCAATATCATTTGTTGCCTCCCTGGCTGAATCATTGCACATAAATCGTATTAAGGACTATCAGCCGCCATAGCAGGCAGACTTTCCTGTGTGACAGTGTAGCTGTTCTTAAAGTTGTGTTTCTTAAACACCTCCACCTTTCCCTGATTCTGTTTCTAAAAGATAAATGGCCTGCTTACATTTCAACACACAACCTGCTCTATACAGAACCCGCTGCCAACCATCCCCAGAAGAACTATAATTGCCTCAAACCTCCGCAAGCCTCCAATGATAACTTGGTTCTTTTGAAAAGTTCTTTCAGATATAGCTTTAGTTTTGAAATTTTCCCAATGCATAAAAATGTCTATTAACATTGTAGCTCTGAACTCTCAAAATAGTTTATCTGTTTTATCTCCAAATTGTGTTTCTGTTCCTGTTTCATTTCTTACAATATTCAATACAAGAAAACACTAAAACACTACTAACCCCAGCCAATAAGAAAATTACTCACATTTAGAAAATTTTTCTTAGTAGAAATTTATTCATTACTAAATATTTATTGAGTTCCTACTGTGTAATAGAATGCAATAAGTTTTATAATACAAAATTAACATAGTTTTGATAAAATGTTCAACAATATAGAAGTCTAAAATCTAATGGCATATCTTTTATAGTCTCTATTTCCTTAGAAACTAATAATATACAATTTTTACACTAATAAAATGCTTTGAATGATAGCTGAATAAATGAATAGATGGATAATCAATGAGTAAATTCAAATATGCAAACAGAGAAGATACCAGCTTCTCTACCAAGAGTATGTTTGGGAGGCCTGAGGATTTCTGGAATCATTTCGGATTAGTGATGTCAATGAAAACTCATTTCTTTGTAGAATGTAGGATTTAAATTCTAATTGTACTAAAATCCTGTGGCTATTGCTATTATGAAGAATGCACATGCAAACTATTAAATTACACTTAAACTAGCTGTTAAGATTGACAATTTTGCCTTATTTCACGAAGCATGTAAATGTTCACCTGGCTGTATGTATTCACTCCTGGGTATCCGTAAGCAATTGGTTTAAGGACCTGCTCAGATATAAAAGTCTATGGATGATGTATATAAAATAGCATCTTTAAATTGCTTACAATACTTCATGCATTATAAATACTGTATGAATTTTTATACTGCATTGTTTAGAGAAATACAAGAAAAATACTGTGTACTTGTTCAGTGCACACAATGGTCACATTCAAATGACTATACACAACAGAGACCGAAGAGAAGTAATGCTCAAGCAGTGGGTGCTGGACAGGGACTGATGGTCTATTCACTGGCAGGAAGCTAGAGCAGGACGTGATATATATCACTTCATCTAAAAGGATGTACTATGATACGCATATGGCAACCTGACTTTTGCTTTGGCTTTGGAATTTTCTGTCATTTCCTTTGCTCCAACTTTTTAAAAATACATTTATTTACCAAGAATGATGCATTTTAGAATTATAGTTCTCCAAAGTCAATTTCTCAGTTCTTTCCCAACATTTTAAATAAATAGTTGATTGACTAATGGTTGTAGAAGCCACGTAGTCACACCCGTGTCACAGACGTGTTTCTCACTTTCCTTTACAGATGTCACAGGTCTTCCTGGCACTGGGACGCACACTCAAGCTTTGTGGTTTGGGGCTTTAGAGGCACACATTACCCTCTACCAGGGAGTGTGAATTCTTGGCTTCATTGCCTGCTGATCTGACATGCACACAGGCAGAGGAGAAGTCTAATACCAACACTCAAGGCTGTCTTACTCTACCAAAAGCAAGAAGTCTGGGCTTTTCAGCTAGAATAGTCTCTGTTATGTGGTGGAGTTGTTATTGTTAACTCTATAACTGCCATAGTGTTTACCCTAGGAAGAGTTGTGGGAGCCATCCAGAGATGGACAGTTTTGGTGAGCTTAAGACTCTGGTGTATGGAAGGGTGAGTAATGTTCTCTTGTGGGTAGGACCTCCTGTGAATTTTAACCAGTTTGGAATGACATGATTACATGAGATAACAAACAGTAACTATCTTGACCCTTCCTCTTCTAGATGAAGTGTTCCTTTAAGATCAGCAGACCTGGAGTAAATGTACTCAGCTTAGTTCTTTTCTCACTGAGAATCTTCCAAAATCTTCGTGGCTCAAGCACTCCATGGCTGGATACTAAATGTTGGTTTTTGACTTACACTCTACTAGTAGGTACACTCTACTAGTAGGTATGCAACTGAGCACACCTCTGAGGCATGTTCCTCATCAGTGTGACTGAAGTGGGAAGACCCAATCTAAATGTGAGCCTCGAATTTGATAGCAGATCGTGTAAAGGGAAGTCTGAAAGGGTAAGTGTTTACGCTTTGTCTGTTAGCTTTCACATGGTGCTGGCAAGCTCATCTACTCTGTCAGCATCTTACTGCTGCCCCAGCTGCCATGACTATTGCCGTTATTTGCTAGCAGAGATGTTCCAATATCTGTTTGCGTTTCTGCTTTTCATGCTTACGTGTATATACTCAGAAGTGAGACTGCTACATCACATAGTAATTTTTCTGGGCTTTCCTGGGAACTGCACTGTATTTTCCATAGCAGCTGCATCATTTTGCTTTCCCACAAGCCACGGACGGGAGCTTGTGAACCCTACAGAGTCAGTCACAAATATTAATTATTCCAGACAAGTGAGTGTCCATAGAAAAAGGAAGAGGGCTTCCCCTAAAGAAGGTCATGTTGAATCTACTTTACCCTCTGGAACTTGAAAGGCTGAAAGTTTACCTGCTGGCTAGAACTAGTCTGGCAGACCACACTCTCTTTTCCTTGCTTGTCCGACCTTGTGGGACTTGTCACTGGTTCTGGCTTATTTCTTACTTCAGATGACCAGATCAGTGTTCCGTGTGCTGGATTCTCTTGAGTCTCAGACCCACGGCTAATGTCTGATTAGCTTCAGTGTTTCTGTGCAGGGCAATTTCAACCTCCTTTCAAATCATCGAAAATTCAAATTTTCGAAAGTTTTATCAACTTTATGTAAATGTTGTGTTTGGAGACAGTGCTAATCACCAAATGCAGCTAAATCACAATCTGTCTCTCTCTAATGTCAAATCTAATCTTTATGTGTTTCACTTGATTTCTGCTTCTAAGATTCCTAAATCCATTCACTGTTTCAAATGTGTCAATCTGAAACTCTGGCCCTGATGGAACTTAGTGGCTCATGATAAGATTCCCTTGCAGAGTGAAGGAGTAAAGAACCCCACTGTTATGCTTGCACACAAGGCAATGGGGGAGATGAGTCTGCTGTTCACACAGCTTCAGCAAAGGATATTCTGGCAGTTTGAAGGTAATTGGCCCCCATAAACTCACAGGGAGTGGCACTATTAGGTGATGTGCCTTTTTGATGTAGGGATGGCCTTGATGGAGAAGTGTGTCAGTGTGGGGATGGCTTTATGGTCTCACATATGTTCAGACCACACCCAGTTTCTCAGACGACTTCCTGTTGCCTGTAGGTCAAGGCATAAGAACTCTCAGCTCCTTCTCCAGCATAGTCTCTGCCTGCATGCTGCCTTGCTTCCCGCCATGATGACAATGGACTAAACCTCTGTGCTATATAAGTATGCCACCAAATTAAATGTTTTCCTTTATAAGAATTACTGTGGTTGTGGTGTCTTCTCTCACACTATAGAAACTCTAACTTAGAAGATGTAAAGTAGTCTAGATAAGATATTCAAGATGTTAAACAGTTAGATTTTGTTGTCTGTCACATAGATACCTTTTATATGACTACCATGAGTACTGCATACTCTAGACCAAGGTACGTTTGAATAACTTCTGCTTCAAGACATGTAGCCTGAAAACAAAAGAAGCCATCACGTCCACTAAATTAAAACAGGAGGTATTAAAAAGCTGGAAACTTAAAGCGGGCCTGACAAAAAAAGAGATTGTCCTGTTCAGTGGGACACATGGGCTTTTGGTCAGTTTTCCACATTTCTTTCTTTATAAAAGTGAAATTAAAATATAATTACATCATTTTCCTCTTTCCTTTTCATCCCTCCAAACCCTTGCATACAAACCCATTTTATTCTCTCTCAAGTTTATAGCCTCTGGCCTCCTTTTCATTACTTGTTGAAAACATAGGCAAGTATAATGCAATATATATTAATTACTTCTAATTATAGTAATGCAATATGCTCAGTTCATTTAATGGTGTGTGTGTGTGTGTGTGTGTGTGTGTGTGTGTGTGTGTATTTCCAATTTCCACTTGGTGTTGGATTCCCACTTTGGGGACTCTTTCCTGAAGAAAACTAGTTTTTCCTCCTTTCAGTTTTTTCTTCCCACACTCTCGTGGTTGTTGCTTTATTTGTTTGGTTTGGTGTGGTTTGTTTTTGTTCTGGTTTTGATTTTTAATTTGAGCTGTGACTCAAAATATTATTTTTTTGCATTTTAATATGCTTAATACTTTCCAAGTTAGTGTTCCCAACAGTTTCAATATGTTCTCTAACACCTTGGTTTTCAGTACCTTAAGATAAGGATATGTTTATCAATCCATCTTACAACTCACATTACAGGAAGGTGGGATGCTCACAATGAGAACTTCTCTGCGGAAAAGTTCTGCTCCTCTCAGATCTGCCTGCACAGAGCATCTGTAGGTGTTATGCACCTTTATTATTAGGCCACATATACACTGAGCCAACTTTGAGCCCTCGGTTTATTTTCCGATGAATGTTATTACTATACAGTCCTCTATCCTGTGTATGATAAGTCAGTTTCTCAAAGTATAAATTATCTCATCTATTTGTTTTCATCATGGAAATATATACATATATATTCATAATGTATTTCAGTAAGGCCATTAAATTTATCTTCAACTCTTTAATGACTAAATCATCTACAAATAACTGTATGCTTTGTGTTACTAGCAATCCACTGGGAAGGAGAAATTTGTTCAAGTTGGATGTTTCAAAAACCTTATTGAGCTTGTGAGGCCTTTAAGAATGACAAAATGATTCTCATGGTGTGTGTATTCTGTTTACTAACACTTGCCAGGGTTTAATAAGCATCATAATTAATTTCTGACTTATTCATTTGTTCCTCAATTATGGAAAGTGGCATCAAGATTGCTTACTTCTGGCGGTCTACCCCACTTAGGAACAAAGAGATTTCTTTTATAAAACAGTTATTCACATTGACTCGAAATTTATATCTTCAAACTTGTGTAAAAACTAACAATTTTTTTGTTAGATGTTTGGATAATTTAACATCATGTACACTCTTACTTTCTAATCCTCTATCTGAATAGTGACACTGCCTCAAATTAAAGTGCATTCTCTTTCTCAGATTAAATGCGTGAGAGGGCGAATATGTTGTTCTTGCTATTTGTAAATTCACCCTTTGACTTGTTCCTGTTTTAAAAAGATTGCAAACACATTCCTTAATTGATTAATCTTAAAATAAAACTCATACATAGTACTGTTCTATGCATTGTTCCGGCGTTATTTATCTATGTTTGCTTGTATTTTCAGTCTTTTTGAGAAGAGAGGCCCACTTCCTTTCTCACTTCATCTACTTCTACCTCGTAAAGGTTGATTCATTAAAGAACTCCATAGATGAAGGGACTAAGGATGGAGGTCCTTTTTTTTTTCCTTTTCAGCTAAACATTTTATTGCTTTTTTTTTTATTTTATTCTTTTTTAATTAAAATTTCAGCCTCCTCCCCGTTTCCCATTTCCCTCCCCCTCCTCCCACACATTACCCCCTCCCCCCAATCCCCTTCCCCTATCCCCACTCCTCTTCTCCTACCCCCACTCTATTCCCCCTCCCTCTCGATACTGAAGAGCAGTCCAAATTCCCTGCCCTGCGGGAAGACCAAGGTCCTCCCACTTCTATCTAGGTCCAGGAAGGTGAGCATCCAAATAGGCTAAGCTCCCACAAAGCCAGTTCATGTATTAGGATCGAAACCTAGTGCCATTGTCCTTGGCTTCTCATCAGCCTTCATTGTCCGCCACGTTCAGAGAGTCCAGTTTCAGCCCATGCTTATTCAGTCCCAGTCCAGCTGGCCTTGGTGGGCTCCCAATAGATCAGTTCCACTGTCACAGTGGGTGGGTGCACCCCTCGTGGTCCTGACTTCCTTGCTCGTGTTCTCCCTACTTCTGCTCCTCATTTGGACCTTAAGAGCTCAGTCCATTGCTCCAAATTGGGTCTCTGTCTCTATCTCGATCCATCTCGATCCATCGCCAGATGAAGGTTCTAAGGTAATATGCAAGATATTCATCATGAACCTATAGACAACTGCATGTTTTTAATTGTAAAATAAGCATGGATAAGATAAAAGTGTAAAGTTTTTTGGGCCAAAATAGCTCATAGCTTCCCACACTAAGTCATAAAGAAAAACCTATAAAATATAGAAAAGGTATAAGACATAAGATAGAGGAAATGTACCTTTGTCTGTGGAAAGCCTGTGGATTTTACTAGTCTCAAATCTGTCATATATGTTTTTCTCCTTTCAAATACAACTTTCTGAGTATTGAAGTAGCAAAATCCATAAAACACATAGATACATGAAGAAATTAACAGAAAAAAAAAGATATTCCATGACAAAACCAGATTTAAACAATATCTATCCACACACAAAAAACAGGCAACAGACAACCTCACACCTTATGCAAGCAAATGCCAAAAAAGAGACAAACACACATACACTACCACTGAAAAACAAGAATTAACAATAATTTGTCATTAATATATTTTAATATCAAAGGACTCAATTCACCTATAAAAAGACACATGTTAATAGAATGGATTTGAAAATAGGATCCATCCTTCTGCTGCATACAAAAAGCACACCTTAACCTCAAAGACAGAAATTACCTCAGAATGAAAGGTTGGAAAATAATTTGCAATCAAATGGAAATAAGAACCAAAATGGTGTAGTTATCCTAATATCTAACAAAATAGACTTCAAATTGAAATAAGTCAAAAAGAGATAGAGAAGTACACTTAATACTCATCACAGGAAAAAAATCCATCAAGATGAAGTCTTAATTCTGAAAATATAGGCTCCAAATACAAGAACACCCACATAGATAAATGAAACATTACTAAAGCTTAAATCTCATACCAAACCCCATACACTAATAGTAGGAGACTTTAACACCATACTTTCACCAATAGACAGGTCCGCCAGACTAAAAGTTAACAGAGAAATAAAGGAAATAACAGATGTCATGACTCAAATGGACTTAATAGATATCAGTAGAACATTCCCCCAAACACAAAAGAATATACCTTCTTCTCAGCACCTCACAGAACCTTCTCTAAAATTGAACACATACTCAGTAAGAAAGCAAACCTCAACATATACAGAAAAATTGGAGCAACTCCCTGTATCTTCTCAGATCACTTATAGTTAGAATTCAACAATAACATTAACTATTGCTAGTTAATTTGTCTACAAACTTATAAAGATTGAACAATGCTCAACTGAATCACCCCTGGGTCAATGAAGAAATAAATAAAAAAAAAAACTAAAGACTAGAATTCAATGAAAGTGAATGTACAACATACCCGAACCTATCATACACAATGTCCTTCCCCCATCTTGACCAGCCCATTTTCTCACTTTCTCCCCCCCACTCCCCTTTTCCCCTCTCCTCTACTGCCACCATTCTCCCTCCTCCACTCTCCCAATTTTCTCAGGAGATCTTGTCTATTTCCCCTTCCAAGGGTAATTCAGGTAAGTCTCTCTTAAGGTTCTCCCTTTTACCTAGCTTCTGTGGGGTCATGAATAATATCCTTTGCTTTACATCTAATATTCACTTATGACTGAGTATATACCATGTTTGTCTTTCTTGGTCTCGGTTACCTCAGGAATTTTTCTTTCTAGTTCCATCCATTTACAAATTTCCAGGTGTTTTTTTTATTGTTTTGTTTTTTGTACTTCATTGTGTAAATATACCACATTTTCTTTATCCATCCTTTGGTTGAGGGACATCTAGACTGTTTCTAGATTGTGGCTATTACAAATAATGCTGCGATGAACACAGGTGAGCAAATGTTCTTGTGGTATGAGTGTGGTTCTTTTGTGTATAGCCTAAAGGTGGTATTGCTGGATCTTGAGGTAGATTGATTCCCAATTTTCAGAGAACCTGCCATACTGATTTCCAAAGTGGCTGTGCAAGTTTGCACTCCCACCAACAATGCAGGAGTGTTTCCCTTACTCTGCCTCCTCTCCAGCATAAGCTATCATCCATGTTTTTTACCTTAGCCATTCTGCGAGGTGTAAGATATCTAAGTTGTTTTGACTTGCATTTCCCTGATGGTTAAGCATGTTGAGCAGTTCCTTAAGTGTCTTTTGGTCATTTGAGATTTTTTTGTTGAGAATTCTCTGTTTACTTCTATACCCCATTTCTAATCGAACTATTTGGTATTTTAATGTCTAGTTTCTTTAGTTCTTTATTATTTTGCAGATCAATCCCCTGTGTGATGTAGGGTTGGTGATGATCTTTTACCATTCTGTAGGCTGTGTTTTGTCTTATTAACTGTGTCCTTTGCCTTAGAGAAGCTTCTCAGTTTCAGAAGGTCCCATTTATATAATTGTTGTTCTCCGTGTTTGTACTATGGTATTATATTTAGGAAGCAGTCTCCTGTGTCATTGCATTCAAGACTGATTCCCACTTTCTCTTCTATGAAATTCAGTGTGATTGCATTTATGTTGACATCTTTGAACCATTTGGACTTGAGTTTTGTGCATAGAGATAGATATGGTTCTATTCTTATTCTACATGTTGACATCCAGTTATACCAGCACCATTTGTTGAAAAGACTTTCTTTTTTTCCATTGTTTAATTTTGGGCTTCTTTGTTAAAATTCAGGTGTTCATAGGTGTGTGGATTAATATCAGGGTTTTCGAATTGATCCCATTGGTCCTTCTGTCTGTTTTTATGCCAATATCAAGCTGTTGTCATCACTGTAGTTCTATAGTAGAGCTTGAAGTCGTCAGTGATGGTGATGCCTCTGGAAGTTCCTTTTTTGGACAGGGGTTGTTTTGACTATCCTGGACATTTGTTTTTCCATATGAAGTTGAGTATCATTCTTTCGAAGTCTGTGAAAAATTGTGCTGTGATTTTGATGGGGATGGTGTTGAAGCTGTAGATTGTTTTTGGTAAGATTGTCATTTTTATTGTGTTGATTATAACCATCCAAGAGCATGGGAGATCTTTCCATTTTCTGATATCTTCTTCAATTTCTTTCTTCAAAGTCTTAAAGTTCTTTTTGTACAGGTCTTTCACTTGCTTGGTTAGCATTGTCCCAAAATATTTTATGATATTTGTGGCTATTGTAAAGTGTAATGATTCTTTGATTTCTGTCTCAGCCCATTTATCATTTAAATATAGGAGGGCTACCAAATTTTTTGAGTTGATCTTGTATCCTGCCATATTACTGAATGTATTTATCAGCTGTAGGAGTTCCCTGGTAGAATTTCTGGAGACACATGTTTCTACCATTTCTATTTATCTTTGTGGTGTTATGTGGCTTATGGCTGTTACCTCTCCTGGTGTCTCTCCTGATGCCAGGAGATTCCTCTTCCTACTTCTCTCTCTCTCTCTCTCTCTCTCTCTCTCTCTCTCTCTCTCTCTCTCTCTCTCTGCCTGAAGTCACTTCTATACTTACTGCCTAGCTATTGGCCATTCAGCTCTTTATTAAACTGATCACAACAATGTATCTTCACACAGTATACAAATAGTCCACAACAGTAATATACTTCCAAATTTCCTGAAGGTAACAGAGAAGAAACATAAGCCTACGTCCCCCTCATTTTCCTTTAAATTGATAATCAAAAAATAAACTCTTCAAGTTTTAAAATTTGATTCACATTGCAGAGACAAACCTTTATCTTTGCATAAATATTTTTGTACAATCTCTGAAATCCTTTTCCCCCTCTAGGGATACTTTATCAAGCATGTGAACACGTTTCTAGTTATGATAGAGTGAACTGAAATTTGTACTGTAAGAGGTCAGAGTTTTAGTGTGTTCTGTCTGTGCATTTATGTCTGAATGAGTTACAACTCCATAGCTCTCTAACAGCATCTGAACGGCGGTTGGTAATATAAATATACACATAAAAGAACAAAGAGAGTTAAGAGGGATATTGGGAACAATCTAGAGAATAAATGGATTAACTTCCATAGTCCTTCTTCAGATGACACTACAGGTACCGAACAAGGTGAGGAAAGGAGATAAGTCAATCTCAAGAGTATGCCTACAGCTAACAGAAAACCTGTCAAGTTCTCCTCGGAGACAAGAGTCTGTTTTTGTTTTGTTTTCTTAAAAAAAAAAAATGCAGAAACTATAAATGAAGGCTAAAGGTATTTGAATTGCTCTTTTTTATTTATTTATTTATTTATTTATTAAAGATTTCTGCCTCCTCCCCGCCACCGCCTTCCATTTCACTCCCCCTCCCCCAATCAAGTCCCCCTCCCTCATCAGCCCAGAGAGCAGTCAGGGTTCCCTGCCCTGTGGGAAGTCCAAGGACCTCCCACCTCCTTCCGGGTCTAGTAAGGTCCTTGAACAAAGGTAATATCTTTGGGGAGTTAATTCACTCTGTTCAAGTAAGTTGCTTTTGATGTTCTAAGTTGACAGAATGACATCTTAGTAGCAATGTGACTTGTTTCATAGTAATTATGTCACCTTTTAGGCCATAATATAAGTATTTTTGATTAGTTGAACTTCAAATTTCTTCTAACTCCGAAGCTGTGTCAGCTTTAGCATGAACCAAAGAGTCTTCTATAGTACTGAGAAAATTGTGTTTAATTCGTAAGGTCAGATGGTCATACACCATAGCAAAACAACACTGTGATCCGGACAGATCACATAAGTAGTAGTGACCCCTAAGATTGTCAAAGCACTGAAAACAACAAGATTTATATGCAATAGTGGCCCCTGAAATCATACAGCTGAAAATTTTCTGCGTCCTAGTTGAGTCGTAGCATCAGCACCATGCTATAGTGTGTTTTTATTAAATGTCTACGTCGCTTGTGGTTTATGTAAATCTACTGTGATGTCAGACATATGAATATAGCATAGGACACTATGTAAAGCACAAGGCTTTACAGTAAAACATGTTATCCCACTGCCTTATATGTTATTTACATTGTACTTTTATTGGTATTTTATATTTAGCTTCTTATATAATTAAGAAAATGTTGCCTGCAAACACAGAGTCCTGGTTGTCCATGCCCCACCATGACATGTCTTCTGTATCACTTGATGATACCTGTTAACTGACTGAAACCATTTGGGTTTGTGCAACTACACTCTATGATATTTGCACAAAAAAAAAATCATCTAACGACATGTTTCTCAAAACAGGCCCCATTGCTATGTGATTATTGACTCAGAATAAATATTTCAAAGTTCCCACTGCCAGTTTAGTTCTTTAAATGGTTCAAATTAATGGCTAGCAAGTGAGCTGTCTATACGATCTGTAAATTTTAAAATAAACTACAGAGAAGCCTTGCCATAGATGGGAGTAGCTCCAAGAGTAATCTAAAGGCTCCAAAGGATATAGTTGTAATTCCTTGACAAATAAAAATGTAAGTACTTTAATAGGTAGCACATAAAATATAACCATGAATCTATCATGCTTCACAGCAGCTGTATCGCAAGTCTGTTTTAAAGGATGAAGGCAGAATGGTGAATGGCCTTTGACCAAACTTTCCTCAGACTCCTATGGCCACTGCTTAAAAATTTTTCACCTTGGTCCTCTCCAATTCCCAAGCTTGTCATGCCTATTGTATACTCTGCTTAGTAAAATCTTGCCTAGAGGGGTAAGAGACAATCACCTCATCCCTACTCTATTTTTGTCCTGCTCTATTGTCTATTTTGACTTCCTATTGCTGTAACAAATAACTGAGGTAAAGTAATTCAAAGGAAGAGGATTAATTTTGAGTCTGCATTTCAGAGATTGTAGGTATGCTCAGCTAGTGCTGTTAATTTCAGAACAGAATATAGAAGACCCTTGAGGTAGAAGAGCATAGAAGAACAAAGTTCCTTATGTCATGCTGGCCAGAAAACATAGACACAAAGAAAGTCAAAGGGGCAGGATATCACTGTAAGGTATAACCCCATTGTCCCATTTCCTTCAAATAGGCCCTGTCTTCAAAAGTACCTACAATATCCCAAAAAGGTGCCATCATCCAGGGCCTAAGCTTTCAATATGATTCTGCTGAGGACATTCCACATTCAAAATAAAACTGCTACTCAGGACAAAAATTTTGTCGCATGCATTCAGCAAGTTTCTCCCAGTCTCTTTCCTGATTTCTGTCAATTTCCCTGTAACCTGTTCCCTAGCTATTGCTAGGACTCAGAACATGATGTCCCAGAATGCATTGCTTTGCCAGGAATTCAAGGATACTGATGGACCTCTAAAGTCTTAAGTAGTTTCCTGAGTAAGTAGCTCATGAAATTCTCTCTGACCTCTCAGGTCCTCTTTCTCTTTCCCCTATTTCCTTCAAAAAGGACTACAAATTAGAACTCCTCTCCCCAAAATAAGTTATAACAGAGTCTAGAAATAACACTTTTGACCTCATCTTTCTCTGTAGCAGATCTTCAGATGCCAGTGGTCTCATTTGTACCTGAAGGGAGGATTGCAACACAAAGAAGGCAAAATATTTGACATATAGAATTTTCGGGGTTTCTCTGTTTTGTTCCTTGCCTCTAGGGAACACCCTTTCTTATATAATCACATCTCTACATGACCATTCAATCTTAATCTAATTAAATGAAAAAACAGTTTTGCCCTGATCTTCAGTGTGAAAGCTCCCATATCATGCAAAACTTTATAAAATAAAATGCTTCCTCTTACTAATCTCTGAATACAGGAGAATCAGCCATGGCTGAGTAAGTGAAAAGAAAGTGACATACTTTTTTGCATCTATGCTATAATTTCAACTTGTATTTGAGTGTATTCGGTTAAAGCCCACTTAATTCTTTTGCTAGTCTCAATACCTATAAAAAGAATCATGAATATAATTTCCCTAACAGGGTCATGGGCTATATAAGAAAATACCCATAAACCAAGCATAAGAAACCTCTTTTCAAATTGTTGGTTAGGGGCATTCAAGAGATTCTCCAAAAACAACATAGGGAATTGCAATTGCCTTTGGCTTTGTCTCCCATAATTTGAAAGTAGATTATAATTTCTTGAAGATACCACATACTTCAGACACAGGATTGGTAGAATTGAACTGGAACTCACCTGGATGCCTCTTCTTTGAGGACTATCCTTAATAGAATACAAAGACACAATGCAAGTTGCCAAGGGAAAAAAGAAAATCAATAGTCCAACCCAGATGTGACAAATTCAAACTACAACAATGACCAGTTCAACAAGATTTCCACAAAGGTGCCTTAGTGAGACTTATATCACTGCAATAACATACATCTATCTAATTGGATTTAAGCCCCAGTCACTAGAAGGGAATTCACCCCTGTTACTGTAAACTCAGCCAACCACTTTTGGCTGTAAAGACCATGAAGCCTGGAAGAGAAAGTGCTAGTGCAATTGCTACAATTAATGGGATTCTCTCTTCAGGACACTGTTTATTCACCTGAGATGTACAGAACACAGACACAAAACACTGCTGTGACTTGAATGTAAAATGCTATTCATAGGCTCAAGTATTAGAGTATTTGTTTCCTTACTCTGACAACTGTATCTCCTTAAATCATAAGCCAAATAAGTTCTTTTCTGTCAGATATTTAGTAGTAGCAATGAGAAAAGTGACAAATACACACTCCTTAGGCCACTTTCAACCTGAAAGGATTCTATGATTGGATTGATTACTGAAAATGGCAGAAGTATTGAGGTCTGCATTTTCTATCTGACCCTCAGGGTGCTGGTAGCTCATACTTTCTGCATCTTGATAGTGATTCTTGGAGCTTGAGTTTCCGTGTACGAAATTGGGCTCCTTTGATAGAGAAAAAGACATAGGGAGGCCCTGAAATTACCTTAAAACAGAACGAAGGCCTCTTGAGCCCACCTGGCTGTCTCCATGAAGGTGAATATGAAATATAAAGACTTCTCTGGCCCTATGGACAAGGCACTGACTGACGATTCACAGGGCAGCCACCTATTTCTGTCAATCAACTCAATCAGAACTTATTGAGTGTGTCAAAAAATATAGAGCACAAAATCTAGAATACTTACTGCACAGTCACTCATAAATAAGTTTCCTGACCTCTGCTCTCATAGTGGTGGACTCCTCTCTATGGAGGTCCAGAAATACAGGCCCATTCCCACCTTGTCTGACAGTCACAGAGTTTGGGGACTTAAAGGTTTAACTGCACCTTCTAACTCAGGAGGTGGTTAGCTGGCCCTTTTGAAGTTCAGAGTGCTCAGTGCCATCCTGAGGGTGGGTGGTCAGGATATGCAGATGTGCTTCTGTGCCTTTCTTCTCTAACTATGAGGTCACCTAGGGAAGGGCTGTCTTCAGTGTACCTGACCTAGAGTATGTGACTTGGGGCATCTTGTTACCTAGACAACAGAATGCTAATGACTGGATGTCTCAGAGTTGACTGTGTGTGAGTTAACCTTGTGTATCATGCTAATAAAATCTTTTATTACCTTCTCCCCCAGTTTACACTGGGTGTAAAAGCTGTGGGAAAATAAACAAGGATGATTTCAGGGTCTGAGTAATTCCTGAAATACCCTCCAGATACTGTCTTATGGTTTCTGTCTTGTTATTTTTATGTGTCTTTATATTCCTTACTTATATTTCTTTAATTTTCTTGCCCCTACCCTAGAAAAAATACTTTTGTTGAGGCCAGTCCTCAATACTTTCCCAGCTATCCCCTGTGACCACAGTGGGCAGTATTTATAGTAATAATCTCTCAGGCAAGCTCAGACTATAATTTTAGCCCACATAAATTATAAAATGGAATAAATGACTCATGTAGGCTACTCACTTATATGCAACAACAAAAACTAGACATAATCACTGGAAGTGTGTCACTTCTCACCATCTGTAACATCTGTTCCTGACTCTAGAAACAGCAGTAGATGGCAAGTGGAAAAGGCTCTTGGAGCTTAAATGGAAAGGAGGACGACACAAACACCTGGAAGAAAAGGCCTGACACCAACTGAACTGTTGTAATGTCTTTCAGGACATGAACACATGCTACTGGAAGATGAAGATACAGGATGCTTCATGTGTACTGGCAAAAGTTCTGTCTTGTTTTTGCAAGAAAGAACAGAGACGAGCAGACAGGAACCTAATGAATTCGTAAATCCATCAAGGCTGATTAACTATCAGGATAGAGAAAATAACAATTGGCTTCAGCTGTCTAGGTGAAATATGAGAAGAGAAACAAAAATGGAATTCCTGAGATGAGTTTGTGAACAGAACTTAGAGGAAATATGAGGATGCCAAGCTAGGCTAAGTATGAAAAAATTAATGCTTCTATTTCCTGTCTTGCCCCGAAATTGACCTGTAAGGTCAGAAATTATTATACTCAGCCCACTGTAGATAGGCTGCTAGCTGTCTAATCAAATTAAGTGGCTAAGAGTTTCGAGGTGTTTCTTTTTAGGAGTCCTAAAGATATGACTCTATAAATCTTAAGAGGAAACCTGTTGATCCCTTTCAACAATAATAGTTCTTTTTGTTGTGTTCCGATCATACCCTGAGTCTCACCTCAAGAGATGACAGAGGTCATGTCAGGAGCAAATGTTTATGATGCTATTCTTTGATGGACGTGATTATCATCTGATCCCCAGGAGCACCATAAAGAATTTTTAATGAGAAAGGGGGATGATTTCAAAAATAGACTTAAGAATCTTCACAATCGCTGGGCGGTGGTGGCGCATGCCTTTAATCCCAGCACTTGGGAGGCAGAGGCAGGCGGATCTCTGTGAGTTTGAGTCTAGCCTGGTCTACAAGAGCTAGTTCCAGGACAGGCTCCAAAACCACAAAGAAACTCTGTCTCAAAAAACAAAAACAAACAAAAAAGAATCATCACAATCATTCTCGGGGCATAGGAATGGACTCTATTAAATAAACTAGTAACTGTCTCTGGTTAGATTTAAAATTATAGAAACGGATGTACTCTCAACCCTCAGCCAGCTTCTTCTTGGAGAAGAATGTTTGTCTAGCTTCTGTCTCACCACAGCATATCACATTGAGAGAAGATACATTGTTCCTTTTCATTGCAGGTCTTTAGATGAAGCACAAGCATACTAAAGAGTCTCATTTGCAGACTGAGTTGATTTGCATCACCAGAACCTTAACTTCAAGACAATTTTTAAATAGAGTGAGGTTTGAGAATATGAAAAAAAAAATGAAAGTGAACTACGACCAAAAGCTGGAAACAGTTTCTCATGGGGAGTATTTTACTTCTCCCCTTAAGTTTGAGGGTGCTCTGTGACCCCAATGACCAAAGAAGAAAGTTATGACTATACTGTCTAGATTGTGGGGCTCCTCTCTTATGAGACCAGACGTCACTGATTCCTATCTCTTTCCAGGCTTATTCTTGCAGCATTCAATTGCCAAGTAAGAATTCCTTTAGAGTCATGTAGAAAGGTATCCAGCCCACGTAGAGGGTGAAGGACTAAGCAAATCTAATCTGGCAGGGACTGAAGCTATTTCTATTCTCCAGCAGAATCTTTGACAGAATACCGTATATATGCCACAGGGACGGAATTGTATGGCCAGACCTGGACAAAATATGGACCAAGAAAATCCCAAGATAGATGAGCTATTGTTGTTTGGTGGTAATTTGTTCAGCAGCAATATACAACAAACATATGTCATATTGGCATTGTATAACATTATATTTTCAATATCATCAATTTGAAAGCCTTGGAGTTAGGCAATGTATGTCTCTGTTGAATCATGAAAAGGGTCTTTACAGGTAAATTAAGGAAAAATCATACTAATTGTGATGAATCCTGTTCTAAGAACTAGCATCTTTACAAGGGTAGCAGGAAATGTAAACAAAAACACACTGGGAAAGCAACTGTGCAAATGAGAACAGAGATGGTAGACAAGGGGCATTAGCAGTCACTGTCAGAAACAGGAGGAATCTTTCACCTGTGCCTATAGAAGAGACTCACCCTGAGATATTTGAGTTTGGATGCTAGGCCTTAGAAATATCCACCCACTGAGACAGTGTGCCTGAGCTAATGGGAGCTCACCAACTCCAGCTGGACTGGGACGGAATGAGCATGGGATCAAACTGGACCCTCTAAATGTGGCTGACAATTGGGGCAGACTGAGAAGCCAATGATAATGGCACTGGGATTTGTCTCTACTGTATGCACTGGCTTTTTGGGATCCTAGTCTATTTGGATGCATACCTTCCTAAGCCTGGATGGAGGGGGGAGGGCCTTGGACTTCCTAAAGGGCAGGGTACTCCTGTCCTCTCTTATGACTGGAGGGTGTGGGGGAGGGGGTGGGAGGAGTGGGAGGGAAGTGGGAGGAGAGGAGGAAGTGGAAATTTTGATTGGTATTACTTATAAAGTAATAAAAAATATGAAACAGTATAAGTCACTGTTTCTAGTAGAAGAATTTTGTTAGAAAGTATGTCTCCTCAGCAGGGAGTGGATAGCAGAATGTATCTTTATTATTAATGTGGCTGACATCATGCTATTAATTCTGGGAAACAATCTTGACATGATCAACACTATTGACTCCAAATGTGTAGGCTACATCTTCAGTGTTATCCGTGTTCACTTATGTAATGATGCTATAGTCATCCTTGGCTTCCAGTCCTCCTGGTACTTCACCTCCATGTAATAGAAAATTGACTTTACAGAGGAGGGACAGGTAGAGTCATTAAAAAAATGGACAACACCCAGTGAGTAAAAATCATTACTCACCAGTCATTTGGTGATGGATAACTGTAATTATTCTTTAAAATGAAATTTGGAAACTACCTAAGGCATTAGTTATTCATTAAAAAATCAGATAATGACACTTGGGCCAAGAGCCATGATAAAGCATTAATGGTACATATTTATTTTTTCATATATGTGTAATATTCTAAAAACAGAACAACTTGTGCAGCTTAAGTTTAGGGAAAGATAATACACATCTCTAAATGATAAATCATATCAACACTTAGTAGGTCTGCCTCCTAAGGGTGGGGGTACACCTGCTTCATGAAATGACTATACAAATGTGACTTCTATGGTGTTCCATCAGGGATTTTGCAGTATTGTTTTTAATACTAAGTCTCACTTAAGAAATATCTGGTTTCCCTACACAGAGTCCATAACAATTCATTTATCAATATTAAAAATGTCTGCCTTATATCCAGATGGTATTCATTTGACCAATGGGACATGTGCTGTAACGAACTAGTAACAGATTCATCTGAGCTAAAAAATAACTAATAACTACATGATAATCTTTGGATGTACAGAATCATTTAATTCTAGAGTCATACGAAGGTGAAATGAACCACAACCATAAAATGCCTGTGAGTATTCAAGAAATAACCTTTAGAGGTCAGTTGCTATAGCTTTTCACTCAATGGAAAATGTTAATTCTACTCGTGAAAATTCATGATTTTAGCAATTTCTTTATGTAGCATTGATAATGAAAAATCTGAAATGATACCTAAATAGTTTCATATATTTTTCTCTAAACCCTTCTAGAAATAAATTCTTAAACAAAAACAAAACCAGATGTGATGTGGTACACACCCATAAAGTATTAGCACTTGGGCGGTAGAGGCAGGAGGATAAAAATTTTAAAACTATATTTAGTTATGTAGCAAGTTTAAGGTTAGAGGCAAATGATAGGTAGATAGATAGACAGACAGACAGACAAATATTGGATGACAAATAGTTATTGTGCAGAATGGTGTCATATCACAGTGCTTATGATCATGAATTCACAGAATTTCTTTTTTCACTTTTCCATCTCAGATGATAGTCTCCATATGTATGGGCCAAAAATCACATTACTTCAAAAGCATGGTATGGGTGTTATATCATTCATTAGAATAATTGAAAAAAAAAGTCATCCCAGGTTTCTATAGGCTTTTACATGTATTCTCTATACTTTAAGGTTTTTGAACTTAGATTGTATTTGGTTTGTCCTTATTGCTTTCTAGTGATGAACCTTTATTTTAATCAGAATATAAACACATGTATTCCAAAGCCGTGGTTTATAAGCAGTGGATATTGAGGCTGTGAACAGTAGGCTTTTGGAGTCAGGTGCATATGCATCCGAGACAGTCTTACTGATCTTCAGCAAAGTCTGCTATTCAGGTTAAGAATGTAAAGCTAGAGAAGCAGCTTCTTCCCTGTGAAGTATTTATGATTTCACACTTCTCCTTTTCAAAGTCTTTTTAGAAGCTCTGACATACGCCCCATTGAAGTTTCAGCAAAAGTATAGCTAGGTTGAAGGACACACAAGTAGAAAGGTTTGCTATGAGAATCAAGATGGAAATAAATCATTAATCATTCTCTTCACATTCAGATGCAGGTCATTCGGTTCATGTTGCTACCCAGACTATCCAGCTGGGGAGGTGCCCCTGGCTTCAAAGAATTCTCCTCTGAGAAAAGGCATCACTCGAATCATATCTAACAGCAAGGTTAAGCATAACAAAATGGGATTTTCAAAAATATATTTTAAAGTACTATTACAAAGCACTCTTTAATTTCTCTTGCTCAGAAAAGCACAAAGACACACAATAATCTATTGTTTCTGGTTAGTGCAAATTACTTGTCTTCTGTTCAGGTGGGAGATATTTGCTTGATAAGTCACTTCCCAGTTGATTCAGGATAAAATCAAATTCCTTTCTATTGCTCATGAGAAGCAATTCCTTCTCTTCCAGATATCAAAGATAAAGAATTCTTGATCTCAGGACTTTCTTCTTTGTATTATATGTTTCCGTGGGGGAAAAGGTGAGATTTTCTAGTGCTCTGTTCAAAAACTATCCATACTTAGGTGGTAACTCTTTTGTGCCAGAAATTGTGCTGACAGGACAAGGCACAAGAGAAATGGCTGTTGCCTCAAGAAGTTGAAATCTGGATGACCTTCATGTGACTCAAAATGGAAAATAACAGGATGAGAGCAAGGTGAGATGGGGATCACAGACAACAGCACCTGTGATCAAGACAAGGCAACAAATAAGCTATCTTCAAAGACAAAAGCAGTTGCCTGGGGAAAGGGGCATCAACACAGTGCAAGAGTCAACTGAAGGTGCAAATCAGAGGACAGTTGTATTTGATATGACTTTCAACAGGAATTCGAGGGGGAAGGAAGGAGAAGAAGAGGGAAAGAAGAAGAAATGGAGGAAAGGGAAGAACAGAAGGCAGGGGACAACAAAGGTTTTAGGAAACTGATCTGCATCCAAACCAGAATGCTCTTTGTTTCCTCAGTGACACAAGACTAGGCAATATCACAAGGTAAGTGGACAGGCAACTCTCATTCAAGAATTCATGCATGTGTTTGTTTTCCGTGGGTCTTCTATAGTCACAGAGTGTGACAGTATCTGTGAGGCACATCATACAAACGTGGGAAAGAAGTGCCTAAGAGTTTGTTTGTGCCTGGAAAGGAAAGGAGAGAGAATGAACCTGGAGTATTTTAGACAGTTGGCAAAAATAATAAAGAGAGTGGTAAGTGAAAGTGAGGCATGTTTCAACTCCAGATGGGAAATTTACTGCAAGACATGGTCAGGAAAACAGCATTAGAGTATAAACACCAGTGGGTTATGTCTAGGTGGCCAAAAGAATGCTTTGCTGAGATTACCAATGAGAAACAGTAGTCTGTAAATGAAGCTGGAAAATAGAAATCCACAAGAAAGCAAAGGACACTGGGCCTTTATCCACGCCATTCAGAACAACTTTCCAGAACTGGATCAACCCCCAACCCCCCCCCAAAAATGCCACAGAGAAAAATTTTTACATTCTCAGCAATGACTCCTTGGCTACAATATCAAAGGCATGCACTACACACATGCAAAATAAAAGAATTGGACATCTTAATGTTTAAAACCTTCTGTACATCAAAGGAACACATCAGCAGAATGAGTATACAAGTAAGAGAATGACAGAAAATACTTGAAAAATATTTATTTGATAAGGAGTTAATATTCAGAAAATATATAACAACCCCAAGTTCAATAACAATTATCCAGATTAATAATTTGTCAAAAGACTTGAGTAGAAACAAATGCCAATATGCATGGCCGGACAGTGGTGGTGCAGGCCTTTAATCTCAGCACTCAGGAGGCAGAGGCAGGTGGATCTCTGTGAGTTCAAGGTCAGCCTAGTCTACAAGAGATAGTTCCAGGACAGACTCCAAAGCTACAGAGAAACCCTGTCTCAAAAATCCAAAAAAAAAAAAAAAAAAAAATCCAATATGCACATGGATAGCATTTGCGGCATTATAATTACCAGGAAAGCACAAGTTAAAGGACCAAGGAGGTGACACATCATGACCATTAGGATGGTTTCCACTTTCAAATGTTTCAGAAAATAATAATAACCACTGAGCATTAGAAGCCTTATACTTGCTGATGGGAACGTAAATGGTGCAGCCACTGTGGAAAGCAGTATTCAACAGTTTTCTAAGAAAGCAGACAGTATTAATATATGACTTGGCAGTTACTCTCCTGCATACATGCCCAAAAGAACTCAAATATCATCCATGTTTTTCTCATCCTTATCTCAAATGTAGAAGACAGAGGGAATAGTATGCTGTAAACCCTGTTTTAGGAAAACTAAATGCAAACAGTTTTCTTCTTTTAAACAACTCCATCAGACTCATTTCCACAGAAGAGTTGTGATACACTATCACATTTACCACACTTTAATAACTAGTGTGGAAGACAAAACATTAGCAAAGATGCAACTACAACATTACATATAGCTCAATAAAAACAATAAAAATTTTTAAAGAAGAGTTTACGTTGAACACTTAAAACAGAGCTGGAGAGATGTTCTAACAGTCAAGAGTAGATACTGCTCTTATAACGCACTGGAGCTTAGTTCCCAGCTCCACCTGGGGTGGCTCACAACTGCCTGACAGTCTATCTAGGTTCAGGGGACTCAACACCCCCTTCTGACCTCTGTGGGAATTGTGCTCAAGTACACATACCTACACATAGGCACGCGCACACACACACACACACACACACACACACAAGCTTATGTGCGCACACACGGGCAATTTAAAATAAATATTTTAAAAGGAAACAAAACAACAAAATAACTGGGAGGTAAGGAAGTGTAAGAGGACATTTCTTTTCATATTGTATCTTTTCTGCAGCATCAGAAAGGGCATGAATGTCCAATAATTCCATACCCACAGACAAAAGATAGAACACTTTACCACTTTTGGATAATCAGCAAACTAGAAAGTTGCATTTCATTCTCTAGGGTAGGATACCGAGACCTACAAAACTATTATTCTCAAGGATTCCACTGTCCCTACTAGGGAACAGTCAGCACACATTATGTGTGCCTTGTTCTGATGGCATTTCTGGAATTACTGCCCTCTTCTGCTTTTCAACTGAGAAAGTATCTACCTTTATACTTAAGGCCACTTAAAAAAAACAAAACTGGTAGCTCAAGTTTTAGCCACCTTTTATAAGGAATAATTCTTTATAAATAATGTCTATGCAAAAAGTTGCTAAAATAGCCTTTCACAAAAATAAGTTATTAAATCAGTATATTGTTTTTTTTGTTGTTGTTGTTTTTTTGTTTTTCGAGACAGGGTTTCTCTGTGGTTTTGGAGCCTTTCCTGGAACTAGCTCTTGTAGACCAGGCTGGTCTCGAACTCACAGAGATCCGCCTGCCTCTGCCTCCCAAGTGCTGGGATTAAAGGCGTGCGCCACCACCGCCCGGCTAAAATCAGTATATTGTTACGGCTTTAAAATAAAATAAGTCTGGAGTTCAAAATACTGCTACAAAGGTTAATTGGATTGGAAGAGATTATGACACAGAAAATAATTAATACAGTTTTGATACTCACAAATATATTTTTAGCTTACAATCTTATTTACATGTTTTTCTTAAATACTTTTAATGGTCCTGCTTAATGAAGATTTATGCTCCATTTCAACAAACTATTTTGTTAAACAATTTTAAGGTTACAGAAATATAACTGCATGGAAAGTTTCTTTTTCTTTTTTAAATTTTGTTTTTATTCATCTCTTATACATTACATCCTGACTTCGATTTCCCTTCCCTTCCCTCCCCAGAGTCTCTCCCACCACCTACCCTTTCTCCCAGATCCTCCCACTCACCCATCCTCATGTATCCCTTAGTGAGCAGGCCTCCTAGGGACATCATCCAAACACTACATAACAAGCCACAATAAGACCAGAAGGAGACAAAAGAGTCAGAGACTGCCCCAGCTCCCACTGTTAGGAACCCACAAGAACACCAATCTACTCAGTCATAATATATATGCAGGGACCCTAGGTTGGGCCAACACAGACTCCCTGCAATCTGCAAGCTCCCATAAGTCCTGGTCGTATGATTCTGTGGACTATGGTCTCTTGTTGTCCCTGATAACTCTGGTACCTCTGATCTTTCTTCCCCCTCCTCTGTAGGACTTCTCAATATTTGTCTGATGTTTAGCTGTGGGAATCTGCATCTGCTCTCATCAGTTGTTGGTTTAAGTCTCCCTGGTCTCTTTGATGATTCTGCTAGGCTCCTTCCTGTCCCAGAAAACTATGTAGGCAGGACAAACTGTAAGTTTTGTGACTGGGTTAATGTCCTAATCCCTCCACTTAAGGCTTTGCTATATAAAGGCAAACTTATTAAAATAAAACTCTACTTCTCAACAGAGACTCTACAAGCTCGAAGGGCCTGGGTAGATGTTCTGTAGATTCTAAGTGACCACAGATGCCAACACAGCCTACTAACCCCAGCAAAATTTTCCATAACTACAGACGGAGAAAACATGATATTCCATGATAAAGTCAAACTTAAACAGCATCTATCCACAAACCCAGGCTACAAAAGGTACTAGAAAGAAAATTCCAACCCAAGGAGGTTCACTACACCCATGAAAACATAGGAATTAAATAATCTCAGTTCAGCAAAATCAAAAGAAGGGAAACACACACACACACTACTACTACCTCAAGCAACAACAACAAAACAATAGGAATTGGCAATCACTGGTTATTAATATCTCTCAATGTCAATGGACTTGATTCCCCAAGAAAAAGACACAGACAAACAGAATGGATAGAAAAACAGGATCCATCCTTCTGTTGCATACAAGAAACACACCTCAACATCAAAGAAAGACATTACCTCAAAAAGGGCTCTTGGAAAAGATTTTCCAAATGAATGGATCCAAGAAGCAAACTTCTATAGTCATTCTAATATCTAATAAAATAGACTGAAAACCAACATTAATAAAAAGAGATGGAGAAAGAAAGACATTTCATACTTATCAAAGGAAAAACCCACCGAGATGATGTTTCAGTTCTTACCATCTTTACCCAAATGAAAGTTTCTAGACACCATTCCCACCTCCACCCTCAGATTTCACTGTTATTGACATTTGGCGATACTGTGGTATATCTGCTAATCCAGTTTTGGCTTTTGGGGAAAGACAGAGTATCGAATCATATGACCTGTGGCCTTTAGAGGTTAGCACCACACATTTATGCTTCCTCCATGTCCTTCCTTGTCTCTTTATTGTAGAAGAATATCCCATTACTTGAATGTACCCAAGTTTACTGCACATATCAATGGAAATTTTGCTGGTCGCTAAGTATGGGCAACATAAATAAAACTGTTTTCAACACGGCATAATTTTGTTGCAGAAACAAGTTGTCACTTCATCTAAGGAATATGGAGAAAAAGCCATGCTCTGATGTCCTGATAGCCTTATTACAGACTGTCAGATTATCTTCCAAAGAGAATGTAGCATCTTTTCATACCCGCCATCAGCACAGCAGCATTCCTGCTGTGCCCCATTCTCATCATCTCTGGGAATGACCAGAGTATCTTGCAGCAATGTTTTACTAGTGTTTACTTTGCATTTCCTAGTAGTATAAGATGCGAGGCATCCTTTCTATTCTTACTGGCAACCTCTACACACTTAAAGGAGCTACATGTTCTGGTCTTTTTTCTTCTAATATGTAAAAGTTTGTGATATGTTTCAGAAACTAATTGTCTCTGAGCTATGTTCTTTAGGGGGGTATTTTTCTGCCTCTATAGCATGGTAAGGTCTTTTTTTTTTTTTAATCCCACTTACCATGCTGTGTTTTTTTACTTAGTTTTAAACAAATGAAACTGAATCTCCATAAGAATGCATACTGCCTGAGGAGAAAAATCCAAATGGTTCCATACATGTAGAAAATGAATAAAAATTCTAATAGTAAAGCTTTATTTATGCCTGAGATTTTGCATTATCTTTTTTTAAAAAATAAATTGTCTTAGAACACCAAGTCCTGTTATAGCTAATTTTAAGATGCATATTGTTACACATCTAAAGCTCTTCTAGAATACATGAGTTGAAGTAGGGCTCCTGCCTCAATTTCCTGAGTGATCCTTTTAAAAATATTTCCATCAGTTCTCTGTTTTCATCTTAACTGATTTTTCCATATAATTTATTATTATTATTATGGTTACTTCAACTCTTCCTAGATCCCACCCAAATCCACATTTTGTTTCTCTTTTTCATTAGGATACAAACAGGCATATAGTAATAATAATAATAATAATAATAATAATAATAATAATAATAATAATAGATAAAATAAAAACAAACATAAGAAAAAGAGCCAAAGAAAAAGCTCAAGAAACACATATAGTTGCAAAGACACAGACATTCACTCAATAATCCCAAAAATCCCATAAGACACAAAACCAGAAATCATAATATACATGCAAAGGACCTAAAAGGAAAAAAATTTCTGGCAAAACATTCTGAGATATTGTGAAACAGAACCTCTGAAAATACTATTGAGTAGTTTGTGTGTGTTTGTCATCTATCTTTGACCATTAATTCTCTTTTAACCTGTGCATGACTGTCAAAAGTTAGAACAGTGCCGCAATAGTGCTTACATAGCACGTGTTTAAAGATGTCTATTTCATGTGCTTTCCATTTCTAGTATGAAAACATTTGTGTGTGTTTATGATGATGGAAGGGGTATTTCTTCCATCATCATAAACAATAAATAAGCATACATCAAGATTTTAGTACTTGAACCAATCCAGAAAGTTGATAAACATATACCAATTTCAAAATGTTTAGAACTGCTAATCAATTTCCAAAGAATTACCTGGATGTTAAAAGAGAAAACTCATATTTTTTTCTGACACTCACATAGTAAAGAGAATTATGTTCTAATCTTGCTGCACCAACCATGATTGCCACAGCCAATGTCCGCCTTTCTTACCTTTCTGTACCTGCTACTTTCTTCTTACACCTTAGATACTGAAGCAGGGCTGTTCCTTCATCCCAGTGGTCCAAAGAGAGCATCTTAATAGACTCTCCTGTTTATCCAACTTTACTGAGGAAATATAACCCAAATGATCACCCAGATAGAGATTTGGAAAGATCTTTTCACAATGTGTGCATTGAATCCCTGCAGGTATCCAAGAAATTAGGGTGAAGACATTTGATAGCTGGTTCCTGGGCTGGACACATAAGCACTAAAATGAACAAAATAAGCACAGGCAACAGTGCCACTCATGACACTGGCTTTGCTTGGCAATTTGGGAAACTGACTGTGTAAGAGCTTTTTATGAGTTCCACTTGAGATAATCATTTTGATTGCGGTTTCTTCCTAAATAACTGTAATATACAGTGAAGTGATGTCTGCTGCTTAGATACGATGTGCTTTAGCACATTTGGACAGATTTGTTATCTTGTCCCATGATGTCTCTGTCTTAACTTTAATCTATAGAAACCTTTTTATACAATGAATTATAGCAAGCACTAGGCCCAGTGAACTCCTCCCTCCACACTAAGTATACTCTTGTATACCAGCAAGCTACACACATACCCTCTTTTAACACCTGCAAGTTGGATATTTCAAGATTTAGTTACTTGAAACAAAGGTGTTATTTTTCATCAAGAAAGAACATTGTAAGATCTGCAGGATGAGAGAGTTTGCTTTGAGAATGCGTCTCCAAATAATAACAGAAGTGATACCCATGAAGTCTAAGATGATTACCAAATATGTCCTCAACAAGGATGAACATGCCAACTAGACAGAGAAATTCCCATGAGCCCGCAACCCTACACAAAGAATTATAGGCAATCAATTGATGCCAAGAACGGGAGAAGTGGCCTTTTTCAGGGAAGAGCACACTAATTGGTTGCCCAATTCCAAATGATAATTCCTAAAAACACATATAGTTAACACTCCATTGACAGAAGAGGTTAAACTGAGGAACATATGTGTAAATGCATATATTATATGCAATAACAATTAATGAAAAAAGAGGCCACCAGTCTGAAAGAGGAGGTATTATATGGGAGGTCATAGAGCAAGAAAACAGGAAGAAAAGTATAATTAAATTATAATATCAAAAATTAAGATAAGTAAATAAGCAAGAAAAAAGAAAGAGTTCTGAGTTATGTTCATAATCTCTATTATGTTGGGGTTGGCAGTTTTAGATAAAGTGTAAAACGTACAATGACATATCCATTGCCAAATACATTTGTTTTTATTATTGACAAATAATACTTAGCAAGACACAACCTTATTAATGGTCAATCCCCAAGTGAACAGGTGTAGTAGAAGGCTGATTGTTGGTTCCTGGTCACCCAGACTCCCAAAATAACCACACAGAAACTGTATTAATTAAATCAGTGCTTGGCCTATTAGCTCTAACTTCTTATTGGCCAGCTTTTACATCTTATTTTAACCCATTTCCATTATTTTATATCTTACCACGAGGCTAGTGGCCTACCAGCAAGGTTCCAGCATATCTATCTCCAGAGCAAGCTCCATGGTTTCTCTCCTGACTCCGCCTTCCTTCTCCCAGCATTCAGTTTAGTTTTTCCTGCCTAGCTCAGTTCTACTCTATCAGGCAAAGCGAGTTTCGTTATTAATCAATGGTATTCACAGCATACAGAGGGGAATCGCACATCAAACAGGAGTCTCTCCAACTAAAGATACACCTTCAGAAAAAATTCAGACTCCCAACTCAACACAAGTAAGGGAACTAATTCTCAGACTCAGCTCTTACCAGGGAAGGGGTCTGTGACAGTGTAGCAGGTAATGACAGCTGACAAGCCACTCCCTTCCACATGAAAAGATCCAGTTATATCCATACAGTTAAGTTGTTCTTCAGAGAAACTGATCTGAGATCAAGACAGAAGTTTGGTTTCTCTCTCACAACAGATACAAGGACATTTGCTTTGTGCAGTTGGAATGGGCAAAGTAAATATTAGTCAGAAACCAGACTATGAAACATTCAAATTGTAGTCTCCGGAGTAAGTCAGCAGAGTGACAGATGTAGGGTAGGTGTTCTTAGATATTGAAAGAGTCAAAATCTACCTAAAAACTGAATGATTTAAATTTTTCATCCTTCTGTGTGTTGTAAATTTAATTAAACATTGTAATAACTGAACAATATGTTAACTCATCCCTTAGCAGAGACGTAATTCAGATTTTCTGCATAGAAATTCAAGAGATAATTACCCAAGGACTGTTGATATGGGTCAGTGGGTGCTAGAAGCATTTGCTGCCAAACCTGATAACCTGAGTTTGAACCTTGTGACCCACACAATAGAAAAATCAACTCATACAAGCTATCCTCTGATTTCCACATGTGCACCATGGCAGGTGTACATACATATACACACACATAAACATGGATGCATATAAAGTAAGTGAAATAACATTTTTGAAGAGATAATTAATCACCTACAAGAACACACTTATACCAAGTCTAATGTGGGGATTTACAGACATAATAATTTTAAAACTATACTTGTAGATTTGCTTCTACTTCCAATCTTCCTCTGAACACAGATGAGAGTCACATTATTTATAGTAATATCTCCAGTTCTTTATACACAGAAGATACTTAATAAATACTATAGAATGAACAAATAACTGTGTGGAAAATATGGAGCATTCATATATTTGGTGTGAATATGGACTTGCGGCATCATGAACGGCTGTGTTAATGAATTATATTTATTAGAAAAATATTGAAATACTTGCAATATTTTATATAATATGAAAAGTGGTGGTCATGTCTTTTGGTACATGTGAATGAAATATTTAGAAATTTCTCAACATAGAACCAAGCAGTTTTAGGCATTTCCTCCTCTGTCTATTATTCATAACAGTAATGTCTACTTTCCCCTCTCAAGTCTTTGGTGATGAACAGCAGCTCCTTGAAATTGTTCATACTTTCATCCTTGAGCCTTGCCTTGCGAGAGAAACAATCTGATGTACATCCTAGGGAAATTTATGAAACAGATGCATCAATCCTCACATAATTATACTTTCTGCAGCTTCCCAGATGGATAGAAAGAAAAGTATGAAATTTTATATATAGTTTCGTAAAAAAATTAATGTATTATTATATAAGGACATAACTTCCTTTTGTAAATGGCTTAGAGCAGTGACTTCACTCCATTCAACCTGCAGAAATTGTTTTCAAAGGAAATTCTCCATCATCTGTTTGATCAATAGCAGAGCATGCTTGAATAAAATACTCTACACAAGTCAATGTTGGGCAGCAGTTTCTGCAATTCAAGTCACAGATGCAGGACTACTTTGTAACAGGGATATAAAAAGTCAATAGCCTTTGCTTTTTTTCTGGAAATAAGATATAATATTGTGATGAAGATTAAGGCTGCTAATTTAAGCTCTATATTTTTCCATGCATCTATTAGCCTAATGCTCATTTGCATATGTTCCTCCTCCTGACAACCATCTACTCTTCTCCCCACTTGAAAATGATATTGCCTAGCAATATGTTTGCTACATGCTCATACCTTTTGTTATAGTTATGGTATGAAATGTACCTCCAAATATTACATAGTCAAGATTTAGTTTTTAAAGCAGCAATGTGAATAGGAATATAGTGGCATATTATTTGTATTTTAATAAATTAAGCTTGCCTGAAAATCAGACAACAACGTAGCCATACTAGTCAGCCATACAGGCCAGGCAGTGGTAGCACAAACCTTTAATCCTAGATCTTGGGAAACAGAGGTAAACAG
Source organism: Chionomys nivalis (assembly GCF_950005125.1). Taxonomy (NCBI): domain Eukaryota; kingdom Metazoa; phylum Chordata; class Mammalia; order Rodentia; family Cricetidae; genus Chionomys; species Chionomys nivalis. The sequence continues at coordinate 43,763,086 of NC_080101.1, read as the reverse complement.
ATCTCTGTGAGTTCAAGGTCACTCTGGGCTATACAAAACTGAATCTGTCTTAAACAGAAATAGAGCTCATAAAAAGGTGATACCAGCAGTTGAGATCATACACCTTTCATCCCTACACTAGGGAGGTGGAGACAAGAGTTATATGGATGGGTGGAGAGAGGAATATAAAGGGGAAGAGACAGGAACTCAGTGGAGTGTGGAGCCTGAGGTTGATAGAGAACATTGCAGGATCACCCCTTTGTTTGTCTGAGGTAAGATCTATGTAGTGGCTGGGCTGCTTTGCTTTTCTGATCTTCACCTTAAACACCAATATCTGTCTCTGGGTTTTTATTAGTCATGCTACAAAGAGGTGAGATTAGAAGGAAGCAATCAAATCATGAGGTTTCTGACCTCATCATTGGAGAGGTCTGTTAATGGAGTCATAACTTGATGAGCTCTGGAGAGGGGACAGAACATTTGGAAGGTGAGAAAATTTGGAGAAAATGGTTCACTGATAATATGTTGTAGGAAGATGTGTTTTGTTTAGGTCCTTTTCTCTCACTCTACTTCTTGATTGTCATAAGATAAGGAATCTTGCTTCCCACCATGATGTCATCCTCAGCAGAGGCTCAAATCAACAGAGGCCAAGTGATCATGAACAGAAATTTCCAAAACTGTGACTTGACAGAATTATTTTTTACATTTGTCAGGTACATTTTTTTTTGTTATCATCATCAGGCAAAGTTAACTATTGACCCCTTTATTTACTTCTTCCCAAACCCTCACATAATTTTATATAATTGGCATCTAAAAAATTAAGCAGCTACAAAAGGTGCTGTCCACATTATCCAACAGAGTCTAAATATGTCCATCAATAGACAGTGACTAGAACATCATCTAACGCCAAAATTATGACTAAGTACTATTATTAAGTGTCAAAAGTCTTAAGTACTCTTCGTCTTCTTAAATACACTTGAATACTTCCTTTCCCATAGTGTTTTATTCTCTATAAAATTTTATTTCAAAATTTTGCTTTATTCTCAACACCTTTTCAATCAAATTGTCTATAATTAAGACTATGTTTTCTGTCATTATGGACTACTTATTTTCTGAATTACAAAATATTTTCCTAGAAAGTTCTCTTGCTTAGACTATGACTTCTCAGAAGACCATACTATTGTGGAATTATTAGTGGGCCAGAGGCAAGCCTTTATTTCTCAGGGGAAAAGAATGGAATTTAGAATTCAATGTGGGAAAAGAAGCATACTGCAAGACACAGGTATATTTCAAGCAAAACACTATACAGAAGAAGTATGAATATCAAGAATCTTATACCAATCTCCTGATGTCTTCATGCACAGGAAAGCTGTAAGTGATCTCTACATGCTAGCAGCAGAGCACATAGTCCAATATGAAATCTACCCTGCTTAAGGCTTGCCAGTACCAAGAAACAAACATAACCTTGAGTGACTGAAACAGTTAACACCAGCCGTAAGCAGTCAAGAAAGCCGGGGAGATAAGGTCATCTGTCCTGCTTCTTATCCTCCGTTAAACACAGTCTTGAAAACTGATGTCCCACAGAGCATGCATTCAAACAAACATGAGTCTGATAACCTATGTCTCTGAGACTGAATTTTATCAACTTATAACTGGGAATAATAGTGCTTGCCTTTTTTAGGTTTAACTAAAAAACATATTCTTGACCTGTCTATCAATCTTCAAATAATGCATTATGTTTCTTTTGACCATTTTCTATCCTCCTCCTTCATCAGGTAAGCCAACATCTCCTTCTTTCTTTCTTACCTCATTAAGTGCATGTGTGTGAGGAGGGGTGTGTGTGTGTGTGTGTGTGTCACTGGGCATATACAGCAGTTGGTTCTAGGGCCCTTGGTAGATACACAACTCACTGATGTCTGGTACTTATAACAACCCGTATAATGTTTACATATAGCCTACACACTTTAAGTCATCTCTAGGTTACTATATCCCCCACTTCAGTATAACTGCCAGGTAAATTAATGTTAGATTGAATTATTTGGGGAATAATGACAAGCAAAGACTATACAGATCAGACTCATCCTTTATAAATATGTTTAACATGTAAATTTGCCTATGTAAAATAATGGATAGTCATACTTTTAAACAGATTTATCTTTTGCTTAGGAATAAAATAAATTAAAATTATATAAATGGTGCACTTTGTATGTGTCCTTCTTTCCTTCCTCCCTCCGTCCCTCCCTCCCTCCCTTCCTTCCTTCTTCTCTTCCTTCCTTCCTCCCTTCCTTGCTTTCTTTCTTCTCTTTTTGTGCACTTTATAAATAAACTTTCTAGGACTGTATCTAAGGGATGATTCTTCCAAGGATGAGATTTCAGTTATAACTCATCAGTGAGCTGAGTCAGAGAGCTGTGTTATGTCCACTCTTTATTTTCCTTTTCTTTTAATCCACTCCCTCTCCATTTCCTTTCAGGAAAGAGAAAGTCTCCAAAAGACAACAAGCAAACATTACAAAACAAGATACAAGAAGACAGGGCAAAAGCTCTCATATGGAGGCTGGACAACCCCATAGGAGGAAGAGTCCCAAGAACACGCAAAAGAATCAGAGACACACCCACTTCCAAGGTAAAAAGTCCCACAAAAACACCAAGCTAAAAGCCAAAATATATACACAGACGACCTGGTTCAGGCCCTATGCTTGTAGCTACAGTCTCTGAGTCCATATGAACCCTTCTTAGTTGTTCAGTGGGCCATGTTTTCCCAGTGTTCTCCATTCCCTCTGACTCCTACCATCTTTCCTCTCCCCCTCCCATCTTCCACAGGGTTCCCCATTCTCTGAAGGGAGGGATGTTATAGAGACTTCCAATTTACACTCTCTATTCTCATAATGCCTGGCTCTAGGTCAGAGGAAGCCTCTCTGATGATGACTGGACAAGGAACAGATCCTAGATCTCTTAGCACATTGTGCTTGTCAAATGCTCTGAGCATGACTCTGGATTACCTCTGCAGTCCTAAAGAGAGGAGTTGTGAATGTCTTCACATTCACCCTGTTCTCTCTTCCAAGACTGCCACAGCACTTCATAGAAAAGGGTTCTTTTCCACAGTGTGCGAATTAATGTCTACAATGTTCTCTGTAAGGCTTTAAACACAGCCACCTCTCAAATCCTGGCTTCTCTTCCCAACAGTGATTACCTTCCAGTGATCATTCCCTGAGATATAATACTTCCAAAAACTCCCGATTTTTGCTTTCATGGAAATTAGTTCAACACTATATTTCCTATTTTTCTAAGTTTCAAAGCAACTTTTTTCCAATAGATATCACTTACATACTGAAACATGCCTGTAATCTCAGCACTGAAGCAGTTAAAGAGGAAGGTGGAGAGTTTAAAGCTACTCTTGGCTAGATAGAAAGACTATTTAAAAATTATATCCTTTCCATTTATCATGTAGCTCCTCTAACACTGCAGCATTTTATAAGTGTCAGTGGAAGGAAGACAATATCAAAGTAAATGACAGCAAATATTATTTTATGAAAGCAACAAACTGCCAGGTCATCAGGCCAACACAGTATCTTTAACCATTCTTCTACTTGATGACAAATGTCCTGGCTTTGCATACCTGTATACAGGATACGAGTTTTCATTCATAAATCATAGTTTGTGAAAATACTTTTTGGTTATATTAGAAAGTAAATATATGTGTTATATAAAACATATTTATAAGTAAAGGCATGCATCTATTTCTAAGTAGAATTATGAGAAATAGACAAGTTTCAGGGACATTCTGTCATATCTATTTTATGGTGAACAGTATACAGATTCTCTGGAACTTTTGGAGCTATACTGGTATCAAAAAGTTTGATTACACCTATTCTTTCCAGAGGTGAAGTATAAAAATGACATCTGATCTCATTGAAGCTGAAAGGAGAGTGGTGGCTGCCAGAAGAGGAGAGACTAGGGCATGGGCATGCAGGGCTAGTAGTACTGCTACTATTACATAGGAACAAAATATTATAGTGTGCTATGCATAGTCAATTGAAACAAAAAAAATGAGAAGAAAGGATATCGAGTGTTTTCACCATGAAGAAAAAATGATACTGTTAAGAATAAATGTCAGAGAGCATAGAGATCATCTAAGCATTATACAATGTTCTCATACATAGAATCTCATAAGTTGTACAGCTTTAAGTTTGGTATCAATTAAAAATAAGATTTGATTTAAATGTAATAGTTTCACTATAAACTAACATGTCTATTTTAAACATCTTAGAGTTCTTTCCTGCCAACCAAATTATAACAAAGAAACCTATTTAAGAATGGAGCGCGCCTACGTCATCTCCTTACTCCCAGGCCTACCCGGGCCCAGTCACCTTGTACACAGCCTAACTGGATGAGTGACACCCATACTTGCTCTCCTGTGCAGTCTCCATTCTTCCAGAAAGTTCAGCTCAGACTGTGCAACTCATTCAAAATCTTAGTCTGTTGATATCCTCAGAACACCTAATACATTTTTCTTTCAACGAAAACAGAGGTCTGAACAATCTCAATTATGGATATATAGATAATGTTTTTCCAAATATGTATGGCATGGGTTCAAAGCCACCTAAAATTGGGGGGTCTCCATGCACAATTATCAACTAAGTCCTCTACTTCTCTCTTCACTTATAAACTTAGAAACATTTCCTCACCAGCTTCCGAGCTGTTCCCAGACTGAAGTGAAGGATTAGTTTTGTGTTTCATCATGGATTAGAACCTAGAGACTTCTGTACCTCTGTGCTTTTCAAATGTATCTGAATGGGACCCGTGCACATTATCTGAAAAGGAAATGTTCCAGCAAGATGTTTTTTCTTCTCCATAAACACAAGATGCTTCTTCCAAGCATATGCGACTTAGGAATTCAGAAGAAAATCTATTTTGACAAATTTTTCATGCTATGCTAGAAGTTTTTTTGAATTGTGACTGAACAATCTTGTTTCCATTTGAACATATAACAGATGGGCAAATACTACTACTTTTTTAAAATTCATTTTCACACATGAAAATGAACACTTTTGAGAGGGAAACTTGTTTGAGTAAAGCTTCATAAATGTGGTTATTTGAAGTGCTGAAATTATGTTTTTTATAACTCACTGTGCTGTGGGACAATGGTCTTTTATCCTGTCACTTGCATTATTTTTAATAAAATGTCTATTGACCAGTAGCCAGGCAGGAAGTATAGGTGGGGTGACCAGGCAAAAAGGGTGACAAGAACAGGTGAATTCTGGAGAGAGGAAAAGTCAGTCTGCAGTCAACACAGAGGAAGCCAGACACAGAGCGAGCAGATGAGAATGCCTCAGTGATATAGGTACTAAGACACGTGGATAACTCAGAGAAGAATTATGGGCTAATATAAGATGTAAGCGTTAATAAGTAGCCTGGGCTAATAGATCAACCACTTTATAATTAATATAGCCCTCTGTGTGCTTATTTGGGACTGAAAGGCTAAGGAACCAGATAGGACAGAAACCCCTGTCAACCAATGGTACCCAATGTGGGGCAATTACATTCTCATAAAGCCTAAGAGAGCTTGGGAAGACAGAAAAGAATAGAGTTAAGCCTGGATTATTGATAGCAGTACTTTCTCTAGTGGGCTCTGTTAGCTAGCTGCAAGCACTCTAATTTAAGAGAGGCTTCTTGACTCAGCTTTAGCTACAAAACCTTGCAGCTCTTTCAAGAGGCCCTGGCACCAAACGTTTAAATGGTGTTCATGAATTGCCAAAAGCATGCTTCTTGGTGGTGTCAGGGACCTTGAAACACCATAGAGTTGTGGCAATAAACATGGCTCTGGCCAGTACCTTCGCCATGAGACTAGACTCTCAGAAAGCTAACGAATGAGCTAGATTCAGCTGTCAAAGCCAAGGCTTTGATCCTAGCCATATCACTTAGCAAATTAAAGACTCCTGTGGTAAGAAAAAGAGAGATACAGTAAAAATAGTTTCAAAAGAAGAAGCTTCTAAATAGTTTACATGGTGCTTAAAAATATATGTTGGTTTGAGAGAAAAAAAAGAAGGATAGAGTCCATAAAATAATAAAAGAAAGACACTAGTTGGGTGTGGTGGCACACACCATTAATCCCAACACTTGGGAGGCAGAGCAGGAAGATATATGTGAATTCAGGGACAATCTGCTAATCCTCCCCAAACTGTTCCATAAGCTGGATTCCAAGCATTCAAATGTATAAACCTATAGGGGCTAATCCCACTCAAACTGGCATAACCACCATGCTCCATGACATGCCTTAAAACCTTCACACTTCTGTATTAACTAACTTCTCATTTCTTAAGCTGTAAATTGCTCTCACGGATCCCTTCATATAGAGGCAGGTCTTCTAACCTGTCCACCAACATGCATGAACTCATGTTCCTCTGTACTGACAAGTTCTGAATTTAACTTACTCTTTCTAGGTTGGGAGTGAGGCAAGAAGGTCTACATGACTAAGGACTCTGGGAGATGAACAAACTCTGAGGTAGCTCACCAGAACACTGGAGGCCATCTTCACACACACACACACACACACACACACACACACACACACACACACAGCAACACACACCATCCTGTAAAATTAGTCACTTAGTAAGATCTTCCTACAGTAATTGTGGGGGAAAACTGTGTTTCAGTTTAGCTCTCCCACTAAGCGAACTCTACCAACACTGGAGATCAAGTTCCAAACTTGTTGCTGTGCTCTCTTAACTACAGAGTCTGTGTCTGTAGGAAACCTAAGTCCTGGTGTCTCGGTCACATCCCATCAGTTCTGTCACATGCCTCTACAAACGTGCCTTCACTCTGTCCCTAGATTTGACGCCTACATTCATTCAGTTCTTCATTCAGTCAGTCAGCTTTCCTCCACACCCTGCAACCACTTACCATACCCAAGGGTACATTACCTAAATGTACTATTGCCTCTTATCTGCACAGCATGTTGCATAATTCAAATATGACTTCTCACGCTCTGCACAGAAGTTTCTCCTCTCATAGTTCCTGAACATTTAATATCACTTCCTAGGACATAAACAGCTGTGCTTCAAGCCTTATGTAATTTTCAATTCAAAACAAACAAACAAAAAACCCAATGATAAAATAGTGCCTGAACAGAAGAGAAGGAAGGAAATGTTATGCTTTGGGAATTGAACTGGAGAAATGCTGCAAACCAAAAGTGTATTTATGTTTCTGCCGAAGCTTTGTCTTGTTATGAAACAGTTTCACTGTACAACCCAGGCTGCCTAGAATTTTCTGTGTACTGCAGGCTGTCCTTGGACTTATAATCATCCTGCTTCAGTGTCCTAAGTACTGGGGGAGTATAATGGCATGCCACCCCATTTGAGTTTATTTCCTCCAGAAAGATTACAAGGATTTTATATTGCCATTACTCTATAAAATGTCTGGTACACAAAAGTGTGAGTATGTACACATGCATAAACACACACACACACACACACACCACAGAGAGAGGTAGAGAGAAGATAAATAAATAAGAAAGGGGACAAAGGGATAGAGTGGGAGAATAAAAGAAGGGAGAATGGAAGATGACAGAGGAGGGGGAACAGGGGAGGGGCAAGAAAAAGGAACAGGAAAGAAGTGAGGGAAAGCTAGTGGAAGCAAAGGAGAGGAGGAGGAAGGAAGATGAGGTGAATATGTTTCAAATCATTTTTTGACTTAGTGATCTCCAATGACTTTCAGGAGAAAGAGTCTATTTGTACATAATGTTTATAAGCAGAGAATGAATTAAATTATGAGCAAAAGAAATGATGGTTTTGTATAGGTAAGTTGGCATTTCAGATAGAATCAACTGTGGAGCAGTAATGTGTTGCGCAAAGCCTGCTCCATGTAAGCCCAAGTGTCCCAGGACAGCAGCAGGCTGTCAGAATCAGTTCCTTGGTTCCATAAGCTCGGGTCATGCTGCTACAATGAGAGACTTCTCTGGAGGATTTGCAAAGGCCCAAACTCTCACAAATCAAAGTGACAGACTCGGCACATGTGTACTGAAGACTGACAAGGCCGTGCACAGCTGTGCCCTTGTGGATACATCTCTAGTGATTTCAGACATGAAGGCCAGTGGTGTTTGGTAAGTAAGGGACTCAGGATCTGGAAAGCTTGTTCCATGCCTTCAAAGGGTAATGGCAAAAGGCTAAGATGATCTGTGTACCTATCCACTCAGTAATGATTCTGTAATCTTGATCTTTGAATAGAACTATTAATAATGGCTATGATTCTACTAAAAATGTCAGTGGGCCTGACTTGTCTTTCTAAATGCCCCACTCATGAATTAGGCCTATATCCCTCTCTACTCACTTCCCTTCCTCCATCAAAATACTTGTATCACACACACACACACACACACACACACACAGCTTTCTCTTGATACAATAATTTTAATCTTATAAATATATTCATCCAGTTACTTATCTGGCCCTAAAAACAGTCTTATTCAAATATCCACACCTTTTCTCTTATTCCATTTCATTTTAATACGGTCTATTCTTTGCACTGTTTTATTTCCAATATTTCTAAATTTTTGGGACATAACACATTAGTATTTATTCATCTTTTACATGCAATAAGAATATCAGTGTCCTCATTTTAATAAATCTTTAAAAGTAATAAAGTTTTGTTTTCTCCACAAGAGTAAAACATTACAGAAAGAAACAGAAAACATACAAAATATATAGAGTAATATAGAAAACAATAAGAAAATTGGCAATGGTGCTAAGTATGGAATCTAATAAAGTTAGATGCTAATCTAGAAGCATTGAACTTATGGATGTAATAAATTGAATTGTTGACCTCTAAAAGATGAAGAGGTAGTTCAATAGTGTCTGATACAGGAAGTTCTTGGTCCTTCAGAAAGCAGAATTCATGGAAAATGGCAGATTATGAGGCACTTCTTTCCTCTGCCAAATTCCTTGGTGCTCCTCTGAGAACTGTTCAATCTGACTATTCTAGATCTCAAGGAAGTTCAAGTTATAGGGAGCAATACAGAAAGCTCATGGCTATGTTGGATCAGATCACCATTTTCCAATGACTTGATTAGAATTGAGTCAAGGTTTTCAAACTTCATCTTTTATCCAAGGATAGGAAATATTTATAAACCAAGGAGAATGCAGTTTGAGATTGGCCATACATTTTGTTCCATCCACAGATGCAGTGGATCCCAACGTCAAAAAGACTACATAGTACTACAACACTTATATCTCTAGGAGATTTACAGGGTCCTGGACAAACATCTTGAAAGAACACAGTAACAGAAGAGTTCTAGAAAGGAAGGCCAACATTGCTTTATAAGGTAGTGGTTTCTGAAAGTAGTTTTTCTTTTCAGTGAAAAGCCAAGAGTCAGTGAGTACTAAAGAAATGCATGAGACCATGTGTGTTCTTTTACAAAAGTTTCCAATGAGATGAGTTTTTAAAGCTGTTGTGGTTTTTTTTCAACAGTTTCTTTTCAAATTTCAGTCTGTATACATTATTGAATTCTCTGACTCAATTTTTCTTTTTTCTATTTAAAACTCATTTTCTACCAGGATGATTAGTAATAAATTAGTAATAAAAGCTTTAAAGTAACATTTACTAGAAATGTGTTTTATATAATTAAGAGTTAAGTGATATATTAGTGAACACAACTAATGATTAAAGAAGGCCACTGTGTTCCTATTTCATTTTCATGGGGCCCCATGGCTGCCTTCACATTTTGTATAAGATAATTAGCAGACCCAGTATTTAGAGCTATGAGGATTAAGACAGATTTCGTCACATTTTAGCTCCATGTATCTTGTTCTTCCAATATAATAAAGGCTTTCCTAAAAAAAAAATAGAAAAAGAAAAAAGGTTTTTTTTTAAATTTTGTTCTGGCCATGCTAGGGTTGAAAGCAGTGTCTCTCACCTGTAAGGCAAGGGCTGCACTACTGAGCTATAACAGTAATCCTACATCTTCCCATCATGGTGGTAAGCAGCTTTTGCTGACTTTTGAACTTTGAGCTAAATATTCACATACCATGGACATGACCCCAAGAGGACAATGCAACTCACATGAAATCAGAATAGGAGTTAGCATGTTTGCTAAGCTATCCAGTGATGTTTGAACTTCAGGCTTATGAACATTTTAAATCATAGACTTTAGACCTCATGGTTTCAGTAATTGCACTTAAACACCTGGCCGGCCAGCAAGAGTTTGAGACTACTGTTTACACATGCTGACTCTCTAGTCCTTTCTGTCTTATTCCATGTGCCTATTGCTGTGGTGTAAATGACTTCTCCCAAATGCCTGCTGAAATTCAACTGTCACTGCAATAGTACTGAGGCAGAATCTGAGACCCCATGAGACTGTGAGAGCCCTGTCATCATGAATGGATTAGGGCCTTTTTCATGGAATCAGGCTAGTTATTGATAAAATAGAATAAACTGGTACAATTTCTCCTCTGTACCTCACTTGCTTGCTTCTCTCCTACCATGTTACAGTATAGCACCAGCCTTTTCCAGTTCCACTACCACGCTATATTACCTCCCAACCCCAGGAACATTAAGTCACAGACTCCTAATTCCTTCTTGAGGTACAGTCTGTGGTGTTCTGTTAGAGCAGTAGATAATGGAGTAAGATACATAATTCTACTTCAATAGTCATGTGGAAATACTTACCTTGATCTAGGATAATTGTAGAAGATTGAATTATTGTTCCCATTGAAAAATACTTGTTTTGGAGCACAGTACAAACATAAAGCAAAGTGGAGTACCACAAAGAAATAAGAATATTTCTGTCATGATGTGCTACCTTCCAGTGGCCTCTGACTAAGGCCAATTGGTCGTGACAGTCTCCAGCATCATCTGTCTTCCTGCTGGAAAGGTCCATCCTGGTGGGACTCAGCAACCACACATTTGGCAAAGCACTCTCACTCCATCCCTTAGGAGGTCTTCCTGTTGTTGGATAGGCCTGTCCTATTTCACATTAAGTATAGAGACAGTGGTCTGTCTAGGACCCTTAAGTCTTCAGGGAAATGATAAAGTTTAGTTACATTGTCTGCTTCCTTAATCCTCACAACATTATATTTGTTTTTGTTTTTATCTATCTTCCATGCATTACATCCAAACAACAGTTTCCCCATCCTCCCAATGTCTACCTACACAACTTCTCTCTTCCCCAAAGTCTCTCCTCCTTCATTTCCCTTCAAAAAAGAGCAGGCCTCCCAGACATATCAGCCAAACATGGTATAACAAGTTACAATAAGATGAGACCCAATCTCTCTTCTCAAGACTGGATGAAGCAACACAGAAGGAGAAACTAGGTCCCATGAGCAGGCAAAAGAATCCGCACTTCCACTGTTAGGAGTCCCATAGGATCACTCAGCTGCACAAGGAAAACATATGTTCATAGGATCTGGCTCAGACCCACCATACAGGGTCCATGTTTGCTCCTTCAGTCTCTGTTATCCCCTATGAGCCCTGTGTAGTTGATTATCTGGGCCATATTCTCATGGTGTCCTTGACTCCTCCGGCTCCTACAATCCTTCCTCCCCCTTTTCTACGGGGTTTCCTGAGCTCCACCTAGTGTTTGGCTGTGGGAATTTGCATGTCCCCATCAGTTGCTAGATTAAGCTTCTCTGATTACAATACTAGGCACCCATTTGTGAATATAGCAGAATATCATTAAGGATTATTTTATTGGCTTTCTTCCAGTTGTGTTTTGCTTCATCTTAGATCTCTAGGCTACAAATCTCAGGTTCCTGGCCCTCCAGGCAGTGTCAGGCATGGGCTCCTTCACTTGGCATGGATCTCAAGTTGAACCTGTCATTGGTTGACCACTCCCACAAGTTCTGTGCCACCATCACCCCAGTCCATCTTGCAGGCAGGAAAATTGTAGGTTGAAGGTTTTGTGGCTGGGTTGGCATCCCAGCCTTGGCTATAGAAGCCTTGCCTGGTTACAGAAGATGTCCAGTTCAGGCTCTAAATCCCCCATTATCGAGTCTTCTCTAGGGCCACCCTCATTTCGGAAAGTTTCCACTAGCCTAGGTTTCTATATTGTTCTCCAAGATGCAACCAATTTCAGTCATTTCTTCCAGTACTCTCTTCCTCCACATCTCCTGTCTGATTTTTTTCTGGTTGGGTAGCATCTAAGTTGTTTCTAGTTTTGGCAATATGAATAGCTTCTATGAACACACTTGATCAAGTGTTCTTGTGGTATGACAGAGTGTCCTTTGGGTATTAACCAAGAATGGTATACCTGGATATTGAGGTAGATTGATTCCCAGTTTTATGAGAAATTTCCATATTGATTCCTAGGTAGCTATACAAGTTTGCATTCCCATGAGCAACGGAGGAGTTTTCCCTTGCTCCACACCCTCATCACCATGAGCTGTCCCTGGTGTTTCTGATTTCAGGCATTCTGACAAGTGTAGGACGTAATCTCAAAGTAATTTTGATTTCATTTGCATTTCTTTGAAGGCTAAGGATATTGGACATTTCTTTTTTTTTTTTTTTTTTTTTCTTTTTTGGTTTTTCGAGACAGGGTTTCTCTGTGGTTTTGGAGCCTGTCCTGGAACTAGCTCTTGTAGACCAGGCTGGTCTCGAACTCACAGAGATCCGCCTGCCTCTGCCTCCCAAGTGCTGGGATTAAAGGCGTGCGCCACCACCGCCCGGCTGGACATTTCTTTAAGTGTTTCTCCACCACTTGAGACTGTTTTGTTTTGGATTCTCTTTTTATACCTATACCCAATTTTTTTAATGTCTAGTTTCTTGAGTTCTCTTTATGTTTTGGATATTAGCCGTCTCTCTGATGTAGAGTTGGTAAAAAATCTTTTCCCAATCTGTGGGTTGCTATTTTGTCCTCTTGATGGTGTCCTTTGACTTACAGAAGTTTTTTAGTTTCATGTTTCATGAGAATCCATTTATTAATTATTAGTGCCTGTGCCACTGGTGTTCTGATCAGAAAGTTATCTCCTGTGGCAATGCATTTAAGGCTATTTCCCTTATTCTCTTCTATTAGGTTCAATGTGTCCGATTTTATAATGAGGTCTTTTATCCACTTGAAATTGTGTTTTTTGCAGGGTGATAGATATGTTTTCATTCTTCTACATTCAGACATCTGATTAGACCTGCATCATTTGTTAAAGATGCTATCTTTATTTACATTATGTATTTCTAGCTTCTTTATCAAAATACAGGTGTCCATAGATATGTGAAATTGACATCTGGGTCATAGATTCAATTCTGTTGATCAATCTGTCTATTTTTATGCCAATACCATGCAGTTTTTATTACTATAGTTCTATAGTACAGCTTGAAATCAGGGGTGATGATACCCCCAAAACTTCTTTTCTTGTTTAAAAAAAAGTTCTAATATTGTTTTGAAAAGAAGTGAAATTTGAAATAGTAGATTAAAAATTCCCTTGGAAATTAAATCTAGAGATTATAGCAGTTTTAGCAAATTGAACCACTTATTTTTATTTTATGCATTTAAGATATAACACTAAAAATAAAATACTTGATTATAAGTTTTTGTCCTCCTTTTGTAAACTGGGCAATAATTTCAGTATGTACTTTAATTATAAAATTTGAAGAAATTTTCTGGTGTCAAAGTCATCCTATTTTCCAAGCTAAAGTTTTCAAAAGGGATGTATTATATATTATTTTTTAAAAATATTTTATGGTCTATTTAACTTTATTTTATATGCATTTGTGTGAAGGTGTCAGATCCCCTGCAACTGAATCTACAGACAATTGTGAGTTGCCATGTGGGTGCTGGGAATTGAACCCACGTCCTCTGGAAGAGCAGTAAGTGCTCTTAATCACTGAGCCATCTCTCCAGCCCATATATATATTATTCTTAACTAAGATGTTACATATCCTCTTTGAGACAAAAGAAAGTTTAGTACTCGGTGGTGCTACTTCCTGATACCTTCATACAGCATTCAAATTACATATGCAAATTCTTTTAGCTTATTAACCTATAATTCCAAAGAGAGTCCTCATTTTAAGGCCATCTCTCTGCAATTATCATGATCTGATTTGGCAAAAAGCCACTTGGGTTCAATGAAGTACAGCAAGATGCTGTCAGCAATCAACTTTTGGGAGGAAAAAAAAAGCTATTAAAAACAAAAGAGGTAAGCAATGCCTGGACTGGTAAATTGGATCTTCAGTCTTCAGCAGCTTTTCAAGGGCTACGTGAGAAGCTTGAGCAAATTAGAATGGGAGTTTTATTCACACTGTGGAGTATTTCCAAAGTGCTTAGGCATACCAAGGATCACTACAGTTTCAGGCATTTCATTTGAATTGTCACAGAATTAGTATCCAAAGAGCACAACTGTTACAAAAAGAAACAGTAAATCATCCACGGGAGAGCAGACTTCCCAATTCTTCCTAATCATTTGCATTCTCAACCTCACTTTGAATAGTGGTAAAGAATCCAAAGCCGTGACAGGGAAAGGAAGGCTCCTAACTATATACCCCTCCACACCAAGTAGTCTGGAAGCTCCTTAGGAGATCAGCCACATGGACACTACAAACAACACATCGCCAAGTGTTTGAGTGACACAATGCAGGGAATATTAACAACCCAAATCTCTGGAAAACAACACCCACAGGTGGTGCGCAAACAGCAAACACGCATCTTTTGACAAATACACACTAAGTCCTGTTCTGCTGATCACTTGAAGCCCTCCCATCACTTGTGTGTGTTTGTTTATCAAGAAGAGATCAACTTTTACCATTTGTTCTGAATATCAGCAATAAGCCATGAACTGTGGAGCAAGGTGGAAAACAGGATTTTTATGTGTATGCAATTCATAGCCATAGAGTGCACTCCATGAGCCTGGCATTAGAACAAATGCCAGACGTAATTTTAAGACCTCCAACTGCTATAGTAATGTTCCTTATGGTCAATGATTTGTCCTAGTCTAACTCCAACAGAGCATAAGGTTAGTCAAAATGATATTTTTAATTAAACTTCCTTTTTTAAATTACTGTTTTTTTTTTATTAAGTCTGCATCTGAAGAAAAGTTAAAGGGGGGGGGAAGGTTTTATATAATTAAACATGGGGTTTTATCTTTGAAATTGAGCTATTTCCATGTCCATGGATGAAAGGTTTTACTAGAGATGTTTGGAACCCATCAGAGGTAAGAGGGAAAACTGTCTTTCTTTGGTGTTGTTTATGGAAATAGGAGAGACTGATGAGCAAGTACGGAGACATCCTTTCTTCCTAATGATCTGTAACACACATGCAGGTTCTGGTTTGCCCATATAACAGAGCTGAAATAGAAACAAAGTCCAGTCTCAATCTGGGAAATCTGAGCATGGAAGAGGCAGTATGCAAAGAACATGTCCATGCTTTCAGATGAGATTCAGGGTGGTTTGGCCTCAGATGAAGGAGGATGTTTTACTCACCTCGAGTCCTTGTAGGATTATCAGAAGTGAGGATGCTAACTTTGCTAAAGGCATGATATTTGAGTTCATTGTAGTTAAGCTTGTGGTAACCACTGACCCAAACCAAGAATGGCCAAGAGATACTTTATAGGTTTCTTGAGATGGGGCCTGAAGGTGGAGGCCATATTGAGATTTCTATTTGATTTCATCTTTGATTATACGGAGCGAGCATAACACAACTGCTGAATTTCATTGTTCACACTTCAAAAAGAGTGATTAGTTCATACTGCAAAATCTACTAATTTTTCAAGTGGTGGTGTTGTTTGAGTAAAGGTCAGAAGCAGTTAAGCATGTGTGTGTATGTGTGTGTGTGTGTGTGTGTGTGTGAGATTTGAGTCTGCATGTGAATATGTATGAGTGTGTGTGAGTGATAGAGAAGGATACACAAAAGATAAAACAATAAATAGAGACACAGAAAAACAAAATTTGAGAAAAATAAAACTTTTGAGTATGTTCATATTTCCTCCTTTCAAGTTTGCCAGCTTGAGTTCAAATGTGACTTGGTTCTACTAGGGACTATTGACGTTAAAAAACCCTAAATATGCTCTGATTTTCCATGTACCCTTACTGGGAGCTTACCAGAAGGTCAGGTCTTAGGTTGCATGAGACCCAGACCTGGGGAAAAGCTGTGCAAGCAGCTATTAGACAGCAGGGATGTGCCCCTTTTCTAAGGGCGGGATTCATTCTGTTCCTAATTTGGCTCTGGTGGGTGGACAAATGTCCAGCCTCCAGGAGAAGGAATGAGATGGATAGCACTAACAGCATGGAACACTTCTCAGCATCCCAGAGAGTCTTTCAGACAGAGGCTGGCATCTCTGCCATTCTGCCAGGAGAAAACTAGAGTTATATGTCCTCACTGTGATGATCTTCGGGTTTATTTACTGTAGGAGAAGAAACTGAATCATAATAATGGAGCTGCTTGCTTTTTTTTTTTTCCTTAACTGTGCACTCTAGCATATTGGGTTACACAGTAGAAAACGTGTGGGCTCTAGACCTGTGAAGCATCACATGGAAAATGTCAAATGTTCACCAACTAAAGGATTCCTGCTTGCTCAAACCATCCACATTTCCCTCCACTGAAGCTTCCCTCTCCTTTTGCTCTCTTCTATCTGAAAATGGGTATTAAAAGATGTTTACCTTTGCAAAAGCTCATTGCTTGGCCTGTTGTGTTTCACACATGACACAAACATTTTACAGAAGCAAAGACAGAGGGAGGGAGAGAGGGAGGGAGGGAGGGAGGGAGGGAGGGAGGGAGGGAGGGAACAAAGATTGAATGCTCTGATACTGAAGGGTGAGCAAGTGTGGGGAATAAACAGCAATGTCAGTGGCAGCAAAAATGTGTGCTGAGTGTATTGAGCCGGTTGCCCACAGTGTGGGTTTCCACCTTGGCATCACGGGCCTTGCAATAGGGGACTGTTTACTTCTCTGTATTTATAAAATGAAGTTTTAGAATAGACATTACCAGAACATCTCATATGGAAAATACTATATGTGCAAAGAATTTTGTCTGAAAGAGACTCAAGGGTGATGGAAAAGAAATGAAATAAACCTGCTTTGTGTCTCACACTTTGTGGTCAAGCGAGCACCATATTATTCCTTTGGGACTCTTAATGACTTCATCCAAATGCAAGGCTAGAGAGTCTGAGTATATTGACCCACTAAATCATTTTTACAAGGGGAAAGTTTAAAACCAAGTTCTTTGCAGAAAACAATCACAAGGCACTTAACCATGAATCACACTTTAGAAATGGTTCTTTAGGAATATCTATAGCATATGCTTCTTCACACTCATTTTTCTTATACAAAGTCACCCACAATAGATAAACATTGCATAGCTCTCATGTGACTTGAAATGAGATTCATATATGTATTCGTTGATTTATTACTCTTATCCAGTTTGTGAGCCAGAACACCAAGGACAAGCATTACCACAAAGAGAAGGTCAAGTCTATCTTCAGTGAGATCTTGTGGGAGAAAAAGACACAGATTTATCACTAATAAACCATAGTTTATAACATGTGGTTGGTTGTTGGTGTTTGTGGATATCTCCCATGATTTCCATGATTTCTGCCTTCCTCTTCATCTAGCAAATCCCTTTGCATCTTTCAGGACTCAGCATGAGCATCACCATCATAAAGACACTTACCATCCTCTACACCTCTACACAGTGCTCTGGCTTCCTCTTATTTTAAAAAGCCCATCTATTTCTCCTTTCTCCACATCTTTGGAGTCAGTCTCCAGCACACAAAAAAAGTTCCCACAGAGTTTTATTCCACATTGCCTGGCATGTGACGACAAGTGTTCCATCAATGCTGAGTAAACACATTTCAGGGGCTGGAAGTCAACTCTCATGGAAACAGTCTTACGTAAAACTGAGAAAATGCAAAGAAAACTGAGAAATGCTCTATAAAATTCAAACAAGGTCAAAGTTTAAAAAGAATATTTTTAAAAAATCTGTGTCACAGCGAGAAAAAAAAAATCTGTGCTAAGGCCTAAAGAAGAAGGATCATGGAAGCAAGAGAAGACAAAGTCTATTTGATAAGCAAGTTGACATTGAGAAATTAAGTTGACAAAGACAGATTTTAAGAAAACACAGATAAAGTCTAAGTCCAAAGAAAAAGACAGGAGGAAAAGAGATAGAGTGTAGAAAAACAGACGTATTTAAGAAAGTAAACATGGAGGCCATGTGTGGAAATCAATACTTGAAGCATTCTAAATGTCAAAGAATTTGTTTATAATTTATAAAGTACTCCCAATAATCAATTACACACATCGAACAGAAAATCGACAATGGTGCTTTTATTTTCAACTCTCATCTGATACAGAAAATTCATAGAGTCAGTAAGTAAGACTATATGAAAAGACAATCAGCCATGCTAATAATCAAGGAAAACCATATTAAAGACACCATTAGATACCCTGACATCCTTGAAGAAAAGAAGGCAAAAGACATACAGATGGTAATTTATTAACAGGGTAAGAGTGAAGAGTGGACAATCCAGCGTGAACATCAATGACAGATGAGCTTAAAGTGATCTGTCATGATTTGTAATAGTTTCCCCAGGCCATGAAATATATTCTATGTAATAGGAAAATAACATTCCTAAAACTCTTAAACACCTAGTCAAACTTTCAGACAATGGAATAAGACAATGTAATTATAAGACAATGCTATTTTTATTACACCATTCAAACCTTCAATGCAGATGGATGATTGCATTCACTCAAGGGTAGGTAACTGCTGAGCATCTACAGAAGTTGTTAAAGGGGACTGAAACCTTGACATAAAAATAGTTAAAATTTTGTTTGATTTAAAGCCAACCCTACAAGATGGATACCTAAGAAGATACCTAACACTGCTTGAGTGGCCAAGAACTTGAGACTAGATAGGCCATGGGCCTAGAAGAAAACAAATTAACATTTCTTTTCTGCTAAAGGAACATAGTGGCAAAATGACTCCTAATTATATTGCTATATACTCATAAATCAGTGCCTCACCCAGCCACCATCACAGAACCTTCATCTTACAGTAGATGGGAACTAACACAAAGATCTACAGCTGGACAATGTGAAGAAAATAAAAGGTTTTGGAACATTCAGTCCTAAATGGGATGTCTCCTTCAAACCCTTCTCCCATAAGGTCAGGAGCCGAGAAGAAGAGGAGATAAAAACATAAGTGTAAGATCCAGAGAAGATGGATGCTCCCAAAGAAACAATGTCTTCCAAACACAACAGGATTGATACACATATGAGCTCACAGAGATGGTGACCACATACACAGATTCAAGACAGATGGGGAACTGGGATTAAGATGGGTATTTAGACATGAGCTGAGCTAATATTTCTGAACAAGTAGTTATCTCCAGTCAACAACTGCTTCCAACGTAAACACAAACAGTTTCCTCTAAACAGACTCTCACTGGGTATATTAATCACAATGGTAGGCTCCATGCTGAGCAGTACACCAAACCCAGTGGTGTTTCTATGGACTTTTTGTCTCATAATGGTTTGCTTGAGGATTTCTTTCCTTCTTATTGAACTTTTCATTGTAGATTATGTTTTCTGATTTTAGGTTGTAATAATTTTGGGGTGTATGTGTGTGCATATGCAAGTGCTTTGTTCTTTTTTATTTGCTTTTTTAATAGTTTGTTTGCTTTTTTGTTTCATGTTTACTTTCAAGAGGGGCATTGAATTATGTGGATGGGGGTCTGGGAAGAGTTGTGAGGGGGAAAGCCATGATCAGTGTATATTATATAAAAACCTCTGAGAGGTGGATCCTATGAATAACATTAGAACTTTTTCAAATCCTCAGCAAGCTACATTTCTGGCAAAGGCCATTAAAACAAGCTGTTCTGGCTCCATTGGCTGTGAAACAGCCATGATACTGCCTTCATCTGACTCCCATCACCAGAGAGAACTGGTCCACAGCAAAAGAGCAGTTCTAGCAGTATGGGAAAGAGGAGAGGCCTTTTTCTTCTTTGCACTGATCCACATAAGTAATGTGCAAAAACATTTTCTTTACAAGAGATAAATAGCAAGCCAAAACATTCTGCCTTATCCATAGCTCCATGTTAGTGCATAAACACTGGCAGTTTACGGATATGAGAGATCAATCATTTCCATACTATAGAATAGCCTTAGAAATACAATGTAAACATCTCATTTCCAAACTTTCATTCATACACTCATTTCTTTATCAAACTCATCTGCTTCCAGGAACTGTGAGAAGCTACAAAGGGAACAGGGAACGTCTCCCTGGGATTTGAACATGAGCTAATACACAGGTACAAGTTATGCTAGATGTGGGGAGAGGATAAAGTCTTGCATAAATGTATATTTTTGGCACAAGTATGGCCATGTCAAAGACCACACTTCCTCAGACTAATGAAAGTGGTAAGGCCTTTCCCTGGTCAAGCTTACAGAAGGGGTGAAACCTTCCCCTAGTCTAAGTACAGATGTTGCCAGTGTGTGCACTGTCCACCTAAGGTCCCTCCTCCTGAGTAACTGCAGACTGCTCTCCGACAGAGACATGCTGCAGAGATTGTCTAAGAAACCTCCTCTTTCAGTAGTATATACTAAACCTGCCTTATCATTCAGCTGAAGATCAAGCATGTTGATTTTATGGGTTGCTAATGCATCTCCATTAGAGGACATGACCCATCTGATTCCAGTTTTTCTATATGCATGTCTGTCATTTCTTCAATCCCTCTTTAATCAGTCAATAAGGCAATCCTTAAACCATGAATGTCATGGCTTAAAAATTAAGGGTTTGAACTGGTGCCACAATTTCAAGCTAGAAATAATCTCTTTTTCATAATGCTAGTACCCTCACCCTTAAAAGAAAGGCAGGGAGCCCAGTACACTCAACCTAGGAGAAATAGCATGTGGGAAAGCTCACAAAAGAAAGAACATGGGGAACTGTGGGGGACAGAGAGAAGGTCAGTACAGCTTCAATACACTAAACAATAGGAGATGAAGTACACAATAGGAGAGGGACACAGAGCACAGACTCCACAGTAAACTGAAAAGCAAGCATTAGAGCCATTGCCGGGGCCACCTATTGTCAGATCAGGGAATGCACTACACTGAAATCAGACCTAAACTATAACTTTCATGACCTCAGTGGCTACCATGTGGAAGACAAGAGTAAGTGGGACAGTGTACCTGCCAGGTGAGGTCAAGTCTACACCAAAAGGCATTTGCTATAGCAGGCTGCCATAGGGGAGATGGATGAACTCAATCCATTAGAGAGCTATTTGGAGATAAGGGCTAAAAGATGTGGGGATGAGTCTGGGAAAAATGAAGAGGAAGACAAGGTATCTAGATTTCTGTTATAAATGCCTGGGTGAATAGAGGTATTACAAGTGAAAAAAAAAGTGAATTACTAACATACATGGAAGGAAGAGGAAGCCAAGAGCTGTACTCCAGGAACCTTATCTGAGAGAAACCAAGGATGAAGCAGCAACTGGACACTTAGAACTGGAAGTCAGGAGGAAGTCTGGACTACAGAGAAACTGATACTTAAGTGAACACCAAAGGGACATAATCACTTTCTCCCTTCCTGATGTGAATGAGTTAGATTAACTCTTTTAAAGTAGCTTCACAGTTAAACTGAAAACTCAACGTTTCAGTCACTTATCATTAGTATTTTGGTGCTGTTTTGAAGATACTAATTATACTAACCATAAAATATAGGATTTTTTAAATTCCAGAAACCAGGCAATGCCATGATTATGAGATCATGCATTCAGAGATTTTCCTTCAGATGTTAAGTCAGATTCTTCTTCAAAATAATGATCAGAGTAGAATTTTCAATTTCTACCACATTCAACTTCTTTATAAACTAGCAAACACGTTTTCAAGTCAGCTTTGTAAGCCAGCAGGAGTTCCCTCTAACCTCTAGTCATATTCCAACAAAAACCAACAGAAACATCCTAGCATTCATTACTCCAGTTTCTCCATGAACAAGTACTCATATATCCTTGTGTCGCTATAATTTATTTTTCTGTTCTCCAAGCACAACAAAGAGTTGTAGCTATGAATGGAATTGCATGGATCATAGCAAGCATGAAGAAAGGGTAAATTGACCCAGTGAAAGCCAGAAATGTTATTTGAAATGATTTAAAAAATATTCTTGAAGATCAAACAAAATGCATATTAAATTAATTCTCTGATGTTCACATTGGCCTGGGCTAAAGTGGAATGCTTATCCTGTCGTGTGAGTACATAGAATTATTATGGTTGTCTTAGTCTGTTTTCCGTTGCTTTAATCAAATGCTACAGAAGGGTAAATAAATTTACACTTTTATAGAAAAGTAAATGTCTATTCAGCTCACAGTTCTAGAGGCTGGCAGGCCCATGACTGAAGAGAAACATTGTATAAAAACTACTTTCTTGTTGTTAGGGACTCTACAAAGTCCCAAGGAAGCCAGGAATATGTCTCAGTGAAAGGAGAACACTGAGGGAACAGAAATGTATGTCAAACTAAAATACATGGAAGCTAATCTAGCATTGTTCAATTAAACAGAAAGATGTAAGAAAATGTCATGAAAACATCTGCTTTTTCCATAATATCCTCCATCTGAGAACAACTTAAACATCTATCAATGGAAAGAAGATATATAAGTTGTGTTATTCCTCATTAAAAAGAATGAGTTGCAAATAGGATAATACTTCATTGAGAGAAAGAAGCCATATAGAAACTTGTAGAAGAAAACACTGGAATTCTTACTGTGTAATATATTTACATGAACTTTCAGAAAACACTTCATTTTCGTGGTTCCTTATGAGTGGAAGATTGTGACTAATGTATTCCTAAAGCAAGACAATGGGGAAGGACAGGATTCATGACAACCCAGGGTCCACATCATGCAAACAAATTATCTCATTTCAACCTCAAGAAGACTCAAGGCCTTCCTCATGCAATTCATATCTTTGTTCCATTACTGTTTGAATGGAGGATTTAAGATTGTCATATTTCATTCACTCATTTGTCTTGCTTTAGGATGTGTATCCACTAAGCCTACTTTTAAAAGAAGCACAGCACTACAGAAACAATATAAAATTCATTTTATAAAGTGAAATCAAACTACAACATAGTATATGTTTCTGAGTATCTATAGTCTAAATATGGATAAATACCACAAGGTGATTTCCGTTAGCTCTTTGGTACACCCCTGTAGTTGAATCTTGTAAAATGAACTTGAGTTATTCTGTCCAGAGAACATCACAAATCATGTCCTAAGCCATCCACTCTTAAGGATCAATTCTGACTCTCAGTATTAAGATTTGAAAGTAAGAAATTATTTCTTCAACCAGGAATGACTTCCTATGATACAAGCACCCACTAAGAAATCACAATGTGATACGGCAAATATGTCAAAAACATGCGTACTGGGAAGTGCTGTTTGCCAGGAACCCACTCATTTAAATTGCATAAAGCCTTTTGTGTTAAAGCACAACACCAGCAGGAAAGTTCTGCACAATATTCACAGAAAATTCTATGGACAAAATACAGTTCAGGTTCAAGTCTGCTAGCTTGGAGTGCAGCATTATAAAATTCATTCATTAAAACAAAATTCCCAAATCTCATTTTATATAAATAAAAGTGGCCAAGATATTTACCACTGTATAATTCTTTTTCTTTCTTTCAGGTTGGGGAAACTAAATTGTATGTTCATTAATCACCAAGGTAATGCTGGTATATTCTGTTCTGTCAGAAATCAAATATTGAACAGTTTGTTACAAAGGGAATAGTGTGGTGAGCTACGGAGCTCAGAGCGAGACTGAGGAGCCAGCTGCAATCTGTCATCATCTGATGCCCAGTATTGCGGCTTCTTTCCCATATACCATTGTTGGTCTAATTTAAATTTGATTTGATTTGACAAACGCATTAAGTGTTTACAATACTGCGAACACTTGATCAGCCATTTGGATTACAGACACAACTTGTTATATTGTATTTTAAAATAATTATATAAGCCATTGTAAGAGATATATCTAATAAATATAGCCACATTCACACTATACAAATCAGTTGTCTGTGAGAAAGTTCTAATTTAAGCTTTTTTCTAATACAGATGCAGATAAAATTGAATTGGTAGATCCCGTAAGATTTTTAAGGAATATTGTGACTGATTTTAAACCTTCTTGTCCTAATTTACACTTATAGGTTAACAGTACTGGACATAAATTCTATAGACTATTAACTACCAAGTTTCATCTAGACTTTAGGAGGTTTATCAAGAGTGAATGGTGATATAAGAAGTCCTATCTGCATAGAAAACCCTGAAGGCCACTTTAATGGGGGCAGTAGAAGGTCTAAATCAGAGCCATGATATTAGTCAAGGTCTTCTAGAATAACTGAATTTATAGAATTAATCTCTCTCTCTGAGAGACAGACAAAGATAGAGATAGATGATAGATAGATAGATAGATAGATAGATAGATAGATAGATAGATAGATAGATAGATAGATGGATGGATCTAATTAATTTCATATTATATATTATATATGTGTGTGTATATATATGTATGTATATAATATGAAATTTATTAGATATATACACACACACATATATAAATGTCATGAAGGTTGTAGTCCAACTAATCCAACAATAGCTACCTATGAATGGAAGGTCCAAAAATCTAGTCGTTGTTCAGTTCATGAGGCTGTGTGTCTCAGCTAGTCTTCTGTATCCTTTGGAATTTCAAAGTAGTTTCTAATGCCAGTGAAGGAATGGTTGTACTAGGGAGCTAAAGAGCAAGCAGGCAAAGAGAGTGACTTCCTTCTTCCGTGTCCTCTACATAGGCTTCCAGCAGAAGGTCTAGCCCAGATTAGAGGTGGGTCTTCCTACCACAAAAGATCTGGATTAAAGATGGATTAAAGATCTTCCCACCTCAAAGATTTAAATTAGAAGTGAATCTTCCCACTCCAAATAATTGAATTATGAGAAATCCCTCAGAGGAATGCTCAGCCATTTTTAGGTTTCAGTTAATTGCAAATGTAGTCAAGTAGACATCCAAAAGAGCCATCAAAGACTGCCAGGAAGAAATACCGAAAAGGACATCCCAGGAACCAGAGCTCAGAGTCTCTCTTGCGGCCACCCTTCTTCATCTGCTCTAACCCCAGTTTCTGGTTCAGCTTTTTATACTTTGGCTTCCATGACAAGGATCCCTATAAAGAATATTTTCCCTTCTGATTACATACATCATGTTAGAATTTTCCACAACAATCAGATTCTCTCTTTTTAGGTGAGCACATGATCTCTCAATTTTTCTCCATCATGAAATTCACAATTCAGTAGGAGAATTATGTCACCAAGAGTTTATAGCTGGCAATTTCAGATCAACGGTTGAGAGGGCATCCGTTGTGACTCTTTCTTGTCTAATGGAAGCTATAGTGTGGGGTAGAGGGCTAGCGATTATGAAGCCCGAGATACATCAGGGAAAAGATTGAGGGAGAGTTTTTATGATGAGCACAAAAGGACCCAACGACAGTGCCTCTTCACTTTCTAGAAATAGCAATATACTTGAGATAAAATGATAGTCATCTAGTGCACTCCTGAACCTGCACTTTCAGATGTCGCTGTGAGAGCTCATGTTCAGCTCCCCACCAGCATACTCACAGATCATACTGGGCTCACTGAACCCTGATGTCACTGGCCATTCACATGACCTGAATCTAGGAAGCCCTACTGGCTTCCTATAATAACCACTGGTTATTTGCATGGGAGAGATGCTCCAGGCCTAGAGTTTATTTATGCAATTTATTTAAGGCACATTTGTGTTTTACTCAGTTCTTTCCTAATGATCATTTTGTACTGGCTCTCCTCCATTGCTGCTGAGTGTCAAATGAGCTTCACACCCCCCCCCCAAAACTAAGCAACAAGGTCTTCTAGCTTCCTCATAAAGATGAGGTCAACACTAATTAAAATGAGGATACTAAGGCCACCACTGTCACAACTGTCTTTATCCAAGTAGCACTCACAGAATTGTATTAGTTACTTGTCTCATAGCTGTAACAAAATACTTGACAAAAGCAATTTAAGGAAGGAATGATTTATTTTGTAAGCGTAAAATTTATCGTGTCAAGAAATCACAACAGCATAAACTTTGAAGCAGCTGGTCACATTGCCTCTGCAGTCAGAAAACAGACAGAGATGAATTCTAATGTTATGCAGTTCAAGACCCCAGGATATGGAATGGTGCCATTCATATTTAATGTGGGTCTTTGCATCTCCATCAGCTTATTCTGGTAAACCTCTCTGGCATGACCAAATACTTGTAGCTTCGTGATCTCATGGGATTCCAAGCAGTGGAAACAGGGGCTGTCTCTGACTCTTTTGTCTACTTGTGTGAAATTTCTCCTCCTGCTGAGCTGCTTTGTCCAGCATTGATGTAATAGTATGTGCCTGGTCTTATGGTTGCTTGTTATGTGGTGTTTGGTGGATGCTCCTGAGAGGAGGCAAAGAGGGTAGGGGAGAGAAGGGAGGGGAGAGAGGGGAGAGGAGGGAAGGGGTACCTCAGTCACTATATGATATATAAAAGAAGAAAAAATATGTTTTTAAATAAAATAAAAGTATCAATGCAAAAAAAATTCTACCATAACACAATGGTTACCAAAGAGTAGTATGACCAAAAACAGGCAAGAGTAACACAAATGTACTATTCAGCATCCAGGGCTCTGTTTGTCTATTTGTCTATCCCATCTATGTATTTCTTTTTTTTTTATCCACATAGCCTTCTGGACTGCAAGAAAAATAGAAGAGGTTCATAAAACACAAAATAGGGACCTTAGTTCAGTGTACACAAACAATATTTCTGAGCTAGTTTCAACCTTATGCTTTTCTTGTCCCATTTAAAAATTATTTATTAAATAAACACATTACTAAAAAAAATAGAGTCAGGTATGGTGGAGATCACCTGTATCTTAGAACTAGGAAGGGAGAGGCAAGTAGATCTCTGTGAGTTCAAGGCCTGGTTTATGTAGTAAGTCCCAGATCAGCAATGGCTGCACAGTTAGATTATGTCTCAAAATAAATAAATTAATATGTAACCAAAGAACTTCCTGTGTCTTAGTTTTCTTTTTACAATACATAAAATATAAAAGTTATAAAATAAGCATTTAAATGTCATCAAAATAATCACAAGGACTATACTTTGGGTAGCAGTGATAATAAATGAAGATAAAATTATCAATATTTTTAGTTTATAAATTTGTACCACTTACAAAAGACAAGGGAATCTTCTGACATATTATTAGATTCGAGATGAAAAACACATTATTCTTCAATGTTCAGTGCATAGAAAATATAATGCTAAGTAGACAGGATATTCAGATTAAAACACTGGACAGGACAGTACAAGGATCTAGAGAGCTGCACAGTCAAGGATCCTAATGGGAGATGTGGCTCTGCTAATAAGAAAAAAAAAATCCAGTTTAAATTTTCTTTTTGTTCTATTTTCCTGTTACCCTTGATAATAAACTAGCACACATACCCCCGTCTCCATGACAACCTCAGGAAACTGAAGGATAGTTCTGTGCCCATGGCTAAAGCTAATATATTTAGGGGATGCCACCCAGGAGAGAGTCCACAGTCAGACAAGGCCAGCCTGCAGGATGTTTTAGGACAAGTGGCAATGACAGAATGAGGGACATGGCAGAGGCAGCTTGTTTCTTATTTTGCCCCTTCAAGCTATGGCATTTGTCATGAGAATTCAGAAAGAGGAGAATGTGCTGCTTTTGATTTGAATATATGCTTCACATTAAAATGTAATGGAATCTCAGAATGCAAAGTGTCTGGATTACACACGCTTATACATTTATATATATATATATATATATATATATATATATATATATATATCGATCAGCACAAAAGTAGTATGACTAAACACCAATTATATTATAAAGTCAAAGCAATCTAGCCTCTTAACTGATTTGTCACAATGGATAAGTCTTTTCCTATCTTTATTTTCCAGATTCTCAAGAAATCTCTTATTTTTGTTATTAAAATGAGTTTTTAAAAATAAGAAATATTTGGGGCTTTCAATCAAACAAATCACTTTCCAGGAAGTCTCCTCTGATGTTGGTGTGAATTAGTTTCTGCTCCCCCCAATAGCACTTTTCATGGCATGCTAAGATACCATATCTTTAGGTAGATATTTTTCTTTGTAACCTGATTACAGAAACCATACTTAGTTTGTAGTTCTCAACAGAACACATAATTTTATACAATGGCCTAAAACTTGCTGGATTTAAATACTTTGAGTCATGACTTCAAATTAAGGATTTTGCACCCATAGTCATCTTTACCAGTACTAAACATGAATGGCAGCAATTTTTTTTAGAAAATTAAGTAGACAGCATACAGATAACCCATAGCTGTGATTCCTGCTGTGTCATTTTGTTTTCCATCCCAAGATCTGATGTTATTAGAATCTGTTGTCACTGATACCCTTAAGCATATTTATGCCACAACTTTTCTGCCAAACAGTTAACAGTACTAGGCATTTGGAACTCCCCTAGGGGATATATGTGTTTGTTCCCTGAAACAATAAATCTCAGAAAAAAAGAAAATGAAAATCAAACCTGGAAGAGAGTAACCTATCTTAGTCCCTGCTGTATTGTTATAAAGAAGCACCAGGACCAAGGCCACTCATATATAACAAAACAAAACAAAAAGATTTAATTGGGGACTTGATTACAGTTTCGGAGGTTTAGTCCATTATCATTATGGCAGGAAGAAGCATGGCGGTATGCAGGCAGATGCTGGAGCAGTAGTTGAGAGCTACATCCTGCCTCATAGGCTGAGATTGATAGGCTTGTCCTGGCATGCGCTTTAGAAACCTCAAAGCATAGCCACCAGTGCCATACTTCCCTCAACAAGGCCACATCTCCCAGTTCTTCTAATCCTTTCAAATAGTTGCATGCCCTGGTGTCTAAGCATCCAAATATAGGAGCTATGGGGGTCATTCTTATCAAAAACAGCACTGATCTAATCGCCTATTTTACAACAGTCCAAATGTACAAAATGGTTAATGAGATGAAAGAAATGCTCTCTTCACTACAAAGCCGCCCAATGGAAGGAGAAGGTGCAGAGTGATAAGTGTGGTCATCAGGGTGAGCAGCTAGGGAAGGTAATCAGCAGATAAGTCTACCACACTGGAGTAGTTTGTGTTAAACACGAAACCTGAAAGATTTCACTTTCACGCCACCACGATGTGTATAGAAGTGGCTATTTATATGCTTTTGATTGAGGGAAGACTCATACCCAAGTGAGACATCAAGGTCTCCCATGATGCTGTGAGTGTGTATAACTCATTTGTACACTTTTTGTTTTGTACTGTACAATTTGTACTATGCATTCAATACAACAAAACTGAAGCAGGGAATTCTTCCAGCCTTCGCCACCAGAAACTACGAAAACGTTGTGGGCCCGGAAAGTATACAGACATATATCACACACCAAGAATTCTCGTGTTTTCTTCAACAGGGTTATATCTGGTTTCTCTCTTCAATGAGGTATTATGTTATCTGTAATTTATTCCTTTCAGTGAGAGATGACACAATTTGTATGTCATCTTCCCACTGATAGATTTAAGTTGTTCTCAGACAGAGGATGTTATGGATAAAGCTTTTATAAAATTGTATATAATAGTGTAACATTATTTAGCTTTCTAAAAATCAGTACTAGCACTGCAAGTTACAACATGACTGAGCCTGGGAGACTTTAAGTGAAATAAACAGGACACAAAAAGACAAATATGTATGAATTCATTAATATGTTGACACTAGAAATATTGAACTCATGAGTAGGATCGGGGGCACTTGTTGGGAAATGCTGGTCACAGCACACAAAATTCCCATTAGAAGGCAGCTCAACAGATGCAACTGTACAACATGGTGACTGCAGACAATAACTCTCTACCATTTTATTCTTGAAAATTGCTGAGAGTAGATTTTTGAATGCTCTTATCACAGAAAATAAGGGAAGTAGTCCATATGCTAATTATCTATATTTAGCGATTATGCAAACGTGTACACATTTTTAAAACATGTTGAACATAACAAGTCAATGCGTTTTAAACTCCTCAGTCTGAAAATTTTTAAAATATAAAACTGTAAGCATTTTTATATTGACTCATTTGCTTTTATTATATAAATACCTGATAGTATAATTATATATAACAGAATTAATATTTGTTTAAATTGCTAAGAAACGGGCAAGTATTCTCAATGGCTGTACCATTTCTTACTCTCCCAACAAGAGCAGTGTACTATCATTCCAGAATCTCACTACTGCATGCCACGGTCCTTCAGTGTTGGATTCTCCTGAGCAAGTAGTGTTTCAGTTATTTCGGACAGCATTTCCTGGGAAACAAGAACTGCAAGAACACGTTCCTATGCTTACTGCCATTCCTGTGTGTCTTCAGCCCAGATGTATTAACTGGCCTACTTACCTTTTAATCATTAGTTCTTGAAGTCAGTTAAACACAAGTCCTTTATCAGGGAGCTGGAAGGTGGAATTATTTTCTTCTCTGACTCTGAGACTCAAACCCAGCACTTAGTACATGGAGAAGATTCTCTACCAGGCAGTTCTGTCCAGAACCAAAAAGATCTTTGATGATGAACACGGTTTTAAACTTTCGTAATTATCTCTTGCTTTGATTTTATCCTAGATAGTTTGCACTGCGTGGGGACCTACAGAACCTGGACCCTGGTGCTCCTTTTTCAAGGACATTAGGGATTATTCCGCCAGAGAGTTACACAAATGACAGGTTAGGAAACAGAAACAGGGTCAGTTTTATGCTTTATACGGTAGAGCCATTTGCCTTCATGACCCAGTGCTGGCGTGTGACCTTGGCTCTCAGGTGTAATGAACCCCTCTCAGCATTGAGGGCATTGTTTCCTTTGTTCCACAGGAAGCCAGGACTCCTAGGACCACAGGGCCCATACCTCTCTGGCAGTACATGAGTTAGGGCTCATGAAGTTTTATTTTAAGCAATATGGTCCTTTTCTCCATAGTGGCTCCTGCTCTCCATCCTATATAGATTCTGTCTTTACTTCTCCCACCCACTTCCTGATATTAGAATGACAGCAAATCTCTTGTCACAGTCCAGACCTCTGATGCACACTGGGAAGACACCTGTAGAGTCTCCCTTCTCTCGAGCTCAGAGTCCCATATTGTCCAAGTCCACACTAATAACTGCCTCTTCGTTTGTTTCCTACCCTAGAATTGAATTTTGTTAAATAAAATTCATCCTCAGATAGTTAATTCATCCTTGCCAGAAGCATAAACCTAGAGGCAATTAAAGAGGTATTTTGAAAATGGATAAAGTGAACTTTATTCAACAATAAACCCTGATCTCATGTTAACTTGTCTTAATACTTCTCATAACAGGAAATATTTAAATTTTTTTTTCTGAATTTCTAACTAGAAAATGGCTTTGTGTGAGAGAACATTTCTTACGCATAAGAATGCCAAACTAAGAGGCAGGCGGATCTCTGTGAGTTCGAGACCAGCCTGGTCTACAAGAGCTAGTTCCAGGACAGGCTCCAAAAAACCACAGAGAAACCCTGTCTCGAAAAAAACAAAAAAAAAAAAAAAAAAAAAAAAGAATGCCAAACTATTAGACAGTTTTAGCGGAGATGATAAATGTCCTGTCACAGCATTGATGCTCATAACAGATAACGAGTCATGCCTCATTCCAACAAGAGGCAGTAACTATCAAGGCAGAGAAGACATACCTGCAAAAACACTGGTCAGTTCAGGAGGTTGGGAGGGTGGAAGAGAATTGCCAACAGTCATCGGGAAAGGGGGTCCTCTCCCATTTCTCCATATCTCCACAGGTCTACCCAGGCAGACATTTAGTTTTTAAGACCAGGTGCTCAGAAATGCATGCCTACCTCTGTTCAGTTACAAACTAGGAACTATACAGATTCCTTGGATAGTTTCATTTTCAAGTGTGTCTAAAATACTCTAGCTTTATCATAACGAACATCTATTCATTTCTAAGGAATTTGTCCTCAACTTTTAGACAATGAGAAAACACAAAAATATATAATTTGTGACATCATTAAAACCGAAATCTAATGCCAATTAAACTGTTTATTTACTAAAAATTAATCAAATCATACCTATCAAAAGAAAAATACACAAAGTAAAGTTCAAATGCATGGGATATAGTAAAAATACTGATTACTGAAAAATTGAAATTCAGAAAAAGTATCCATTTCACTTTCACTGAAAATAAAGCATAAAAATAGTTCAATAAAATAAATCAAAATGACTTTAAAGTCCTGATTGACATAAACAATTGAAACCACTCCCACTGAAAATAGCATTGAACATCACCATTCTCATAAATCAAAGCCCAGCTGCCAGTAATTAAAATTCTTGGCTTTTGAAATGTGATCTTTCATTGCACACTACTAAATATTGCCTGCCTCTATCATCAAAGGAAAAGATATGCTAATAATATATAAACTTTCCAGGCTAATTAGAAAAAAAGCTCAAATATGCAGAAAATTCACACTTAACCTCAAGTACTTGGATAGTTCAGGGCACCCCCATCTCAGTTGCCATGATTGGCACAGGACAGAAGTTAGGGTGACCTCAGGCACCAGGACTGCTTTATTTCTAGTTCCTCTCTGAAGTCCAATGACATCACCTACCAGTGCACTGATATGGGTCTTGTAGATTTTCAGTTTGTTTGTTTGTTTGTTTGTTCAATTGTTTCTATTCTTTGGTTTTAAGTTATTTTTGTTTTGTTGTTATTTTTCCTGCTTTTGTTTTTGAGGGAGATAGAGAAAGAAGTACTATGAAGTTAATATCAGATAGATTAGGAGGTAGGGAGAACCTGTACGAAGTTGGGGAAGGAGAAAGTACATGATCAAAATATATTGTATGAAAAAAATTTAAATGATAAAAATAAAAAAACTACTTTGATGTAATTATCAATTAAAATATAAGAAGCAGGACTCACATAATTGACTACACATGCAAACAGTTAAGCCTTCATATCTATTTTTTTCTAATGGCACAACACTATTCTAAGGTCTTATTCCTTAGTTTTTACCTGAGAGAAACAGAATCTGAACTTTTTCACAGCTACATTATAGACCTAATAAGGTCATTTTATTTCAACATCTGAGAAATTCTAAGAAAAAAAATGAATGGCAGACTTCAAATTTGAATGAGTAAATATTAACCAATATATTACAAACATTTAAAAATAATTAAGATTCACATTATATAATAATATTAAAATAATTCTGCCTATAGTATTTTATTACAAAAATATAATATTTCAAGTTTAATATTTTGATAAATTATACTAAATAAACTGAAATACTTAAATCATTATATTAAGTAATTGAAATTATAAAATTTAAAATACCTTCAGGCCAGTGGTCTAGCTCTGTGGTGGAGCATCTGACTTGCATTCAGTAGACACTGGCTTTAATATCCACCACCAAAAACAATTACTAAGAATTTTTCTACCTCTTTAGAAATAGAAATTGATGGAGGCGGGTCTTGTATTAATCTGTTGCTTTCATTGGTTAATTAATAAAGAAACTGCCTAGGCCCATTTGATAGTCCAACCCTTAGGTGGGTAGAGTAAACAGAACAGAATGCTGGGAGAAAGAAGCAGATTCAGTGAGTCGCCATGATTCTCCCACTCCAGACAGACGCAGGTTAAGATCTTTCCTGGTAAGCCAGCTCATGGTGCTACACAGAATATTAGAAATGGATTAGATCAATATGTAAGAGCTAGCCAATAAGAGGCTGGAGCTAATGGGCCAGGCAGTGTTCAAAAGAATACAGTTTCCGTGTAATTATGTTGGGGCATAAGCCAGCCATGTGGGCGGCTGGGTGCCGGGGACGCAGCCCTGCCGCTCATATCACAACAAGAAATACTTTATTACGTTTCATAGTACTCTGATAGTTCTATCAATTTGTTCTACAACTGAAAAAGACAGTCTGATGAGTATGTTCTAAAAAAACAACAAATATTTGGGATGGATATGAGGGGAGAGAGAGGAAGGGAGGAAGGGAGAAGAAGTATGTCTGTGCAAATGGAAGTAATAATCTTACAACCTGGTAAAAATGAGAGAGAAAAATTAGAATTACACATTTTATTCCACTTTTAAATCCCAACATGCTATAACTGATGCATTAAGGGGGAATTGGATTCTAGAAATCAGTAGTCTATTAATGACAGTTTTATTTAGAGTAGGCAATAAAAAATATATTCTGTAAAAAGCATTTATAGATATTGTCTTCTTAGAATAATCAGTTACTCATTCTCCTTGAATAGTTAGTTAGGAGGTCAGGTAGAGGTCAGTATGTCCCAGAATTTCCTGGACACCAAGGTGCCAATGGACAAACAGAGGGTCTCAGAACCAGGCAGGCATTTGATGAGTGATGCTACAATCTCATAGATAGACACCGTCACAAATAGCTTAACAAAGAGAAAAGGTGTAAATCTAAAGAGATTTATCTCTTCTCCACAAGTTGTAAAAATACTTGAACAAACAGATGATTAAATAAAAACCTGCTTTATATGACCATTATTGCATGTGTTGGCTTGACTATGATGGCAAGGCAGGAGCTTGTGATAGACATCAGTCAAGTTCAGAAAAACAACTCTTGTGAGGAAAAAAATATTCTGTGTATGCTAGGAGCTTGAGGCCTTGTCATAAATGAACTGATGATAAGCAAAAACATCTTTATCAAATTAGACCACTGATCATTTCAAACTAAAAACTAAGAATGAAGTACAAGTTCTTTTAAGGTATTATATGTACTTATGTTAAAGGATTATATGATTACATGGATTATGTGTTTATAAAGAGTATATGGATTATAAAGTATTACATGTTGTTTATGAAGAAAGCTCTATTTATTTTCCTAGATAATAGAAGAATAAGTAGAAGCCAGAAGATTCTCAGAGGTGGGAATTGTTGGCTGAAATCAACAAATTAATATAAACAGTCATAATAACCAAAAATTACACTTGAATTTTAATCCAATAAGGTTTTGTACATAGACTAGCCAAATAGTTTTCTTGAGCCAAATATATTTACTATATACACTTATAAATATAGCCTATTGTAAGCACACTTACATGCATTCACTTTTGTTCGTGTGTGGCCACATTCATGTTTGTAAGAATAGTTGATGGCTTGGAAGATAGCTAAGTGGTAAAGTACCTATTAAGAAAGCCCTGAGTTCAAATCCCCAGCACACATGTTGGCATAGCAGGACATTCCTATAACACCAGTGGAAAGGGTCAAAGATCCTGGATCCCTGGAGTTCCCTGTCCATTAGTCTATCACAAACAGCAAGTTCTAGGCTCAGTGACGACTCAGTCTCTAAAACTGTGTGTACTTCTGGCCTCCACAAGCAAGCACATCCACATATATGAACACACATGCCAACAAACACCAGAAATGGTTACAATTTACAGTTATAGAATGACAGAAACTTTAGTCATCTATAGTTCATGTGAAAAAGGTTTGGAGTTGTAACTGATAAGCTGATAACAATTTAGCAATCTTAGATGACGTTAATAAAACAACAGCAGCTCGTCATTCGGAAGTGCTCCGTCTCATGTGGCCTGTAAAATCATAACTGGGGACTAGTTCAAGTTACACCTCTGCTCACATGAAGACAACCTGGACCAGAAGGGAATAAGATGCGGAAGGTCAGTGGATACCGACAGGAGAAACATGACTACAGTTGACACTCAGTTGACAAGTGTCAGTTCCCTTGGAGGGCAAAGATGGGATTAACAGGTATTAATAGGATTTCTGAGCTTCTGACTAACTACAGGGAAGTCTTTTTTCTGCATGTTATATGCCTAACAAGATACTCAGTCACTTGATAACATTGCTTTGAAGACTGAACCTTACAGCATCCAGACAGATCCTTGCTGCTTCTCAATAGACTGTTATGTGGTATCTAAGCCAGAAACCTCTCACTGTATAGGAATTCCTATTCATCAGGGCTACACAGTGCTATCATCCCTTTGGAAACCTGAGTGCCAGCAGCATATCATGATCTGTGGAATCCTCACTGTGATGAACCAAATGTCCCATGAGGGTCCAGATGTCTTCAGTGTACAGAGTTCCAACTCCAAATGGGTTAAAAATCAAACAGGGATGATCTGATATTGGAATCCAAAAGGAAAAGAGGTGAATGACCGAACCAAGAACTTCCACTAACACAATCAACATATGTCAAGTACCATGTGCCTGACACATGAATCCACAGCTCATCTACTTTCTCTCTTACTTATCCACCAGATGTACATCTCTTTATGACCTCCCATGTAAGAAGTGTTTCCATCTCCAAAGCCTGCCCCAACCAACACAGACCAGACCTCTTTGTTCTGGCTCCTCGGGAATTTTGCTTTTGGGTATATGTGTATGTTATGGAAGAATAAAAATGAGGATTCAAGTATTTCAAGATTCTAGGAAACCATTTGAAGGGTAATTTGACATAAAACCCAAGCATATACATTGTGTGTGTGCATGTGTGTGTGTGTATTTGCTTGTTTGTTTTTGAGACGAATTTTCACTCTATGTCCTAGGCTGACCTGATAGTTCCTATGTAGCCCAGGCAGTCTTTGAAACTATAACAAACCTCCTTCAGCAGGCTCCGTAATTTCTCTTCTCAGAATAATGTGTTTTCATTAGATGTTGTTTAAACTGTTATTTCAATAAATCTGAATAGAAGAAAATGACCCTTTTTGGGCTATCATGCCAATAAAACCCTCATATTCAGAAAGAATTAGAATAACTCACCCTGGCATGATAAATCTTGGCCCCCTTTATTACAAGGACAATACAGCAGGAAGAAAGAAATGGTGTACTTCTTTCTTTTAATGTCATTATAATTCAATTATAACTGACATGCTCAGTTTACATGACTTGTAACTTCCTAACATTGTCATTGCAGAAAAGAGATTGATTTCTGTTGTTCATCACTTTTTTATTAAATGTATTCATTAATTTTATATGCTGACCACAGTTTCCCCTCCCTCCTCTACTCCCATTCCCTTCCCCACATCCTCTCTATCCCCCCACTCCTAGTTTACTCTTCCTCTGTTCCTGTTCAGAAAGGTCAGACCTCCCATGGATGTCAACAAAGCATGGAATATCAAGTTGAAATAGAACTAATCCCCCCCCCCCCTTGTATTAAGGATTGACAATGTGACTCAGTATGAGGAAGAGGCTCCCAAAAGCCAACCAAAGCATTAGGGACAATCCCTCCTGCCACTGCCGCAAGTAAAGTAAGCTACACAACTGTCACATATATGTAGAAGGCATAGGTTGATCCCATGTAGGCTCCCTGGCTGTCAGTCTAGACTCTGTGAGATACTATGAGCCCAGGTTAGTTATTTCTGTGGGTTCCCTGGTGATTTCTTGACCCACTGACTGGTACAATCTTTCCTCCCTTTCTTCATCAGGATTCTCTGAGCTCAGTCAAATGCTTGGCTGTGGGTCTCTGTATCTGTTTCCATCAGTTACTGGATGAAGGTTCTCTTATGACACCTGGGGTAGTCAACAATCTATGAGTAAAACAGAATATCATTAAGCATCATTACATTGACTTTTTTACCTCCAGTCATGATTGGTTCTATCCTAGGTCTCTGGGCCATCTAGGCTCTGTGCCCTGGCACTCCAGAAAGTGTCATTTTTTTTTTTGGTATGGATCTGAGGCTGTACCAGTCATTATGTGACTACTCCCACAATTTCTATGCCACCCTTAACCACTCTCTTCCCGTTGATTCTCCCATAGGCAGGGGAGAGTGTAGAATGAAAGTTATGTGGCTGGGTTGGTGTCCCAGTTCCTCCATTGCTAGTCTTGCCTGGTTATAGATGATGGCCAGTATAGGCTATGCACCCACCATTTCCAGGAGTCTTAACTAGAATAATTCTTGTAGATTTCTGTGAGTTTCTCTTGCATTGGGTTTCTAACTAATCCTCTAAATGTTCCCCATTTCCAGTCATCTCTTTCAGTACTCTCCCTCTCTATTCTAACCCTGACTTGATCCTTTATGTTCCCATGCCCACCAGTACCCAGTTCATCCACAAGATCTCTTCTATTTCCCCTTCCTTAGGAGAGCCATGAGTTCCCCACCTTGGGCCCTTCTTGTTACCTAGCCTCTCTGGGTCTGTCAATTGTAGCATAGTTATCATTTCCTTTAAAGCTAATATTCACTTATAAGTGAGAACATAACTTGTTTGTCTTTCTTTGTCTCAGTTACCTCACTCAGGATGATTTTTTTCTAGTTATATCCATTTGCTTTCAAATTTTATGATGTCATTGTTTTTAATGGCTGTGTATCTCATCTTTTAAGCATACATTGGTATATTTTTTTAAAAGATACTCTCAATTCTATTTCTTTCTTCTTAAAAATTTTAATATCTGGGGCTTATCACAAATCTTAGTTCCAAAGCTAACATTAAGAATAGAGCTTATTGTATTAAACTTTTGTTTATGGTCCTATCTTATTTGTTAAACTCTTGTTCAAAGATCTGGTTATAGTCAACCATATGCATACTGTACTCCAGTCTTGGTGCAAAAAGATGCCCTTAATGGAAAATCCTGAACCATCCCAATGGAAACTGAAGAATCTTGTGAACACTTCAAAGAATACTCAAAGAGACAACTCTGTCTTTTCCTTTAATTAAATGTGAGGAATGTATATGTATGTTTAAAGAGTGATATCTAAAATATATTAGTTGTATTGTAAAACCAATTTTAATCTTCCAGAAATTTTGTAAAGAAGAGGAAAAATATATTACTTCTCAGGTCCGCCTAAAATTTACCATTGCTATTCTTTTCAAATATAGCAACGTTGACAAAACAGTATATTTGCCGTATAAAACCTATCAGTTTTGGGTGATAGTATTGTGGGAAGCCCTGCACATGAGAGAAAGGAAAACAGATATTTCTTATTGTTCATACTGTAACATAAAATATTAATTTTATTTTCCCAAAAATACATGGTAAATGTTAGAATACAAATCAACTTATGTTACTACAAGTTTTGTTTTGTTTTCATAATACCTTATGGAATTTTGAATCTGAAGAGAATGTTGAGTTATGCATTACATACATGCCAGGGCTTTTCATCCAGAGGCAGCATCACCAGCATTAATGAGCTTTATCAAAGGTTGCACAAGTCAGAGTTGCTGACCTGAGATAACAGACAGATGAAAATGATTGGTAACATATGACTATGTGAGGAATAACGCACCTTGAGGTAGACCAAGTCTTGACAAGTGATAAGATTCTTTGAAATACAGCATGAAACCTGCATATGTAGGCACCAAAAATCTACATTGTCGGAGTGATTTCTCACTACCCTATCAAGTCACTACCCAGCATGCATTAGCTAGAACTGAACATCATCGGCAAATAATAAATAAATAAATAAATAAATAAATAAATAAATAAATAAACATGACTGAAAATAATTAGGATCCTGTGCCTAGCACAGTAGGAGAATAATAAAAGGCACTTGTCTATAGATAAATCATCAACCCAATCACAAAGGCAATTTTCTAGAGAACTTTAAAGTATGAGAAACTAAGTGATAAATAGCAAATTCAGCACAGGGGATGTTTACCAAAAAGTTATTACAAAGAAATATGTATCAGAAAATTGGTGACTCAGTACTCTTAGTGGTTAAGGACAAAAAATAAAATCTAATGTAAGCCTCAGGGGTGCTGGTAGATAGTCTTTCCATCAAAGTTGGGAATGTTACAGGTGATGCACATCCACGATGACACGGAGTTTCGTGGCACAATTCTTCTAGATTCCACCATTACCGAAAAGAAATCTGTTTCACACTGGGTCCTATTCCCTGACAAAGGAAAACCCTTTGATTTCTGGAGAAACAATGGCAAATACTATATAGTGTATTTTAATACTGTGAATTAAAAGGATCTTTGAGCCAGAAACACAGTATTTTTTTATTTCAGTGTTAAGATTTTTCTTATTTCCTATGAATAAAATTTGTGTTTCAAGCCAGTTTCTCTAGTACAGATGTTCTCAGGTTTCTGACACCGTATATACAAGTATCACCTGACCAGATCACATCAGCAACCAACCTTTGTGACAAAGGAAAGAGAATATGAACCTACATATTCTTGGGGCTGATTAGAAATTCCACTCCAGCTCTGCTTACCTAATGGTGTGCCTTTGGACAAGAGAAGGTGCTAACCTTTTCCGTGTCTCCCTTGATATAAAGGAGATAACACTGGAAATACTTAGTGAAGCTATAGGAAATATAAATAAAAACATGAAACGCCTATTATGGATAGTTATTGCTCAGTGAATGTATTTTCTGAAGTGTTATGTGAACTTCAGACACAATAGAACTTCAGAGGATTGCAGAACAGCCATTCTTCAGGGGATTTTGCTGACAGAACTCTGCAGTTGCGATGCTCCAAGGACTTGGGCATGACAGTGTTGCAGGGATCATGCAGGACAGAGCAAAGAAAACATTCTACATCAATCAAACAGAGACATGTGGGAAGTGTTTTCTTTCCAGATGAAGAGACAGACAGGAGAGGTGAGGCTCTTTTGCATCTGTTCATTTCTTTCTCAAGCTGAATATTTTCATGTGAAAATGTGAGCTTGGAAGTACAGAAGATACGCTGAAATGAGTCAGAAGACCAGAACAACCCCAGAAAGGCTAATGAGACACTAATGATGCTCAGCATCATTGAATCTCAAACCAGCAACTCTTTCCTTATTGATTTCTTGTGATTTTATTAATGAATACCTAGTGTCTAAGATCATGCTACCCAAGCAATCTGTATTATAAAATTATGTTGTTTAACCAGGCAGTGGTGGTGCATGCCTTTAATCCCAACTCTTGGGAGGCAGAGGCAAGCAGATTTCTGTAAATTCATCAGTGAGTTCCAGGATAGTCATTGATAGACACACACACACAAATAATTCTTCACAAAGGAAGAAATGCCAAAAATAAAAATAGTATGGCATAAACATATTCATATTAATGCTGCAGCAACCACCCAAAAAAGCCAAAATGAGGAAAATCATGAGCAGCTGATAATATTTGACCAAAAATTAATGAGATTTCAATAAAGTTCACTGATTTTTTTAATAGTCTGCTAAAATTAGGGTATAAGTGATTAAGTTTTCTGTATATGAAAAAACATTTTGCAGAAAAATTCAACTAAGTAGCCTGTTCTGCCACACCAGTTCTGAACCGTATCTGCTGAAACTTTCACTGTGAAAAACAATGTCTATTTTCTATATCTCAGAGACAAGTTATTATGCTTCTGAAAATACAATGTACTGTAAATGTGCTCACTTGGAATATGTTTGTACAATAAAGAATGGAGTTTTCTTTCTTTAACTCTTTCTTGGAGTTTAAACTGTAATTATTGAGATTTTCCTACCACTTTCCTAAGCCAGTGTCATCCCTAATTTCACTTTGAATGTGTGTCTTATAAGTACAGATAAGTGAGGGCCTTATCCTTCATCAAGGAATCTTCTCTGTGCAAAAGACAGAGATGACTTCAGAAAGGCACACCAGTGAAAATGTAGAGTCATGGAGCCCAGTTCCAGGGGATTCATACCCAATTCAAATCCTTCACCTCAGGTTTGGGGATCATTTTGTAAGAGGCATAGAAAAAATTTTAAGAGTCAGAGGATCAGGGAGTTTGTTAGATTGTGTCTCCTAGGAACATTAGAAGCCATACCCATAATCTCAGCAACATGACTGCCTAAACATGAATGGAACAAGGACAACAGACATGTTAACATGGATGAGAAGAAGCCCAGGAGGCTTCAACCCACATACAAAGAAATGTCAAAAAACAAAACAAAACAAAACAAAACAAACAACAACAACAAAAAAAAAAACAACCTTCTAAATGCAGAGAATGGGGAAAGTCTTCCCTAGGAAAAAGCATGCAAATTCACTACTGGTTATACAATAAGAAATGGTCAGCCCTGAGAACACATATATAAGTAATATTATAAAAATTGAGCAGGTTGTACTTATGTATTTATGTAGCAACAGTTAACAGGAAGAGAGGCAATGAATTTGAAGAGAGAAAGGTGGGTGTAGCAGTCTGAATGTAATTGGTGCTAATAATTTCAGAGGAACTGATATTGTTGCAAGGTTTGACTTTGTTGGAGTGGGTATGGCCTTTTTGGAGGAATTGTGTCACTGTGGGAGGTGGGTTTTGAGGTTTCCTATGCTCAAAATATTGCCCAGTGTCTCAGTCCACTTCCTGTTGCCTGCACACCACTATGCTCCCCCACCATGATAAAAATGGAATAAACCCACTCTAAGGGAGTCCCTTCTATTAAATGGTTTACTTTGGTTTCTCTTCACAGCAATAAAAACCCTAAGTCAGAAGTTAGTATTAGGGATTGGGGTCTGACCATGATAGGCATGGCCATGCTTCTGTTTGGGTGAATTTGGACTTTGGTACTTTGGATTACAAAAGCAGTGAAATGCTTTAAGCACTTATTAATGGGCTATACTAGTAGGAGCATGGAAGACAGGCATGCTAAGAGCTATTTGAACTGTCCAGGACTCACTCAAGAGATTTCAGAGGAATTTAAGTATGTTGCCTAAAGATCGTTCTTGTGATATTTTGGTGAAGAAAGTAGCTGACTTTTGCCCATGTTCAAGGAGTGTGCCTGACACTAAAGTGAAGAGTTTTAGATTATTTATATTGGTAGAGTAAATCTCAAAATAGCCTAGTATAGACTTTATAATGTGGTTACTAGAGTTCATGCTTTAAAAAGATTTACAATTAAAAGGCAGAAGCTGAGCAGGGAAAATTACAAAATATAAATTTTGAGAAGACAAAGAGCACCAGGAAGTGGAATGTAGCTATCTAGCTAAGTTCTGTGTTCCAGAAGATAAATTAAGGAATGGAATACAGGGAGTGGTGATCCCACTCAGCTAAATTTCCAACCAGTGAAAAGGAACTAAAGAAAAGCATAGAACTGGGTGTGGTGGAGCAAACCTTTAGTCCCAGCACTAGGAAGGCAGAGGCTGGCAGGTCTCTTAGTGTGAGGCCAAACTAGTATACAGAGCAAGTTTCAGAACAGCCAAGCTCAGGCAGTGAAAAACAGAAAGCTGGTGGTGATGTCATTGAATGAGGGGGATTTGTTCCAACTGCAGTAAGCAGCAGAAATTGGCAATTTTGTGGTTCTGGTTTTAGGGGTAAGGATAGAAGAAATGGTTATGGAATTTGAGGCCAGGCATGTGCACAAGGTGTCCCTGCATGGA
This sequence comes from Chionomys nivalis, assembly GCF_950005125.1. Taxonomy (NCBI): domain Eukaryota; kingdom Metazoa; phylum Chordata; class Mammalia; order Rodentia; family Cricetidae; genus Chionomys; species Chionomys nivalis. Next base: position 43,719,865 of record NC_080101.1, on the reverse strand, counting down.
AGCCTAGAAAGGCCATTGCCTGAAGCTGTGAAGCTGAATCCTGGATTACCTTAGACAACCCAAGATGATAGAGATATCAGAGTCATGGGATACCTGCCAAGTATAGCTCATAACAGAAACCAGCACAAGAGAAAGAAGTGTGTTGCAGTAAAATAAATAAATAAATAAATAAAAGCTGAACAGAGATAGAGATCTAAAGAGAATTTGACATTAGACATGAAGGTAGAATGTGGAGATTGTCCAGCTGGTTTTTGATCTTGATTTGGTTCAGTGTTTACTCACTATGCTTCCTTCCCTACATTTTGAAGTGGTAATTTATATCCTGGGCCATATGTTGGAAGTATTTTATCTGTTTTTTCATCTTAATTTTGCAGGGGATTACAGCTACAAGATTGCCACAAGACTCAGAAGAGACTTGGGACTTTGAAACAAGTTTGAGACTGTTATACCGTTGGGAACTTTTAAACTGGACTAAATACATTTTGCATTATGATATTGTTACACACTTATGGGGGCCACGGGGTGGAATGTAGTATTTTGAATGTAATTAGCTCTGATAATGTCATAGGGAGTGCCTTTGTTATGAAGTGTGGCTTTGCTGGAGGAAGTGTCTCATTGTCGGGGCAGGCTTTGAGGTTCCCTATGCCCAATATACTGCCCAGTATCTCAGTCAACTTCCTGTTATCTACAAGATGTAATACTCACAGCTCTAGCATCACATCTGCCTACACATTGCCATGCTCCCCACCATGATGATAGCAGACTGAACCTCTGAAACTGTAAGAGAGCCTCCTCAATTAAATATTTTACTTTCTAAAACTTGTCATGGCCATGGTATCTCTTCACAGCTTAAAAAAAAAACATAAAAACACAAAGGGGGAAATAATGTAATCATATTATAATCCTAAAAATAAAAGAAACTAAAAAAACACATTATACAAACTGGTATTATAACTCCAATATATAAGTAAAGGTTTTGATAATGCCTATCTAAAATCCAATTTTAATTTCATATATGTGCTTGTATATAAAGATATTTTAGATCACATCAAGTTATACAAGAAGAAATTTATTTTTTTAAGCTGAAAAATTCCTATAAAGTTTATACCATGTCACTTGACACCAAATAGTAGTTTTAAGATTCTTGTCCACACTAAGTTCATTTTCCAAATTAATTTCTACATAGAGTTCCATGTCTTGTGAAACATACTTTTTCTTTCTTTTCCCTCTTTTTTTGGTTGTCATGTGAGTATTTATGTATGAGTATGATGTAAGCATGTTTTTTGTATACGTGATGGTGCATGAGCCTGTGTGGGTACATGCATGCATACCAATCTCTCTGTGTGTGGAGATCACAGAAGGGCATCAAGATCCTCTTCTATCACCTTCCACTTACTCCTTTGAGACAGGGTCTCTCGATGACGGTAACACTAAGCTGACAGTCAGTAACCACAGTGCTCTCCTCCGTCTCTGCCTCACCCAATGCTGGGGTTACGAGCACTCCCCAAACTTGTTACCTTATTATATGCCTGTTGGGATCTCCATGCTTAAATCACAAACATTCCTTTTACTACAAAAACTATTCATTATTTATATTCTACCTATGTATATGTGTGTTGACCTACATTAAAGTGCATCAGAAGCTTGCTGCTGTGCACAGAGGTCAGAGGAGGCCTCAGATCCCCTGAAACCAGAGTTACAGATGTTTATGAACCACCAGTTATGAGTTCTGAGAGACCTTCTACAAAAGCAGTAAGTGCTCTTAAGTATGACACATCTCTTCAGCCTGAAAATGCAGAATATTAACTCACCTGTTTACAATGCATCGAGCCTCAGGTTTTTGTTTGTTTTGTTTTGTTTTGTTTTGTTTTACAGAAAAAGTCACAAATGGAATTCTGGAGCTCTGTATCTGGGTCCTCTTTTTTTCTCCTCTGAGGATCTGAGTACACTTGATGGGACTCTAAGATTAAGTGAAAGTAGACTGGACAGAGAAGAAATGGACCAAGGAAAAAAGCACCCAAGAGAGCTGCTCACTCTGAAGCAAAGCAGAGCTACATTTTAATCAGCCCTTGAGTTATGAAATATCTTGAGAGATACGTCTTGGAGTTGGGGGTGTGCCACCTTCTACATAAATTCACCAACAGCCAGCATGTAAATACACAAACTCTCAGTCAAAACTGGAGAGGGGGGGAGAGCTGTATAATGTTACAAGCTGACTGGTTCCACAGCTACATAGTGGATAAATTCACATCCTTTGATGAGAATATCAGCACCCAACATTCATCTAAAATGTGCACTGAACAACAACAACTCTAGGAGTTCACCATACAGAGTTTCCCAGATGCTCCACCTCTAGCTGAAAACTTCCGGTAACAAAGTAACTGACTTATATGCATATATAAAGCGTAAAATACATTTGATTTCACATTTGAATGCAAATAGTTATTCAAATTTACTGTAGCAATGTGTAAACATCAAGTGTTTGATTTACAAATAGGAGGAGCACTTGTAGGTCTATAAATGCTTATTTCATGCTGTCACCAATAACAACTGTTTCTCTTTTCCAGGACAAGCAGATCCATTCTATTTTACTTTTTAGACCACCCTAGAAATAGGTTCCCAAATCTTCCAGAAGCTACACAACCCATCTTGTTCAGAAGGAAGTATTCATAGAATTTCATCATTCCTGTCATTTTGTAGAAAAGCATAATTACACAGCAGTCACCACAATGGATTTACAAGGAGAGAAAAATCAATGGAGTTAGAGAATGGTGCATTTATCAACTCCTGAGCCCCAGGTAGCAATTTTAAATAATTAGATGGGAGGTAGACAATTAATAGGTGATCACTTACACTCTGAATTAATGTCAGACTCTTTTTCTATAATGGCACCTTTTATGCACCTGTGTAATCTGTGACACTCACCACAAGGTATTGGTTTCTGAATCCACTTCTTCTCAAAATTGTCTTTACTAGAAATTTCTCAGCCATATGGGGAGGAAATGACAGATTATAAAACACTGCCTCAGGAAGCCCCCGAGAGTTTCCATTAGAATGCCATGTTCAAAAAAAAAAAAAGAAAGAAAGAAAAGAAAAGAAATACATGTATACATGTGATAAGAGAGAACTTTGGGGAGACACAATCAGACTGCTACCATGGGAGCCATAGAATTCATGCCATGAATCTCAGTGGACAAGTGGACATATCAAGTCACAGCTGGCAGCTGCTGGACAATAATGTAGTATACCTACTATCAGCATGGGCACCTGTGTATTCTCATCATTCTTAGCAGGAAAACACTATTCAGAGATCAGCAGGGCAGGCAGAGCTAATTTAGCTTCAGATGTGCCTAAGTACACATCTATCCACACAGTCCTATAGCATAGAAAGAAATCAATGCTTACTAGCTGTCAAGCCTTGGGAGCAGCTAGGAAAACTTGGAAACCATCATAGTAGAGCGAAAAGGGGCCCTAGTTTCTTAGTAAGCACTCTGCTCTATTGTTCATTCTTCCTGCCTCTAAAGAAAGGACTTAAGCATATTATTTACAGGTTCAACAGAGTCAGTTGTGGTGACAATGAGGTGCTCACTTTCACCTCAGAGCAAGTTCAAACTAGACTAAAGGCCTTTTGCATATAGATCATGAGTTTAAAACCTTGTAGTCAAGTACAAGTTCAGGGACCCAGATGCCCAACCAAGGTTACTAAGAAAAGCATGCCAATTCTTCACTAGTCAGTCTACTCGGGATCTATGTCTAAAAATTGTCGTGGGGCACTGTGTCCCCCCCCCCCCAAATTGCAGTTTTGTTCCTATGGCCTTCGACCGTTGTGTTGCCATGGTAAATCACTTAGCCTAAGAATGTGCGTCTGACCAATGAAAGCTATTCGTGTAGTTTCTTTTTTTGCTTCAAGCTTCCAGGGGAAGAGAGATTTTGGAAAGACTAGAATAGAAGAAGAAGAAGCTAGGAGAAAACACACACCAAACAAATGGACGAAATGAAGAGTAAGGTTATTCAAAAAGAATTTGATAAAGATATCAAAATAATGAAGAAAACAAAAACAAACTAAAGTTAGAAATAAACTCAACATAGCAAATAAAAAACACAGTAGAAAATCTCACTAACACAACTGATCACATAGGAGACAGACTATCACTATGGAAAACAGTGCAGAAGAATTGGAATATTTAATCTAATAAAAAGATAACTGTAAAAAAAAGTTGAAGAACTAAAGACAACAGATATATGGAAAAACTGGCTTATCAAGTGAGTTGAGTCAGAACTCACAAAATGGGACAGTGGTTCCAGGAGAGAAGGAAACAGAGATGAAAAGAGGTGAGGGAATGTTTTCTTGAGTATTCTGACACATTTGCTTGAAATTTTAATAATTCATTATTAACCAATGTCTGAATTCCTTCATTTCCCATCTCAACTACATGTGTTTCCAAACTACTTTTCTGATGATGAAGTTTAACATATATATATATATATATATATGAAGAGTAATAAACACACACACACACATATATATATATGTATTTCAAAATACTTCACTGTAAGAACTAGAAAGTCACCACTCCTTTTTGAGAACTCCCTGCTAATTGCTACATAGGATGCTGACAAATTTGGGATCTAATATTTGTTGCTTAAAATATTATATAATTGACCCATCTTTTGTCTGTAATTTGTTATTGTTCAGATCATCACGTCTACTATGCTCTTGTAAAATACCACCACTACCCAGGCTGGAGTTTATATATAAATGCATAATGGAATCCATCCCAAACATCATTTTTCCCAATTACTTGAGAGGAGGAACAGGAATCAGGAAATCTAAATACCAGGGACTTCAACAAATGTTCAATGGCTGTATTCCTTAGGGATGCAGATGAGGCATATTAAATTTGTCCTACTTCACTGCACTCTTTTCATTCATATTTAGTTCATTCAACTTATTTCTAATGTCAATCTGTTTCTATTATGATATGCCTGCTCCTGAACAGTGATCTCATATTCAGATCTGCTCTCTGCTTGTTTAACTTGCAGCACAGTGCTATACATTGCCTGCCCATAACAAAGGCAGCTTCTGTTGAGCAGGTTGAAGAGTTTGGCTCTCATCAGTTGACCATCCCTCAGGGTAAGTCTTAGGCCTATAGAAAAGAAGTGTCTCATTGGTTTCTCTCTTTTTTTTGTTTCATCTCAGAGAAAGCATCTGATCACTCTAAATCTATATTTCGATTACCTCTTAATTGAAAATTATCATGAAGTCCAAAGAATGAAGTTTTATTTACATAAGTCAATCTTCTGAAGGCACTTGAAACTTTTTATCAGTAAAATTTATTAATTTATATTGTGTAATCAAACTTTTATGTGACAATTAAAAACTAAAGATGCAAAGTTTATACATCTGAAATATATTTAAATGTAAATATCTCTTTAGCCTTGGTACAACCTTCCATATGTGAAAATGACCTAAATGTAGTGTGACTAAATTATCTGAAATAAAATTCATCCTGATTTTTTCAAATGCCAAGATAGTTCATCTTCATTATAGAAAGATACACTAAGAAAATCAGTATTCTATACTTTTGGTAGTTCTAAAAGAAAATGGGAGCTACTCAATCATGATATTTCTTATACTGAAGTCCCCCAAACTTCTGCCTTCTAACAAAATTACCACTAGTAGTGAAGGAGTTAAAAATAGTGTGTTAAGACACTCCTGGTCCAGCCAAACAAACACATGAATAATAGATGACCAAGGATCTTCCGTATGATGTAGGGACTGTGAAATGTTATAAAACATTCAGTCTCCTACTTGTGAAATGATTCAACAAGGCTTACATGTGAGGGATCCCTAAGGACAGCTCCATCTGCTTGCTTCCAACCACAGCTCTCTGTGAGATGAAAAGCCTGTTAGAGGATCTTGGCAGTCCCTTAATGGTTCCAAGCCTTCGTCTAATGCTTCTTTCTAAGAGGCCCCACATTTAAGCCATCCATTCAGTGATGTGGTTATAACATTCCGATTTTTAGCAAGTGAGTACTCGAAGGCCAAGTAAGAGTTTCTTGTCAGACAGCAAAAAGGATTAGTGACTGCAACTCTACAGAAGAGAAGACACTTGTGAATACAGATCCCAGTGGGATTAACAGGTTATATAGGGCAGCAAGAAAGCTTGTCAGAAGTGGTTCATCCGCTAGAGAAAATGGAGCATGCAAAAAGCACAGATAGCTTGTGTTTCAATCTTTTGTTTCAAATGCAACAGGGTACCTCCTGAGGGACCCTAAAAATAGATATCACTAATGAGAAAAGCTACTTTCTTCTGAAATTGCAAACAAAACAAAAGCTGTTTCCAAGAGTTCAACATACCTAGTTGGGACTCAAGTCATCCACATCACACTTTAAAAGTCACATTTCCTGTGATGAAATGGCTTGTTAAAATAATTACACTTTGTAACATCTTTGGGCATTAGCCCATTTATTTTAAAGCAGCCATAACATTCCACGGAGTTTTTTTTAACCACATTTTCTACATATTATGATATAACTGAAAGCATCATATGCCTTCATGCATTCGAGATGTACAAATAAGAAAAATATATCACTTCATACACTCCTTAATTTTTCACATTTCTGTTTTTTCATCTATAAATGACAATATGATAATACCTGCCTCCTGAAGACATTTTAAAGAATGAAGCAAACAAATTCTGGATGTAAGTGGATTGGGTCCATGTTGTATCAATGACTTCTTTTTAAAATATCAGATATTAAGTATTATATACTAAATACCTTTTAGTGTATGCTTACTACTTCTTGGGATCTCCTTTAAGGTTAAATGTTTACTATTTAATGTGGAGACAATGGAAAATAGAAGTTCTTTCCAGGCTGAAAAGTCAGATGTGGGTATAAAAAGACATTTGAATCCTTTTGATGTTGATTCTTTGACATCCTCATGGGAAGAACTAATTAGGACCAATAATACAGACAGCTCACTGTGTATTGGAGTTAGTCCTTGCTCGTGGGACCCAGTCAATACAAAATAAGCAGAAATGAGTATCTCATGGGGAAGGATTCTTGTTTTAGTCATTTGCCTAGAAATAAAACCTATGAGTCATTTTTAATTCCTGACTTACTTATACATCAGCAAAATATATGAACATTTTAGAGAAAGATGAACATGATTATTCAGAAGTCAATACCACTATTTTTTAAATATATGTAGGAGTCAATACAGCAACTTTTAAAATAAAATCTTGTCCATTATATCTCGATAATTTTACAGATGCACTCAAAGAAATAATCAAAATATCTAAATTATACATTATGCTTTCATCATATGAATTAACTAATGCATAAATTAATTGTATAAAGAATTAATCAAAGGCCTTTTAATAAGTTACCATTGATAGACAGAAAACTGACCCTCTGATGAAAGACTTCGCCTGTTTGTTAGTAAATGTTTAATGATGGGCTCTATAAGACAGCAGAGTAGCTTGATATTTGTATGCTTGCATATGGAAATACTTCTTCCATAATAGAATTTTTGTTACCAATTTGATGGCACTAGATGCAGAACTTGGATGAAATGTTCAGTAAACTGCAAACTTCTGTATGAAAGTTATACCCAACAGTACTGTAAATGTAAATCATGCCCAGATGGTAAATATGTTGACTTCTGAATATGCATTACTTTTGTTTCTAAATAATTTAATTATAGCTTATATAGTTAATCTTTAATAAAACTATGTTTAACAATTGGCTCACAAAATTTCTGTAAACCTTATAGTAAACTCTTCCCAGCTGGAACAAGCTGGCTCTAGAGTCCAAGTACCTTAGCTCACTGTTGGCCAGCTAGAAATAAAGCTAAGGTGGAGCAGAAAGTAAAAACTGGGGCAAAATTTCCATTCTAAAGGATGTTTAGGACAGAGATCTCAATGCTGAAAGGGCATATGCATTTCTGTTTTACAACTAAAGACAAATCTAAAGTATGTTCTTCTCATAAAACAAAGTTTGATAGATTTTCTTCATTAGAAATTTACGTTCTAGAAGCTCAGTGCATACAATTGGAATTGTAAAATTCTAATACTCATGAGGGAGAAGGATCATCAAAGACCTCAGAGTCCACTCCCACCAGTGACACACTTCCTCCAAAGAGGCCACACCTACTCCAACAAAATCACACTTCCTAATAGCGCTACTCCCTATGGGGGCTAATTACATTCAGTTGGAATCAAAACAGTCTTTAGGAATCCTTCAGACTGACTCCATGGCTTGATAGCCAGTAAGCCTCCAAAAGAAATCAACACATATGCAAAGCTTATAGTGACAATACATTCAGTGACTTAGTCAGCCTAGGAGGTCTAACTCCATTCTCTTTACCTTAAGAAATGAAACATCTGTCTCCTTGATAATTTTGAGGCAAGTCCAGAGTCTTTCCAAGATTTCCGAACCCAGACAACTTTCCTCACTTGAGTGCTACTCCATTCAAACCTTGTGCTATTCAGAATATGCAACCATATTGTCCCTCTTAAGTCCCTTGTATCATTCTGGTCCAACTACTCTCGTGAAGGAGCCACTTGATAAAGAACCTCAAGCCTAATACACTTGAGAAACTTAATATATATATAAACTTACAGTCCTACAGTTCAGACAGACCAAAGTACATGACCAAGTCAAGGTCCAGTAGGGAGCATTATGCCTCTTTCTAGCTCCTGGTGGTTTGCCTGCAGTTTCTGAATTTTCTGGCCCCAGTGGCTCACTGTCATCCCATTCTTCATTAGCATTCTCTGGGAAACATCCCTTCACCTTCCTCTGTGCTTGCGCGTGGTTTTGTACAAATTTTCCTTTTACAGAGACATTAACCATACTGGCCTATGATCTATATTAATTGTTTTATTTAACAACCTTAATAAAGACCACATCTTCAAATTAGATCCTAACATTGGGTACATCAACCTGTCACTTGTAGAAGGCATAACTCATCTCAGAGAATTCCTATCCATTTTCTACTAGTTAGATGGTCTCTTTACTAGCCTTCATAAAAGCAAGCTGCCTTGTAACTTTATTGGTGATTAAGCAAAGACACAAGGCTTAGCTTAGTGTTGTGCTAAATCAATAAAATTATTAATAATTCCCATGAGATAAAGTACCTCTGTTGCTAAATCATGAAATATGACCCAGAAGCCTTTTCATAAAGACTATGATATGAAGTGACTTGGTTTCCAGGAGAACAAACAAAAGTATCAGTATTCATATGTGTGTGTTTGTGTGAGTGTGTGTGCATGTATGTATATCACATATAATAATAATATGTTCTGTGATGGCTAAGTTTGGTTATTACCTCAACTGCTGCCTGAACACGACCCAAAAGTGGGGTCATATGGGGAGATTTCTGAGTGCTTGTGAGAAAATTCCAAGAAACAGTCAAGAGTCTTGTGACTTCAGTTTCTTCAAAAATATGAAACTGTTCTTGGATTATGTTTTTGTCCTTCACCCCACCTCATCCTGTAGCCCCATAGTTTGTAACAGCACAGCTCATTCTTCTATATATGATGTGTAGGTCAACTCTCAGCCTTGGCTAATACAAGGTGATTTCCAGACCAGACAAAATCTCACTATCAGCCAAAAATTAATTTTCTTAACCTTTTTTAAGTTTCATAGGATGGAACAGAATATTGAAATAAAGGCAAAAAAAAAATAAGAATTACATTGCAAGACTGAAGAGATGTCTCAGCAGTTAAGAGCACTGAATATTCTTCCAGAGGACAAGGGTTCAATTCTCAACACCCTTGGGGCAACTCAAAACCTTCTGTAACTCCAGTTTTAGGAAGTTGGATGCCCTCTTCCAGTCTCAACAGGCATTGTATGCATGAGGTGCACAAAACACCAATATGCCTAAAATAAAATAATCCTTAAAGGGGAATTATACTGCACAGAATAAAGAGAGCTATTTAATTAAACTATGTCAATAAATAAAATTTACATTACAAATGAAAAATGTTTCCATACTGTCCAGTATTTCTGGGAGGAGAGCAGTATATTTCACAGGACTTAATTCAGAACTCGGCACGGATAAGCACCACCATTAATGCACCAACACACTTATGTGAGCCTTCGAATATCGCAGGTGCTCTGCTCACAATATGGCTGGAAGTTAGAATAGAAAGTCTTGAAACTTTGCTTTCACTGACAGCAAGTAAATGCTAATTTTCCTTAACTGGGGAGATTGCTGTCTAAAACAAAACATACAGCCCATCTATATGTTAATAGCTGCTTGTTTAGGCAAATCGCTTAGGGGTTCCGTGACTATAAACATGTCATCATACTTCTGACTTTTAATGGGCTGATTACTAGTTCTGACAAGAAATATGGCTCTCGTGGTAAAAGAATACAAAATATAATAAGTTCCCCAAGCAATAGCATGCCTAGTGTTATTGAGTCCGATGTCTGCGATGCTGAAGATGACTAATACTTTGTGGGAACCATGCCTGCCGTGGTGTGTTCAACACTTTCCTGAGGCAGCTCAGAGAAAATGTTTCTGAAATGCCATGTGGCAGGGATGGAAGAATTTAAAACACACAATTAAGTTTCTTTTAAATACGGTGAATAAAGCTGATTTAGCATACATATGACTGGGTGTTCATTTTTGCTCTAGACCCTACACGCCTGATAGTAGACTACTTGCTATTATACAAACAAGCAGCACCAAGAGCGTCCTTGCATAAGATGTATTTAAAAGTTCTTTTTTTTTTGCTTCTTTTTTATTGATTTTCATTGAGCTCTACATTTTTATCTGCTCCTCTCCCTGCCTCTCCTCTCACCTTCAACCCTCTCCCAAGGTCCCCAAGCTCCCAATTTACTCAGGAGATCTTGTCATTTTCTACTTCCCATGTAGATTAGATCTACATATGCCTCATTAGGGTCCTCAACAATGAGGACCCTAAAAGTTCTTTGGTGACTTGAGAGATGACTGAACTGAAAACAAATCGCCTTTCCTAGATAAAACCACTTTTACAAAGTTTCCTGTGCCCCTGTCTGTATTCTTTCCATCTTCTCTTTAATCTGGTCTGGCAAAGTCAGAGCATAAATGCGAATTGCGGGGCAAGCATGTAACACATATGTTTGCCTGGATGAAAGGCAATAATGGAAACTAGAGCAGAAGGAGTGAGGTAGAAGACAGAGTTCACAAATCAAAGTTCATCAACATTAGCCACCTGAAAATGGCAAGTTCTGGCTAGTTAGATTTCCCATGCTGGTGCTTTTCTCTCAAAAGGAAAGCCCAATGGAGTTCAAATGAGATGGATTGAGATCACAGAAAACCTCCCATTTCTTTGGTTTCAAGAGGAGCTCTTGGGCTATCCAGGTGTGATGTATAGCTGACTCTTACTGTTATTATATGACGTCACTGCATCATGTCTGAGCGACAAAGGGCATCCTCTCTTCATCCCAGTGCTTGTTAAGGTTTCGTAATCCCCATCTTCCAAGAGTTGGGGGGTGTAAGGGACAGGGGAGAACTGTATTCAGTGGGAAATGTGCCAGGCCTGGGAAGCTGGGGTCCTTTCACAAGGCATTCTGGAACAGGCCAACATGGGCTCAGAGAGTTTATTTCTTAAATTCTCAAGATTTCTGTGAGACAGTTATCAAACATAATTATTATTGTAAATTGAATTATACACATTCAAATAAATCATAATCAAAACAGAAATGCTAAATATCTGAAGTGTTGAGAAGCTCCACCCAGCCCAGTTACTCTCTTTTCAGGCCTAGCCCTTGAGAAAGCTCATTCCAGAGGGCATTAAAAGGCCCCTCCCCCATGGTTTCTCTTAGTGGTTTTCTCCTCTTCCCCTGGGACCATCCAAAAATGCCTTGCACAGATTCAGTCTGGATTTATTAATTTGGTTCAATTGGCTTATTACATCAATAAAGGTGGATGGATATCCAATAACCAGGGATTCAAAACTTATCATAAAGTTCATTCCTTTATAATTATTTTTGACACATCCTTCTTTATCTGTGCTTTTAAAGATTTTTGTGTCTCTTATTTTATAATAGTAGAAATATTATGCAAATGTTTGCTGTAAGTAACTGAAGTGGGACTGCTTAAAGCAAAGACACTGGAAACTTTACAAATTGGTGTGTGACTTATTGTACACTGAGCAATGATCTTAACAAATTTGTGAGTAAACGTATTTTAGTAATGGATGCTGAAACTACAATGTGTACTATCTGTAACCACTGCATTCTCAAACAAAATTCATAAATTATCTTTCAGTGCCTGAAAATTATTATACAGTTCAGAAAAATAAATCTGGTCATAGTGTTCATGAAATTCCAATATTGTTTCAGTGTCCTTTTTCTCCTTAAAGCAAATAAAAATATTAACCAATATTCATGTCAAAACTATGAATTCAACTATCCACTATAAACCCTTTATATAAATAATGTGATCATGTGTGGTATAATAAAGCAATAGAAAAAAGTGTGCTAGCTGACTTTTTGTTTTTGTTCTCAACTTGACACAAGCTGTCATCATTTCGGAAGAGGAAACCTCAGGTGAGAAAATAACCCTGCCAGATTGGCCTGGACATTTTCTTAATTGATGATTGATGTGGGAGTCCCACTCACTCTCGGTGGTATTATAACTTCTGGCCTAGTGGTACTGAGTGTGTATAAAAAAAAGCAGCTTGAGCAAACCTCGGGAAGAAACCCAAGAAGCTTCTTTCCTTGTGACTTCTGCTTCAGTTTCTGCTCCTAGGTCACGCCTGGAGTTCCCACCCTAATGCTGGTCATGGACTGTGATATGGATTGGTAGGTGCCTTATCATAGCAATAGAAACTCTCTCTGAAACAACGCATAAGCTTTCTTTAGTCAGGATCTAGTTCTCACATGCTTATAATCACCCTTTTGCTTTTACCACAGAACAACAACTTACTTTGGGGGGAGGAGTTTAATTTTATGAGTTCCTCTTGGGCAAATTAGTGAAATGGGTATCTTCCAGAGAGTAATTTCAGGAGTCAAAAGAGATGTTTGTGGAGAAACGCTATACAGACAGAATGTAGGCATTGTCATAAATTCAGCAACTATGTTCCCGCTTCTGAGTGCTAAACATTTGTAGTGTTTACAAAGAGTGACTTTTGATCCTAACTTCATATTGCTTACAATAATTAGACAATCACAGATGTTTCTGTGCATAGATAAAAATCAAGGGTTGACCGAATATACTCAGTTTTCTAATTTAAAAGTCAAGTTCATTTCTAAAAATCACTGTGTAAGTTATCCAGTGACTTTTTCCCTAAGGTTGAAGAAAAAAAGCTCACGTGCAGTTTTCTATATTTCAAGAAAACACAATAAACACGTTTGGTGCTTGTTTCTCATAGTGCAGAATATGTTGTCCAACAGGCTTACGAATTTATGTCTTTTGCGTGGATTAAAGAACAATGAGCACATATAAGATGAAGCTTTAGGGGGAGACTGGCAAAACTGGAAAAGTGGAAACGTATAAAAGCCTTCAGGAACAAAGACTAACTCATTACATCGCCGGATTAATGAGCCCTGCTAGAGTTACAGCCGGTAAAGTTCGCGGAAAGCTTCTCCGCTAGCTTGACTAAATACCCTACTTACACCTCTGAGATTTGCGACAAAGCAAATGCAATGCGTTGCAGAGGGCAAGTTAATCTCACTCACAAAAGTCTGGCACCGGAGGTTGCAGCCTTGACTTCTGGTGACCATGAAACAGACCAGTGTCAGCCCCGATAACAAAAGGATCGCGAGGATTTGCCTAGAGCCAGAAAGGTCTTTTTCTTTCCACCCTGGTTACCAACTTCCGATTCCACCCATTCCATGGGCAAGGCGCCAAACCGAAGAGAAGCCCCAAGACTGCTGTCAGCCGGTAGCAGCTCGAACATGCAACATTTCAAGATAATCAAAAGCAGAAACGAAATGGCAGAGGCTCAACTTGTGCTTCCGAAGCACAGCCGCATCCAGTCCTGGACTCCTCAACTATCACCTTCCAACTGCTGGAAGAACCACCAGAAAACTGAGGCTCCTGCAGTCTCAGAAGCGCCAGCTTCTAATTAAACATTCTGTCTCCTGAAAACCGTCCAGATAAGATCGAGCCCTGAGCCCCGCTACAACTTCAGCAGGTTTGCAGAGGGTGCACACGCCAGGTGTCCGACAGGGGGGCGGGGAAATCACTCTCCCGGAGCGCCACCCCAGCTGCCCTAGGACAGCGTGGCGGCGACGCAGCGCACCGGACCAGAAGTAAGACCGCGCCCTCCTGCGGGCAAGAGCTAAGGGGCCGAAGGCACACACGTCCTGGATGGGACAGCGAGGGTGGGGATCCCTCCAGTGCTTTCAGCATGCTCATGGGTCCTTAGCCGTGAGCTGCGGATCCAAGGAGAGACCTCCACAAGCCGGTTTGGGAGGACGGTCTGCTCCCAGAACCCGGACTCAACGGGGCACTTACCAGCTGCAGCGCGCAGAGACAGATGAGCGAGCAGCGCCCGGTGCAGCAGCCCATGGTGTGGCCGGCGTCCCAGCAGCGCGGCTTGAGACAGATCTGCGAGCGCAGACACCGGTGCCGGTGACTTCTGATCACCCCGCGCTGCACGCTCGCCGCCTGGGCAGCCTCTGGGCCCCGTGGCCAGCTTTCGGCTCGCGGCAGTCGGGTCGGACTGGGGCTCGCTGCCGCCTTTGTTAATCTGCACGCAGGGCAGGCGGAGGTCAGTGCGGAGCTCCCGAGCCGCTGCTTTGCCTGGGGTCCCTGCCTCCTAGAGCGCGGGTCTGCTTCGTGGGGAGGGTGAGCCGGACGGGAGGGCGGGGGGACCGAAGAGGCTACAGCTGGTGAGTGGGTGAATGCCTTTTAGGGGAGGGGAGTGTGCTGGAGGTGGGCGTCTAGAAAGTGCGGTGGGCTGTCTGAGTAGGCGTGTGAGCGTTGTGTGCGTGCTAGTCTCTCTCTCTCTCTCTCTCTCTCTCTCTCTCTCTCTCTCTCTCTCTGTGAGTGTGTGTGTGTGTGTGTGTGTGTGTGTGTGTGTGTGTGTGTGTGTGTGTATAAGAGAGAGCCGCTGGGGAGGATTGCCTTGTCTTGTTAAGAGTCTGGGGAAAGAGAAAGAGATTGTGATTGAGAGAAAGCTAATGAATATGAATGAGTGACAATCTGGGAAGCCCCCGGGGATTTGCGTCCGTGGTGCTCGGAGCAATTTCAGGGTCACAGGCCTTGGGGTTTTCCCTTCGGGTGTGAAGAGTGGGTTGAAAACCTCTGCTAAACAGGGAGCTAGGTTTAACCAAGGGACCTCGGGGAGGTACAAGTTCAGTTTGGTGGTGTGTGGGGAAGAATGGCCCAGAGACTTGAAGCTAAGAATGAACGCGCTCTACACACGCATGGCAAGATCCAGACAGTGGATGCAGCCACCGCGGAAGGAGGGAAGGGGCTGTGGGCACGACCAAAGGGGCGGTACAATAAGGCTTCTGGCACGCAGCTCTGGGTTCAGGTCATGGTCACTGTTTTCTTGCAGGGCGCCCCTGCTGGAATCTTGAAAAAGTTGACTAGGGTCGCAGCAGAGAATAATGTTCCCCCAGGAGCTCAGAGACCAGAGACACTGTGAAAATTGACTTAGGGATCTAATTCAGAGTGCCCTAGGAATCTACACTGAGACATTCATTGACAAGGGGAAGGGGAGGGCCGTGCAAGGCCGTTTAATAATAATGAGGTATTTCTAAAATAAACGCAAATATGAAGTTGTGCAAAGAGAAATAAATTGAGAAAAGTCTGAGAGTAAAACCTCATTCTAGTTAGTTAAGGTACCAGACAAACTCCATGAATTCTAAAGAAACTCTCAGATTCCTCTGCCCATCAACAGAACAGAGCCTGGGAGTTCTTCCGACTTAAATTTCCACAGGGCTCAGCACAAGTAGCTGAAATAACTCTATGAGAACCAGGAATAAAACCCTGACCAATTGCGACCAAAGAAGCCGATTTCAGAGTAAGACTCCAAACACTGTTTACCCCACTGCTGCCCCCGTAGTAGGTTCTTGATTTATAGATTAAGAAAAGGTGAAAGCTAGGTGGTGTCTCGGGCCTGCTGTTTCGACACTCTGGAGGCATAAATCAGCTGATCTCTTTGAGCTGAAGGTCAGCCTGGTGTGTAAAAGCAGGACAGGTGAGGGATTTTCGTGGTACCTTTGCTCCATATTTGGAGATTTTTCCCAACCCATTCAGGCATAAAAAATTTTTGGTTTTTGTTTATCTTGTAGTTAAGTGTCCTGTTCTTTCAATTTTTTCAACAGCATTCATTTTTTTTCTAATTTAGCAATATTGTTTCAAAGAAAAATCTACTTATGATATCCCTGGAATTATACTAAGAACACACAAGTTATCTCAAATTGCTGTCTAAAAAAGTTAAGAGGGTTCATTGTTGAAAGTCCATTTTTTGTTCATTCTTGTGAGAAGGAAGAAGGATAGTCAGAAGTCTTTTTGTTTATTTTTTTAACCTAACTTTAAGACATCCCTGTTCAAGGACCATGAGGGAGTGCTGATTTTATACACACAGAACATATTCATGGCCATCACTGCTGATTGAGAGCAATAAAGTGATCGACACTGACAAATAAATAGTTTAGTGTATGGGGAAAGACTTGCAGAAAGTCTTAGCACTGACTACTCTAGTGGCTGAAGGAAAAGGTTCCAGAAGAGGGAACAGATAAGTCTGTCTATGTCTTACATAAACTGTAGCCACCACTTCATATCCTGAGGTTGTGATGAACCATGAGAATGAAACCGGTGGTCCTTCTCTTCAGCTCACCCACAATGGATTTTACTTGGCATTTAATTCATCTCTTCAGGAAGCGCTATACAACAGTTAACATGCTCCTAAGACTTGTCAAGTGCCAGGCAGCAGCCGCTGTGCCTATTTATTCATTTGATACCCACAATAACCCCACTGAAGTAGATGCATGGACAAGCTGTGGGTACAGACAGAGAAAGTTCCCTGATGACCACAAGGAGGCATAGGGAAATCAATCTGACTTGAAAGCCTCTGGGCATCAGCTCACCTTACTGTCACTAAAACCTAGGGCACAGAAACATTCATCTACCAGGCAGGGCATGTAGGGACATGATGGGGGAGGGTGCTCTCCTAGAGGAAGCTGTGGTGATTTGTACTGGCCACTCCCCAGAAGCAGTGTTAACAGGTGGGATGGTTTTAAAAAACCTGAAGCCCGCTTATACTTCTGCCTCATCTCCCAAGAGACCCAGATTGGAATTTTGTCTTTGTATAATTCAAATAGTTAGTTGAAAATGCATTGATTTTAAATGAATTTTTTTTAAAAAAAATAGGCAACTTTAATAGCAGTTCAAGAGGTTTATGAAGCTTTGCTTTTTGCTGGTTGCATCCTTTATGATTTATCTTTAAATGGTACTGGAAATCCTGAGCTGCCGACATACCTGTTATTAAACATATTAGTGCATTGCAGGGCATTTTGTTGCTGTTCATTTGTTTCTTTGTTTCTTTCCCCTCTTGTATCTTATTTATTTATTTTGGAAAGCTCCTTTAAGAATCTTTAATACTTTCTCCCCTAATACTCTGAGATTTACAAATGAAAAGGCCTATAAGGGGAAGAAAACACAGTTAAAATATCAGATCTGAAAGTGCAGATTTCTGGATGTCTTAGTTGAGTTGTACTTATTCAAGGAACTTGGGACCAAAGATATTTTGGAATATTTTCATAAATATAACAAGATAATTAAGGGATAGGACCCAAGCCTAACCATGAGATTCTGTTATATATCCTATGCATCTAGTCTAAAGGAATTTTCACACATGCTTGAGCCTTGACAACATGAAATCACGGGTGAAGTTTCATTCATACCTGTGGCATCATTCTGAATTTTCAGAATTTAGTGTTTCATTTGAGAAAATGGTTTCCTGTTTCTCCTTAAATAAAAAACCTGGGCCGGGTGGTGGTGGTGCATGCCTTTAATCCCAGCACTCGGGAGGCAAAGGCAGGCGGATCTCTGTGAGTTCGAGGCCAGCCTGGTCTACAAGAGCTAGTTCCAGGACAGGAACCAAAAGCTACGGAGAATCCCCGTCTCGAAAAAAAAAAAAAAAATCTGGAAGTTTCCTTCCGGTTATTTTAAGGCCTTCATATTTCTTTTGCAATTTTTCTTGGGTTCTGAAATTTGTAACTAATGCAAAATGATAATGTATAATGTGCGTTGTGTGTGTATCTAAGGCTTTTACAACTCTAAATCTATCGCTTATGAAAATCATTTTAATTATTGTCTTAGTCACTTTACTATAGCAGTAAAAAGACACCATGACCAAGGCAACTCTTACAGAATAAAGCGTTTAATCAGCGAGCTTACTTGGATTTTCAGAGGATTAGTCCCTGGTCATCATGGCAGGGAGCATGGCAGCACAAAGGCAGGCATGACCCTGGAGCAATATACACCCTGAAACATAGAGCTTTATACCCTGGGCCATAGACCGTGGGAGAGGAAGAGAGAGTCACCAGGCCCGGCCATGGGCTTTTGAAATCTCCAAGTTCACTCCCACTGACACACCAGCTCTTCATCCTTCCCCAAACGTTTACAAATTGGGGGCTAAGCATGCCAATACATGAGCCCATGGGGAACATTTTCTTCAATCCACCGCAGTTCTCATCTTTTTCCTAGTATTTTAGCATGCACATAAAATCCTGGAGAAATACACAAGTATACAAAACACACTATCTTACTTAAAGGAAACATTAAGCTAAACCTACAGTTCAAAATGAATGCTGTTTTAGTTTTTTCCTGTGTGTTTAAATATTTGCTTTCCTCATTTGGCATAAGAGGCAGAACACAGGGCCTTGCTCTAGCTCCGTCCATAATACTTGCTCTGTCCGTGATCTGAATCACTCACTGTCCCATTGGGCATTTTCATTCAGGTAATTGAGATGAGGTTTAAATGACCATTAAAATAGCAAAAAAAAAAAAAATGCATAACATCAAATAAATTAGTAACAAGAGAATGAACAATCATTTCTTTAATCTGTACTGTGATGTAATAACTAATGATTCCAGAGGGAGTAAGAATCAGCCTATCCCAGAGATGAGCCCCTAATTGGTCATCTAATACCAAATGGGAAGCCCTGAAACCACACACACACAGGGTAGTGATCATCACATAATCTAATACAAAATGGCCATCCCTCAAATCACATACACACACATACACACACATGCATGCACACACACACACACGGTAATGTTTATCTGATCAGGGTAAATTTATTTCATTGTGTATTATTATACACATAGATACAGATACAGATACATAGGCTGATATATACTTATGTAATAATAATCAAAGAAAAAGAGGCTATCAGTTTGAGAATGAGGTTGCATGGAAGGAATTGGAGAGACTTGGGAGGGGCTGGAGAGAGGAAAGTGAAGGAGAAAGTGCTGTAATTATGTTTTATTTGAAAATGTATAAAAATTTCACCCAAGGTAATCAAAGTTCACAGGAGTCAAAAGAAAACCTCTTTATGAAGGTTTTTTTTTTATACTATATAGCATTTTGCAAACATAAAGCTTGTTTGGATATTTCAAAATATATTTCTGGGAATGAGAAGTGGCATTTGAAGCTGAACTGTATCTACCAGCTCTTTTTGTATTTGGATCCACATGTGCTCTCAGTAACGCTGTAGGTTCATCGGAAAGAAGTCTAACTCACCATAAGAAAGCATGTTTCTACTGTGTTTATTTTTTACCAGTGGACTTTCTGTGATGTGCCTATGCTAAGAGGAAATGAGGAATTTATGGATTTTTGAGAGGAAAAGAAAGAAACACAACTTTTTTTAAAAAATTCTAACTCGGTACAAAGATGTATTTATCAAAATAAAATAAAAAGCAAAACTGTACCCAAATCTACTGTCCGGTTACAAAATCACACAGACACTTTCATATAAGTACTCAGGTATGGTCAGAATTCTGCTACTATAATAGAGAAGAAAACACACAAATTCATATCACCAAACAACAAATCCAGTCAAAGTAACTCTTTAAGGACTGGGGCAGGTGGGAACAGGAGGGAAAGAGTTCTGGGAGAGATAACTAGAGATGGAGAGGAAGGTGGTTAAGCTTTGGGGAGGATCAAACATATAAAAATACACTTTGAAAAATATAGCTAGGGCTGGAGAAATGGCTCAGAGTTTAAGAGCACTGGCTGCTCTTCCAAGGGTCCGGAGTTCAATTCCCAGCAACCACATAGTGGTTTAAAGCCATCTATAATGAGATCTGGTGCCCTCTTCTGGCGTGCCTATGTACATGCAGGCAGAACAGTGTGTACTATATAATAAAAAGATACTTTAAAACTTTTTTTAATAGAAAATTATTACTAGAAAAAAGAACCTGTGATTCATGCAGACCGTAAGTGACTGCTCTTGGCTGCCAGTCTGTGGATCCCAAATTCTCTCAATCTATGTACGTTGGAGGTTCACAGTCAGACTTTGCCCAGATACATGGTTCTAGCATGATATCATGTATTCTAGTCCAATGATCCCCAAATCACCCCACACCCCAGAGGTTTAGAACAAGTAACCAACACATTACTGGTAATCTCTATTTCTTTTCCTAACTCCATCTTTCCCCCCCCATTTCTTCTCTCTCCCATCACCACCTCATAGCAGTCAGTTATCAGCAAATACATATAGAAATTAAGGAAAGTAAGCTTATCAGGTAAAATAAATACCCTGAATTATAGTGGCTAAAACTGTGAAAATTTATATCTTAATTATACGAGCATTCTTAGATGATAAGGACTTTCCATGTGACATGCCAGTGAATTACATCTGTGATCTATATGAACTGTAGCTCTACCCTTCTCATGATGCGCTGAGGTGGGGGATAAAGTAATAAAATGTTGCACATGAGTTTTTGAAGACTAGATATTGAAGAAAATATATCTGGTCTGGAGTTGCAATCACCACCTGACCCACAAGGTGGACTAAAAAATCTAATTCAGCCACGAATAAGAGGAAGGGGAGTGGATTTCAACACAGGTGGATCTATGAATATATATATATATATATATATATATATATATATATATATATTCTAAACTCATTTTTCCTGTAGTCTCCTTTGCTTAACCTACCCACCCAGAGAAAGCATTTTCCAATCAGGGTCACTAAGTTCGCATGCTGAAAGACTCCACATAGAAGGCACTGTTTTCCTTGTTTCATTTCCACTTCAACTGTACTTATTTTATTGAGTTAATGAACTGTAATGACATCTCTAATATAGTTAGGGTGATGCGTTTTGCTGAATCAGGAAGTATTTGTTGAGCTTCTCAAAGAAGATAATTCTTCATTCTTCTGCTAAGACAAATTCTCAAGTGGCACCAAGATGATAATCTTTCAGAGAGTAGAGCATTGGCAACCAAAGCAGCACATGGATTGCTACACCCAGGACTTGTCCCAACCTGGTCATGTCTCCTTTCTTGCCCTGGGGACACAATATACCTCTCACCCATACTGACCTTAGGTTGCCTGTGTGGCTTAGCTTGGCTCCAGAAATGTGGGCACATAGATGCTGTGGACTTGTATAAGTTGTACTGTTTCCTTTTCTCATCACTTCTGTAACCAAATATCTCAGAGAAACAACGGGGAGGGTAAATTTGCTTGGGCTTACATTGAGAGGGTAAATCCATCATGAAGAGGAAGACCTCATATCTGGACAGAGCTAATCATGCTGCTTTGCTTGAATAGTAGTCATATACATATACATATATATATATATATATATATATATATATATATATATATATACACACACACATACACAAAACTTTTTTTTTCCAGGAAACTGTGTCAGCTGACCAACTTAGAAATCCTGGAGTAGGCTGCAGAAGCCAGACGAGCACATAGGTGGTCCCGCTGAGGGTCAGATCAGCAGATGCTGTAAGGGAGAACAGAAACATAAGGATGGAACAGCTATGTAGCTCAGAGTAGGGGGGGGGCAGAGAGAACAGATCCATTGTATAGAGAATCCCAGCATGACCAGATCACATGCCAAGAATGAGAGAGAGAAGTGTAGAGATACAGACAAACAGCAAATGGAAGAGAAGCATGGGGAAGGGTTGGGTGGAGGGGGTTGAGAGCAGAGTATCCAGAAACTGCGCATATGGGGGTTTTGTTACTTGTCCCATACACCAGCAAAAATTTTTAGGTGCTAAGGATGTGTCAAATAGTCCCAATTTTAAAAAGATTTTATAAAAGGCAGCCCAAGGCTATTTGGGGATCTGTCTTAAATTGCAGGTGACCATTTTGGGACCCAAAGCCTAGTGCAATGAGTCCACTGTGATAGACATTGGGAAAAAAAAAAAAAAACCAGAAAGGGGAAAAAAAAAACAGAAGGGTATGAGAAATTCCCTTGAACAGAACATCTTCTAAAAAAGAGATCCCACAGGACAAGCAGGTCCTTGTCCCAGTAACAGGCTGGGAGCCAATGACAGCCACGTCTCCGGAAGGACAACCTGAAAATTGCAGGAGTCCCTGGGCCTCTAGACAATGATTTGGAAAGGACAAAGTCAATCTTAGCCTGGTGAAGAGCAGGTGCAGGATAGAAGGGTGTTTTCCCACCATGTGGTCCTGGGCTGGTGAGAAAAACAGCTCCTTGATGGAATTTCCAGATAAAAGTTTCTGCACCCTGATAAGCCTCTCTGCTATGCAATCCAAATCAGACCAAATCAAACCGAATTGGAAAAGCTCAGGTTTAATGAATACCAATGCTCCCAAATGACTTTCCAGCCCCCCAGAGAGGAGACAGTAAAGGAAGACCAGAAAATCACGTGTTTGCTTTCTGGGGCGCAGTTTAAATACCCTATGGGAGTGGTTCCAACCATCTCTGGGAAGGGGTTATCTTTTGTCAGGCTTTCTTAGGGCAGAATCTGGACTGAGGCAACTCCCAGGGGAGGGGGATTGGAGTGGAACTTCTACATGAACACTTACCATTGCCCATAAACATGGACATTTATTTAACAAACATTTATTGAAGCCCTATATATGCCACAAACTGTGCTCAGAGTAGGGCAGATATATAATATGAGCCAATACTGACTGTACAGGAACTGTAAAGGAATCCTGGTGTCTTCTGATATAACATGGATGCCCTTTTGATTACAGCTCTGTATTTAAAATGAAGATTATTATCCATTGTTTACAAATAAAAGAATTTTAGTCTCCCAATGCGGATAGGCACAACAAGTTTCTTGGTGTTCTTACAGTAGCCCCTCCCCCTTTTTGTCCAGTGGCAAATTGAGACACATTTATCCCCTAGCACACTTCTAGTTTTTGTCTCTCTTTATACTGTTACACATAGGAGCAGTCATGAGTCAGGTCTTTTATTATCTACCACAAGTCTTCAAGTGTTGTTCAGACCCAGAGTGCATATGTTACTGTAGAATTTGTCATCGCATTAGCAGTGCTGAAAACAGAAGATGAGAAAAATCACTTGAGGTACCTAATACAAATTTTGGTCTCATAATGTTTTTGTGTTTTGTCTTTGGTAAGCAAACATTGCTCCAGCATTTTGAGACTACAAATAGCTAGAAATTAGGATTATATGCACCAGAAATATAGGAGTAAATTCAAAAGTAGAAGCATATAGACTAACAATTGTGCTTCCATACTGAGCTATCATGCTCATTTCTATGGACTAAACAGTTGAGCTATTTTATCATTTTCTTATATTATTTATGAATTAAGAGATTTAACTCTTCTAATAGGACCCATTTAATTCTGTAAAAAAATAATGAATTTGGGGTTGGACAGATGGCTCAGTGATTGAGAGCACTAGATCTAGAGGACCTGTGTTCAGTTCTCAGCACTCAAATTGTGGGTGGCCCGGATGGTTTGTAGCTCCAGTTCCAGGGGATCCAAAGGCCCCTTCTGGCCTCTATTGTCACTGCACAGACATGGCAGACATACATGTGTAGGCAAATCACCTACATACATAAAATAATAAAAAGAGGATTTAAAATGAAGCAATGAATTTAAAATGAAAGGTAAAAAATACATTTACCTATATCCTGCATAGATGAACACAGTGGTATTGCCCAGACTAAGGTAGGAGGGTTTCATCATTTCATAAACCAAGGCTTCATTTCCTTCCCAACCTCCTGCTGTTTCTGGGCCCATGTTTGTCTGCCACTTGACAATCATTGGGATGCTACAATATTCCATGTGTTTTAGAGTCCTGCCTCGACAGGTTTATATATTCCAGAGTAGGGGTGTATGGATTAGAAATGTTAGGCAGAATGAAGAGATACAAAAGAAATAGACAGAGACATAGGACAGAGTTGGCAGGGCAATCCAGTGCTGAATCTACTGTTTATTTTTTCACAGGCTTTATGTACCCCAATCAAAGAGGAGGGGGACAACAAAAGACCTTTTTTTACCAAAATTCAAGGGACAAAAAAGTGATTATCTTCTCAAATACCCAAAGCTGTGAGCTGTTGCAATGGTATTGCAGCTTTTTGCAAATAATGCATTTAATTAGTATACTGACAGTCATTACATTTTTAAAGTTCTTCGGGCTGCAGAAACTACACCCTGCGTATGAACTAATAATAGTCAATTTAAAATACTGTTCCAGCAAATTTAAGATGCTATTTATCAAAGAAAATCACCATGCTTTGTGGGTCCTATTAGGGCACATTCAAATCTTCCTGGTCCATTGACTGAAGGTAATGCATTAGCTGATCAGTTTACTCAGTTGGTCCCTTTATCTCAAGTCAAGATTGCTCAGTGGTCATGTGCTTTACATCATCAGAAGTTTAAGAAAGCAATTTGGATTAGCAAGAAAAATTACTTGTCAGATTGCTAAACATAAATGTGATATATGCCCACAAGATTTACCTGTACCTCATCTTGGAGTCAATCCTCAAGGCCTGCTTCCTAATCATTTACGGCAAATGGACGTTACTCATATTATAGAATATCCAAAGCTCAATCATGCCACAAGAACATATGCTCAACTATGTTCATAGCAGCATTGTTTGTCATAGCCAGAACCTGGAAACAACCTAAATATCCTTCGACCAAAGAAGGGATAAGGAAAATGTGGTACATTTACATAATGGAGTACTACACAACAGAAAAAATAACTACATGTTGAATTTTGCAGGCAAATGAATGGAGCTAGAAAACATCATGTTGAGTGAGGTAACCCAGACCCAGAAAGACAATTATCAACATGTACTCACTCATAAGTGGTTTTTAAACATAAAGCAAAGCAAAACAGCCTACAAAACATAAATTATGTAGGTTCTGGAGAGCTGTACTTAGGCCTTCACAATTCCACAGCAAGTGTTTTGCTCCCACCAAACAATCCCTTAGTTTGTCTTGTTTATGTTCACGGGAATACGAAAATAACTGATACAAAAGGTAAACACCAGAACTAGTCTGTCACCACATCACACTGTTTTAAGCATGACCACGATTGATTAGCCACAAAAAAAGAAATGGAAATGGCTTCTTTTTTACAATCAGAAGCATAGGACATGCTAAGTATAACCTGGAAAGGCAAAGTATGCCTCTAAGATACTGCAAGAGTCAAGGCAAACAAAAGGCCTCAATCATTTGTCCTCATCTTCTAAGGCCTGGATCAGAAGTCTAAGGATCCTACGGGCTCTACAACTGGTAGAAGAAGGCACTGCACGTCCCTGACAGCTGAACTTCGGTTTAGACCTGGGGTTTTAGTCCTTTGTCCAAAGTTTTCATGCAGTTCTCAGAACTAGAACACTGCTGGATGACAAGGTACATAAAAATCTCACCAGTCAAGGCCTGGTTGAATTGCCTTCTTTACAGGAAATCAGTACTCAGACTATCATTAGGTCATGTTTTGGGACCCAAGGCCAATTACAGACTGGGCTAAGGGCACTTGTTGAAATACAGTTCACATTTTTGTCAATATAATTCAGAGATACTTCAGTAAAGGGACAAAGCTTCCCATTCTCTGAAGACACACCAAAAATTCACCTTCTATTAAAACCTATCTGTAATTCTCAAATCAGTACTTGCAGAATTTTACAATCATATGCAGATGTATACACAGCAAGAAAAATTTTGAGAATCTGATGTACACTTGTTCACTCAGATCAAATAAGGGGATGGATGCCTTACCTTTTCAGTTAATAGGATGCATACCTATACATACGACTTAATGCTCTGATCTGCATGTACTTTATACATGATTGAATTAAGTTAAATCAATCCTGACATTCTTTCCTGTCAAAACACCATTTTTTTCTCTCAGAAAGTTTCACATGTATAATTAAGTATAATTACTCTACTGTGCACTTGCTCTCCAAAATTCACCCTCCTTAGTAATTGATACTCTGCTCTGCTTGACCAGCATCTTCCTGCTCAATCCATTTTCCTTGGCCTCTGGAATATGTGTTACTTTCCGTTTCTCTAGATAGGAATCTTTAAACTTTATATATCTCTCTTATTATAATACTTTCCCTATACTTGAGATCATACATCATTTGGTTTCCTATGCATTTCTTATTTCATATCGCAAAATGCCCCTTAGGTTCTTTCTTTTTTTTTCCTTTCAAAGTAGACTTCTATTCCATAGTATGCAATAGCATACATATTTTTCCTACACATTCATTCCTTAATATACAATTGTGCTAAGTTCATGCCTTGGTAAATGTGATGACTAATCTTGTGACAAGACCCAGAATTACCTAGGGACATACTCTGAGCACGTCTCTGAGTGCGTTTCCAGAGAGCATTAGCTGAGAAGAGAAAGCTGTTTTCTCATGATTTCTTCCAGTATTGTTTTTTGTTTGTTTGTTTGTTTGAGATCATTAATCCATAACAATCTGATTTTTATGGTATGAGATAAAGATACAATTTTGTTCCTGTGCGTATCTAGCATTTCTGCCATTCTCAGAGTGGGTGGAGCCTCCAAGCAGGGACCCAAGTGTAAGGAAGTGAGAAGACAAAAAACTGCTGTTGCATCTGCCATTCTCTGCTGACACCGAAATTTAACTTTTTTTTAGCATGTCAATGCGGGCTACCAGGGGCTCTTCAGGAACCTTCCAAACCATCAGCACTAGACTGGGACCATAGAAGCATCTAACCATGAAAACAATGCAACTGACCTCCACACTGGGTTTTCTTGAACCATTTTTAGCATTATTTTATAATTTTAATGTTTAAGTAGTTCTATTTGTTTCTATCTATTAATTGTACTTCTGATATAAGTAGAATTCTTTTTTGAGATAGAGTCTCCGTATGTAGCCACAGCATTATTTACTCAGTGTCTTTAGCGACAGTTTGTTGATGGTGTAAAGAAACATCACTGCTGCTTGTGTGTTGATTTTGCATTCTCCAGCTTCACTGGATTGGTCTGTTGCTTTAGATTTTGCTTTGAATGTTGGTATTTGTAATATATAGGATCATATTATCTGCAAAGATGCTGCAAATTCCTGCTTTGTGTTCCTTTTACTTTTTAACTATCACTTCCTGTACTAAATAAAGTTTAAAAAAAAAAAAGGTTACAAGATGGATGCTTTGCTGTATTCCAACTTAAAATAGATAAACATTAACAAAACAATAGTCATATAATCACTAATTTATACACAACATGAAAATTAGTAAATTATATGAGCACAAGGTGGGACCGCATAACAAAATTATAGAATGTTTGCCTATGATAGTTAAAACTTAATATATATATGCTTTCATTTTCGTTGAAAATAATTTTATACAAGATATTCTGATGAGAGTTTCATATTCCCCAATTCCCCTGAGCCCTCCACACTTTCCATATACACAAAGCTACAACTTTTATAATACAAACAAGCATCTGAAAATAATAATATAAATGAAAACAAAGAAGAATATGGCAAAACAAACAAAATAAGGAAAAAAGAGCCAAAGAAAAAAGCACAAGAAACACATATTGACACAGAGTCACACATATTCACACATATAATAAAGTATAAAAACAAAATTGGAAATCATATTATATTAAAAAATATCTGGAAAGGAAGAAAAGGGGATGGCAAACAAGGTATTATGAAACAAAAAAAAAAACTTCAAAAGAATGATTGAGTTTTTTTTGTGTCGGCCATTTCCTGCTGGACATGGATCTGGCCTTAGGTGTGTGTTATATAGTCAGTGAAACTCCCTTGAAGAAAACTAATATTTCAGTGCAAACCACTCACAACTGGAGAGAGCTTCTGGGTATGGGATGGAGCTTGTGCCTACTTCTCTCAGCCCTGGTAACCCATCTGGCTTAGATCTGTGCAGCTGTTCTGCATGCATGACAGTCTCTGTGAGAAGATCATATGCACATCAGCCCCATCGTGTTTAGAAAGTGCTGTTTCTTTGATGTCTTCCATCCCAAAGGCTCTTAGAATATCTCTGCCTCCTCTTCTGCAGAATTCCCTGAGTCCTGAGGGGAGGGGGGCTCAAGGAGCACACCCCACCTGTAACTGAGTGTTCCAAAATCGTCTTTTGTTTCTGAGACAGTGTCTCACTATATAGCTATACCCAGCCCAGAACTTTCCATGTCAACTTGGCTGGTCCTGAACTCATCGAACTCTGTCTGTCTTTGTCTCCCAAGTGCTGAGATTAAAGATGTGTTCCACTATGACCAGCCTGTAGAATTTTATATATAAATACCTGCAAATATTCTCTGTAATTCTCTGTTTAACCATTGACTTCATAGAATATATCACAAGTAAATGGGATAGAATAAATATGCATGTTCACATTAGCATAGCAAAAATGTTATATCCTGTTTTGAAATAAAAAACGTTATATCATTTTCCCCATTCCCTTTCATTCTTTAACCCTTCCCCTGAACCCTAACTACCCTCTTTCAAATTCATGGCCTCTCTTTGGTTTTTATTTCATGTACACACACACACACACACACACACACACGAGGATGAGTAGTAATTGTTTAGAAATGCATGAGGTGAATTGCTCTGGATACAAAAACAGACAATAATAATAGGTAGAAATTACCACCCACTTTAGAGTGTGTCTATGCTCTTGTAGTGAGGGATATGGTAGGATAAGGAAAATGCAGAATTTGTTTACAAATGATGCTCTAGTACAGTAGGCACTGGGTATATATAGTATGAGGATGAAGAGCAAACAGTATCTGAAATGAGTCCACGGTGAAGCAGAGCCATAGAAAGTAACCAAAAAGGCACTACTTCTGGTTAGGAATGCAGACAATTACCAAGAGGAAAGGACTGCAAATTTACTAGCCTAGATAAGTTTTTTGTGTAATAGATATTTTAATACTGGAATTGGAAGAAGATATAAGACATCATCAGAACTTCCTTCTGTGTAGTACCCTGGTTTTCCTTTTGTCTCTATTTTTCTCTTACCATTTCTCGCTCTTTCAACTCTGCCCGTTATGACAGACAAGCAGCCCCTGCTTCACGTCTCATCCAGACCATATGGACTTAGTAAATCCTGGCAGCTGTTCAGAAGAAGCTGCACAGTGAAATGTGTTTAGTGCTGTAGCAGAACCTGACTCATTTCTTTTCCTAGCAGCGCCCGGTTTTAAGACTTGACGTCTATTTATTAGTTAGCAGGCTGCTGAGGACAGCGTTTTGTGGCTTCGTTTCCAGGAAATGTAACTAGCTCAACACTCGCCAATCCATCATAGCTTCACAAAAGAGGCAATGAAAAGCAGGCCTGTCTCCTGCACTTAAAATTGAGATTAGCCTGATTGGACTGCACAAGAATATTCTGGAACCAGCGTTGGTTGGTTTCAATGGATCCATATTTGTTCTGCTTGGGCACTTTTTGCCTTATTGGTCTTTTGCTTGTTTATTTTGATTTCCTGTTTTGTTTTTGTGTCCAAGTGTGCATTTTTATTGTTTACGTATTTTTCAGAGTGTGAGAGAAAAAACGTAAGTTGAGTAAGTAGGGATGTGGTGAGGATTTGAGAGGCTAATTAGGGGAGGAGGAAAAAAAAAACATGATCTTAATATACTGTAGGAAAATAATTTTTCAGTAAAAAATACTACAGATACTTCAGAGTCTGTAAAAAACAATACCAATAACACAAAGCTATAAATGTTTTTTTTGATGAAAAGAAGTGTTATAGAAGAATTCAAAAATTATTGTATTTATTTGATCAAACTCTGTTATTCTATAGCTACCAATGGTTTGAATATTTCTACTGATTATCTTTCTGCAACATCACATAGTAGTGAGTAAAGAAATAAGATGGTATTCCTGAAATTTTGCTAGTCATCAGCCCTTTACGTTAGTCCTGGCACTAGCAATGTGTGGAGGCTGGGCCAGGGGACATAGTAGGGTAGTATGAAGGAGGAACTGGGAATGCAGGGTACAGGAAATCAGTGAGAGGGAACAGCAGTCATTTCCCGCCAGCAGGAATTGCTTTCTGAGGGGCCTGAGTCAGTGCTGCCAGGCCAGCTCTGAAGAATATTAAGGAAGTATTGAAAATGGCATGGGAGGCGGTATTTATTTGTATGCTTATTTTTATTTCATGTCTGTGAATGTTTTACCTGTATAGTAAGTGTATGCACCATGTCCATATCTGGTACCCGTGGAGGCCCGATGAGGGTGACAGATTCCCAGTTGCTAGCCATTGGGTGGGTGTTGGGGACTGAGCTTGGGTCCTCTCCAAGAGCAGCCAGTGCTCTTGGCTTCCGAGCCATCTCTGAGTGTATGTGATGTGTTCCAAGTTTCCACAGTTATGATTAGCTTAAGCCCTTAAAGCACAGTGAGGACTAACAAAACAATGAGCACATTTATCCTAGAAACCATGGCCAGCACCTCTGCTAAGCAGCCTGTTTTATAGTTAGCCCTCTAAGGAATGATCTTGAGCTTCTTGTGTTGTTTTTAGTTTATTTCTGTTCTTCTACCACAATACGTCTGCCAACCTGGAAGTAGTTTAGCACAGTGCGGTTCCATAAATACCACTCGGCAATATGAGCATCAAGGTTTGCAAACTGATCACCATAGATACATTCTTCCTCTTTTTCCACCTGCTTTCCCTGTTCCTGCTCTCTATCCTTTCCCTATGGAAAATAGATAACAGTTAATATTGTTTGATATTAGTGCATTTATTTGTATATTGTATTTATTAAGGTGGATAAAATAGCTGAAAGTAAGGTCTGTTGATATCAGAATTTAGTTCTTTTTTTTCTTTTCGTTTCATTTCTCTGGGGGAACTGGAGCTCAGTGATACAAGGCAAAGGTGCTATCATGGATCCAGCACCCAAAGTCTTTTCTTATTTCCAATATATTGCCTCCGAGTAAAACAAGTTCCTTCTCTTCCCATTGTTTTCCTCCTCCTCCTCCTCTTCCTCCCTCTCCTCCTCCTCCTCCCCTCCTCCTCTTTCTCCTCTTCCTCCCGCTCCTCCTCCTCCTTCTACTTCTCCTCCCCCCCTCACTCTTTCTTTGATTCTGAAACCAGGGCATGTGCCTTCTAGGAAAGCACTTCCAATCAGCTACAGCTACATCTCCAGACCTAAACATTTCTTTTTTATTTTATTCCATGGGTAATTCTAACAATTTGTCACTCACTTGAACACTGTGAAACAAAGAGAAAATGAGAAATCCATACTAATATCAACCTAAATCCAACAAACTCTGTGACTTCCTTACACTAAGACAGAAACAACAAACAAAACACCAAGCCAAACAAAGCCAGAGTGTAACCATGAGACTGGAGAAAGGCCAAGAGGGTGTGATGACCAAGGGAAACAGGGGAAGATCAGAGAAAATAACTACATCTGCATCTAAAAAACACAAAGGAATGTTAAGGAATCACATGAGTGTTGATTATAAAATTTCTTAGGATGTTAAGAGCAATCAGATAGTAGTGGGCTGAGTGTGACTCACTAAGAAAGTGAATCAGTGAGAAAGAACACGGATTGTCATATACAAAATGAGTCTTACACCCAAGCAAAAATGACGCTTCTCAAACCTCATCTGCCCCATCCAGCTCTTTAAATGCATTCATTTTAGGCCTTTGATTTTAGCCCTTTATCATTACTTTATTACTCCAATGGACGCACATCAGAGGACATGGCATCAGAGTAGATGGAGAAAGGCACAAGTCAGGGAATGGAAATTCAGGTTTGAATCCAAAGTTTGACTAGATCCTTGGATGTCATCTTCTCTCGCATCTGTTTCTTTTCCTCCACTTGGAAGAAGATAATACTGCAAGGAAAGATGCATCATAGTTCTCCAGAGAACAAGAACCATGTGCTGAAGAGTCCAGAATCAGCTAGAAGAGGAAGGGGGAGGGTCATAGCATTGTTAGAATTTCTGGAGTCCAAAAGCCAAAGAAACACAGCCCCAAATTATCAAGGTCAGTCATATCACTGGATCAACTAAGGCAAATATAATCTCAACCATCTCACAGACACACCCAGAAACACCTTTTAACAAACTATATGATCGTCCCTGAGCCCAGTCAAACTGGTGGGTAATTTAACCACCACTATAGACATGATCTAGTGTTGACTTAAAGAATTAAGTGTACATTCACTTGGCAAAAATCTATCAAGAACTTACTGGGCACTTAACACTGTTCTTTTCATGAAATGTATAGGACAGTATCAGAGAGTCACATGTAAATAAGGAAATAAGAAATAAGTGAGAGTTTCAAATGAAAATTTAGAACAAGGTAAAATCCCAAGAAAGGAAGAACCAGGTGTGATGTGTGTTCAGTCTATGGTATCAGGTAGACCTAACTCTTGAAGAACACTAGCTGGCTCGCTAACTTTTGATACATTTCTCTGCTTTCTATAATTCTGTATAAGTAACTGAATGAAAAAATAAAAGGACCACTTTTAAAGTATGGAAATTTTTTATTGTAGTTATAAGGGAGTAAGTAGGCAGAGGGAAGGGTAAAAAAAAATAATAAAAAAATTTACAAGGCAGAGAAGACAATTCTACAAGTTTCATGTTAAATATAACATTGAGAAGAATCATTCCCACCACTTGATTTTCAGACTTATGTTTCTTGATTATTGCATTAATCATATAATGCAATGGTTACTAATTCAGAGTATGACATATGCCATGAGACAAAATCATAGCCTGGAAGTGTGTTGATTACTAATCATTTATTAACATTTTCTAATATACATAATTCTATTCTTTCATTTAAGGTTCTTCTGGAAAAAGAGAAGGTACAGTAAATTTCCTAACTCTCTCTCTATATATATATGTGTGTGTGTGTGTGTGTGTGTGTGTGTGGTGTGCTCACAGCCATATCTTAAGCTCTATGATTTAAACATTTTAGTAAAAAAATAATGCATTATGAGATGCTGCAATGATGAATGTCAATTTGTAGGTTCATTCATCATAGTTCTGACAAAATGATTGCAAATTCAAAAGATGAATAATATTCAGATTAAGTACCCATTTCATTGAAGACAAAGTCTGTGGTCTGTAAACTTGCAATTATCTGCAATTGCCTGAGTAGTTACTCTAAAGAAATTGTTTTATTGATAGAAGTTGCCTTACATTGATCCCGATATAACTTGTTCTGAATACCCTCTGTTCTGTCACACAATGTCATTTTGGCTGTGATCTCATTAAGCAAGATCTCGGTGACTAAGAACTATGGCACAAGCAATTTGTGCATCTGATTACTGAGACTATTCTGCAGTGGGCTTCTTTTGGGAAAAAATGCATTTCGGGCACAAATGCCTTTTATATCTACTGAAGAGTTATATTCATTTCTCTTCTATGCTTCAGTATCATCCAGTCTTGTGCTTTTCAACTATAATTATATACCCTAATTTCTCTCTCTCTTTCACGCACGCACACACACACACACACACAGGGGAGAGGGGAAGGGAGGAGAGGAAGAAGTGAGGAGAGGAAAGGGTGATGCTAAGATACAAGATACTAGATATATCAAAATCAAACCAAAATTGGGAAATTTCTAAGACTCCGTGTAAGTGGTGTGGCTACACAAATGGTTCACTGGGACAATTGTGTGATGATTCCTGACTGACACTATCATGTGATGACCATAAGCTGCAACTTGTCTGATTTTTTTTTAAAAAGTTAAAGAAAAACTCAAATATTTATAAAAGCAACAGTATAGCTATTCTCCATCTACTCTATACAACATGAAAATGTTCTAAGGATGCATGAGCTCACATTTTGAACTGAGGAATCAGAAAGCACTAAATATTACTGTCTCCATATGTTCAGGGTTTAGGCAACCCTCAGAAGTTCAGGTAGTTATTTTCTCCATAGCAGAATGTAGTGTGCACCTCTGTTTATCCTGTAGTTTATCCTGTAGTTTATCCTGTAGATATAGAAAACAAAAAACTCCTTTGTTTTCTATATCATTCTTAACATACAAGTAGGATAAATGAGTTGTGTACTTTAGACGTCTCTATTCCTGGTTCCATCTACATACAGGAAATGAATGATAGGAGACGACGGGAAGACAATGAGAGAGAATAGCATATGTCTATCCCAAATCTTCTCTCCTCTATAGTGACAGTACAGGTTGCTGAATGCTCGTCTGATGCTTTCCCTTCAAAGTCAAAATGCCTCTGGGTTCACTGGAGGCAAAAATCAATGATTCCTTGCTACAAGGCCAGAAGAGTGCTTCTTCTAGTTTATCTGTGCCCACAACACTGTGCTCTAAATAGTCCTTTTGTTAAAATATGATATAATTTGTAATTCCATATAGATAAATAGGTGGTCACCAATCTTGTATGTTCTTTGAATCTATTAGCTTTCCTCGAAGATCACAGAGTCAAATGTCCCATTGGCCCTGACATTTGTTATTAAAAC
Organism: Chionomys nivalis; assembly: GCF_950005125.1. Classification (NCBI taxonomy): domain Eukaryota; kingdom Metazoa; phylum Chordata; class Mammalia; order Rodentia; family Cricetidae; genus Chionomys; species Chionomys nivalis. Next base: position 43,685,049 of record NC_080101.1, on the reverse strand, counting down.
TGGTTTTCCAACGTTATAATGAAAAAAAAAACATAATGAAAAAGAAAATATAAAATTATTTTGTAAAATAATGTCTTGGCAAATATTAAAATTTATTATAATTGAAATACTTTAAAATAGTTAAGTTTTGTGATACATTAACAAGCCAATCCAATGAAAAAATGGGTTCAACATCAAAGACAATATCCATTGCTGGGCTATGGTGACCATAATCACAGTACTCGGGAGCCAGAGGCAGGCAGATCTCTGTGAGTTCAAGGCTACCCTGGTCTATAAGAGCTAGTTCCAAGACAACTAGGACTGTAACCCAGAAAAATCCTGTCTCAATCCCTCCCTCAAAAAGAGCAAGATCCATGAATAAGCAGAACTTGTTGGCCTATAATTAAAGATAAACAATGATGAATCAGTAGAAAAACCTTCCTGTTCACTAAAAGAAGCTAGAATGACACTCTATACAAAAATTAATGTTTAATTTATGTTATGTCGCAAAACATCTCATCTATTTCAATTAAATACAAACATAAAATTAAAATTTTAGAATATTTAAAAGTGCCTATAGGAAACTAGTAACTTGTTTAATGAATGATTTAATAGAACATAAACAAAAATACAAAAACAGTTTCTCATACAATAATTTAAACATTTGCATTATGAGTGATGAAGATAAAATACAAACAAAAAAACTGGATGAAATGCAATTGCAAAATATTTAATTGAAAGATAGATTATCCATAAGGAATTGACACCTCCTAATCATAAAGATAAAAATTTAATAGAAAAGAGTAAAAATCTTAGACAATATTCATCTAATCTGACACAAAGCTCAGCTAATGTAAAAATACAGTTTTAAAACTGCAAGACACTGTTTAACAATTTACTGTAATATTTATTTATTTACTTATTTTGGGTTTTCAAGACAGGGTTTCTCTGTGTAACCATCCTTGCTGTCCTAAAACTAGTTAAGTAGACCATGCTGACCTCAAACTCACAATGATCTGTCGGCTTCTGCCTCCTGAGTACTGGGATTAAAGGTGTGTGCCACTGCCTGGCTAACATTTTTTGATATTTTTAAATATGAAAAAACAGGATTTTTAAAAAGGCTTTAGGAGCCAGTAATTCACATTGCTACACAAGCCTTGAATCTGTTACATTAGAGAGTACTTAGGAATGTGTATGACTAAGTCCGAAAATACACAGTATATCTATGTACATATTTATAACAAATTGTCACCAAGTAAATCTTCTTCTTAACACATCTGGATAAAAAACGACATGAGTGGGATGTTTGTGAGGTCGTTATTGGTAAATATTGGGAATGGAAAATGGTGAAATGGAAAAATAAATTAAGGTTTGTGCATAGACTGGGAAAACTGTATAGCAATAAAAGTTGATAAGCTGAGTGAAACTAGAAAACACAAAAATGCAAAATATAATTTTGTGGATGAAAAGAGCACATATTGCAAGACAGGCTGCTTCTGGCTGCACAGAATGTGGATACAGAAAAACTGAAATATGTCAGAAATTGGATGGAAATAAAGACTTTAATTATATATATATATATATATATATATATATATATATATATAAACTTTACTTTTATGTAAAAAATATTCTAAACCAAAATGTTAAATATTTACATTAAAAGTGGTAGGACTGACTTGGCTATTTTACTTTTGGGTTTGTTTTTTCTGAGTCCTAATTTCTTGTTTTAATATCAACATCTATGATTTTCTATGAAAGTTGTAACATAGAATATTGACACAATGAGATTTTTTCTTAGTGTTCGGCTTCCTTCTTGTTTATTTGGATCTGGACTTTAAGATTTAAATGACTATTGTAAACAAACTTGACTGCTTACCAGAAACTCATGTACAGAAACAATCTTTCCATCATGGAAAGTTGAGAAAGACCTTAGACACTCTTTGGCACTTCTTCTCAGTGTCCTGACTCTCTTTTAGGGCTTCCAGCATTCAAGAATAGCCACAAAATAAAAATAGAGATATGAAGTTCTACCATTGTTCAGGCCTGCCCATTCTGCAGTGAGTTGATGAATTTTGTATTTATTTCAACTTATTTTTTTCTCATTTTACATGCAAATTTATTTCCCAACCCTCTTCCTCTGCTTCATCCACCTTCCCCCCCACCCCATCCTACCCCCCAGCCACTCTTCAGATGTGGATCCAAGCTTCTCATAAGGAGCAACGAAGTCTATCCCACTGCTTTGAAGCAGGACCAAGACTCTCCCCCACTATATCTAGGCTGAGAACAGTATCCCTCCAGAGAGAATGGCTTCCAAAAAGCCAGAACAAGCAGTAAGGATAAGTCCTGGTCTCACTACCAGTGACAGTCTGCCCCAGCCGTACAACTGTCACCTGCTTTCAGAGAGCCTAGTTTGGTCCTGTGTTGGTTCTGTTGCTGTCAGGTGGAGTTGGAAGGCTTCCATTAGCTCAGGTAAGCTGTTTCAGTGGGTATCCCCATTATGGTCTTGACCTCTGCTCATATTCTTACGCCTCTCTTTCTTTGATTGGACTTTGAGAGCTCAGCCCAATGCCTGCTGTGGGTCTCTGCATCTACTTCCATGAGTTATGGATGTAGGTTCTATGATGACATTTAAGACAGTAATCAATCTGACTATAAGGCAAGGCCAGTTTGGGCACCCTCTCCATTATTATTTAGGGTCTTAGATGAGGTCATCCTTATGGATTCCTGCAAATTTCTCTAGTGTGAGGTTTCTTGCTAGACCCTTAATGGCTCCCTTAATCAAGATCAATTAAGTTACATTTTCCACTGCATATCACAACTGGATGTTCACATATACTCACACACACACAAACATAGATACACACATACAAACATACACACAATCAAGGTAATACTCTTATATTTCTGTATACACTCAAAAAGCTTGCCTTCCCCTTCTCTAGTGTGGAAAGCTGGAAAGTTAAATATGCTTCAGATGACATACTAATGAAGTTGTCTAAACTCACTCATAAAACTTGAACTCCCTGTTTGGATTTTCTGCCATGGACTCTACCGGCATTGTAATGATGTTTACTTTGACATAATCACTACTAATTGGAATTGCATAGTAAATGAGGATTTGTTTATTCTTATTGCATAGATCAGAGAACTCGGGCTCAGGTTGACTAAGTGACATGCCCAGTGTAGCACAGTGAGATCAGGAAGAAACATTTCTCCTTACTTAAAATATTACTTACTTTTTGAGAGACCAAGCAGATGGTTAGGAGTCCAGATAGGCAGCCTGCTCACCAAACTCCCTCACTCTCTAGCTCTCTTGGTGTCTGCCCACACCACCAACAGTCCCAGATCCTCCTTGTCTCTGTCCCTGCCTCCAACCAGTGTGGAGACTCCCTGCTCTACCAGACATCACTCCTGATGCCAAAGATCAGCTCTCAGCTAAAGTGGAGACTCACTATTCTACTGCAGGCTTCCATGACCAGAAGACCAGAGAGGAAACAGAAACTAAGGATCAAAACACCCCTTTAACAACAACAAAACCTCATAAATCAGCAATTAGATTTAAATCCTAACCACCCTAAACCTAGATGCCTAGAGGCCATCGTAAGAACACAGTCAACAACTTCCAAGGTAATATGTGGCCTCCAGAATCCAGCTATTCTAGCACGGCAAACCTTGAGAATTCCAACACAGCAAAAGTGATGGAGAAAGGTCATTGGTTAAAAAATAAAGAAACTGCTTGGCCCTCATAGGTTAGAACATAGGTGGGTGGAGTAAACAGAACAGAATGCTGGGAGGAAGAGGAAGTGAGCTCAGACTCGATAGCTCTCCTCTCTGGGGCAGACGCGATGCCGCTCCTCTCCAGAGCAGATGCAATGAAGCAATTCGCCAGGTCAGACATGCTGAATCTTTCCCGGTAAGACTGATGCTACACAGATTATTAGAGATGGGTTGATCGGGATATGAGAATTAGCCAGTAAAGGCTAGAGCTAATGGGCCAAGCAGTGTTTAAAAGAATATAGTTTGTGTGTTGTTATTTTGGGGCATAACCTAGCTAGGCGACCAGGAGCTGGGGTGGCAGGAACACAGCCCGCAGCTCCCACTACACAAAAGTACAAGAAAAAGACCATAAAACTAATTTTATGAAGATGGTTGATGTCCTTAACAAGGAAATAAATACACCCCTTAAAGAAATTCAGGAAAACGCAAACCACTAGAGGAAATGAATGAATCCCTTAAAGAAAGCCAAGAAAAATTTAAAAAGCAGTTTAAGAAAAGAAATACAGCTATTAAAAACCTAAAAATGAAAATAAAAATAATAAGGAAAACAGAAACAGATGGAATTCTTGAAATGAAAAATCTAGGTAAGTGGACAGAAGCTATAGATGATGAGCAAAAAGAAAGAATTGAAGGCTGACGTTTCTCAGTTAGCCTATATGTGTTCTTAGTCCAGAAGCTCCCACATCCTTACTCCTTAGCATATGAGTGAGTCTCAGCACTCACCTTGCCCTGTTATTTCCACAGTTTTCTCTAGCACTATCCAAGCAGCTAGAATTCAACCCAACACAGAAAGCTCTGACTTCTTGCTCTCTACCAGAAGGTGTCATAAACTAATGACCCGATATTTATAAAATACACACAAGTCCCTCTCTTATTCTGCATGTATTGCATGTTCTAAGGCTTGTATATTTAATAGTAGAAGCTTTCTCCATTATTCAAAGCATTTAACTCAATCAAGATAATTGGTCAATTTAAAAAACTGTAATTGATTCCCTCTTCATCTCACTCTCTTAACTTTTCTTCCATCCATCTCTCCTTCCTTCCCTTCCATATAAATGTTAATCAGTATTTCTAATATGAAGTGAATGAAATTACTAAATGAAAAATAAAGATATTGGTGGCTACTTTTTCATAGTTAAGAGTCTATAGGAATATAATAAATCTAAGCAAACAGTCTATAACAAAGATGTGAAAATTTCTTTGAATTTATGTGCTAATATAATATAGGCTTTCTGAAGCTAATTGCTTACAGTGCCCAGCATTATTCTCCACATCTTCTCTTGTCCAAAATTTCTTAGCTCTTGAAATTGTTTCTTCCAATACTTTTTTGCAATGCTGGAGTTTTGCTGGAAACTAACTTCCATTTAAAAAGTAAACTCTTTTATCTCTGACACGTGTTGAAGTCATAGCTCACTCTTGCTACTAACACCTACAAATGAGGAATAAATTCCTGGGAGTAGAGCTGACTTGTTCCTGACATCACAGTAGGTAATGGTGGCTACAAGCAATGTGAGCAGTGGTGCCAGAAGTGGTTTCCCCTTTTTCAATTCTTTGGAAGCCTTGTCAGCCCACCTAGGATTCTCTTTCTCACTCCTTAGGGCAGGACCCTCAGTAGAGAGAGCATCTCCTCACTCATCTCTGCTGTCAACTGCCCTAAAGCAGATGTGTCCTGGACAAATCTGTACATAACTGAGTATTTCCTGTCTTCCAGCTCTGACCTTGATGCTTCCCACTCCCTGTACCACAGCTGGATCCTGAGCAGCACTTGGAATAAAAGTCTTGTCATTAATGTTCTGTTTCAGTTAAGAGAACCCAGTGACATATCATGATTGTTTCCTGATTGTTGCACTTTAGTGTTTAATCTACTGGAAGAGATTACATCAGTGATATGTGCCCCATCTGAAGCATTATTACAATTCTTGTTTTTAAAGTAGCAAATTTATTTTATATCAAGTGGAAGAGAGAGTAAATTACCACAAATAAATTCTTATTGTTGTCTCTTTTCTTGTGATTTTTTTTTAAAAAAAAAAATAAAATCTCCCCACCTAAAACGTCCTTTCCCTGTAGCTGCTTGATCTGGTTTGTGTGACATTGGAATTTTGTCTAGATTATTAAAACCTCTTCCTGGTTTAAGCTATACTGCATTGAGACTATCTTCTAAAAAATAACTCAAAGATATTTTAACTTTTGAGAGTAAAATCATCACGAAAAATTAAAACTCACTTCAATAAATAAAGGGAGACATTAAAAACTAGTGCTAATACAAACGGGAGAAGTCCAAGGTCACAGGAACCTTTTCCATCCCTACTATGGTCCTTGTAAGCTTGGTTTATAGTGGGACTGAAATCAACAGCAATCAATATTAACCCTGATAGTGTGGCCCTATTTCTGCAAAACTATGTCCATAAATTTTCTCTTAATGGAATTGAACAGAAAGTGGTTTGAAAGCATTCACAGCATCCTCTCTGTCGTGTAGGGACTCAGTGAAAGAAGCCTTCCTAATCACCAGATCTCAAGGTTAGGGAGACAAGGCAAACTCTCTGCCTTTGTGTTTCTGCTGGTCCTAAAAGCTAGCACTGCACTATACAGACACTCATGGAAAAGTGAAAAACAAGGGTAGAAACCAGCAAAGGCTGCCCTCAGGTACAGCAGACAAAGCAGATATTGGAGCAAACTGAAAATGTATCCAAGAAAAAAAAAAGAGAAAAATAGGCCTTTACTCTTGCTTGAAATAAATAGAATGAAACAACAAGAGTATGCACACAATGACCCGTGCTCAGTAATGTGTCTCTTATTACCCACATAATCCTTTGCTGACACACTTCTCTTTGATTCTGTATTCCAGGCAATTGGTTCCAGTTAAAAAGAGTAGGACATTAAAATAAAAAAGTAAAGGGTCATATTAAGCAGGATGATCCAAACACTAGACGGAAAAGGTGCCAATGCTTATGTTATATTACTGCCAGAGATCTCTGAAAACAATACCTCCATGATCCTCACAAAAATGATGTGGTACACTGACCTGTTTTCTGTGATGTGCTGACAGGCTTAAGTAATGAAGACCCTGAGAAGGCACATAATGTCAGAGGAATAAGTGCCATTTCTGGAGCTAATCTGGGCTTTATCTGGTGACATCTCCTGTTGACAGTCTGCTTGACGGTCCTTAAAGAGTATTCTTATACCTGAACTTCAGGGGGACTCAGGGAAGAGTCACCCTTCAAGGCTGTGAGCTGCTTATCACCCCATCTTCTTTCACTTCATACCTGCCACTCTTAGCTTTCTGGAGAGATAAAATCAAGAGACAACTGTGCATGCCCACACCAAAACCTGACTTAGATACCTAGCCCCTTTCACGTGGAAGAGCAAACGTAAGGCATTCAATTTGTCATGGTGCAGAATGTTGAAAGATAAACGCTTTCTGGTTCTCGGTTATCACCCAAACAGATAAATTGCAACTGACTGATGCAGAAGTGTCAGAAGTCTCAAACGTGCTGGGCTGCTTATATTCTCTGCAATGTTCTTAACAGTAAATTTGAAAAGATACTGTACAGCATTACAACTGACAGAGCATAGAAACCGGTATCAATAAAATGACTTGGAAATGAAAGGAAGACCCAGCTTTAAACATCGAGTCCAAATTGATCTGTAGACAGAGAAAAACTCCTTCCCAGAGAAATAAAATATAACCAAAAGCTCATCGATAGAGACAAAAGATGAACTTGGCAAACTCATTACAGTGTCTGTGAAGCTGTCTGATAAACTGCCGGACGGACACAAAGCTTTTTGTTAAAAGAGCAGTCAGAGATCTTTCACTCCGTCTGCCAGTTACTGTCTACAAGAATATCCATTAGGAAGACATGTGCAAGGCATGAGGAACTGAAGAAGTGAGTTAGTGTATGAGACAGACAACTTTAGATCGCTCAAAGGCATCACCTGGAATGCCTCCAATTTGTCTTATGCTAACTCCCGACGAAGGGGCAAATATCTTCAACCAATGGTTATGAAAAGATCAATATTTGGTAGAATCAAAACTTAGCTAACCCAAGATCACCTGAGAAAATTGGGAGTGTGAGGACCATGGGAGAGGGTAAAAGGGGAGGGGGAAGGGAAGAAATGGAGAAAAATACATAGCTCAATAAAAACAATTTAAAAAATCCTCCATATCTCTGAATGACAGGTGTAGAGGCATTGCATTTGTATTTTATTAAATAAAACTTACCTGAGAATCAGAAATGTAAAAAAGCCACACTGGTTATAGACAAGGCGTAGATAACACACACTTTTAATCCCAGTAGCCACATTAGTTGCATAGAAACTGGGTATGCCTTTAATCCCAGCCCTAGAGAGCATTATAAAATGGGAGGAGACAGTTCTCAGACACAGTTTCTTTCTGAGATTCCTGGAGGCAGGATCACTGTTTTCCAACTGAGTTTAAGGTAAGAGCAGCGGCGACTGCTTTGCTTTTGGGGACTTCATGAAACCAGGTTTCTCTTTCTGAGTTTTTAGTAACTGTACTTCAGATAGGTCTGAATGGGCCAAGCCAGTGTCAAAGATATTACTCATCGATTGTCAGAACAGGAATCTTTTCCTAGTTGTCCCTAAGATGCCTTGAATATTTCGCCTCCTTCGAAGCATTTGGGTCTGTATGTGGGAACAAAATATTCAGGTTTATCGATTTAGCACTATCTTAGTTAGGGTTTCTATTTCTATGAAAAGACACCATTACCACGCCAACTCTTATATAGGAAAACATTTAATCAGGGCTGGTTTACAGTTTCAGGGGTTCAGTCTATTATCATCATGGCAGGAAACATGGTGGCATGAAGGCAGACAAAGTGCTGGTGCAGGAGCTGAGTTTTACATCCAGATCACAGACAGCAGGAAGAAGACTGTCAGCTGGTTTTGTCTTCTGAAATCTCAAAGCCCACCCCCTAGTGAAACACATCCTCCAAAATGTTCACAACCCCTAATAATACCACTTTCTATGAGTCTATGGGGGTCATTTTTATTCAGACCTCCACAAGCTCTAAAATGATTCCAAATACTCTCTTAGAAAAATTCACCTCAAACTGTTTACAGATTTGGAGCTAGAAATTACATGCTCAGTGATTCCAAATGGAATAACTGGCCATGGGGATGCTCTGCCATCTCCATCATGAAGATGCCTGTTGAGGACAAGCAGCCTGCAGTTCAGTTCTCTTTAGTTACTTGTTGCCAAGTTCGAGTGAATAACAGAGCACTAAAGACTTCACACAGAAAGTAAATAGGAATATTTTCCTGTGGCATTCTTGTCTACCTGGTGATGCTTTCAGAATTTTAATATAATATGAGCCCCTTCCTTACTCCCAGATACCCTGCAGCAGAGTCATTCTAAGCAACTATCATGGTACTCTCCAATATCTTCAAGATATTCAAGTTGTTTTTCAAATTATAGTAACTCTCCTGTTTCAGCTGTGGCAACCAGCATTTGCCACATATCTGGCTCCCTCTTCCTCTTAAAGGACCATGTCGATATTAGAATCTTAAAGCTCTTCTTTCCTTCTCATGACTCCTACATCTTTATCTCAGGGTATCACTCCATTAAATATCTTGCACATTAAAAGTTTCCTTGATAATAACATCTTTAGGGAACTGAGGTAGCAAGAACATATATCCAAAAATTAAAAATGACTGTCAGGCTTTGATTTGACTATCTAGAACTACTTATGAAAAAGTAGGGAGTGCTTTATCAAAATGTTTGAAAAGAGTTAATAACACATAGCAGAGCATTCTGGTTTTTAAGTCATGTGAGATTTCAATAATTTTTATATTTCAACAGGGTCCTAAGTAGAAGGCAAAACTCATTGTGTTTCCTTGAGGCATCTAATAACGTCACAGGGGAATCTGTTTTGGTCCATGCATGTTACTGGACCCTGATGAAAGACAGCAAAGGATATTCAGAAGGATGTATGGGAAATGTGTATTATGCGGGGTTGGAGAAGACTGGGCAAAGGCCCAGATGGGTAAAGCACTTGTCCCGTGGGATACTTACAAATTATTGGCTTTGTACCAGCAGTGAATAAAGCACATTAAATACAGTATGCATATAAATACAAAACCAAGATGTAATCCATCTGACAAGTCTGCAAAAGAGATGACATTCCTCTTGCCAAGCATGGACTGTTGGCTTAATTTGACAAGTACTGTAGATTGTAAAAAGCCAACATCTAAATGAAGTTCTGTCATTCACCAAGCTCTTGGAAAACTGCAACCCGCATTTTTCTGTCCTTGGAGAATGATATCAAATTTCATTGTTAAGTTGCAATAAGCAATAAGAGTAGAGAGAGACACAGGTTCCATCTATAATGTAAATCAGTATTTTCCCAATCAGTCTCAGCCATAGCTTGATACCCAAGAATGCAGAAGAAGAATGGTTTGATGCCTGTTTTTCCAGCACCTCCACAAAAGCCTTGTTAAGGGGTTGTTTGTGGGCAGACCAAACGGCAGGATACTGGTGGTAGGTTGAGTGAAGTGATCACATCTCCCCTGAAACACTGCATTTCAGAAGACAGGGGAACACTCTCCTCAGCACAGTGTGAGCTGGTCTTGATTTCAGTTCTAACTGTAGTGTCAGTACCAATGAAATTTAGAAGACTTTTTGTGTTGCCAGAATTCTAACTAATCAAGAACTGTAGACTTGTGACATTCTTTACAAAACGTTAACTAATGTGGCAAGACCTCAAATCAGTTTTTGCTCATTCATAGCCTAGGCATTCAAAATAGCAAGTCCCTTAGAGCAGCACAGCCAGTAGATATATCTGGGAGAATTCTTTCTGCCTTAACAGTCCTGGAATAATTGTGCTACTGCTCCCTATAAAAGCATCATGGCCAATTTTCTTTTTATGTTATATTTATGCCTCTTTGTCTTAATTTTCCATTTCTTTCTTGTACTGTGAACCTATCTCCCTTTGAAATAACTTCATTGCAGTCTTTATCATAGGTTTTCCTATCAGAACACAGACTATAGTACTTGGTGTAACAAATAAGTCAAGAAAATACTTGTGATGGAATTCTAGAAATGAATCTCTCAAGGGCATTTAATGTCAGTTAACATCTCAGATATACCCAGAATCTCAACTACCACAACATATTTGGAGAATACAGGGGTGAGAGAAAGGAGAGAAGGCTGAAAATTAGGTCATCCTGGAGTACTGGAACCTAAACAGTGTGGGTCAGTGGTAACTGTGAAGACTTTGAAATTCACTGGATTTTGCAAACTGTCTTGGAAGCGTTAAACAAAACAAAAATACTACTAACCCAGGACTCTAACATCCCATAAACTTTCATGATAATATTCAAACATCCCCTATAGTCTTAGGGCAAAGAATGGAAAAAAAAAAAAAGAAAGGCCAGAATTAGATCACAAAGACAAGAGGTATATGGAGAATCAATATGTAATTTGAAAATGCATTATTTACTAGACCAAGGTCCTTTATAAGAATGAATGGATCTTGGAAATTGGGGATAAAAGAATTTAACTGTCTCCCCAATGAACAGAGTTACAAGCAAAATTTCCTTTTGACCTATCGTTTCCAGCAGCATATCCCCAGAAGATGTGTGATATAGATATTGGGTCACTGCACTGGAGAGAAAAGCAGAGGCAGTCTGTTATAAAGGCATCTTCTACTGAAACTGGAGCTGGGTTACTACAAGAAAATCATTCCTGATTGTAAATACTGTTCTAGGTGCCTTCTAGGGCTAAAAGGAGAATATGTCTGTAGTGCTCAGATCATGGGGTGTTCTTTGGTAATGCAGTGCCTGATGATGACTGTGAATGAAAAATTATAGCAACAATAGACCAACAGTGCAAAGCAAGTAAGAAGAGAGACTCAGATAGGAAGGTCTGTGATGTAGGAGGTCTTTCTGTCTATGTGCTACTTTTATTGGTTAATGAATAAATCTGCTTTGGCCTATGGCATGGCAGAATATAGCCAGACTGGAGGAGATAGAGTAGGCAGAGTCAAAGAGATGTGATTTATCTGCCTAAGGAGAAAGACGCCAGAAGAGAACCTTATTAGGTTAGCCACAGCCTTGTAGTGATACATAGAAATGGGTTCATTTAAGATGTAAGAGTTGGTTAATAAGAAGCCTGAACCATAATACAGGTTCTAAGTGAATATTTGGGTCTGGATGGCTTGGAAATGAATAAGCAATCTCCCTTTACAGGTCTGGGATACTCACTGGGTGAGCAGCTTTGCTTTGCAGAATTATTGAATGAGCAGGAGAAATTTAACAGCACTAGATGAAGAGGGGATAATAGAGGCTATTTAAGGTTTTGACAGCATGCATGCTAATGCTTATTTCACTAACTCTCCTTAAATAAGTTTTGGGATAAGAACTGCACCGTCTTCACTTTGAAAACGTAGTGACAAAATGGATTCAGTGAAGGAGCTTAAACAAACAAACTGTGTTGGGGCAGATGCCACTTGGCATATGCCATCTTCAGCCTCACCCTCGGTGACAGGTGATTTCAGACATGTAAAATTCATCTCCACTTGCTGTACCACACATAAGCACAGCTTGTGTCAATACCAGTGCCAACAAGAATGGCTATGTTCATCTGCACAAAGAGCCTGAAACAAACACCCTTGGTGGTGACCTTGAACCAGCAGGAGTAGTGTCAGTGAGAAAGAAACCCCGAAGTCACGATGGCATTGCTGGGATGGACTCTGATCATCTCCTAGCAGTTCTGGATGAACTGAGCTCAACTGCCTTTAGCAGTGGAAGCAATCATGTTCACTTATATTGGCTTCTCTCTTTTCTCGGTCCTTTCCTCCCTCTCTAATATCTGATTTTCAAGATCATCTCTCAGACAAATTTCCTGCCCTGGAGCCTCTTTGCAGGCTCTACTTTTAGTGGAAACTAAACTAAAACACATAAAATGAAAATTTCACTTTCTTCCTCTGAACTCACAGCTTTGACAAACGTGCTCACTCCTGCTGAAAGGGTAGGCAGGTAACACTCAAGAGAAAGGATATTTATTATTTGGAGCACCTGAGGTATGTGTCTCAGTTAGTTGCCAAATTGCAGATGTCTATGGCTTATCAGAATGTTTACCATAAACTATGCCAAAAATCAACCATCATAGTCAGACAAGTCACATGCTGTGTGAATTTTTAACATGCACATGGATAACAATAAAAAATCCACTCATGAGCAAAATTAAAAGCCTTGAAGGAAGTGTATAACACAGACATATAAATTTTCACCTTTCAGGGATCCATACCCATCTCTTGCCATAATTAATACCACTTTTGGAGCATTCCAAGTTGTCCCTGGTGAGCTGTCTCTTGCTAATTTTAATCACCATATTTTAAGAAATATAAAATACAAGAGTGCCTAAAGGCTTAGATCAACAAGTCATGAAAAAACTAAATGGCATGCCTGGACTCCAGGGCCTGGTGCAGCATGGGGAATGTTGATGGGTACTCTCTTCTTACTGTGTTTAAGTTCAAAAGATTCAAACTGTAATGCCTCTCACGAAGTTGTTCTTTACCCCCTTTACATGACTGCGTTCTGTGCCCTACGTGCAAATGGTGTCAGTGGCTTCTTCGAATGGGTGATTTGTCCCTATGCTGGTGGGAGTCCTAATCCGTGTCTCTGAGGTTACCAAAACCTCTGAAGAGTATTTGCTAATCCTTGTTTAAAACAGAGGAGAGTGAAGGTGTAGACCAGAAGTGAGTTGGCAGAAATAGAATAGAACTGCCAACTTATTCCGTGTCTGTGGTACTCTACAATGAAGGTGCCAGTCTTTCTGTGAGCACAGCTTCTCATTTACACAAATTTCCAAAGACTAATTTTGAGGACTACTGTGGGTTATCAACTTGACAACATCTGGAATTAACAAAAGTCCAAAGCTGGAGGGTTCACTTGTAAGGAATTTTTGCTTAATTTGAAGTAGGAAGATCATTTCTAATCTGGATCTTTGAGGTAGGAAGATCTTTAGAGTTGGTAAAAGGCATGCCTTTAACCTGGATCATGCAGGAAGACACACAGCTTTAATCCATATTTTGAATCAGGAAGACACACCATTTGTCTGTACCACACCTCCCGCTGGTAACTGATATACAGACATGGAAGGGAAGAAGGAAGCTTTGAATCACTTTCCTAATAATTTCATTCCTTCAATGGTATTGGAGCCTACACTTCAGGATTGCAGTGCCTACTGAAGACAAGCTGAGACATCCAGCCTTGTGGACTGAGCAACTTCTGTATTCTTGAACTTTCCAATCATAATTATCCATTCTTGCCGGGCGGCGGTGGCGCACGCCTTTAATCCCAGCACTCGGGAGGCAGAGGCAGGCGGATCTCTGTGAGTTCAAGGCCAGCCTGGTCTACAAGAGCTAGTTCCAGGACAGGAACCAAAAAGCTACGGAGAAACCCTGTCTCAAAAAAAAACAAAAAAAAACAAAAACATAATTATCCATTCTTGGATTGTCTGAACTACAGCCTTTAGGTCATTCTAACAAATCCCATATATGAATATATGATATCACATGTATAAAATTATAAAGTGCTTATATGTTTATATATTTTCTTTCTAGATATAAATAATATATAATTATATATGCATATATATTAATTCTATAAATTCTGTTATACTATATACTTCCAACAAAAATAGGAGTGTAAGGAATTCATTCTTTATGTGCTACAAAAGTTCCCACAAAATGTGATGAAAAGTGAGTATGTTATTACATTATATTTTCACACAGACATAATTCTAAGAATTTTAGGTACACCTTTACCCCTGGATAGAGTTTCTTAAATGAGATTAATTAGTGAAAAGCTGAGAAGTTTAAAATAAGAGAAATATAATAATGTGTGTAAATTTCCAAAATTTTTAAACAAAACACTTACATAGCTGACTTAAATAGAACAATCAAAAACAAAAATAAAACCTTGAAATGCATTTTTTAAAAATACAGATTTCATGATCTCACTATCAATGTCAGAATCAAAATGTTTTAAAATAAACACCCAAGGTTGATGTTTTCAAAGGAACTCCCTCTTCCTATCCCTTGGTTATATCAGGTTATTTAGGAGCTAAGTTATAAGACTTTGAAGAAAGAAAAGTACATGTTGTATTTTTGGTCCATATATGCTCAGAGTAGCAACTTTCAGGACATCTCAAGGTGACTTGTTATGGAGAAATCTAGGATCTAGGTGATGGCTCAGAAGGTAAATTACTTGCCAGTTAAATGTGAGAACTGGAGTTGGCATCTCCAGTACCCTAGTGCAGATAAACACAGTGATGTGTTTGTAATCTCAAAACTTCAGTGGCCAAAATACAGTATCCATGGAGCAAGCTTATTACATAGAGTGACTGAATTGACAAGCTTTTGGTCCAATGAGAGAGCTTGACTCATAAAGTAGAGAATGGTTGAGGAAGACACTGTGCAAAACACACACACAAATTCACATATATTACACATGTGTACACATGCAAAAAATCCCGAAAGTTGGAAGTCAATAGCTTTTTGATTCTAAGCCATGTGTTTATGTATCTTTTCTATGTATCCTGTGTACCTCTTTCTCACAATTGCTTCTTAGTTAATACTTAAAACCTTGATGTTCTCAAATAATACATCCTCTGTCATATGGGGATATCTAAAGTCTACAGTAGCCTTAAAATTGTTTTATATCTCTTCTACCAGCCTATTTACTGAGCTTTATACCTTGGATTCTACTTTCTATGATTGTATGTTGTGTGCATACTTGGATGCTTTCTCTATTTCACAGAGCCTAGAGGGATACCTTTTAGATCCCTGTTGGGGAATTTTCTTCCCCAACATGTAGAGAGTCATCACAAACCTTTCTCTTACTTCAGTTTTCTTTGTTAATAGCTAATCTTCAGTCTTCTTTCTGTGGTAAGAGGCTGCTTGTTTGTTTCTGGCTGCTCATCCCCATAATAACCACACAGAAACTATATTATTTAAACCACTGTTTGACCTATTAGCTCTAGATTCTTATTGGCTAACTCTTACATCTTAATTTAATCCATTTCTAGTATCCTGTGTATCACCACAAGGCTGTGGATTACTGGGTATAGTTTTGGCATCTGTCTCCAACAGGGCTACATGGCGTCTCACTGACTCTGCCTTCTTTCTCCCAGCATTTAGTTTAGTTTTCCTTGCCTAGTTAAGTTCTGCTTTGCTATAGGCCCAAGACAGTTTCTTTACTCATTAACCAATAAAAGCAAAATATAGAGAGAAAGACCCCCCATACCATCCTTCTATTTTATATAGTTAACAACCTCTTTTCAAACCTTCCCACTGAAGTCATTTTTATATTTAAAGTATAAATCCAGGATTGACTATCTGAGTACACAGGGATAAAGAAACTAGAATGTCTGAACTTTCTATTATGATTCTTCCCTGATGAGTAGGGTATATAACCTTCTATTTACCTGGGCTGGGGCATTGACCACCTTCTGTTGGAATGACATTTCTGAATGGTAAGGAGGATGTTGGCTGAGGTCAGCAGATTCAGGTCATAACAGCGTGAAAGTGACATATTATAGAGAATCTTCTGAATTTGTGGCTGCATTGCTTATGGAGAGACACTGTGCTATGAGGAAATACTTATACAGGAAGTGAGGGCTGATATCTAAGGTTCCTTTGGAAATACATTCTGCAAACTATATCTGGGTAAAAACTAAAACCCTGGCAGCTTGCTTCTCCTGATAAGATGCCATCATCCACGACTGAAAACTACAGGGAAACTATCTTAATTAGGAATTCTACTGATTAGAAGAGACACTATGACCACATCAACTCTTAATAATGAAAATCTTTCATTGGGGCTGGCTTATATTTTTAAAGGTTTAGTCCATTTTCATCACGGTAGAAAGCATGGCAGTACACTTGCAGACATGGTGCTAGGAAAGGAACTAAGAGTTCTACATTTGGATCAGCAGGCACCATAAAGAAACAGTGACACTGGACCTGGCTTGAGCTTCTGAGCCTTTAAAGTCTATTCCCAATGACACACTGATTCCAAGACCACGCCTACTCCAACAAGGCTACACTTTCAATAATAGCACTCCCTATGAGTCTGTGGAGGTCATTTTCATTCAAACCATCACAGAGACAGTCCTTCATTCTTGACCATGCTAGATTGAAGCTGCAATGATGTACTCTTGAATCAGGCCTTGGGATCAGATGGCTATGACCAAGTATAGCAAAGTGTGCTGTAAGCAATGTTCAGTAAAGTTCTCTGAATAACTGTGTCTCTATTTTCTGTGTGTTTTTCGTATTATTCACAAAATCTTTAAAAAATTAAGTGATTGCTCACCACTTCTGACTACCTTTGTGGGGATGAGGTATCAGGAGCTCCCTGCATTGCTCTGGATGCCATTTCTTTTCATGGTTTTTAAGAACTTTGAACATAGTGGAGTTCTGTAACTCAAAGCATAAATACTTTCCCCAAGCTGTCATTTGCCATTTGTATATCACTTTGTGGAAAATGTTATATTGCCATTTAATATAAAATTTAAAGTGTGTGTAACTTAACTAAACATTTTCCATTAACCTTCTTTGAAATTTGAGTTTCATTTGGGAGGAGGATTGGAAAAGTACTTTTACTGGTTAATTTTTGTCAACCTGAGAGAAACTAGAATTAGATGGGAAGAGGGAAGCTCAACTGAAGCATTAAAGCCATCTGACTGCCCTGTCGGAATATCTTCTTCATTGAGAATTGATGCAGAAGGGCACAGCCTATTATGAATTACACCATCATTTAATAGGTGGTTTTGTGCTATATAGAATCAAGTAGGTAGCTAAAGAGGTGGGGGAAAGCAAACCAATAAGCAGCAATCTTCCTTGGTCTTTGTTTCCATTCCTGCCTTGAGTGCTAGCCTTGGTTTCTTTTGATGATCGACTATAAAGGGAAATATGAAATGAACTCTTTCTTCCCCAAGTGGGTTTTGGTCAGTGTAGTAGTTTGAATGTAAGTGGCCCAAGTAAGCTCATAAGGAGAGGCACCATTGGGAAGTGTGGCATTACTGAAGTAGGTGTGGCCTTGTTGGAGAGTGTGTCACTATAGGGACAGGCTTTGAGGTTTCCTCTGCTCAAGTTAGGCCAAGTTCACTTCCTTTTACCTGAGGGATGAGATATAGTCCTCTCAGTTTCTTCTCCAGCACCATGGCTGCCTGCATGCCACGATGTCACACTATGATAATAATGGACTAAACCTCTAAAAATGTAACCCAGTCCCAATAAAATGTTTTTATTTATAAAAGTTTCTGTGCTCATGGTGCCTCTTCACAGCAATAAAACCCTAACAAAGACACTGACTGCCTTAGTTTGGGTTTCTATTGCTGTGAAAAGACACCATGAATACAACAGTTCTTAAAAAGGAAAAGTATTTCATTGAGGTTGATTTACAATACAGAGATTTATTCCACTATCAGCATGGAAGGAATCATGATAGGGTGCATACAGACAAGGTTCTGGAGAAAGAGCTAAGAGTTTTATGTCTGGATTGGCACGTGTCAGGAAGACAAGATGACACCAGCCCTGATTAGAGCATCTGAAACCTCAAAGCCCACCCCCAGCGACACACTTCCTCCAGCAAGACCACACCAATTGTAACAAGGCACACCTCCTAATAGTACCATTCTCTACTAGCGTGTGGGGGCCATTTTCATTCAAATTACTACATTTCGCTCCTTGGCCCTATAAACGTGTAGTCATATCATAATGCATAAATGCATTTAGTTCAACTTCAAAAATCCCCATAGTCGACTGAATAAGCATGGGTTGAAACTGGACTCTCTGAGCATGGCGGACAATGAAGGCTGATGAGAAGTCAAGGACAATGGCACTAGGTTTCGATCCTAATACATGAACTGGCTTTGTGGGAGCTTAGCCTGTTTAGACGCTCACCTTCCTGGACATAGATAGAAGACCTTCGTCTTCCCACAGGGCAGAGAATTTGGACTGCTCTTCAGTGTTGAGAAGGAGGGGGAATGGGGTGGGGGGAGGAGAAGAGGAGTGGGGAAAGGGGGAGGGGAGTGGGGGGAGGGGACAATATTTGGGAGGAGGGGAGGGAAATGGGAAACGGGGAGCAGGTGGAAATATTAATTAAAAAAGAATAAAAAAAAAGAATAAAAAGAAAAAAAAAAGAAAAAAAAATCCCCATAGTCTATCAGTCTGAACATTTTCACATGTCCAAAGTTCATTCCCTTCTGGGACTCATGCAATCTCTTAACTGTAATCGGCTGTGAAATCAAAATCAAAAGGCAGATCATGTATTCACAACATAAAATGACACAGAATATGTATTACTGTTCCAAAAGGGAGAAGAGGAACATCACTGGGGAAATCTGGAAATCAGCTGAACAAACTCCAAACTCTGTATCTCCAAGTCTGATGTCACAACACTCTTCAGATCTATACACCTTTCCATTTTTGTTAACCACAACACATTTCTTTCTCTTAGGCTGGTACCACTCCCCATTAGCAGTTATCAGCAGGTATCCCATGGCTCAGCCATGTCCAAAATTGTGAGATCTCTAAGACAATCCAGGATTCAGTGTTTGATCACAGTAACAGAAAGCAAACTAGGAAAGTTATTTTGGGAAAGCATCCGTTGCTGTTATGCTGTAACATAAATTATTCAATTTCCCTAGTGATTATGTGTATTACTTTTTAGATCTCAGTTTTAATTTATTAAAGTGGATAAAATGTGAGCTATGATTGCCAAATTATTTTGCTTTGAATTGTTATTTAGGTATATAAGATTAACAATTTAAATTCCATATTTTCCTTGGGAATTTAAGTTTGCAACTTTATCATGTAAAATTTTCCACATATATGCTTTGTGCTTTCTGACTCTGTTCTGTTTGATTGGCAATCAAGAAGACAGTGTGTGTGTGCATGGGTGTGTGTATGTGCGTGTGTATGTGTGTGTGTGTGCATTTCAACTCAATTGATTACATTTTCCAGAGTACCCAGGATAAATTTTATGGATTCATTTTCTTAATATTAACTTTAAAATTACATGATATAACTTCAGACCAATAAAACACAACAATATAGTTAAATTTGATGGTGGGTATCACATTAAATGCATACATTAACTTGAATAGTTTTGACTGAGTTTTTCCACCCAAACTATATCCAAAATTTTATTGACCCTATTTTCCCATTTTCCTCATTTAGACTTTTCATGTATATTGCCAGAATAATTTTTAGATATGTGATTGTTATTGCTGTTATGAATGATGTTGTTTTCTCTCAAAGTATTTCTTATCATATTTTTGTATAAAAAGTATTAATTTTTACATTTTAATTGTAAATTGCTAAATTACTGATTTTAGTGTTTCTAGTTTCTTACTTATTAACTTTAATGTTAAGCTACTCTACTACACAATCTATGAAAAACTTCATCCCCTTTCTTGTATTTCTCAGAATGCTGATTCTTTTTCTGAGGGACTTCCTGCTTTCTCCACTACAATATTAATGATGCTGTAGTTATTTTTGCTTTTTTTTTCACAGTTTTACTGGCATAGAAAATATGCTTCCTCCTTAATTAAAATTCTGATGTTGATCTGTCTTTATGTCCCTGAGATAAATCCTACTTAATCATTTTGCATTTTTAAAATGAATTTCTGACTTAGTTTGCTAATGGCTTCTTTATAGCTTTACATCAATATCCTTGAGTGGGATTAAGCTGTGATTTAGTCATTCAGATGTTTGTAATTGTTGCAATAATCTCCAGCTTTGAAATCAATTTTATATTAACCATTGTGAAATCCATCTCAAAGCCATTCTCATTTACAAACTCTAGAATGGCTTAAACAGTGATAGCATGCTTTTTTAATAAACAATGCCATTGTTTTGTTGTATGTTAAGTTTTCAGAGTATACTCTGGCACACAACAGATGTAATAAAATTGTTTAGAATAAAACTATTTTAAGGAATAAAGTACTATGGGAAAGGAATACAATATGCCTTTCTTCTAATTAAGACATGTGGGCCATGTTTCTTGTCTTTAAAATATTTTGAAAGTTGTTGCTTTGAGGTGAGACTTGTGCTCTCTGATGAAATAAAAGCATGATGGTGATTCATTCCTTTTGAATAAGTGTGTGTTCACACAATCTTCCTGACCAGAAATAAAAAGGTCAAATTATCAAGAAAGAACACCCTTAATGATAGCAAGTGAGGGCACAGTAAAGCCATGGAATTAAAAGCCAGGCTGCTCCATGGGTAGAAAGAAAATTTACTAGAGGAACAAATTGCATGTCTACTTCCAAGAATAGAGGACAGTCACTTGGTGGTAAAGCAAGCAGATTTTATGTGATATTCAGTAGGGTGTAATCTTTGAGCTGATTCAGGCTGTTCAGATTAATTAGGAACTAGATACCCTTTCCCACGGTAGTTGACCGCTAGGTTTAGTAAAGGAGGTAGTCGTTTTCTGGGAAAACAAAGTTACCTGAGGAATGTTGAGTTTAGGCTTCTCTTTGCCCAATCAGTTTGATTACCCAGTCAGAGTCCTTTTGTTTAGGGAAGTGTTACTGGCACTGTCATTTGAGGGAGAGGAGCTGATTCAGACCTAACAATGATCACTGGCAGTTTTAAAGTGATCTGGGAGTTCCTAATCTCTCATTGAATGTTCAGTGATCAAAATCGTTGACTTCCCACAACAAAAGCATTTTCACTGACAAATCCTTTGTCTAACAAAGCAATTGTGACAGGGATATTTTTCTAATTCACTTGCCACAGTGAAATTTGGATGTGTGAATCATAGAAATAATAAAATGGCAACTGAGTTTCAACTGGTTCCTCCTCGTAAAGAGCTCAAGGTTTTAAATAGCCATCTACAAAAATCTATAGGAGTTTGTCCCACAGTGTTCAAGATGTGTGTACTTTGGGTATTTGCAAGAGTATCTTTTATTCTTTGAAACTTTAAAATGATTCCTGGGAAAATGTCTGAATTATGTCCTTCTACTCACATAGTGCCTTTGCATTGTCTGTTTAAGCAATGCTGTAGGTCAAACACAGGACAGAACCAGGTATGCTGGACAGGAATTCTTTCCTGATCAAGACATCAGACTCTCATGAAGCCGTGTACATGGCTGTCTATTCCTGTCAAAGGACATTGAAAAATCAAAAATTTCTGCTTCCCTAGACTGCTCTGGAAAATTCTTGTCAAGACATTTACACTGGGGACCTGTCCTGAACCAATGACCTGAATGAGAGCAGGCCCAAGCCAGCAACCTCTGCAGGACCAGTCTCCAGCCAGTAACCTCCATTGGAGCAGGCCCGAGCCAATGACCTCTGCTGGAGCAGGTATGTGCAAGTGACCTCAGCAGGAACAGTCCTAAGCCAGTGACCCCTGCCAGAGCAGGTATGAACAAGTGATCCCTGAGGGAGCAGGCTATTGCCAGCCAACACCGCAGGACCAGGCACAACTCAGCTACCTCCACTGAACCAGTCCTAAGCCAGTGACTTCCTCAGGACCAGAACCAAGCAAGTGACCTCAGTGGGATCAGGCACAAAGGACCTCTGGGATTGCAGCGTGACCTCCAGGAATGCTGAGCAACCTCCAGGATGCCAAGTATCCTTCAGGGTGACAAGAACCATGGCCCTGACTCCAGCACAAGGAGAAAGTATCTGAGCCTTGGATCCACTGGCACCTAGAAGAGTGATCACCAGAGACACGCTACAAGTACACAAATCAGAGGAAAAGATGGGTAGAGAAGATAAGAACATACTCAACACAACAAAGAGCAATATGGCACCACCAAAAACTAGTCGCTTTACAAGAACAACATTTGAACACCCCAATACAGATAAATTAGAAGAAAATGAGATAAAAATAACTTTAGGTGAATGTTTGAATCCCATAAAGAGGAAATAAAAAATTCTCTCAAAGAAATGGAAAAGACAAACAGAAAACTGGAAGAAATTAACAAATTCCTTAAGTAAAACCAAGAAAAAGCAATCAAACAGGAGAAAGAAATGATTAAAGACTTGAAATAGAGGAAATAAGAAAAACACAAATTAAAAGACTTCTGAAAACAGAAACCACGATCAGGAACCACATAGGAAAACATAAACAACAGAATACAAGAGATGGAAGAGACAATTTCAGGCTTTGCAGATTTGGTCAAAGAAAACATTAAATCTAACAAAATCTAACACAAAGCATCTAGGAAGTATGGGACACCATTAAAAAGACCCCTAAGAATAATAGGGATAGAAGAAAGAGAATTCCATCTAAAATCACAGAAAATATATTCAACAAAATTATAGAGGAGAACTTTTCCAACATAAAAAGGTATGTATATAAAAATACAAGAAGCTTACAGAATAGCTTACAAATAGACTGGGCCAAAACAAAACCCTTCAGCACATAATAATCAAAACAATAAACATACAGAATAAAGAAAGAATATTAAGAGCTGTGAAAGAAAAGGCCATGTAACATGTAAAGGCAGACCTATCAGAATTACACCTGACTTCTCAATGGAGCCAATGAAAGTCAGAAGGTCCTGGTCAAGTGTTACGCAAACATTAAGAGACCACAGATGCCAACCCAGACTACTATACCTAGCAAAACTTTCAATCATCATAGATGGTGTTAGTAAGATATTCCATGATATAGACAGATTTAACCAATATCTAACCACAAACCCAACCAAACACAATGTATTAGAAGGAAAATTCCAACCAAAGGAATGGAATCTTCTTGCCTATAAAAAGAGACAGGCTACTAGATTGGATTAAAAAACAGAATCCATCCTTCTGCTGCACACAAAAAACCACACCACAACCTCAAAGACAGACATCACCTCAGAGTAAAGGGTTGGGAAAAATATTTCCAATCAAATGGACCTAAGCAAGAAGCTGGAATAGCTATCCTAATATCTAACAAAATATACTTTAAACTGAAATCAATCAAAAGAGACAAAGAAGGACATTTTATATTAGTCACAAGAAAAATCCATCAGGAGGAAATCTCAATACTGAACATCTCTGCCACAAATTCAAAGGTACTCTCACATGTAAAAGAAACATTATTAAAACATAAACCTCAATTAAGCCCCACATACTAATACTGGGAAACTTCAACACCCCACTCTCACCATTGGACAGGTCTACCAAACAGAAACTTAAGAGAAATAAGGGAACTAACAGATGTTATGACTCAAATGGACTTAGTAGACATCTATAGAACATGACATTCAAACATAAAAGAATATATCTTTTTCTCAGCACCTCATCAACCCTCTCAAAAATTTACCACATATTAGGTAAGAAAGGAAACCTTAACAGTTACAAATATTGGAATAAGCCCATGTATCTTACTGGATCACCATTGCTTAAATTTAGAATTCAGTAGTACCACTAATTTCTGAAAGCCCACAAACACATGGAAAATAAACAATGCTCACATGAATCATCAATGGGTCAGGAAGAAATAAAGAAAGAAATTAAAGATTTCCTAAAATTTAAAGAATATAACCACACAATATAGCCAAATTTAAAGGACACAATGAAAGTTGTGTTAAGAAGAAAATTTATAGCTGGAAAAATCACACACTAGTGAGTTAACAGAACACCTGAAAACTCTAGAACAACAACATAAAAAACTCACTCAGGAGGACTAAGGAAATAATAAAATTGAGAGCTGAAATCAACAAAATAAACATAAAAAACAATACACATAATCAATGAGATTAAGAGTTGGATTTTCGAGAAAATCAACAAAATACACAAACCTTTACCCAAACTAACGAAAAGACAGAGATAGAATATCCAAATTAACAAAATCAGAAAGAAAATGAAGGATAAACAACAGACACAGAAATTCCAGAGAATTAATAGATCATACTTCCAAAACTGTAGTTTACAAAATTGGAAAACTTAAAGGAAATGGTTAATTTTATGGATAAATATCATTTACCAAAATTAAATCAAGACCAGATAAACAAATTAAACAGACATATAATTGCTAAAGAAATAGATGCAATCATCAGAAGTCCCCCAACCAAAAAAAAAAAAAAAAAAAAAGCCCCAGACCAGATGGTTTCAGTGCAGAGTTCTACAAGGTTTTCAAAGTAGAATTAATACCAATATTCCACAAACTGTTCCATATGATAGAAACAGAAAAAACATTTCCAAACTCTTTTTATGAGGCTAAAATTACCCTGATACCCAAACTACACAAAGCAAAGACAGTAATAATAAACATAACTGCAGACTAACATTACTCATGAAAATTGATGTAAAAATACTCAATAAAATTCTGGTAAATCAAATTTAGAGAAATATTACTTTTATTTGATTATGTCAACAACAAAAAACTATCCAAACACATAGAAAAGCTGGTAATAAAAGTTTGTCTGGCATATGTACTCATTACACAGTATAGAAGGTTAAAAGAATAGTTATACTAGAAAGCTTATAGATTTGCTAGGTTGTGAGACTGGGTACGTCTAGCTACTTCAATGAAATGTTTCAGTTTGGGAAAGAGAATGTGATTGTTTTGATGTTAAGAATGCAGCTGTCTGACAGGCTATTTAATTCCAAGAAATCAACCTTAAACACATATACATGTGAGAAACACTAAATGGACTTACAGTTTGTGTTTGTATGCACTATAAAGCAATAATGAAGAAGTCATAATTTGAAAGAGAACTGCGGGCGGGGGGGGGGGGGGGACACAGCAATTCCAGGGGAGAATGTGGTGGAAGTGTTAAAAATACAGTACCTACATGTGAAGTTCTCGAAAGATAATAAATAAAAAAGTGTGGGAGAGGCAAAGAAAATAAAGGTATGTGTCCCTTCTGCTTTGTTTTATTCTAGTAATTATTGATATATACCTTGGATGTCTACGGAAATGCAACCACTTTAGTTAGATTACTGAATCGGATACTTGAAATTACAGTTCAGTGGTGAGTTTGGGTTTTGTATAATTGTTAGTTTTACTGCTACAAGCAATAAATGTTTTAAGAATTCAGACAAGTGAGAAGATGAACATTGAGGATATCTTTGAACTCAGACGAGAGACAGGAAGCTGCAGAAAGAAAGCACCACAGCCTCACAGCTGTGGAGAGCAATGCTTCTTTTCTGTCTTCCATGAAGCCTAACGCAATGCTGGCTGGGAAGAGAAATGCCTAAATTTTAGTTGAATATTAAAGACAATCCTGCATACAAAATAAAGTATTATTGCCTTCTTCAAAAAGTTGCAAGATTTAGGATAGCACAAAAACAAATTTTTATTGTTTCTCAATGTTTCAGAAAGTATGGAAGTGAGATCCCCAAATCTGAGACACCAGACACACGTTGGTTTAGAAAGGGGAAATGGTATCATAAAAAATTAATATTTAATTCAGCAATGATGAAGCATTAGTGATGGCCTGCCAGACTGATGTTACTTTTCAAGGAAATCACACTGTGGTAGCAATTAGAATTAATATGGTATCAGAGAGGTCTGTATGAATCTCCGATTTCTCTCATGTGAAGTGAATTAAGTAGAGAACAATAAGTAAGTTTCTATACACACTTTGTAAGTTATTTTCATGTCAAAATCATAAGAGGAGACACTAAACTGTGCATCACCGCTAGGTGAGTATAGGTGTTCTAGTCAGAACAGCTCCAAAGAGGGCCTTCCAAGGATCACTGATCACTTCATACAGTATTTATCTCCAGTGTTATCTCCTAGGGGTAAGAGCTGTTTGAGTCAGTGTTTAGAGGAAAAGTCTTTCCCTCATACTATTTCACAGTGAACTAGAATATTTAGGGGAAAAATTTCTAAAACAAACTAAAACAAAAAGACTTAACAGATCTGGCATTTCTGGGGTCATTTTCTTGCTTACTAGATGGTGTACATATCTACAGTACTGGATTCTTCCAGGGAGAGGAAAGCCATTGCCCTGGAGCTTTATCAGAAATTTATTTTCATTACTAAGTTTGTGTTTGCACAAGATGATTTTAGTCCAAACACACTATACCATGTAATTGATCACCTGTAAATATCAACATATTAAAGCAATCCCATTGGAGACTATTCTTCAAAACATACTTACCAAATGCCAATTCCTTGACATATTTGATAATTAAGTTTTAGTAATCTTTTCATAGAAAAATTAATCTGCTTATGATAAACACTACATATTTGAGCTAAGAAATCGTTTTGTTTGTTCTTTATTTTATTTATTAGAACACTGAATCTAGGCTAGAAAGAGAAATATCCCACACAAAAAATTTGGGTTTTATACTGCTGTGGCTAAGAATTAAAGGGTAGACTTATTTTCACTAAGTGCACATGAGGAAATGATGGTTTCTGTTTGTGTCATCAGTTATAAACATACTAGGTTATTTATAACACACTGTTAGAGGCAACTGAGTGGTGTCTCTCAGTGTCAGTTTTACATAAAGGAGCAGAAACTGATATTACCACTAGACTGCTGCTTTAATCAATGCTTGATACTTTATAACAATACTCAGTATTTTTTATAAAAAGGGCTCTAACAACAGATAAGATTACCAACAGATAAGATACATAAACAGAATAGAAAGATTGTTTCATAAATTAAAAAAACACCATGAATTATCTTATGTAAAGGTTTATTGATAAAAATCTGAATTGACTTCTTTTTCATCAGGCTTAGAGAAATGTTGAAATCCCCTTGGGAAATTTCCTGTGCTTTCCCCAAAGATGAAGAATACAGTTTTCATATAGATTAATAATCCTAGCATTCTATCTTCAAAGAAATATTTAATAGCCTGGTGGATTGTGGTGCAGAGCAAATGACGTCTATGAAGTGGTCTTTTCGTTGTTTTCAGCACGGCAGAAAAGGACCTCATGTATTTTTACTCTCCCGTCCTCAGTGTAGCTTCCAGAAGAAGAATGATGCCTTGATTAAAAAAGGAACATTATTGCTGCTATAGTCAGGGCTCACCAAGGGCAGATCTGCGCATTTTTCTTTTACTCGCCTCTCCACGAATGTGACAGAAAGCAATGGTAAAATGCATCAGATGATGACAATTGTGCAAACGCTGTTATATTTCTTCCGTTCCTCACGGAGCATTTCTAACTAGTCCCACGAAGAAACCCTTTCATCTTTAGTTTTCTTCTTTGAAAAAATAGAACAACATGTTGAAGGACACAGCTCTACCAACCTTTAGCTCATTAGCCTGGAGTGGATGGTTCTTTAGCATGATTCTAGGCTTTAAGTAGAGGGCAAATAAGAGCGTTCATGTATTCCATCGTTGCTTGTTTGCTATTCATCCAGAGCTGCTTTGGCTCTATCTAGTTTTTATTACTGGACATCCAATTAATTTGCCTGCTTCTGTGTCTTACCTTCAAAATGGTTCTTCACACCATTACAAATGTCAAGCCCAGGCTCTCTCCATACCTTCCAAGAGGTTGGCATTCTTTTTGTGTAGTTGTGACAAAAATTTTGAAAAAAACACCTAAAGATGTTTTGCCCAGTTTCAGAGATGTCAATCAGAGTGTATGGTTCTTGAATCCACTGTGTCTGTATTCACAATGAAGCAGAACATTGTAGCACCAGGAACATGACTAACAGGAAACAGAAAGTGAAGACAAACCAAGGATGAGATAGAACCTCAAAGACATGTCTCTATGATCCACTTCTTCCAGCCAAGCCAACTGCTCATCAACTTTCAGAAAGAACCATCAACTTGCAAGCAAAAGTTTAATACATGAAATATTGAGGACATGGGACAGCCCTGTTCTGCTCATCTGTCAGCTTCAGCCAATGAGATGTGTCCTTCTTCCTCAGTCATTCAACCTCCAGTCAACTTTCTTGATCTTTTCTCTGAGATTGCTTGCATTTGGACAGATTCGACTTCTCTTCAGCTTTGACTCTAGGCTTCATGATGTTTCCCATGCACATTTGTGATTTAATGAGATTTTTCTCAAAGCTGAAACTTGGTGAGTTTCCAGCTGGTTCAATTCATGCTGTAGAAATTCCACATAAACCTCTACATTAAACTACTGGAATTTCCCCTTGCCATGCTTGTTAATAATATTTTCCTACATTATCCAAATGAAATAATTTCTACTCTCTTTTTTATATTAGTTATTCTAAGTGTATAAAACCTAATTTAATTATTACATGGTACAGTAGGAAAACTTTTGAACACTGGAAGCATTCTCCAATTGTCATGAATAGTTCATTTTATATAACATTAGTATAAAATATTAGGAATGTCTGTGCATGCAGTTCCATATGTGGCCTCAAGAGACAGTATGCATGCTGTATTAGTTACATGGGCATGTCACTAACGGCATATATGTGAAAATAGTCTCAGAATGATGTAATATATAGGTTTGTTTTTGGATAAAACAATGGGATTTTATAAATCTATTAATATCATTTGCTGCAATTTTACAATTTAAATTGTAGAGAAAACCGAATCTCAGTACAAATAAGTGTTGGCATCTTTCTGTAATTTTACTTCACCAAAGTAAAATTTTGAATGCCTTTGAGATGAATTCTATTCACATTTATATTTAATCTATAGAATTAATTAAAATATCCACTATGCCCTAAAGCAAACACCATCCTAGGAAATATCTACATACTATCATTGTGATCAAAACATTTTCTAAATAAATTTTTTTTCAAGTTTTAGGAAAGTAAAAACTGCATGAGTTATCTACTACAATGTAACCCAACCCACCTGGAGGCACTGAGCAAAATTCCGGAAGCATTCACATGGCATTAGTGAAACTCATGTGTATTCACCTAGGCAGAAGAACATTTATTAATGATTTCATTCTAAAACAAACCTATGTTTGCAACCAGATGAATCAATGAAATTTTTCCATTACATTTTTTACGAGAAATACAGATGCAAGTTGTGTGTCTGTGGTATTAATGGAAAATTATTAAAAAGCCTCTGCTTTTAGAGAACTTACAGAATGTTTATAGCTTAGCTAGATTATACTGATAGGGCTGGATTGGTGTTACAATATTGAATTTCTTCCCTCACTCATTAAATGGCCATAGCCTGAAGCTTTCCAAGGACTTGCCCCCTAGAGTTCACTGATCCTAGATCTCTGGTATTTCCTTTGTGTTCACACTATAGCCAGCAACTAAGGCAAAAATGTCTTTCTCCAAAGCTCATCTGTGAGTGATGGCTGGTATCTATGTAAAGCCTGTATGTGTACCACTTGTCAAATCACAGGGAATGGGTTGGCAGAATAACCCAGTGGTACAGCACTTGCCTGGTATGTGTGAAACCCTACATTAAATATTCAGCATCAGAGCAAATAAATAAATGAATACACGAATAAAGGAGTCAAGTTTCTCTTTGCAGTAGACCCAGAGAGTTTTGACAGAGTGGAGAAAGGTTGGGGGAGTTGAAGTGTGAGTATCATTTCTGCTTCCACTTTTATGGGTCAGAGGTTTGAGGAAAAAGAAAGCCAAGCATCTGCTACCCATAAGTTTACTTTGTGCTGTTCCAAATCAGACAACTTGGACTCAGGAGTGGGAAGAGTCAGGAAGAGCCTGCTTCATGATTTCTTAGCATGGCTTTAGTGATGCCGTTCATTGTTGTGCCTCATTTGTGGGACATTCCATGTGTCCTCTTTCCTAAATTGTTTCTGATGCATGTTCTGTATTGATATAGCATCAGGGTGAGAGACAAGAACTTGACAAGAAGTTGTTGTTTAGACAATAATTGCTCTGACCAAATTCTAACTTCAATGCGAAATACTTCTTTTTCATTTCAAAATGAGCACAATAATTTTCACTTGATTACAGAAATTTTGTAAAAACTGAGATAAAATGTATTGATAATCTAAACACATAAGACTGCACCTAGTTTATTTTTATTTTATGTGTTATGGACGTTTTGTCTGTAGATAGGTAAGAGTGCTACATGTATGCGTGGTGCCCTTGGAAGCAAGAAGAGGGATCCTGAAAAAAATGGAATCACAGAAGGTGGTGAGCCACCATGTGCTTGCTGGAAATAGAACCCAGGTTTTCTGAAAAGATAGCCAGTGCTTTCAACTGCTGAGCCATCTCTCCAGACACAATTGATAAAAAAAAAAAAAAAAAAAAAAAAAAAAAAAAAAGATATTCCATGGTTTTCTTCTCTCTCTCTCTCTCTCTCTCTCTCTCTCTCTCTCTCTCTCTCTCTCTCTCTTTCTCTCTCTCTCTCTTTGGATTTTCGAGACAGTGTTTCTCCATAGCTTTTGGTTCCTGTCCTGGAACTAGCTCTTGTAGTCCAGGCTAGCCTCGAACTCACAGAGATCTGCCTGCCTCTGCCTCTCAAGTGCTGGGATTAAAGGCATGCGCCACCACCGTCCGACTGGTATTCTTCTCTTTATCAGGTCAGATGCATGTGTCAGTGAATGCACTGATTAACCTTCACCCTGTCTTTTGGTCCAGATGTTAGGTCAATGGCCTCAGCAAATGTTAATTGGCATTGCCTCTCTCTCTCTCTCTCTCTCTCTCTCTCTCTCTCTCTCTCTCTCTCTCTCTCTCTGTCTCTCTCTCTCTCTGTCTCTCTCTGTCTCTCTCTGTCTCTCTCTCTCTCTCTCTCTCTCCCTCTCTCTTTCTCATAACTCCTTATTTTAGGTTTGATTAATGTTAATTTATCAATAAAATAATGTGCATCTATTGAGTACAAAATGGTGTTTTGAAATGTATATACATTATAGAAGGGTTAAATCAAGCTAATTAAAATATTTCTTAATCAGGACTTTTACTGAACTCCCCTCTGTGCTAATAAATCCTGAGAAACATTACCATGCAGTGAATGAAACTCTGAGTCCTGGAATGTGCTCATCTTTATTTACTTTTCTACTTATTGTAAAACTAAACATTACTGAATTGAAATTTACACATAATGCAATTCACTCATTTGAAGTGATCGTTACAGTTATCTGGAGCTATGCAGTCTTCAGTGTAAACAAGTCCAAAACATTGTCTCATTTTGAAATAATCTTACTGAGATACCAAGGACAATGTGCACTGTGTTTTATTTGATGTTTTGACACGTTATATTTAGCTAACTAATCTGCCTATTACTTCTACACAGTCTACAATTTTCATACATGGAGAACACATTTAGCCTTTTCATCTCACCTTTTACAATATTTCTAGAATGCAGAAATTTAAAAAATTTCTAGTTGGTGCTATTAGCTCCACTATACATTAGGCTTCTATAGAATAATGCGAGGTTTCATAATATTTAATGTTCAGAATCTAGCTTCTTACCTCTCTCTACTTCTATGAGTTTAACTAGTTTACATTATCCCCTCCTCTTGGGGGTGATGTTTTATATTGTATTGTTATTTCACTTGATTTCTTCTTGTACTTAATATTACTTCCGTATTTCTCAAAAATTTAAATATGTCTTAACTAATCAAAGATGATTTAAGCAATATATATATATTGCTGTTGTGAATAATGCTACAATAAATATTACAGTTGATAAATTTCTTCAGGGTTCTGTTTTCATTTTAGTTATCTATATTTTCAGTAATGAGACAACTGAATTATTCAGGTGTTTAAAAATATATTAAGCAACTTCAGTTCTCTTTTTGATGAACAGGTATAGAAACTTGTTTTAGCAAAACTACACATGGGTTGCTTTGTCTTTGTATTCTTGCCAATATATGATATCTTGTCCTTTTGATAATTCATTCTAAATCTGCATGCTTTCATAGGTGAAAAAATAAATCCTGTGTTTCCTCCAAAATATAAACTTTGTCATAGCTAAAGGAATGGCAGGAAAAGCCTGTGGTATCAGAGTGCCACTTGGCATGTTGATTAGGAAGCAGAGATCAGGACAGAAAGGAAGACACAGTTATAAAAGAAAAATACTGTTCCTAGTGACCCAATTCCTAAAGGTTTCAAAACTGTCTGAAAACTCACTTAAGTCTAATTTTGCAGGTGTGGATATCATGTAGAGGAGGTTTGAGTACAAGTGGTCCAGTGGAGGTCAGTCTGTCCATCCCAGACCTCCATGTGATCAGTATGAAAGTGAAGCTATGTGTGCCTTCTGGGCTAGTCCAGCTGAACACCACTGAGCAAAAGCAAACAATTTCAAGTGCAGAAAATCTCCCAGCGAAGGTCAAGTTTCAATAAACAATATCAGGAGCTTTGATTAAATGCATATAGTCTGAAGCTGCCCTACTTTCAGATAATTAGTTTTTTCAGCAAGAGATAATCAGTGCAGACCCTAAGAAACTACATCAAGAAGAACTGGATATTATTTTTGTATTTACATCAGGGGAAGCAATCAATGAGTAAAAACATGGTATTTGGGTTTTTTGGGGGGGGATAGGGAATGAGCACAAATTATAACCAAAGGGGAAATAAATAATTCCTAATCTCTGTTTTTGTTTGTTTGTTTTGAGACAGGCTTTCTCTGTAGCTTTGGGGCCTGTCCTGGACAAGGGCCTGTCCTGTAGACCAGGCTGGCCTCGAACTCAGAGATCTCTCTGCCTCTGTCTCCTAAGTGCTAGGATTAAGGGCATGAGCCACCACCTCCAGGCTCCGATTTCTTAGTCTATGTAATCAAATAGCTGATAATTGGGAAGTCTGACTGTTTGTGTAATAAATCTCAGCACCTACAACCTATGTACTTATCCATTCCCAGAAAAGCCTTGGAAGTAATGATCGCTAGGGATAAATTCAGGGAATGGATTTGGGGATAAATTAGCACCTAAGGGGTTGATGGTGAGCCTGTGAGATTCAGGCTTCCTTTATAGGTATTCCAACATGTGCTAAAGTTCCTTGACTACAACCATGCAAACAAAAATATTTATGGCATCATCAATGTATAAAAGTTAAATGTCAATGATGTTGCGGATTTTAACAAGTAACTATGTCAAGGGTTTTATAATGGAATGGAGCAGAAGGATGGAAGTAACTTCCATTCATAAAATGAGGTAACAGTGTTTAGCACATGGAGAAGGTCAGCTGACTGTAGGTTTGAAAGACCTAGTCAAGAAACTCCCTAAGTTTAAGATGACAGAAATCAGCCACCAAATGTCCTAGGGCACCAGACAAAGACTAAGGAATAAATCAGGTTCAGTTCCACGAAACAATCCAGTGCATCTATGATTTCACACTAAGGCTGTGTCGTCCTGAGTCTAAGTCAGTTCAATAAGCTCTTAGACCCAAAAGTAACTGGAAATTTACATATGGGAGGAAAAGCAAATGACCTCAAAATGATCCCAACAGAAGAGCAGACATTAGAATCGGTAATACCAAGTTAGGTGTCTGCAAACTCATAGAGATGTCACTGCTCAAGGTTACAATGAGGTCTGTTGGATAGAATGTATCCATGGCCTGATCAGGAGGGAATTCTGGTTAGCCCCAGTGTTCACATGCCTCCGCACTTGGTCTCTTTTTCCCCTCTAACAAATGGACTTTTATCACTAAATTCAAGTAAGGAAGTCACTTATATGTCTTTCAGCTTTCCCAGCTCCAGCTGTATTCAGGCTCTGTAGAACAAAATCACTGAAAAGAGCTTTTTACTGCATATTACTATGAAAAGAGTATCTTGCAGATGGTGGTTGTCATAAATATTTGTTACTAAAGAAATACGGAAAATTTCCTCAAGCTAGTCAGGGGAAACAGTTTATTTTCTTCAGGAAAATGTTTTCTTAAGCTGCCCCTTTTCTTTCTACCTCAGATGCTGAAAAAAAATCTTCATTGCAGCAGCCTTATTGCAACAAGTAAGAGTCATGAAGATGAACTGGGCACACACTGAAGATGAAAAAGGTGAAACAGAAAAATTCATGTCACTGCTGGCATCCAGTTTTCATATTAATCACGTGTTTCTTTAATAAGAGCATACTAAGTATGTTTAATGAGGTCACAGTTGGGCAGGTCTTCTGAGTGCTGTGGAAGAATTTTCATTATAACTATGTTCCACTAAATACATAATGCAGTCATCTGGAATCTATCTCATTATTCACTGTAGCTGTGTAGAAGGCAATGGCCTTCAAGTTATACATCATAAAAGTATCATGTGTCATTTAGTTTAATATTTATTATTAAAATCTTTCTAATGTTTAAAATAATGTCCAGGCTTGGTGGCACATGCGTATAAATCTTAGCACCCAGGAGGCTGAGAAAGAAGGATTGTGGGATTCCTTGGCTGCAGAGTGTGACAATGTCTCAAAAATAAATTTAAAATTTCTACATATTCTATTTGTAAATGGATTAGAAATTGATTTAAAAGATTTGTTAGTGTGCCATTAAACTTTATAGCTAAAATACTAACTTGAGTATCTTATGAGTAATTTTATAATTCATTATCTCTAATTTCTTGATTCTTCTACATCTTTTCTAGTATCAGTATGATGCAGCATTTCTTAAGCCCATTCACAAAGCATGCAATCCCAATGTGGCTCTTGAGATTTTTTGGATATGTATAGAGTGAATCAATTTTTGTAACTTCATTTTGAAGATGTTGCTAATAGCATGTGTTATTTTCTGAGATGTGAAAGAAATGTAGATTTATTTCCCTTTGGAGTTTCTTCAAAGTCACTGTCATTCAGTCTGAAAGGCTGTGCTTGGTGGTAGCTGTTAATTACTCACCTTGTGCAATTTATAAGATCAGTTAAGACAGATATCTTTCTACCAGCAAAGAGAGAAGCCACTGAAATTGAAATGAAATACATTTTTCTTATGTCTGGTGTTACAAAGCCAACCCTACAACGAAGAAATTGATTGTGGGAGTGCTTACAGAAGAAGGGCAAGGAGTGGTAAGAGTCCTCTCAGAAGAGCATTATTTGATAAGGTATTGGCATAGGAGAAAAAACCTAACTACAGAGTCTCCATTAGATACTAGATCAAGTCTGGACGGAGAATTTTGGGTTTAACATGCCAGAGTTAGTTCCATTTAGGCAAGAAGAGAATTTTTGCTCTCCAACATTTGATGTCTTTGACTGAGACTACTGTAGCAAGTGGAGAGTGTGTGGATTTCTATGAGGTGGGGCATGTTCTACCAAACATATTAGAGAATGTGGGCACTGCTTGAATGTGCCAATCTCTTGAACTAACACAAAATATTGAGAATGTCCTGCTCTTCTCCAAATGTAAACATGGAAAAGACACCTAAAGAATCCAACAGTCTACACATTTAACAACCCAGATCCCATTTTCTTCATATAAAATTTATACTCTATCTAAGCACAGTTTCTCCATGATTCTGACTGGTCATAATTTTGGGGAAGTTTGAAATAAGAAGCTTAATGGGGCAAATCATGGCGGCACTGCAGATGTGGTTGATCTGGAGGATACCACTGATATCTGGCATCATCTCTCTTCACCAGCAGCTGTTGCCCTCCTTCTTGTCAGTCAGTAGTGCTTAGGTAAGGGTAGTTTCTTTATTGTGGTGACTTGATCTGAGGCACCTGTTGGGTTGGATATGAGATTTCCACATTGTTATGTGACCATACTTAATCAGTTTGCAAAAATTTGGGCCACACTGATCTTTCAAGTGCTATGCAGTTTATTTATTAAAGTATTGATATACACCCTTTTGCCCTTTTCTTACCGATCACGAACCTTCCTGTAATGATGAGTGTCATTTACACATATTCCATTGTGTTCTCCTGTCAAAAATATGAAAACCAAGCTTAGTTATTTTTACATTGAATAGAAATATGACAATTTATTTTTTTTTTTGCAAGCCAGGATGTACAGGAATGTCCAGCTTAAAGTCGTGATATAATTTTATCAAATGGGTTCATCATTCTAATTAATGGTTACTGGTCTATCCCATTATTATCTTCAAACTACTGTAGTCTCTGTGTAGACAATGTACCACGTAATGACCTCTGATTGAAAATTTCTACCTTCCATTGTACAAATGCCATGTCAAAACTGATACCTCAATTGAAATGGGAAAAAAGTGTTGGAGTGTATTAAGCAGTTTCTCCATAGTGTAAACCCAGGAGATGGCATAATTTCAGAAATATCACTGATACCCTCTCTGTTGGAAACTGGGTCCCTAGGTCTTAATAACATCATGTGGCATGTCACGTTAGAATTAAGGCATTCTAAAATCCTTTGATAGTTGTGTTACTTAAGAAACCTCAGGCAAGAAAGGCATATCTAAATCTATGGTAAATGTCACTTCAATAAGAATAAAAATTTCTTGCTAAATTATGGACTATACTTAGCATTTTATCTTGACAATTGTGTCTGTGACTGGAAGGTGAAGTATTTAGCAAAGACGAAAGCTTTCTGCTTTGTAAAAGGAGCAAACACAGCTAGCACATTCATAACATCTATCTTATACCAAAGTGGTGACTCTATTGGAGAATTATTGCTCAAGTCTGGACCTATCTGGTCACATAGACAGCTTTGGATGGGCTGGATGAGTCATTCTATTCATTTGAATGTTTAGCATCTTCTGTACTAGATGCTCTTGGGTATGCACTACTTTGTGCAATAATTTCATTTCCAATAGCTCCAGCCAACAGACAATGTCAAAAATATTCTACATACCCATAGAGGCTCCATACATGATCTGGTTTTCTGACAATTTTCTTTTTGATTTAAATTTTCCAGAAATTCAAACACATCATGTCTTATAGACACATATGGATGATGAGGTTTCTTTTGTCTTTTGTATAGATTAGGAAATGTAACTGAGAACTTGCTCTCTGTCTTTTGGGATATTTGTTTTTTGTATTTTTTAATTTTGTTAGCAAATGGTCATGTCAGGGGTCTAAGCACTCATCATCATCAGAAAGAGAAATCAGACTCTAGACAATACTAATGTGGGGCACATGCCTATCTATTTTCCTCCTTTTCTTAGTCTTCCCTTCAATCATTTTTTTGCTTTATTGAACTATATATTTGTGTCTATACCACTTCCTTCCTCCCCTCTCTCCTTTTACTCTTTTCCGTGACCCCGATGCTCTCAGTTTACTCAGGAAATGTTGCATTTTTCTCCTTCCTATGTCGTTCCATGTATCTCTCTCTTACGATCTTTGTTATCTAGGCTTTCTGGGATTGTGGACTGAAGGCTGGTATTCTTTATTTTATGTCTACAAGCCACTTATGAGGGAGTACATATTTTATTTGTCTTTCTGGGTCTGGGTTACCTCACTCAATATGTTTTTTTTTTCTAGATCCATCCATTTGTCTGCTAATGTCATTCAAGATGTCATTATTTTATACCATTGAGTAATAATTCATTGTGTAAAATTACCACATTTTCTTTATCCAACCTTCAGTTGCAGGCCATTTAGGTTGTTTCCAGGTTCTGGCTGTTACAAATAATGCTGCTATGAACATAGCACAAGTCTTTGTGGTATGATTGAGCATCTTTTGGATATATACCCAAAAGTGGCATTGATGGGTCTTGAGGTAGATTGTTTTTAATTTTCTGAGAAATCGTCATACTGATTTCCAAAGCAGTTGTACCAGTTTGCACTCCCATCAGCAATGGAGGAGTGTTCCCCTTATCTCACATCCACTCCAGCATAAGCTGTGATCAGTGGTTTTTATCTTGGCCATTCTGATAGATGTAAAGTGGAGTCACAGAGTTTCTTTGATTTGCATTTCTCTAATGGCTAAGGATGCTGAGTATTTCTTTAAGTGTCCTTCAGCCATTTTAGATTTGTCTGTTGTGAATTCTCTGTTTAGGTCTATACCCCATATTTTATTAGATTATTTGTTCTTTTAAGATCAAGTTTCAACTTAAGGAAATTAAGTGTCATGTAACTCAAACCACAGCCTTATGATGATAGACAGAATAATGAAGAAGGTTTAATTTAAGATATGAATTAGCCAGAAATACTCTTAAGCTACTGGCCAAACACTATTGCAAATAATATGATTTTTGTGTGATCATTTCAGGGTGGAGCAGCCGGGAACAAACAAGAAGCCTCATACTACAGATGATGACAGCTAAGACTCTAAGCAACAGCAGAGAAGATGCCTATACTTCCTTACCCTGTAATCAAATTGATGACTACCTTAATTGTCTTCATAGAACCTTCATCCAGCAACTGATGGAAGCAGAGAGAGACATCACAGTGGGACACTGCACTGAGCTTCTAGGGGACCAGTCCAGGAGAGGGAGGAACAATGATATAAGCAGGGGGTTCAATATTTGACATATCTAAATGCTAGTTATATCTTGTGAGTGCTTGGGCTATGGTGCAGAACAATTCTATATTCTGTCAATTATGTTTTAAATAAATGCTGATTGGCCAGTAGTCAGACAGGAAGTATAGGTGGGACAACCAGGCAGGAAGCAATGAAAACAGGAGAATTCTGGGAAGAAGGAAGCTCTTCTTCCAGTCCTGTCCAAACACGAAAGAAGCAGGATGTGACCTGTCCCACTGAGAAAGGTACTGAGTCATGTGGCTAACATAGATAAGAATAATGGATTAATATAAGATATGAGTTAATAAGAAGCCTGAGCTAATGGGCCAATCAGTTTATAAGTTTTGTAGACCTCTCTGTGTGATTTTCTTTGGGGCTTACCAGTTGTGGGAACTGGGCAGGACAGAAACCCCAACTAGCCAGGCCTTCATGTTATAGGGCTAGATGCTTGAAATCAGATAATGAAAAAAAAATGTGAGACCTCTAGAATTTTTAGATTTGATAAAGAAAAGAATATTTGGCGTTTGATGCTCTGATAGCCAACCTCTCTTAAACAGTCTTGGGGACCACAGTTTCAACACATTTCTGGTAGTAAGTCTTCATACTAAGAGTTGCATTAGATGAGTCTCCATAGCAATAGGTCAAGATGCATCATGTTTTAAATAATCATTAATGGAAGAACAAAGTCATTCTACATATGTGAGTATAATCCTCCAACATAAGCTTATCAGTAGAAAGAAAACAAAGGCCCATGTTATGGAAAAGATCACAACATAACTGAGATTTACATTTGAGCTATATTGAAATAGGTCTGCATTTGGCAAGGTTTGTGGGGCAGAGAAAGTTAAAGAGACTCCACACTTAGCTAGGGCACATGCCAGAACTATGATGGTAGATGAAGTGATAGATGAAGACAGATCTTTAAAACTCAAAAAGCAAAGAAGGGACAGTAAGATTAACACTTTTGTTCTGTTTATATCCCTATTCTATCTTCCTCTTTTTTGTAGTCCAGAGGATTTGATACATAACTACAGTGACCTCTGTTTGAATTTTTTTTTACTTCTTCATTCATATCTCTTTGAGCCCACGCATGAACAAGTCTTCTGCTTCTTTTCTCCAGAATTGAAGTTGTCAGCTTCCTGGAGGCTTTGGACATGTTCTAGCTCTCAAGGTTTGGAAAATACGTTAAGTCACTACTCACGGTGCTTTAAAGAAAGAAAATAAACTCTCTAAGAAAAGTTGCTTAAATCTTAGTATGACTAACTTGGTAAAGATGGTCATTATAACAAGATCTAAACCGTATGTAAAATAGACAATGATATCAAAGCATGTTAATCTACCTGAAAAAAATGACAATTTCAGATCCATGGCAATTTCAGAGCAATAAACACTCTATAGTATGCTGGGCATTATGTGATAGAATCATACTTGAAAAAATCACCTGATATGAAACAGTTGTATGTCAGGAGCTACCTTTCCATAATGAAAACTCAACACATATGTGACAGTTCCTGACTCTGTATGTCCACCAACCTTCAACCTCATGCATCCTCAAACCTGTACAATTTCAATTACTTTCTATGTTCAAGGAAATTGCATCTGGTGAGAAAATTTATTTGTAGGTTCATAAGAAACAACTTGATCTTTTTGTTATAGTTTCTTTTCATATTACTGATTCAATCTAGTCATTTTGTCAGATGTGTTTATCAAGGAATTATAAGCTATCTCAAGTATAAGCTGTCAAGTACTACCTCAACTAATGCCATTACTGAGTATGTTGCTCTGGTTTCAAGAAACAATTATGCTAATAGATATAATATATGTGATATTATGGACAGGTTTTTTTCTAAGAGCAAGTAATTGGGCAATTTTAAATGAAGAATATAAACTGTCAAGTCCTACCTCTAATCATTATAGAGCCAGGTACTCTGATCTTAGGAAATAATTATGTTAGTTGACATGCTGTAGTTGATGTCATAGAAAGATAGACTTCTTGTAAAAGCAAGTGACTGAGTGATTTTGGGTGAAGAATCAATTGAGTACTAATTGAGTTGTCCATGGTCAAAATGGAAAAGCTATATAATGTGTAGTTAGCTATGTGAATGTCATGGGCATTAACTAGTAATAACATTCTTCTAAATATTTGCTTTGTTATAACTAGAGAGGAAGGAGCAAAGGCTTTAACATATTCTTGTTCTCCTTCTCAGATATAGCAGTCTTTAGAGAGAGAAAAAATACTAGAGTCCCCTTCAAAATAGAACTACATTTTTATTGTTAGCCCCTGGGAAGATTTTTTAGCAGACAGTACCCATCAACTTCTGTAAGAAGATTTAAAAGTCAAACAATGTAACTATGGCTTGACATACATCATGGCTTATTGGAGGAGGTAGGCCAAATGCACACTACAGTAGCTCTTGATCACCCTGACTTTTCCTGGAGGAAAAAGTCCTCTAACTTCTTTACTAGATTTAGAGGTGTGTGGCAAACAGAGAATAAAGTCAGATTGGGAAATAATCACATATATAATCTGTGTGCAAATGATAATGAGCTATTCTGATAATTAAGATCCCATAGTCCTGTAGGGGTAGGAATTGGTAACATCAATTATATTGTAAAGAAGATATAGAGGAAGCTAATGCGGGTGATTTGCGACAGAGAAGGGAAGGATACTTTTCTTGTTAATCAGTGATGTGTTACTGGGACATTTTCTGTATGCATGGAAGATAATTATTTCACATGACAAGTCTTGCTTATACTCATAAGCAACACTATTCAAGAAACTACTTTTCTTTTAGGGGAGATGAGGGCTAAAGTAGAAGATGATACCAGACTACATAAGCTGCTTTTTTTTCATAGTTTTTTTCATTTGTTAGGTCATTCCATGGAAAATAATTTATCCCAAATGACAATACAAAAAAAATTAATCCTAGCCAACCTCTCCTGAGAATCTAAAACAATGTATTTCTAGGATTTTCCCCTTCTCAGGCCTTCAATGGGGTTGAAGATTAGATAGCTGTTGTTACTATCCTCTTATGATCTAGCCAATCCATTTCCAATATAAGACTTAGACTCGTTAGAATAGAATGTTTATTAAAACATCTAGCATACATTCCTTGCTTAATATTGTTTATGCTGGTAGTAATTCTAATCTTATATTTGACAACTGTTCCTAATGAATATAGTTTTGTAATGGGTTTGGAACTCTGTTATTTAAACAAAAGGGTGAGGTGCTTTGGTGGTGTCTTTAAGATACCAATTGGGCATAGTCTCTTATACTATAAATGC
The DNA here is from genome assembly GCF_950005125.1 of Chionomys nivalis. Lineage (NCBI taxonomy): Eukaryota > Metazoa > Chordata > Mammalia > Rodentia > Cricetidae > Chionomys > Chionomys nivalis. Next base: position 43,642,886 of record NC_080101.1, on the reverse strand, counting down.
GGCTGTAAAGCCTGTGCTTGCCTCTTTCTTCTGGTTTTCACTTCCAGCTGCTAGACTTAGTTCCTGTTCCCTGTTCATGTAAAGGATCGTGATCTAGAACAGTGGTCTGTAAGTCCCCCCTAAATAAATAACCCTTTAAATTATATGTAATTCTGAACTAGTGTGGGATTATTTTATATCTTCTGATATTAATACAATTTGTTTTAGATTATACTGAAATTCTGACTATGCAAAGAGTGTGTTGAATTTACTTTTCTTAATAATTCATTTGGATTGTGAAATAATGGTACAAATTATTTGCTGTTTCCAAAATACTGAAAATCAGCCCTGTTATGTAAGTGTGTAATAGTGAGAGAAAAATAATGTTTTTGGTGCTGCTATCTGCTTCTTTTTAGAGCTTCAGAGTGGCATAATTAGTTTCTTTTACTTAGGGCACCATGACCCAGGATTTCTGATTTAGAGAAGCACATGACTTTCCTGTGCTTTAAAACCCTGGGTAGATGGTGGTAAGTATGGGATACCTCTCTATGAGCTGTGTGAGACACTGCTCAGGAAAGATTTAAAAGCAATAATATATATGTTAGTATTAATTTATATACTATATATTCAGTACAGTCAATTTACCCGCCAGAACCAGATGGTACAGCACCAATCCTAAAACCACATACTTGACACAGAATGACTCTATCTTGTGTCAAGTTGACATAAAACTATCCAGCACAACACAAGAGGATACTATGAAACACTGTCTTCTGGATGTGTCATGTTTACTATCATAAACATATGGCATCTACAGATAAATGCAAAAGACTCATGCATGCAAACAGCACTCATACACAGAGTGGTGGGGAGGGTGATCAAAAGACAGAAGGACAGACCACACACACATAAAGCATGAGGTGTACGGTTGGTAAAAGTGGGGGGAGAAAAGAACAGAATAATGGGAGGTGATTACCACAGTCAGTGTGGGTGGGACAAGGTGTGTAATTGTCAAATTAAAATAATATTTTTAAAAACCATAACCCCAAATAATCTTTGTCTAAGATTTGCTTTTGTCTGGTGTTTGTACAGTGATGAAAGAATGAATGACACAGCATGCAGTGACTTATTTATAATTTCATAAAGACTTTTTTGTTAGGAGGTGCAAATGCAAAATTTCCAATCTTACAGAGGCTAAAATAAAAGGCTTCTCTGCGAATATCTGCACGCATATGAACTGAACGAATGAAAATAGACAGTGATTTGTCTATTCCTTAATTTACTTACTTCTCAGGGCTATACATATGTTTCTAATGTGAGAATTTTTTTATCTGTTTGTATTTTGCTGAGAATCCAATTCTAATTAAAATGGCCCTTAAGGCCTCTGCTTAATGTCTCATTTTCTGAGATTATAATACATCTCCTTACCTTTCTACTTTTACACTTAATTTTTCTTTTACAATTTCTGTTCGAGAGACTTTATGTTTCTTTGCAAATCAGGATTAAGTTTAGGTGTATGTACACTTGTATGTGATATTGTTATGTAGAGGGCACACCTAAACTATTGATAAGTTAGAAACATATGCATGAGCACTCATCTACTTAAGCTTCAAATGATACTTTAAATTTGGATTTCAATAAATGTTTTTAATTAATTTGCAGTGGTATTTTAGATGTGTGGTAAAAAGCTGTAGCCTTGCTCATGGAATTTCTATTTCTGAAGGACAGAAATATGTAGAAGAATGATGAAGTCAGGGAAATGCCTGTAATAATGACATAGGAAGGTAAATAAATGAAAGTTTCTAGCAACTTTTCAAAGTGTCTAGTAAAATTTTAATATAAAACTTAAAAGTATGCTCTCATTTTAGCTTTCAGGGCGAATCTCTTACATCTTTGTGGCTGAGAAGGTGCAAGTGAGGAATCAAACAGTTAGTGGAAATTCACTAGAGCTAACTAGAGTTTCTGATGTGGAAACAGGCTATCCTAAGCCTGACCCCTAGTGTTAACAGCAAATAAATGTGGATTCTGGCAGTATTTTTTTAAGTTAAGAGTTGTAGATAACAATCACTTATCTTAATAAAAATAATTTTTATTTTTATGCACTTGAGTCATGCACTGCACACAGGACCATGGACCCTGAGAGTGTGCAAAGATCATTTCATTCCTTTATTAAGCACATTGGACATCTGAGTCAGTGTTTAGAAATGTACGATTATTCTGAACCGACTAATTAAGGCCCTCTTCAGGCCTTAGCGCTGTCCTATGACAAGATCTTTCATTTTCTAACCTTGTCATTGCCACACTTTAAGCACTATGATTGGATGCTTTTGTGTTCTGACAGATTCAGTTTATGCAACAAGGGGTCTGAGAAGCTACCTGTGTTTTGTTAATGTAATCTGAGTTTAGAGATATCTGAATTGGCTCCAATCAACTGAAGCTGTCTCTGGAGTAATCCCTACTCACATATCAAATGTTTTTAAATATAGTGTCTTACAATGAAAGTAACTCTAGGCCAGGTGGTGGTGGGCCACGCCTTTAATCCCAGCACTTGGGAGGCAGAGGCAGGCAGATCTCTATGAGTTTGAAGCCTGCCTGTTCTACAAGAGCAAGTTCCAGGACAGGCTCCAAAGCTACAGAGAAACTTTGTCTTGAAAAACAAAAAACAAACAAAAAAAGAAAGTAACTCTAACTTTGGTCTGGTCTTACAACAGAAGCTTTATGTGTTTTTCTCAAATTCATACACTGGGATGTCATCTGCTAGTGGTTACCTTTCACTCAGATCTTCAGCTGTTTCATCCTCAGTAGACATAGAAAAGACAAATTCTGAATTTGTTTGGTGTGTGTGTGTGTGTGTGTGTGTGTGTGTGTGTGTGAATCAATAAAGTCTGGCTCTTTTGATCTCCTTTGCCCTTACATTCCTCCCGCATGTGTTTTTTGTTTTTTTTTTTTTTTTTTTGTGTGTGTGTGTTCCTTTCTCTATGAGGTCATTGTTGTTGTATTGTAGTTTTTGCTTGATTTTTGTGTTTTTTGTTTGTTATGTTGGGTCACAAACATGCTTGCTTCTGTCATGTGTGAACGTGTGAAGGCCAAAGGTTGTGATCAGATGTCTTCCTTCACTCTCCAGATCACTTTTGACATCATCTCCTACTAAATAAGGAACTCACAGTTTCAGAAAACTGACTGCCAGTAAGCTACCAGGGTCTACATATCTTGACCCTCAACCACCCAGTCCTGGGCTTACAGGTGCATGTCATCCTCCCCAGCTTTGTACCTGAGTGCTGAGAATCTGAATTCGGGCCCTTATGTTTGTGGACTTTACCTACTAAGTCTTCTCTCTAGCCCTGATACCCTCATTTTGATCCACTAAATCTATATTCTAAAAGATTTGCAAACCTTTCCATTTCTTTTAAATAGGAATTTATTTCTATTACATTACTTAAAGCAAATTACATTTCACAGTTCCTTCTTTCCTCCCTTCATTTGCTCCCATGTTTTCTCCCTCCATCCTTCTGTTTCCCTCACTTTCAAATTGAGAGTATTTTTATCTATCTATCTATCTATCTATCTATCTATCTATCTATCTATCTATCTATCTGTCTATCCATCCACATACATAAATACAACATGCCAAGGCTGTTTTTATATTTGTGTTTATTCCTTTTTTTGATCCATTTTCAATTGGCTTCTAAGTTTCCTAATGATGATTGCCCAGCTTTAAATATTGCATAAATCAACTTTTTTTCATTATTATTAAATTAATAAAGGCATTTGCTTCCTACATAGGAAGTTATGCTCATGGTTCTCCAGATATTTATAACACGAAGCCTACAAGTTTATTTTCAGCAGAAGTCTAAGTAGTTAATGTTCTAATCACCACTCACTTTCATACTTTGAGTACATCAATCGGCTGAAGGAGTTCTTGCTTACAGGCAACCAAATTGCAATTAGTTTCAAATGAACACAATTATCTTTCTTCTTAGTCTCTTGGTGTACTCATGGAAACATTTGATCTAAAAACAAAAGTTCTCCTTAGAAATGTTGCTAAAACATACTTACGATAAAAATTCGTGAATCTTTGATGGCACAATTACCAGTGAATCATATAGTGTGTACTTGCATTTTTTTTCTGTTTAACTATTTGCCAAGATTAAAGAAAGACACAGCATGCATGGCATAAATCATATACCCTATCTCCTATCACTTATTTTATCCAACTTTCTCATTCCAATGTGTGTTTCAAATATGAGATCCAACCATTTAGTGTTTTATAGTTTATTCAGTTGTAGTCTGATATATCACCCTCATGTAAGTTTAGTTTTTGCTTTTACATCCACAACTTCTAACTGACGCAGTTGACAAAAGTAAACAACAACCTTGCAGAAGCTGCAACTATTCCCAAGCTGGGTAAGTCAGATGGTGATATTAGTTCCCAGCCACGATCCCATGGGGGTTAGTGACACATTTCATGGAGCCTAGTGAATTGATTAGCTACTTAAATAACCATCTCCCCCATCCCAAATCAAGGTCCTATGTAGGAAAGGGATTTGGGAGATCCTGACATATAAAAAGGAGAAGCTGTTATAGACCTCGAAGTGTCAAATGTCAAGCCTTCACAACCTAAGGTAAATATGGCTGACATAGATTACTTAGGCCTGGTACAATAAGCATGATATTTTGTTTCATAGTACTCTCATGGTAAATTGAGTGTGAATTTTCTGAACGCAAATAAAGTTGTTATGCATGCTACTGGAAGAGACAAACAATCAGCAATCTTATCCAGCTGTGAATGCTTCAAGCTAAAATAATGACCAATCTGACATGATATCCCCACTGGTAAAATAGTGGGATAAACCTTCTGAGTAACCAATCTTCTGTAGATTTTGATTGGATTTAAATCACATTCCATAAAGTAGAACCCATCCTTGGTAATATTAACTGGGAAAAGAACCTGTGAGAGAACTTCATAGCATGGTTCTGTTGAATGGATTTAGTAACAAGCTGTCCCCGAAGTTCTCATTTTATGTCCAGAGATTAGGGCATCTCTCAGGCTTCATCAGAAAAGCTTTTTTTTTTATATAGTGGATGAGAATTCATAAGAGACTACTCAACACACAAAACGTAAGATACTATGGAATGATCAGCTCTAAATAAGACAACTATATCATACCACTCTTCTCTCCAAGGCTTCTGGATCATTGAAGAAAAGAGAGATAAAAATATAGTAGGAGCAAACCATCTGAGGATGATTAGGTCATGGACTGTAGAGGAAAAGCAACTCTTGTCACTTTCCAAATGAGTGTACTTCCCAACTACATTTTTTTTAAATATGTATCCTTATATCTGCAGATAAATGTAGGTTCCACCCCTCACCAAAGAAGCTTCTTTTTGCATAAGATAGAGACATCACAGAAATCCACACTAGTCAAAATGCAGAGGATAGTTGATCAAGGGGCTCTCAACCATAACTGGTATATCTATAGCACAATTCTTATACTGAAAGTTCAAGAATCACTTCAGAAGAGGGGAAAGAAGGATTTTAAGACCCAGAAGAATAGGATGACAGTTATTAGATAGTATCTTCTATATACGAAATGGAATGGCATTCAAAAATATTAACAAATATTTGCCTAAGCAAGACCTTATCAATGACAATACCAGTTGACGTGGAAATATGGACAGGAAAATTTTCACATGGCCTACATGTAGCTAAATGAAAAGCTACATAAAAATATTTGCTTGTGAAAGTGAGAGAAGTAAGTCTTCTCTAGCTTATCCAATCCTAAATGCTCATCCAAAAACATAGAAACATATAAACAACACTAAATGGATTCAGCAAGTTTTGTGTGTGTGTGTGTGTGTGTGTGTGTAAAGCAAAAACAAAGAAGAGGCCATAACTTTGAGAAGCAGTGAAAAGGACACAGGAGGAGTTGGAGGGGGAAAAGAACGGACAGAAATAATGTAAATATAGTACTCATTTATGAAATTCTCAAAAATGTAAAAGTAAACAAACAAGAAGTTAGGATTGTTTAAGAAACATGGGTTTGTACATAAAGAAGCAAGTTTTTAGTACAGATGTATTGATATATTGTTTATTTCCTTCTATCTGAAGCTTAAAATTCTTCTATAGTCATTTTCTTGGAGTGAGGACATTTATCCAGATTCTTAAGGTTTTTTTGTTTTTTTTTTCTTTTTTTTAAAAAAAAAAACTTCACATTTGCCCATTTTCCTATCACTGTGACTTTGCTTGGTTTCAAGTCTTCCCTCTCTGTCTGACCTTATCCAGCTAATAGTTTAGTTGGATGGTCAGCTTTGTGTCTGACATTCATGGGAAATTCTTCCCTGTGACGCTACCATAGTTACATATTCTTCAAGGATAGGAACATGTTCTCATAAAACACATTCTGGTGTGATTTCATAGTTTCATGCCCTAACTTCATGATGGCTAAACCAAAAAGACATAGGGTCTCTTTTCTACATGTTTCTCAGCCTATATGATACATCAGTAGAACATTAATCCATCTTTGAAGTCACATGACAATTAAGGGGTTGAGTCCTGTGACAGACTGTGTCACAGTTTCAGGCTATATGTTTGAACATTCAGTCAGCTCCATTGCAGTCCTATGGAGCCATAGTTCTGTATGAGTCTATTGCTGATGTAACATTACTGCCATCACACATTGAACCTGCATGGCTTCTCTGTATTTTACACAGTTTAACCCATGTGGACACATCTCTCTCCCATATGCCTTCACAATGGGTGCTTTATATCTAGGAAAGTGATATACATAACACCTATGTATAAGAAGATTTAAAACAAGATAGTAGAGGCAAAAAAGTAGCTGTTGACACAAATGTACTAACATTAGGTAGTATTATTTTGGCCAGACTCTAGTTCTTTTTTTTTTTTTTTTTTTTTTTTTTTTTTTTTTTTTTTTTTTTATTGATTTTTATTGAGTTCTACATTTTTCTCTGCTCCCCTCCCCGCCTCTCCCCTCCTCCCTTCAATCCTCCCCCAAGGTCCCCATGCTCCCAATTTACTCAGGAGATCTTGTCTTTTCTTACTTTCTACTTCCCATGTATATTAGATCTATGTAAGTATCTTTTAGTGTCTGCATTGTTGTCTAAGTTCTCTGGGATTGTGGTTTGTAGGCTGGCTTTCTTTGATTTATGTTTAAAAACTACCTATGAGCAAGTACATGTGATAATTGCCTTTCTGTATCTAGATTACCTTACTCAAAATAATGTTTTCTAGCTCCATTCATTTTCTTTTTTTTTTGATTTTTTTTTTTTTTGATTTTTGTCAATTTTATTTATAGGGCAGAGAAACCTGCTTGCTCTTTGGGCTGAGGAGGAAGGAAGACTTGATTGGGGGAGGGGGAGGGAACGGGAGGTGGTGGTGGGGAAGAGGCAGAAATCTTTAATAATTAAATTAATTAATTAATAAAAAAAAAAATAAATAAAATTGACAAAAAAAAAACAGACTCTAGTTCTTGACTCCATTTCTTGCTTTGATTTCCCTCAATGATTTACTATAACTGGAACATATATAAAACTCACTCCTCTCCCAAGTTGCTTTTGGTTCATTGTCTTTATTACACCAACAGTAACTTAACTAGAGCTCTCTGAGTATAGGAATATGTTAGCTACTAAAATAATGGCATTTCTGATCAAGTTCTCAATGGTTGTGGCTTTAGAACAACTAAAATATAAGAAATAGAGCCAGGCGGTGGTGGTGCACGCCTTTAATCCCAGCACTCAGGAGGCAGAGGCAGGCGGATCTCTGTGAGTTCGAGACCAGCCTGGTCTACAAGAGCTTGTTCCAGGACAGACTCCAAAACCACAGAGAAACCCTGACTCAAAAAACCAAATATATATATGAAATAGAGAAGAACAAAAGCAAAGAACCAAGATTCTCTCTGACATCTTTGAATTGTGTTCTCTACAGAAGATATATAAAAGCCATCATTGTCTAAACCTCATTTAGAAATAATGTGCACTATAGTTACAAGTCAAACTGAGGTCATCCTGGAGCAAAAGGACCACAAAGATCAAGATGACCACAGCCATTTTAAGGGCACTAGCATGTGAAAATGGACACACAGGCAGAATACTATGTGAGGTCAAAGCAGGGATTAACATGAGAGAATTGCAAACACAAGATAGCTAGACTTCTCAGGGTACTATCAGAAGCCAGAAGAAAGGAAGTAAGGAGTCTTTCAGTTTCAGAAAAGGCACAACACTGCTCACTCTCAGTCCTCACCTCGCAACCTTATTCCCCAGGCCTCATCTCCCCACTTTCACCATCGATCAGAGTAGTCAGTTCTTGTATTCTTCCAGAGCCAAAAGTAATCAGTAGCTTCTTAGGTGATTAAACAAAGAGGCCATTTTTAACCAACTGACAATCAAGGATAGCATTCATCTTCAGCTTAGCCAACTGTTGACTTTGTCTTAACTAGTTTTCTATTGCTGTGATAAACAACTATGACTAAAAACTTGGAAAGAAGGGATTTTATTTGACTACATTTCCACATCATGGTCTATCACTGAATGAAGTCAGGGCGGGAACTCAAGGTAGGAATCTGGAGGCAGGATCTGAAGCAGAAGTCAGACAGAAGTTCTGCTTCCTGTTTATTCCTTTTTGACTTGCTAAGTCACTCTCCTTTTTAAAATTAATTAATTCATTTATTCTTCTCTAATATATTATATACTAACTGCAGTTTTCTCTTCTTCCTCTCCTCCCAGTCCCCACTCCCCCATATCCATTTCTCTTTTGATTTCTTTCATAAAATAGCAGGCCTCCCAGGGATATCAACCAAACATGACCAAACAAGTTACAATGAGACTATGCACCTCATATTAAGACTGGACAAGGAAACTCAGTAGGAGGAACAGTGTCCCAAAATTAGGCAAAAGAGTCAGAGACAGCTTCAGACCCCACTCTTTGGAGTTCAACAAGAACACCATAGAGTACCTACATCAAACTTATGTAGGTAGGCTCTGTAATTGCCGCTTCAGTCTTTGTAAGTCCCTATGAACCCTAGTTAGTTGATTCTGTGGGCTATGTTCTTATGGTGTCCTTGATCCATCTGCCTCCCATCCTCATTCCTACCCCTTTTCCTCAGGATTCTCCAAACTCTACCTAATGTTTTCTGTGGGTCTCTCTGTCTGCCCCACAGTTCATTTTCTTATATACCCCAGGACCACCTGCCCAGTGATGGTACCAGCCAAGTGTGCTGGAACTTTCCTGCATCAATCATGAATCAAGAAAATGCCTTACAAATTTGCCCATAGCCAGTCTGATAAGAGCATTTTCTTAGATGAGGTTTCTTCTTCCCAAATGACCCTAGCTTGTGTCAAACTGACAAAGAACTTGCCAGGGCACTCTTTATTTTGAGTGTTAATATTTCAGATAAGGATGATAAATGACTACAAGGTAACAAACTGCGTAGATTCACTTCATGTTTTTAGGCTCTAAGTTTTAGAAATTAGATGAATACAAGTAGATCTGATAAGGAGGAGGAGGAGATGGAGGAATAAGAAAAGCAGGAGGAGGAAGAAGAGAGAAAGAGGAGGAAGTGTACCTGAGAAAGCAACTAGAATTCCAGCCCAGTTGACACAGAATTTTGAATCTCCTGCCTGGGATTGAGTGGTCCCTACATAACAATTTGATGCTAATTACAGGCAAATTAAACATTAGTTAAGATGTTTTAAAGCTGAAGGAAGCAGAGGTGAAAAATACTCATAATAATCTTCCATTAGAGGCTCAGCAAATTTTGATTATTTTTCAACTTCGAAGCTAAATCTCTTGGGAAATAGTAGGAGTTGCTTAAACAGCATTTCTGTGTACCCTGTGCGGGACTTATTCCAAAATGTCTTGCTCTGTTTACTTGCAATCCACATGTGCTTGGTAAACCATAGATGCTTGCTTGAAAAAGAAGCACTACCCTAGATTCTAAAGTAACTAAATTATTTTTATGAGAAAAAAAAATGTTATTCCTACAAAGTGAAATGAAAGCCTGGTGAAGGCAGTTTGAGATCTTTTAAATTATTCTTTCCCTCACAGTACAGAAAAAGAATTTTTGTGCATGCAACTGTATTTGTCTTACGTTCATTAGTGAAGGAATCCTGACATGTCCATAACACATTATTTTGCTCTAGTCTCCCCTGACTTCTGGTTCTTAGACTCTGTGTACTTCCTCTTCTGCAGTGGTCCCTGAGCAGTGGAGGGTGGGTTATAATAGAGCTCTCCCATTTGCGGCTGAGTCCCTATGGACACTTATTCTCTATACTTAGACTAGTTATGAGTTTATGCTTTAACTGTCAGCATTTGCACAATGAAACTTGTGTGATGAGGTCTAAGAGTTTTACTAATCTATGGGAAGAGGAGATTCAGAGGGAAGTTTATGCTATTCAGCAAACAATTCTAGTAGACCCATTCCTAGAGCTTATGAGCTCTACAACCATATGGTCTTGGTTTACTTTACATTATCAAACAAGCATTTCCTCTGGTGGTCTAGACCTTAAATGAAATAGGAAAGTGACTGGTTACTTCCATATTATTTGTGTCACTAGGTAAACTATAATATGGCCTGTATTATTAAGATAATTATCAATCACTAGAAATAAGAAAATGATTTTATCACTTCTTTCTTTTCTTTTTTCTTTTACTTTTTAAAAGAGAAAATAAATTATTTTGTTTTCATTTTACATACCAATTGAAGTTCCCACTCTCTCCCTGATGTGGGAAATCCTTCTGTATATGTTTTGCTTTTTTTTTTTTTTTTTGGTTTTTTCGAGACAGGGTTTCCCTGTGGTTTTTGGAGCCTGTCCTGGAACTAGCTCTTGTAGACCAGGCTGGTCTCGAACTCACAGAGATCCGCCTGCCTCTGCCTCCCAAGTGCTGGGATTAAAGGCGTGCGCCACCACCGCCCGGCGATGTTTTGCTTTTATTGGTTAATGAATAAAGAAAATGCTTTTGGGCCAATAGCTTAATAGAATATAGCCAGGATGGAAGAGATATATATGGAGAGAGTAGGCAGAGTCAAGGAGGTGCCATAACAACAGGGCTCAGAAACTAGGGAGTGCATTAGAGCCGTATGCTCCAGTGAACCTGCAGCCCTAATCTCTAGCCGTCTATTAAAGGAAAATCACCACCATAACAGGTGTCTCCAGTGATATTTTGCACATGAATATGGAAACAATGTTTATTAAAGAAACATTTCTTTAGTAAAATATACTAAATAATACGTATTTCCAATATTTCCTCTTTATTATTTGGAAGATGTTTACATTTATTTCTATATTTTCATTGTTCCAAAGGAAGATTGTGGTGGGACATTACTAAAAATTCAATTGGGGAAAGAGTTTTATTATCCCTCCTTCTCTCTGCTAAACAACATCTTCACAAATAATATAACATAGCATTATTTTACCTGCTTCTCGTTTGCTTCTAGAGGTTTTCAGACATGTATTTTACAGCTTCTCTTTCTATTGCTGTAGTCTTCATGTTCTTTTCTTAGAGAGAAGACACAAGAGTAAATCCAACAACATTTTCAAGTAAATAATTTGATTGTTCGTGTTTGTTTTTTTAGAAATACAAAATACCTGTCATCATAGCTGATCACAATGAAGATGGAATAGTAAGATCAAAATGAGCTTATTTATTATATAGAGAATGTCATGGAATACTTTTCTGAACCAGAATGGAACAAAATAGAGAATATAAAAAATATTGTGCTAGTATTTCTGTATGCTTGACAGAGTGACTCAGAGGGAGACAAAACCAATCAATATAATAAAAACAAATTTTGTTTTATAAGAAGAAAGCAACACTATTTCAAATGTTCTCTTTTAACAAATAAAGTATTTTCTCATAAAAGAACAATAGGATATAACCTTTCTTCATGTAGTAATTATTAAATATAGCAAATAAAGTACCAAATAGTTCTAAAAATCCAAATACAACTTATATAAACTAGAAGACTCACCAAAACATCCAAATATGTCTAAAAGCTTTAAAAGATGGGTATGGGGGCTGGAAATTCAACACCATGTGGTCCGGCAGATCATTACTGGTCGGCCTTTGGTGAAGACTTTTGTGGCAGTGCATGGCAGAAGTGCCTGCGAGTTTGTCACATGATAAGATGTACCTCCAGAGAAGTGGGAACTGCATTTTTACTTATTCATTTTATCCCTGAATCTCAAATTATTATGTCAGGAATAAAACAAACAACAAAACCTGAGAAGCTTGCTTTCTTTTTTCTCTGTGCTCCCTAAAAAGTATCGCTGTTATTGAATACAGTACTTTACAAATTAATAGAACAACAAACAGTCACAAAGGTCTTACAGTGTTAATCCCTTCTGGAGGAACATTGCAGTAGCTGGGTTACACTGCACTAGACCCCACCACCTGACCATTCACCACCTCTCTACATTGCCACATTGAAGAGTGAGCCTCTGTGCACCTGAAAGGAACATGGAAACTGCATTTAAACCATGATAGATGCCATGCAATGTGCAGAGTAACCCAGGCACATTCAGATATAATGTACGTATGAAGCTGAAGACTGGGGATGTTTTTTGCCATGTGGGTAACAAATAAGGTTAGGAAATAAGAACTCATTGGCCATAGAGAAATTTGTACACAGAGGTCATCTTTGATTAGGACCTGAAAGAAAACAGATTCAAACACGTATAAGAAATTTTGTGGAATGCAATTAAACATGCATTTAGAAGGAAGCATGTTTTACATGTCACAGTAAATTTACACTGGGGGGGGGGGTTGCTATGAAGGTAACAATCTCAACTGTCAGTTCAAAAATGTAAATTCCTATTCTCTGTATAATTTTTAGCTAAAACGTTGCTGTCAGTCATTCAGATAGGAGAATGAAGTGACAAAGTGGTCAAAGTCCTTATGGATGGAGATGACATTTATGCAAGTAGCCAAGAAATAGGTCTCTAGTGACAGCCTGATCCAAGTCATGGACCTGGCCCTGCAAACACTCAGCTCCATAAGCTGGGCAGTGATTTCATTTCTCTCAGGAGTCCCCACACTATAAAATATACCTTCGTGTATGTTTCAGGATTAAATACTATGGGCACAGAAAGAGCCTGGTTCAGTGTTTGGCACTCTGCCAGTTCCATAGGAGGACTTCTGTTAGGACCCTTATATCAAGCAACAGACCAGGATGGCTTTCAGAAACAGGGTGTTCTCAGGAAGTCTTCTTGATGAGATACTGAGCTTACAGGCAAATTCAGCTAAGCTGAAAGCAGTAGGTAGGATTTAATGAGTGTTCTGTGCCCTCAATGCAAGCTGGAACTTAAAGCTACTGAGATTAGGATTCAGGCTCTGGATTAGGATTCAGGAAGAGAAATCAGAGAAAAAGGGGAAGATGCTGGAAATGCACCAAGTTCCGTCACTTTTTTCTGTGTTTAATGTGTTATTTTTGAGTCTTCACTTCCAGCAGTGCTGAGGTGATGTTTCCAAACAGAAAAACCTATTGAGTGCTCTGGAACTTGGTGGCTGGAGTTCTTAGAGCTTCTTCCTTCTTAATATATAAACTTGGGATATAGTAGGTGCAGACACAGTGGGAAATTAAATTTTCATTTCTCAAATACCCACATGTGTAAGGTTGTTGAAATCATGCATCTCACAGGTAATTTGTAGAGAATGAGTTACATAGTGTATTCAAATGTTATAGGCAGAGGTAGGGAGAAAGCAGGAGAGAGAGAAAACTCCCATGCTCCCAGTGTGAACAGTGGCTTATTATACTCACATATAATTAGTGCAGACATTGGGTCATCCTAACTTGGAAAAGTGTTTTCATAGTTTAAATTAACGAGGGCTCTGGCTTATCCTCTTGCTGCAGCAGAAACTTATTTCTAAATCCCACTGGCTTATAACCACAGAAAAGTTCGGTTGGCTCATGAATCTATGCTTCATTCAAGGCCTGACAGGGACAGCTCATGTCTGCCCCATTTGACAGCAGGGAAAAAGGAATTATTTAATTAATGTTTAGTCACATTTGTAGGAGTTGATGCTAGGTGCTAGCAAGGATCTTGGCTGAACTGTATCCACCCAACTGACCACTCTGTGCAGTTGTGTTGCTTCCTCGGGAAATGGCAAATGGTCCTGAGGGCAAATGTCCTGAGCAAGAGAAGAACTGGTGGATGTCAGCTCAATTTCCCAACTTATTCTTTAAAGTCGTGTGTCATGATTTTATCCATTAAGCTTTTCATTAAGCCATTCATGCCAGCACATGTTCAAGGTAAGTAGATTGGAGTCTAACTTTTGAATGCATAAGTTCTTATGGATGTACTAGCATGTTTTGAAACCACTGCAAACTGCTGTTCTCTGCTCTTCAGGGCTTCTCTTCATAAGAGTGAATTTTCATCCAGAAGGAATCCTGATGTGAGATTGCCCTTTGTATGCTACAAATGCCATTGGAAAAAAAAAAGAAGCTGTTTTAGCCTATGACAGGACAGAATAGAACTAGGTGGAAAAACTAAATGTTGGGAGAAAGAAGGCCACCTCAGGAGACCGATGCCTCCGCCAGAGCCCGCTGAAACTTTGCTGATAGGCCAAAACCTGGTGGTGATACACAGAATAACGGAGATTGGTTAATTTAGGAAATAAGAGCTAGCTAGAAATATGCTTAAGCTATTGGCCAAACAGTATTACAAATAATATATTTTCTGTGTGATTATTTTGGGTCTGAGCAGCCAGGAATGAACGAACAGTCTCCAACAACAGAATCCATCCCTATTAACTCTCAAAAGTTCCATCTTCAACCATCACTTTAGGGTGTAGGCTTTAATATGTGTTACATGGGAGTGGGCACAATCCATATCCATATGTTCAACGCATAATACCCTACTTTTGATCCAGTCTTTTCAATAATTATTATTGTTTTTTGGTTGTATTGTACTTGATAAGTCATCTACATAGAGCTCAAAGGACACCTGTGTAGAACTGGTTCCAGAGTTAGAACTCTGATAGCCAGGTCAGCAAAGCAAGCACCTTTACTTGCTAGATGTCTTGCCAAACATACCTCTTACTAATATTTCTATGTTTGTTTCTTCTTTGATTGAAAATATTCATACAATATATTCTGATTAAGGTTTTTCCTCCCTAGCTTAACATTAAGATTTTGTTGTCTCATGAATAGGTGTAAAAGGTGAATTAATGATATGGTTTCCTTTCTCTAGACCTACACTTCTTAGGCTCAGGTAGAAAACAGGCACGCAAAGCAGTGATGTTCAGCAGTCTTGCCAAGCATATTCTCAAAAGGCATCTTTATTTGGGCAGTCTCAGCTGTATAAAGGCATTCATCCCTGAAAAAAACCTCATGCTTTAAGGCAGTATTCATGTGGGATTCAGGAAGAACCCAGAGCAGCTGAATAATCAACCCACCCCTCTATCTGAAAATTCATGAATAGCCAATTTTTTACAAAGGCACAAATTTTGAATACTTTTCTATATCTGTCTTCCTCAAAGCAATGTAAGCACATGTGCCTAATAACAGAGGATGATTATTTAACTTCTCTGATTTTCTGAAAAGCTAGAAGTCTTGTTTATTGAGCCTCTTCCTGATAGGATTTCATAATGAATGGAATCCTACCAACTTTTCAGACTCCATGAAGATCATTTTAAATAATAAAGAAATGTACATCTTAGAGAATTAAATGCTTCTTTCAACAATTTTTCTCTAGATAAGATAAACATTGAGATAACACCATAGATGTACTTTACTTAGACCCCCCTGCACAATTTCAGGAACCAGTAATTGCCCACTCAATTGCATGAGGGTTTTCTCTTTTAAGAATAGTCAAGGACACTCATCCCTGTTGCCTATGAGAATGCCACACAGCATGGTAGCATCCGATAACACCCTACCATGGTTTTGGAAGGCACAATGAGAGTTTCATTCACTTTGAAGGTCTAAAGTACATCATGTGAAGGTCCCAATGCACAAAGCAAAGCAAATGTACACAGTTCTTAAAAGTGGGGTGGATCAAAATCCACAACTTATTGACAAGAGTGAAGACACAATTCTGGCTATGAAATAAGGTCTCAAAGGGAATTCTCATAGAATTGGAGAACAAATGAAAATGAGCATGAAGAAGAAAGAAAGAAAGAAAGAAAGAAAGAAAGAAAGAAAGAAAGAAAGAAAGGAAGGAAGGAAGGAAGGAAGAAAGGATGGAAGGAGAAGAAGAGGGGAGTAGGTGCAGGGGGAAAGATGAGATAAACATTCAAAGAAGAAAGAGGAGAAGGAAGAAAACTGAATGTTCAAAAATTATTTAAATATAATGAAGACAAATTAAGACTGTGTTCAAAGGAATACATAAAATCTTATGGCTAAGAAAAGGCATCCTGTGAGTAGTACACATTTTCCAGGATCACAGTGAATGTGAGTTTTACTCCTCTCAAATCAATAATTTTACATTAAATTTATATTTAACTTTTGAATTTATTTTATTTCTTTTTATTTTATTTATATGGGTGTTTTTCTCACATGTGCATGCATGACTGCTGTCTGTAGAGGTCAGAAAACAACATTAGATATCCTGGGACTGGATTTACAGATACTTGTGAGCTGTCATGTGGATACTGGGAATCAAACTGGACTCCTCTGTGAGAACAAGCAGTGATCTTACTCACTAAGCTGTCTCTCCAGCTCCTCGATTTAGGTTTAAACTTATCTAATTTAAGATCCTGACATTGTCTTCCCTTTCACTGTTCTTCAGGCTACACTTGATGGCTCGCAATCCTCTGCTCTGTATGCATCCTCCGTTGTTGGTCCTCAAACTTGAATCTGCATCCAAGTTCCCTTGAGCACAGTTACAAAACAGCACTGGCCCTGTTCCCAGAGATTCTGATTCAGGGGGTTTTGAATGAGGCTTGTCACATTCTGACACTCCTGAGACTGCCAATAAAGTTATTCCTCAAGGTGAAAAGCCAGTGACTAACAGACTAGAACTGGCCATGGGGAAGCCAATAATTTGGATAGAGAAAGTACACAGGAAGAAAAGTGTGAGGACTTGAATTTGGTGCTTCCGTGTGGTTTTGGGACAAGTGAAGAGACATAACTCTTGCTGGGTCTCAGACCAAAAAGCAAGGTTAGCTGCTTGCTTCTCAGCTTCTCTGATCTAGTGAATTTTCACCATCAAATAGAATGGTAGTCACTTAGTTTAAAAGGTTAAATGTACACATCATGCCTGCATTAGAACCTGGGTCCCAGAACTGTGAAGGCTTCCAGATCTGAGTCATCTACAGGATGTTAACTGTGGGGCATTGGTGACCCAGATGATAATTAAAATATCAGTAGACTCATGGGCAGCCACTAAGCAGACAGACAAACATCAAGATTTTGTATTAATTAGTTTTCTCATTGCTATGAAAAACATCTGCTAAAATGATTTATTAAAGGAAAATTTTCTTTTGTTTCACAGTCTGAGTATATACTTTTTAGCAAGTGAAATACGGTAGAAAGGGTGGGAGTCAGCTGCCTCAACAACCACGTGGCAGCCCACAACCATCTATAATGGCATCTGATACCCTCTTCTGTCATGCAGGCATACATGCAAATAGAGTATTCATATATCTGTTACTTTTCCCTTTAGATTTCACAAAGCAAATGGACCCAATCCCCATCTATCTGTAGACTTGTACTCCACCCCTTGAAGCCTTATGTCCATGTCCTGGGACCTTGATCAGACGAATGCAGAGAGAGGGAGTAGCTGTCTCTAGCATTTGAACTCTTGTCTCCTTCTATTGCTCTTCTTTTCTGGAGAATTTTGTTGCATTTTATAATAAAGTAGTCCCACACTAGCCAAGAATGGAGTGTAACAAAGTTTATTTAACAGGGGTGAACTCACAGACAGGGTAGCAATCCACAGTCCTCTGCAGGCACTGGGAACTGGAGCCTAATCAGCAGCCAAGAGGCCCAGGCATGCTTTACATTTGCATTTATAATACATGATGCCATGCTCAAAATGGGCTGGTATCTTAAAGGGTATTGTCTGAAAAAGCTCATGCAACAGAATCTTTCATTCTGTTATCATCACTCATTCTTCTCTAATGAGTGTTCTCATTTTTCATGCCCCTTAGCATTGGAGAATTTTAGAACTCTAACAGCTGAGAAAAGTATAAATACTAAGCAATTAAAAATATGCTTTAAATTTAACTTGAGAGTGTTTTTAAGGTTGACTTTATAGAGTAAACAACAAATTTGAAAGTAATTAACCTGAATTTAATTTGGCTACAACCCATCTCTCTTGAAATGCAAACATTGTCAACTGAGCAAAACACAGTAAGTTAACATATACATTAATGTACAACTAACTTTCGACGTAGTTGGAAATATAAACTAGCTGGGTGGTGGTGGTGCATACCTTTAATCCCAGCACTCAAGAGGCAGAGT
This sequence comes from Chionomys nivalis, assembly GCF_950005125.1. Lineage (NCBI taxonomy): Eukaryota > Metazoa > Chordata > Mammalia > Rodentia > Cricetidae > Chionomys > Chionomys nivalis. The sequence continues at coordinate 43,624,485 of NC_080101.1, read as the reverse complement.
TAGGCAGATCTCTGTGAGTTTGAGACCATCTTTGTCTGAGGAGTGAGTTTACAGAACAGGCTTCAAACCTACACAGAGAAACCCTGTCTTGAACAACCAAAAGAACTGCAGATAGACTGCTGCAATACCTACCCCTATCCATCAAATCCCACAAGCTACAATGCCCCCAAACTGGACTATCCTCCTGCAACCTTCGTGGAACTCCGAAGTACAGCTTGCTATAATACAGAGAGAACCAGGAGGGGAGTGACCAGCCGCCAGGCAGGATACCATACTCTCTAGGCCCTCCATACTGGAGCAGAACCCCAGGTCTCTCCCCCACCTGCCTTAGCTTATCTAGCCAGCCAGCAAAAGAATTTCCTGCTGAGAGGACAAAGAGAGGAACTCTAAAGCACAAGCTGTGACTGCACAGAGTAGACCAGAACATGAACTGGAGAGCAGACCAAGAGAGCAAACTAAGAGAGACCTCAGTGGCTCCCTTAGACACAGACATTGACAGCACAGACCAGACCAAGAACAATTCCAAAAGACTCAGTCAGCCACTGCAAGAATTGGACCAAGACACAAAGGCACTGCCGGCACCAATTGGAAGAAGAGATGGGTAGGCCCCAATGCAAGAATTCATCCAACAACCTAAAAAGCAATATGGTAACACCAGAACCCAGTGGTCATAAAACAGGAAGACTTGATCATCCTAACCCAGAAGAAGCGGAAGAAAATGATTTTAAAAGTAACTTTATGAAGATGGAGACCTTTAAACAAAATGAAAGATTCCCTTAAAGAAATGGAGGAAAAGACAAAAGAATATTAAAATAAATTAATAAATCCCTCAAAAAAAAAAACAAGAAAACCAAGAAAAAACGATCAAAGGGGTGAAGAAAACAGTTTAAGACTTGAAGACTGAAATAAAGGCAATAAAGAAAACACAAATGGAGAAAATTCATGGTATAGAAAATCTGGGAAAACAAACAGGAACTAGAGAGGCAAGTATAACCAACCAAATACAGGAGAGGAAAGAGAAACTCTTAGGGGTTGAAGACACTTTAGAGAAAATCTATTCATTGGTGAAAAAAAACACTAAATCCAACAAATTCACAAAATTTCCAGGAAATCTGGGACACCATGAAAAAAAACAAACCTCAGAATAATAGGGATAGAAGAAGAAGAAAAACTCCAACAAAGACACAGAAAATATATTCAACATAATCATAGAAGAAAACTTCCCCAATCTAAAGAAGGATATACCTATGAAGGTACAAGAAGCTTACAAAACACCAAATAGACTGGATCAAAAGAAAATCCCCTCGCCATATAATAATCAAAATGCAAAACATAAAGAATAAATAAAAAATATTAAGAGCTGCAAAGGAAAAGTGTTAAGTAACATATAAAGGTAGACCTATCTGAATTACTCCCAACTTCTCAAAGGAAACGATGAAAGCCAAAAGGTCCTGGGCAGATGTGCTGCAGACACTAAGAGACCACATATGCAAAGCCCAGACCACATATGCAATTCCCAGCAAAGCTTCAATCACCATCAATGGAGAAAACAAGATAGTCCATGAAAAAAAACAGATTTAAACAATGCATATACACAAACCCTGATGGAGGAAGGTCATTGGTTAAATAATAAAGAAACTGCTTGGCCCTCATAGGTTAGAACATAGGTGGGTGGAGTAAACAAAACAGAATGCTGGGAGGAAGAGGAAGTGAGCTCAGATGCAGGGCAGCTCCTCTCAGAGCCAGACTCGATAGCTCTCCTCTCTGGAGCAGATGCGATGAAGCTCCAACCCAGGATGGACATAGGCTAGAATCTTCCCAGTAAGCGCACCTTGGGGTGCTACACACATTATTAGAAATGGGCTAGTCCAGGTGTGAGAGTTAGCCGAGAAGAGGCTAGATATAATGGGCCAAGCAGTGTTTAAAAGAATACAGTTTGTGTGTTGTTATTTTGGGGCATAAGCTAGCCAGGCAACCAGGAGCTGGGGTGGCAGGAATACAGTCTGCAGCTCCTACTACAAAACCCAACCTTATAGAGAGTACTAGAAGGAAAACCAGAACCCAATGAAGCTAACTACACCCTCAAAAAAAACAGGCAACAGATAACCTCACACCAGCAAACCCCAAAGAATGGAAACACACAAACACTACCACCAAAAATAACAGGAATTAAAAACCACTTGTACTTAATATTTCTTAATATCAATGGACTCAATTTACATATAAAAGGACACAGATTAAGAGAATGGATACAAAAACAGGATTCACCTTCTGCTTTATATAAGAAGCACACCTCAACCTCAAAGACTGACATTACCTTGGAGTAAAGGGTTGGGAAAAGGTTTTTCAACCAAATGGACCTAAGAAACAAGTTGGTGTAACTATCCTAATATCTAACAAAATAGATTTCAAACTAAAATCAATCAGAAGAGATGGAGAAGGACACTTTATGTGGAAAACATAAAAAAGCACAATTTTCTGGATATATACCACATGCCAAAATTAAATCAAGACCAGGTGAACAATTTAAATAGATCTTTAAACTGCAAATAAATAGAAGCAGTCATCAATAGCCTACCAACCAAAATAAGCCCAGAGCTGGATGGTTTCAGTGCAGAATTATGCCAGAACTTCCAAGAAGAGCTAATACCTATACTCTTCAAAATATTCCATATAATAGAAACCGAAGGAACATTGCCAAACTCTTTTTATGAGGCTACAGGTACCCTGATACTGAAACCACACAAAACTCAAACAAAAAAGAAAATTACAGACCAATCTCATCCATGAACATAGATGCAAGAATACTCAATAAAATACTGGAAAACCAAATCCAAGAACACATCAAAAAAAAAAAATCATCCAACATAATCACGTCAGCTTCTTCCCAGAGAGTCAGGAATGGTTAAACATAAGAAAATCTACCAATGTAATCAATCGTAAAAATAAACTGAAAGAGAAAAACCATATGATCATTTCATAAGATGCTGAAAAAGCACTCAATAAAATCTAACACTGTTCCCTTCATGATAAAGGTCTTGGAGAGATCAAGGATACAAGAAACATATCTAAACATAATAAGAGCAATATACAGCAAGCTGACAGCAAACATCAAATTAAATGGAGAGAAACTCAAAGCGATTCCACTAAAATTAGGAACAAAAAAAAAGCTGTCCACTCTCTCTGTATCTATTCAACATAATTCTTTAAGTTCTGGCTATAGAAATAAGACAACAAAAGGAGATCAAGAAGATTTAAATAAGAAAGGAAGAAGTCAAACTTTCATTATTTGCAGATGGTAAGATAGTATATATTAGTGACCCCAAAAACTCTATCAGGAACTCCTAAAGCTGATAAATTCCTTCAGTAATGTGACAGAATACAAGATCAACTCAAAAAAACCCACTATCCCTCCTATATACAAATGATAAAGAAGCTGAGAAAGAAATCAAAGAAACATCAACTTTTACAATAGCCATAAATAACATAAAATATCTTGAGGTAATACTAATGAAAGAAGTGAAACACATATTGGAAAAGAACTTTGAGTCTTTGAAGAAAGAAATTGAAGAAGATACCAAAAAATGGAAAGATCTCCCATGTTTTAGTATAGGTAGGATCAAAATTATAAAAATGGTAATCCTAACAAATGCAATCTATAGATTCAATGCAATTCCCATCAAAATCCTAACACAATTATTCACAGGCCTTTAAAGAACAATAATCAACTTCACATGGAAAATCAAAAAATACAGAATAGCAAAAGCAATCCTGTACAAAAAAGAAACTTCCAGAAGCATCACCATCCCTGACATCAAGCCCTATTCCAAAGCTGCAGTAAGGAAAACAGCTTGGTATTGGAATAAAAACAAAGAGGTTGACCAATGAAATCAAATTGAAGACCTGGATATTATTCAACACTCCTACAAACACCTATTTCTGACAATGGAAAAAAAGAAAAAAAGACCTCAATATAAATCTGACCACACTGAACATGATAGAAGAGAAAAAGGAAGTAACCTTCAATGCATGGGCACAGAAGACAACTTCCTAAATATAACACCAGTAGCACAGACACTGAGAAAAACAATAAATAAATGAGACCTCCTGAAACTGAAAAGGTTCTGGAAAGCAAAAAACAGAGTCAATAAGACAAAAAGGCAGCCTACTGAATGGGAAAAGATCTTTACACAGCCCACATCAGACGGAGGATTGACCTACAAATATATATGTAGAACTCCAGAAACTAGGCATAAATTCCAAGTAACCCAATTAAAAATGGGATACAGTACTAAACAGAGAATTCTCAACAGAAGAATCTCAAATGGCCAAACGACACTTAAGGAAATGTTCAACATCCTTAGCCATCAGGGAAATGCAAATCAAAACAACTTTGAGATTCCATCTTACACCAGTCAGAGGGCTTATGCTGGAGAGGATGTGGAGTAAAGGGAACGTTTCTCCATTGCTGGTGGGAATGCAAACTTGTACAACCACTTTGGAAATCAGTATGGCAGTTTATCACAAAATTGGCAATCAACCTACCTCAGGATCCAGCAATACCACTCTTGGGCATATACCCAAAAGATGCTCAATTATACTACAAAGACATCTGTTCAACTATGTTCATACCAACCTTATTTGTAATAGTCAGAAATTGAAGATAACTATATGTTCCTCAACTGAAGTATGGATAATAAAAATGGGGCACATTTATACATTAGATTACTACTCAGTGTTAAAAACAAGAAAAAAACAATGACATCTTGAAATTTGCATGCAAATAGATGGAACTATAAAACACCTTCCTGAGTGTGGTAACCCAGATCAAAAATATGAATACAATATGTACTCATTCATAGGTGGATGCTAGCTATAAACAAAGGATATTGAGCCTATAGTTCATGATCCTAGAGAAGCTATGTAACAAGGTGAACCCCAAGAAAAATGTATATAGGACCACCTGGAAATCTGAAATAGACAAGATCACCTGACAAAATTGGGAACATAAGGATGGGAGGAGTGTCGCGGCCCCCCTCGTCCAGCAAGGGTGACGCGACCACCGGAGCTCTTCTCACTGCAGTTTTATTCAGGACCTTTTGACAATTGTAAAATCTCTCTTTCTCCCTCTCTCTCTCTCCCTCTGGGCAAACCTCTCCCAGCCCTTAAGTAGGCATGGGACGCCAACCTCAGATTGCCAGGTGGGCACTGCCCATAGGTTCACGCATATGCAAGCAGCTGACAGTCATTGTGTGATAATAGCATAAGTCAGTACTCGCTTTCGGGATCGCAGAGGGCGGGAGCCAGCACCATCAGGTGCGACTCCACGCAGCTCTCTACACATAGCCATCAGGTGTGACTCCACAGGGCTCTCTACAGAGGAGAAGGAAGGGTGTAAGGGGAAGAGGAGGGGAGAAGGGGAGGGGTGAGGAAAACTTAAGGGAGCAGGATAGTCAAGATGGAGAAAGTACAGAGATAAGAGCGAGGGAAGACCCTAGATAAGAACTAGGGATGAGATAATGGCTCAGCATGGGTCACAACAGAGATCAGAGTGACATTAAAAAGTGATGGCAACTCATCTACCAACCATATAACCTGGCCGTGCCCAGCAGGATTTCCTGAGACAAGCAGCCGCGCTAATCTCCCATAGCGACAAAAGCCCCCAGAATAGATTACCATTGCTGGGAATATGCCTACACCCTCTTGTTCAATATGATCGCCACTGACCACACGTGACTCCTGAAGAATCCGGCACATGCCTACAGCTGACAAGGAGCTGAACTCTTACTTTTATTAATTTATTTGTTTACATTGACTGATTGATGGGGCTTGGTGTCTCGTGTGCAATAAATAGTGCATGTGAAAGAGATATATTGATTGAGGGAGCCATTATGGGGCTAGCAAGAAACCTGGTTCTAGAGAAATTTCTAGGAATCCACAAGGATGACCCCATCTAAGACCCTGGCAATAGAGGAGAGGGTGCCTGAGCTGTTTTTTCCCTGTAGTCAGACCGATGAATATCTTAAATATCACAATAGAAACTTCACCCAGCAACTGGTGGAAACAGAGGCAGAGACCCACATCAGAGCACTGGACTGAGCTCCCAAAGTCCAGCTGAAGAGTGAGAGGAATGAGAATACGAGCAAAGAGATCTTGACAGTGGTGGGACACCCATTGAAACAGTCTACCTTAGCTAATGGGAGTTCACCAACACCAGTCAGACTGGGAAGGTACAAGGATAGGACCAAACTATTCCCTCTGAATGTGGTTGACAGTTGCATGGCTGGGGCAGACTGTAGGGTCACTGGCAGCGGCACCAGGATTTATCACTGCTGCTTGTACTGGCTGTTTGGGAACCCCGTCTTTTTGGATGGATACTTTGCTCAGCCTAGATTTAGTATGAAGGGCCTTGGACCTTCCCCAAATCAATGTGCCTTACCCTCTCTGAGGAGTGAATGGGGGTGGGGTGGGGAAGTAATTGAAGTAAGTGGAGGGAATGGGAGGAGGGGAGGAAGTGGGAACTTGGATTGGTATGTATAATGAAAAAAGATAGTTTGTTTTCTTTTTTAGAAAAGTAAAAAAAAAATTAGTAGAAAAAAGAAAAATTTCAAAATGAGCAACCCCCCCCAAAAAACAAACTAACAAAAAAATAAATAAATAATGTCTCACTCTGGGCCCTGGTTGTTGTACATGCCTTTATTCCCAGTACTCGGGAAGAAGAAACAGGTAGATCTCTGTGAGTTCAAGGCCAGCCTGCTCTATGGAGTCACTTCCAAGACAGCCAAGGCTATACAAAGAAATATTGTCTCAAAACAAAAGAAAACAAAACAAAATTTGAAAAATTGATTTTAAAAAAGTCCCCCTCTGTTGTTCCTCATGAAAACCCACACACAAAGATGATTTGTGCTCATATTTCACACAGTAGCCTAGAAGCAAGACAACGTGGCTAAGGTTTATGGTGTGCTAGGGCAATCAGAGCTTAGTTTAGAATTAGGGTAAATAATGCTGGTGAACAGTGGGGGCTCATATTGCAAAGTCAAGGCGCTGCCTATACTCAGACATCCCTAGGAGCAGTGTATCTGTCAAGTCGTGCACCTGCAAGAAGTAAAGGGACCTAGGAGACTTTTGGGAAAGCCCTGTATGAGGAGAAGATTCAGACAAAGGGACCACAGGAGTGACGTCACTTCCTTAACAATGACATAACAATGCAGAACCATGCAACCAGGCAGCCAGCTGCTTAGAGACAGCCCAGCAAACTCACTTGTCTTGAGACAGCAGAGGAAACAGGATACTGTTCTGTTGTTTTCAGATTACTGGAGGCTCAGACCTCAAGAAAGACCAAAGTGGAGGCCACGGTGGAGGCCATGGTGGTCCCCTGAGATGCCGGGTTCACTCCTGGCTCGAGCACCTCTGGACATTTGGTCAGAAAAAAACAAACTGGAAGTAAGGGCAGCCAGGGCCACACAGACCCAGTTGAGAAGGAGTCTGACCCAAAGGAACTGAAAGCGTCTGTCCCAAAGGACCCAAAGGAGTCTTTCCCAAAGTACCCAAAAGAGGCTCCCCCAAAGGGCCCAAAGCAGTCTGCCCCAAAGAGCCTGAAGGAGTCCAGTTTCAACACGCTGGAAGAAGTGATGAATAACCTGGTGACTTCCGTGCAGGTTGGGTACCACAACTTTCTTACTGCCTTTCTGTGCATAGACCCAATGTATATACCATCAACCAGGTGCTCCACCTGCTCTTTAAGCGGTACACAAACTTCTGCCTTGACTGTGAAGAGGATGAAGAAGAACACCATCTGTACTCTCCTGCACTCATGGATTGATGAGTTCCCTGAGGATTTTTCCAAGACTTAGACCTATCCATTCTGAAGAAGGTGAAGAACTATTTGATTTTGAGCATGCCCTACTCAGATCTTCTTGTTCGTGGATACCAAGTTACAGGCAAAAGTGGCCAGTGATTCAGAGGACAGCGAATGAAGAAGTCCCAGATCCGGAGAGCTGCAAGTAGACAGAATAATGGCATAGCCTTAGATCATGGAAGTATGTGATACAAAAAAATTTATGAATCTGAACTAATGTGCATTGCTAATTGTGCTGGATAGTTCTATGTCAACTCAATACACATTAAAGTCATCAGAGAGGAGGGAACCTCAATTTGAAAAAGAGTCTCCATATATCAGACTGTAGGCAAGTCTTAAGGTATTCATTTTAATCAGTGATTGATGGGGGAGGGCCCAGCCCATTATGGCTCATACTATCCCTAGACTGGTGGCCCTAGGTTCTTTAAGAACACAGGTGGAGCAAACTATGAGAGGCAAAAACCATCCAGCAGGTCTCTATCGCCTCTGCATCAGCTCTTGCTTCCAGGTTCCTGCTCTGTTTGAGTTCTTGTCCTGACTTCCTTCAGTGATGAATAGTGACGTGGAACCATAAACCCTTTCCTCCCCATGTTGCTTTGAATACTGCTTCATCACAGCAATAGTAACCCAAAGACACTAGTAATGGTAACAAAATGGTCAATAAATATCTTTATTGAATTAGATGAATTATTCCCCTAAAATTCCAAACCCTTGAGTTAATTGGGAGAGGTTGGTCAAAGTTTAGGAATGAGAAACCATTTGGAGAACAGAGATGATTATATCAAGTTAAAAAAAATATCAGCATTACAAACACTGCAGAATCCCACTCACATGTGGAAGGTAAGAGTTGATTTCACAGAGTCATAATTACCAGTGCCTGGATAGAGCCGTAGAGGGTGGGAAAAGAACACCGGTAAATACATGAGTGTGTTTGATAGAAGTGATTTCTTTCAACTTTTATTTTTACTTTATATTATTTTTTTCTATTTTTAAAATGTTTTTAATTGAAATAGAACTGTATCACTTTATCCTCTCTTTTTCCTCCCTTTGGTTGATTTTCAGTGTTCTATATCCCTGTAACACAAGTATAGTTGACCAAAAATTTAATTGTATTTTTAGGAGAGAGAATTTTAATGTTTCCCCAAAAAGGAACTGATAGATAGATAATCAGATAATTATCTGATATAATCAGCAGATAATCCAGTTTCCATGAGCTACTCTTTGCGTACTGTATTTATATACTCAAGTAGCATGTTGTATCCTAGAAATATTTATGGTTACTACATTTCAATTAAAAATTTAAATGAAAGTAAAAGATTGATAGCCGTGCAGAACTTGTTTGGAAACAAAACTCTAAAATCTTTTTTAAAAAGGGAACAAAAGCCTAACAATGTAATGATCTCATATTTCAGTACTGAATCAAAAGAAGCAGAAAATTATGATCTATGCAAAGAGAGGGCAGAAAATAAGCAAAAGATGTTTTCTAAGGAGTCGGAGGATATTGCATCCTGAATACAGGTGGGAAGATTAGCCCCAGCTTGACAGAATTCTTCAGTCTAGCAAAAGTAAAGAATTTGGGAAACCTTATAATGAAGGTAATGATTTCAGTCAGTAGAGACTTCTTCCTCACAAAAACGTTTTGCTCTTTTTTTTATTTATAAATTTGGTCTTTGCTGCGTGATCTGAGAAGCTGCTCTATGGATGTAGAGAAAGAGTTGGCAGAGAATCAGAACAGAATTACGAGTAAATATTGGCCTCCCACTTAAAGCCTGGGGACATGCTCACAAAGTCCCTGTCTAAAAAGATGTAGGGTTTCCCTAGAGGGAGATATATTAAGTATTTTCTCATCACTGTGAAAAAAAGTATCCAGCAAAAAGAACATAAGTGAAGAAGAATTATATTTGGCTTACAGTTTAAAGAGATGAAATCAAGCTTGATGGAGGACCATGGCACAGAAGCAGGAGATAGTGACATTGCATCTACAGAAAGGAAGGCAAGAGCTATGAAAGTTGTGCTTAGTTTTCTATCTTTTATTCAGTTTAGGGTCCTCATCCATAAAATTGTATCCCCATATTTAGGGTGGGTCTTTTTACCTCAATTTACCTAATCTAGACAATCCTTCATAGTCATGCCCAGAGATTTGTTTCTATGATGCTTTTAATTTCAATCAAATTGAAAATCGAGATTAGCTATCATCAACTTTACACCCAAACATACTACCCTTTAGCCCATACTGTCCATTTTTTTACCCCTTTGAGCTTATGGTCATTTCATAATTCAAACTTTACTCATCCCAAATTCAAAAGCCCCTCCCCCAGTCTTTAGTAATTTCAATACTGATGAAAGTAAAAAGAATCTCTTCTGAGGCTCAAGGTAAACTTTTAACTGTGCATCTCTATAACCCCTCAAAAACATATTATTAACATACATACAAAGAAAAATGAATGGGTTCAGCAGACTATAGACATAAATATGGATATATTTGTGAATATACACATACATATATGTTTATAACAAATATAATAAAAGAAATAGAAGCTATCAACTTAAGAATGGCAAATATATGGGCGAGGTTTGATGGGGAAAGGTAGGATGGTCTGGAGGGAAGAAATAGAAAGAGTGATATAATCTATTTCAATTCAAATATTAAAGAAAAATTATGTAGCTCTAATATACAATGACACACAATAAACATTCTCATTCTAAAGAGAAGAATTGGGAAAACAGCATGGAAAGATGGGGTCAAAGCAAGACTCAGTGCCAGCAGGGCAACATCAAACCCTGCAGATCTGAGCATTTCACAAAGCATCTAGGGTCCATGATAGAATTATATGGGTTCTAAAAGATAGGTCAGTCTACCTTTCCAGTTCTTCTACATTCAATATTCACAACCTCTTTTTTTTATCTGGATGGAAGGATTAGCTTCAGATATTATAGGAAATATTTCTCCAATCGTGTAAGTGTGGAGAATATAGAGAACATAGCAAAGTCCATTTAGCATCAGTTAAGTCTTGTTTGAAAATTCTATAATTTTTTTTTCTTTTTTTTTGTTAGTTTTTTTTTAATTTATTAAAGATTTCTGCCTTCTCCCTGCCACCACCTCCCATTTCCCTCCCCCTCCCCCAACAAGTTCCCCTCCCTCATCATCTCTAAGAGTAATCCGGGTTCCCTGCCCTGTGGGAAGTCCAAGGACCACCCACCTCCATCCAGGTCTAGTAAGGTGAGCATCCAAACTGCCTAGGCTCCCACAAAGCCAGTACGTGCAGTAGGATCAAAAACCCATTGCCATTGTTCTTGAGTTCTCAGTAGTCCTCATTGTCCATTATGTTCAGCAAGTCCGGTTTTATCCCATGCTTTTTCAGACCCAGGCCAGCTGGCCTTGGTGAGTTCCTGATAGAACAACCCCATTGTCTTAGTGTGTGGGTGCACCCCTCGCGGTCCTGAGTTCCTTGCTCGTGCTCTGTCTCCTGCTCTTGATTTGGACCTTGAGATTTCAGTCCGGTGCTCCAATGTGGGTCTTTGTCTCTGTCTCCTTTCATCGCCTAAATGTTTTTCTTAGGGTTCACCTTCTTAATTAGCTTGTCTAGGATCATGCATAATAGGCTCAACGTCCCCTATTCATGGCTAGAAACCAAATATGAGTGAGTACATCCCATGTTCCTCTTTTTGGGTCTGGCTCACCTCACTCAGTATAGTGTTTTCTATTTCCGTCCATTTGCCTGCAAAATTCAGGAAGTCATCGTTTTTTACTGCTGAGTAATACTCTAATATGTATATATTCCATACTTTCTTCATCCATTCTTCCATTGAAGGGCATCTAGGTTGTTTCCAGGTTCTGGCTATTACAAACAATGCTGCTATGAACATAGTTGAGCATATACTTTTGTTGTATGATAGGGCATTTCTTGGGTATATTCCCAAGAGTGGTATTGCTGGGTCCAGGGGTAGGTGGATCCCGAAATTCCTGAGAAACCGCCATACTGTTTTCCAAAGTGATTGCACAAGTTTGCATTCCCACCAGCAATGGATGAGTGTACCCCTTTCTCCACAACCTCTCCAGCAAGGACTATCATTGGTGTTTTTTATTTTAGCCATTCTGACTGGTGTAAGATGGTATCTTAAAGTTGTCTTGATTTGCATTTCCCTGATCGCCAAGGAAGTTGAGCATGTCCTTAAATGTCTTTTGGCCATTCGCACTTCTTCTGTTGAGAATTCTCTGTTCAGCGCAGTGCCCCATTTTTTAATTGGGTTGATTAGCCCTTTACGGTCTACTTTCTTGAGTTCTCTATATATTTTGGAGATCAGACCTTTGTCTGTTGTGGGGTTGGTGAAGATCTTCTCCCAGTCAGTGGGTTGCCTTTTTGTCTTAGTGACAGTGTCCTTTGCTTTACAGAAGCTTCTCAGTCTCAGGAGGTCCCATTTATTCAATGATGCCCTTAATGTCTGTGCTGCTGGGGTTGTACGTAGGAAGTGTTCTCCTGTGCCCAGGAGTTGTAGAGTACTTCCCACTTTCTCTTCTATCAGGTTCAGTGTGTTTGTACTGATATTGAGATCTTTAATCCATTTAGACTTGAGTTTTGAGCATGGTGATAGATATGGATCTATTTTCATTCTTCTACAGGCTGACATCCAGTTTTGCCAGCACCATTTGTTAAAGATGCTCTCTTTTTTCCATTGTATGCTTTTAGCTCCTTTATCAAAAATCAGGTGTTCATAGGTTTGTGGGTTAAAGCTAGGGTCTTCTATTCGATTCCATTGGTCAACTTCTCTGTTTCTATGCCAATACCAAGCTGTTTTCAATACTGTAGCTCTGTAATAGAGTTTGAAGTCAGGGATGGTAATGCCTCCCGACAATCCTTTATTGTATAAGATTGTTTTGGCTATCCTGGGTTTTTTGTTTTTCCATATAAAGTTGATTATTGTCTTCTCCAGATCTGTGAAGAATTTTGATGGGATTTTGATGGGAATTGCGTTGAATCTATAGATTGCTTTTGGTAGAATTGCCATTTTTACTATGTTGATCCTCCCAATCCAAGAGCAAGGGAGATCCTTCCATTTTCTGGTGTCCTCATCGATTTCTTTCTTCAAAGACTTAAAGTTCTTGTCAAATAGATCTTTCACGTCCTTGGTTAGAGTTACCCCAAGATATTTTATGCTATTTGTAGCTATCGTGAAAGGTGATGCTTCTCTGATTTCCCTCTCTGCTTCCTTATCCTTTGTGTATAGGAAGGCAACTGATTTTTTGGAGTTGATCTTGTATCCTGCCACATTCCCAAAGGTGTTTATCAGCTGTAGGAGTTCTTTGGTAGAGTTTTTTGGGTCGCTTATGTATACTATCATATCATCTGCAAATAACGAAAGCTTAACTTCTTCCTTTCCAATACGAATCCCCTTGATCCCCTTATGTTGTCTTATCGCTATTGCTAGAACTTCAAGCACTATATTGAAGAGGTATGGAGAGAGTGGACATCCTTGTCGTGTTCCTGATTTTAGTGGGATGGCTTTGAGTTTTTCTCCGTTTAATTTAATGTTGGCTGTCAGCTTGCTGTAGATAGCTTTTATTATTTTTAGGTATGATCCTTTTATCCCTAATCTCTCCAAGACCTTCATTATAAAGGGGTGTTGAATTTTGTCGAATGCTTTTTCAGCATCTAATGAAATGATCATATGGTTGTTTTCTTTCAGTTTATTTATATGGTGGATTACATTGATAGATTTGCGTATGTTGAACCAGCCCTGCATCTCTGGGATGAAGCCTACTTGATCATAATGGATAATTTTTCTGATGTGTTCTTGGATTCGGTTTGCCAGTACTTTATTGAGGATTTTTGCATCAATGTTCATGAGTGAGATAGGCCTGTAATTCTCTTTCTTGGTTGGGTCTTTATGTGGTTTTGGTATCAGGGTAATTGTAGCTTCATAAAAGGAATTTGGTAATGACTCTTCTGTTTCTATATTGTGAAATACATTAAGAAGTATAGGTATTAGCTCTTCTTGGAAGGTCTGGTAGAATTCTGCATTGAAACCATCTGGTCCTGGGCTTTTTTTGGAAGGGAGATTTTTGATAACAGTTTCTAATTCTTCGCGACTAACCGGACTATTTAGATCGTTCACCTGTTCTTGGTTTAGCTTTGGTATATGGTACTTATCTAAAAAAATGTCCATTTCTTTTGCATTTTCCAGTTTTGTGGCATACAGGCTTTTGTAGTAAGATCTAATGATTCTCTGAATTTCCTCTGTGTCTGTGGTTATGTCCCCCTTTTCATTTCTGATCTTATTTAATTGCGTGTTCTCTCTCTGTCGTTTGATTAGTTTGGATAGGGGTTTGTCAATCTTGTTGATTTTCTCCAAGAACCAGCTTTTTGTTTCATTGATTCTTTGGACTGTTTTCTGTGTTTCTATTTTGTTGATTTCCGCCCTCAGTTTGATTATTTCCAGTCTTCTACTCCTCCTGGGCATGTCTGCTTCTTTTTTTTCTAGAGCTTTCAGGTGTGCTGTTAAGTCCCCAATGTATGCTTTCTCCGTTTACTTTTTTTTTTTTTTGGTTTTTTTTTTTTTTTTTTTTTTTTTTTTTTGGTTTTTCGAGACAGGGTTTCTCTGTGGTTTTGGAGCCTGTCCTGGAACTAGCTCTGTAGACCAGACTGGTCTTGAACTCACAGAGATCCGCCTGCCTCTGCCTCCAAAGTGCTGGGATTAAAGGCGTGCGCCACCACCTCCCGGCTTTCTCCATTTTCTTTAAGTGGGCACTTAGTGCTATGAACTTTCCTCTTAGCACTGCTTTCATCGTGTCCCATAGGTTTGAGTATGTTGTCTCTTTATTTTCATTAAATTCCAGGAAGTCTTTAATTTCTTTCTTAATTTCTTCCTTGATCCAGGTGTGGTTCAGTAGTTGACTGTTCAGTTACCATGAGTTTGTTGGCTTTCTGGGGGTAGCATTGTTGTTGCCTTCTAACTTTAATCCATGGTGATCTGATAAGACACAGGTGGACACTGATATTTTTTTGTATCTGTGGAGGTTTCCTTTGTTTCCGAGTATGTGGTCAATTTTTGAGAAGGTTCCATGAGCTGCAGAGAAGAAGGTATATTCTTTCCTATTTGGGTGGAGTGTTCTATAGATGTCTGTTAAGTCCATTTGCTTCATTGCCTCCAACAATTCTCTTAATTCTCTATTAGGCTTCTGTCTGATTGACCTGTCCATTGGTGAGAGAGGTGTGTTGAAGTCTCCTACTACTAGTGTGTGTGGTTTAATGTCTGCCTTAAGTTCTAGTAATATTTCTTTTACATACATGGGTGCTTTTATATTAGGAGCGTAGATATTCAGGATTGAGACTTCATCGTGATGAATTGTTCCTGTTATGAGTATAAAGTGTCCATCTCGATCTCTTCTGATTGATTTTAGTTTGAAGTCCGTTTTGTTAGAAATTAGTATGGCCACACCTGCTTTTTTTTTAGGACCATTTGCTTGAAAAACCTTTTCCCAACCCTTTACTCTAAGTAGATGCCTGTCTTTGTGGTTGAGATGTGTTTCTTGTAAACAGCAGAATGTTGGATCCTGTTTTCGTATCCAGTCTCTTAGCCTGTGCCTTTTTATAGGTGAATTGAGACCATTAATATTAAGTGATATTAATGACCAGTGGTTGTTTGCTCCAGTTATTCTTATTGTTTTTGGTAGTAGAGTTTGTGTGTCTCCCTTCTTTGAGTTGTGCTGTTGAAGGGTCGCTAGATGCCTGAGTCATTGTAGGCAGTGTTAGCCATGTTGGATTCCTTGGGTTGTGATTTTCCTTCTATTACTTTCTGCAGGGCTGGATTTGTGGCTACGTATTGTTTAAATTTGTTCTTATCCTGGAATGTCTTGTTTTCTCCATTGATAGTGAATGATAGCTTGGCTGGGTATAGTAGTTTGGGTTTGCATCCGTGGTCTCTTAGTTTCTGCAGTACCTCTATCCAAGACCTTCTGGCTTTCATGGTTTCCATAGAGAAGTCAGGTGTAAGTCTGATCAGTTTACCTTTATAAGTTACTTGCCCTTTTTCCTTTGCAGCTCTTAATATTCTTTCTTTAATCTGTATATTTTGTGTTTTGATTATTATATGGCGAGGGGATGTTTTTCTTTGGTCCAGTCTGTTTGGTAGTTCTGTATGCTTCTTGAATATTCAAAGGAATTTCATTCTTTAGGTTGGGAAAGTTTTCTTCCATAATTTTGTTAAAAATATTTTATGTGCCTTTGAGTTGTGACTCTTCTCCTTCTTGTATCCCTATTATTCTTAGGTTTGGTCTTTTTATTGTGTCCCATAATTCCTGATTGTTTTGTGATGAGAATTTGTTGACTTTGCTGTTTTCTTTGATCAGTGCATTTATTTTCTCTATGGTGTCCTCAGAATCTGAGATTCTTTCTTCTATCTCTTGTATTCTATTGATTATGCTTGATTCTGTAGTCTCTGCTCGCTGACCTAGATTTTCCATATCCAGCTGGTCCTCAGTTTGTGTTTTCTTCCTTGCTTCCATTTCAATTTTCAATTCTTGAACTGTTTCCATTACTTGTTTGATCGTTTTTTCTTGGTTTCCCAGGGTATCATTCACATATTTACTCATTTCTTCAAACTTTTTGTTATACTTCTCATCCATTTCTATAAGGGCGTTTTTTACATGTTGTTTAAGGGACTCTATTGATTTCATAAAGTCAATTTTTTCCACTTCTTCTGTGTTAGGGTGTTCAAGTCCTTCTGATGTAAGATCATTGGGTTCTGGTGTTTTCATGTTGTTTTTCAGATTGTTAGGTGAATTCTTGCCTTGGCGCCTGCCCATCTCCTCCTATTGATGCTATCAAATGGGTCTTTTAAAGCAGGATCAGGTTTCCCTGCTGGGCCAGGGGCCTTGCTTACAAGATGCCCTGGCTCCGTTTCCTGTCTCCCACCGCGGGCCAAGATCCTTCTCACCACTCAGAAGGGTCTCCAGGAACAGGGCCAGGCTCCCCGTTCGCCAGGGATCCCGCCAACAAAAGACCCACCACTCTGTGGGCTAGCCACCAAAACAGAGAAACTCTCGCTGCCCTCTGTCCCGAGCTCCCGGCCCAGAGCCCAAACAGGCCAAACTGGGTGATCCCACAGCCCCGCGCAAGGGAGGGAGAGTGAAGAGGGCCCCCTGGGCACAACCTGGGATGGGCCAGGAAGAGAGAGGTCGCAGCAGAGGAGGTGCAGCACCGGCAGAGGGGACCAGCCCTCACAGACTAACCGAGGGGTCAAGGAGGTCTGGGAATGCCCCTGCTCTGTTTCCTGTGGCCGGCCCTGGGCGAAGAACACTCTCCCCACCCAGGAGTGTCTTCAGGGACAGGCCAGTGGATCTCGCCAATAAAAGGCCTCCCAATCTGCAGGTTAGGCCCCAAGAAACCTACTTGTTTTAATTGTAGTGGGACGATCTGCTCAGTGTGGGCCTCACTGTTTCATGCTTGGAGTATCCCACATCCGCCAGTCTCTGCCGCGTCTGCGCGCCGGTCTGTCTCCGCCGCGTGCGTCAGAAAATTCTATAATTTTTATAATTTAGGTCTTTGCTGTATGTCTGCATCATATATGCAGATTTCTTTATGAGATAGCCCATGGCTCTGGCATCTTCCTAGGGATCTCCATTATAACTTAGACTTCATCTCTTTGTAGTAGTTCCTCAGGACCTAATTACAGATACTCTGACCCTTCCAAACTTTATATGGCCTCAGTAACTCTCTATAACTGTGTTATGTGATTCCATGATACCCTTAATCTTGAATCTTTCAGGCCTGCTAAATCATCATCATGAATATGACACTTTTGTGTTCTACTGCCAATTTGCTATGGAGCCTGCCTCCTGGACCTCTGTGACAGGAGCCATTGGATGCTGAGCCTGGAGATACCTCCCTAAGCAGTTTCTTTTCATGAGCAAGCAACCTTTCCAATGGAGTTTATAGTATAGGCTCTGCTTCCAACTTAACTTGCATTTTCAGAAGTCTGAGCCTTTGATAGTTGGAGTCTTGACATCATTTCTATTATTTTACATTAAGGCAAGGGTTTCTATTTATCATGGCTGTTGTTCTGTGTTAAACAAGGTTTTATGCTTTTCATAGCGTCTTGTCTTAGCACACACCCTATTTACAACTTTGAACCTGCTTAAGCTCTCTTCTTTGACAAACTCTGTGTTGTTTCTGACTTTCTGCTCTCACATGCTGCTAATTTTCCCTGTAGACTTGGATAATGTTGGTCAGCAATAACCATGGCAAAACCTCAACCATTCCTCCTTGAAATTCCTCTATCAAACCAATTAGATCATTACTCCAGAATTCAATTTTACTCAAGTTCTCAAAGTTCTTCATTAATGATAATAAAGCCAGATTCTATGCCCAAGTACACACTTAATGTTTTTCTAGACCAGTTACCAACTGAGTCCTTGCTTCCTCAGAAACATTATGAGCCATGTTTCTACCATCTCTCATTTCTCTTGACTTTCTGTTCTTCCAAACTCTCTTCTTATAGTGTTAAAGAGTTTTTCTAGCCCAAAATTTCTGTTTTGCATTGCTCCTGAAAAACAGTTTCAAATGTCTAAGATCTCTGCTTATGATTATCACGATAGCTTCCTTTCTTGGTAATAATTTTCTGTATTAATTGCTTTTCTCATTGGTCTGGTAAAATATCTGACAAGGGAAAGCTTAAAGGAAAAAAGTTGAGCTTTAGCCTACAAGTTGTGTGGATAGAGTCCATTGTGGTGATAGGGCATAGCAGCAGTAGCAGGGGGCAGCTGATCACATTGTGTTCACAGTCAGGAAGCAGAGAATGAGGAATGCTTATGATCCATTTATTTTTGTCCCTTTCTTCTGCGTGGGATCCCTGAGCATGGAATGGTGCCACCCACATTTAGGTTGAACCATCCCATCTCAGTTAACTTTTCCTATGCAATCCCTGAGAGACTTGTTTACATGGTGATATTAAGTCCCCTGAAGCTGACAATCCCGATTAGCCATCATAGGAAAAAATGGTATGAACAATCTAGTGTGGAGCCAGCAGCAAGCTAGGTTGTAACATAAGTCATTCTATCAGTAAAGAAATCTCTGAAATTACAAACAGAAAGGAGCACTGTGAGGACAAGAGATTTTAGTAGCTAGGAAGCTGAGTAAGAGAGAACTGGAGATAAAGTTGAGGGGGTAGTGAAAAGTGTGAAGATTAGTGAAGAAAAACACTTCAGTCAGACCCTAAGCAATCGTGTGCATATTTTCCCTGATAAAGATCATTGGCTTTTTAGTCCATTATAGACCAATGTATAAGAAATTGAAAGATGTAGGATTAATGTTCTGCTATAAACTTTAAGAGCATAAAATCATCATTAGTTCAATGAAAGTGATATATATATATATATATATCATCTTTCTAAAATGGTAAGGACTTAGGTGGCTCAGAAAAATTATACATGACATTCCATTGTTTCTCTAAGTCTCTTTACAAAACTCAATAATCAAAAATAATTAAACATATCCTCTTAAATAAATACATGTAATTCATGCATAATAGAAGTCTCAAAAATCTTAAGTCACGGTTATAGTCTTAGTACTATTTCATATTATAATACAAATGTGTTTCTGTCAAAATTTCTGGTAAAGCATGTGAGGATGTAACTGAAAAAAGTGAGCATTTTGCTGGATTATAGTAGATTCCATTTAAATTTAATTTTTAAATATTATTTATCTTCTAACTGCTTAAAATAAATTTTAAATTTTCCATGTCAAAAAATATGAAATATGTATGTTCAAAAAATTGTTTTAGCTTCATCAGGCGATGAAAGAAGACAGAGACAGAGACCAACATTGGAGCACTGGACTGAAGTCTCACGATCCAAAGGAGGAGCAGAAGGAGAGTGAGCACGAGCAAGGAACTCAGGACGGCGAGGGGTGCACCCACACACTGAGGCAATGGGGATGATCTATCGGGAACTCACCAAGGCCAGCTGGCCGGGGACTGAAAAAGCATGGGACAAAACCGGTCTCGCTGAACATAATGGACAATGAGGACTACTGAGAACTGAAGAACAATGGCAATGGGTTCTTGATCCTATTGCATGTAATGGCTTTGTGGGAGCCCAGGTAGTTTGGATGCTCACCTTAATAGACCTGGATGGAGGTGGGTGGTCCTTGGACCTCCCACAGGGCAGAGAAACCTGCTTACTCTTTGGGCTGAGGAGGAAGGAAGACTTGATTGGGGGAGGGGGAGGGAATGGGAGGTGGTGGCGGGGAAGAGGCAGAAATCTTTAATAATTAAATCAATTAATTAATAAAAAAAATCAGCAAGAAAAAAAAAATAAAAAAAAAATAAAAAAAAATAAACTAGCAGAGAAGATAAGATAATGGAAAAAAAATTGTTTTAGTAGTTGCTAAAGAACTGACATTGTCATATGTTCAAGTTCATGATTCCTTGAAAATAATTTTTAATAATTACATTTTTAATTACTAATTTGAATAAGATAGAAGTTTTCATAAAGGTTTCATTAACACAAACAACTTTTCTCAGCTATATATTATTTTAATATTAATACTTGCCTTTAATTGTCTTTATTTCAATGTCAGTAAAATTGATAAACTAAGATGTAAATGCAAATTGGGCATGTATAATCAAACATTTATATCTTTAAAAGTTAATTATTACAGCACCACAGACATCTTTCTGGCAAAAATGACTTACTAGAATACACATGAAAGGGAGAATAGCAATAAACAGGACTGTATCACTCCAGGTACTGATAGATGTGAGGATATAACTCAAGTGGAACATGCTTTCAGTGTCATATCTCATAAGCATTTAAGTACAAATTCCATTGACCACACCTAACAGGGAAATAATTGACATGTATCAAAAGACAACTATTCTCACTCCGCTGCACTCAACAAACACACATTTTTTTGCATCTACTTTTTCCCCAGCACTGTGCAACCTGTGAGCAAAGGAAGGGTCAGTTTCTGAACACCAGCAGGGACAGAGACAGAACCTATGGAGTGAACTTGCCAAATTGAACATACTTGAATCATTTGTCATTGGTTCTGGCTTACAAATTTGAAATATTCATTGATTTTGATCATTACTTTGGTGAAAAGAGTCAAATCTGTTTACAAGCTCCTTAAACATTTGCAACAGTTTCTGAATTAGGGGGATTGTTTTCCACAAAGACCCAATTACTGTTTAGCTTTGTGTTTTGCAAATAATCCTGATCTCCCTGCTTCATGTGTCTATAGTAATTGCATCTGCACATAGCAGAATATATTAAATATTGCTAAACAAATGAAATAAACAATCAATAATTACTGAATATTAACATTTTAAAATATTTTTCCTGAGTTCTTCAGAGAGAGATACAAAATGATTGCATTATGCAAATGGAAAACAAATTATAATTATCTCAGATAAGATGCAATTATTCCGAGAGCCTAGCTGGTATGAATGAAGGGTCTGATTGAATTTGACCATTTTAGAAACATAATTTAGCGGATCTGCACCTGAATTGAGAAAAAATATTAAAGCAATTTATTGAAAATGTATAATTCTAGAATAACTCGAAACTGAAGTAGTGCCACTGGCCACGCAACACATCTTGTAAAAATTGTGACACAGGTAATACATTGCAGAAGATGGTGCCATTTGTTCCAGGGTCTCTTTCTGCCTTGCACAGAACCATCTTTTCATTCACCCAGTGTTAAGTCCTAATAGCTGGATTACACACACAAGCAGCCACCTTCCGTTTTTAGCAGTTTATACAACCCCCCGCCCCCAGCTTCCCAGCTTCCTGTTGGTGTAAATGTGGCTTACTGATTCTGTATGAATGCAGATTCCATGCTATGATCAGTATCTAACAGGACAACATTGCACACTGATTGTAGAACCTCTTACGAAAAATCGCATGCTCTCAAATCTGAGCAAGACGACCCCGCATGAGGAGGGTGCCAAAAGTCTGTCTCTATCCATTGCTGGATGACATCGCCCTGATGACAACCGGGCTAGGCATCAATCTGTTGACAGGAGATGGCCAGTTCAGGCTATGTATCTGCCACTGTTGGCATCTAAGCAGGAGTCCTCATTGCAGACTTCTGAGAGATTCCTTATTTCTATTTTATCGATTTCTGCTCTCAGTTTAATTATTTCCTTTCATCTCCATGCTTCTTTCTCTTCTAGAGCTTTCAGGTGTGCTGTTAAGTCACGGGTATGAGCTCTTTCAAGATTCTTCATGAAGGCACTTAGTGCTATGAACTTTCCTTTTAGCACTGCTTTCATTGTGTCCTGTAAATTTGGGTATGTTGTTCATTTTCATTGATTTCTAGGACATCTTTAACTTCTTTATTTCTTCCTTGACCCAGTGGTAACTCAGTAGAGAGTTGTTTGGTTTCCATGGATTTATTGGCTTTCTGCTGTTTCTGTTGTTTTTAAAATCCATCTTTAATCTATGGTGCTCTGATAAAATATAGAGGGTTATATCATATTTTTTATATGTGTTGAGATTTGCTTTGTAGTCGAGTAGATGGTCAATTTTGGAGAAAATTCTCTAATCTTAATCTTATCTCTATCTTAAATATTTCCCAATCTTAATCTTGATTTTATCTATAAGGTACCATGGAGAATTGGTGGGTAAGACTGAAGTAGCCAGGAGTCCCAGAGTCATCTTTGTCCCTATTGTCCCATTTCTCTTAGGGCTCTGCTCACAAGGTCTCTGTCAATCTGTTTAGATTGTAGCGTTGACCTGGAATCTGCTGACCCAGATCTGCCTTTCATAAGGAAGACACAACATGAAGGAGGACCTCCTTTAGAACAGGACAAAGGGCTCCTGTGAAGAAAATTCAGTTTAAAGATGAAATTCCTTTCATAGCTCAGTGGGAGTCTCTTTCCTCAAGAAGCCTGAGCCACTTCAGCAGTGTTAGGATGGCACAGCTGAACAGGCAAGATTTGCTGAACAGACTCTAAATTATTTTTTTCACAAAAGGCTGAGAGATGTGTTAGAACATGCAGAAATCTGAGTGCGATGGCACTATACACCAGTCACAAATGTCATTCCAATATCAATTTCAAATCATCTGGAAGACTTTTGGGAGTATGATTATTTACGTGAAAATTTATAATCTGAATAAATAATCTTTTCAAGATTTTTCTTCTTTGTGTATGTAAATAAGTAAGAAATATGACTGCACTGAAATAATTTATGGATGTCTTTCCCTGGTGTTATATATTGTTCTATAATACAAATTTATTGAATATGTAATAGTCTCTTTTATGGAAACAGAATAACCAAAACACTGGCAAACATATATTCTAATTATACATAGTTTCCTTCTTTCTCAGTTATACAGAAAGGCCTAGTACTGTCTTCATAGTATCTTTCCAGAAGACTTACATTTTCATTGAAATTCAGTTCTAAAAGTGCAATTTTATTGTTTGTCCAGATTTTAAAAAGCATTTTGATGAGTTCACTGAATTTATTTACTCAGAAAAAAAAACATTTTAAACAGGACCGTTACTTAATATACATGCACCAAGTAGTCTAGTCTTTAGAGAAACAGGGATTACCCACAACTTAAAGTAAAAGTATTAGTGTATTTTCTATGGCAGTCATATTATTTTATGTGCTTTGAGGTCAAGGCAAACAGACTAAATTTATAGAGACATAAAATTTGCAGTAAAACACTACTGTATCTGAATTTGTGAGTGGTATGATATGATGCCATGGACACAGGCCCATTGAGAGATAGGCTGAAATATAGTAAAGCCAAGTGAATGACTTCTGTGGGTTTTCCTAATTCCAGCAAGTGTCAAAAAAGGATCATTGCTATAGTAATTGGTATTATCATACCCAGAACAACAAAGGCTTTCAAAGCACCCTTTAGTCTGCAAAAGTCAGTTCCTCTATGCTTCCTGTTAGTAGTCAGTAGTCACAAAGATGGTAAAAATTCTTGCTTAATTATCTTTTTGACATTCTCTGAGAACAACTGAAAGAGAGACTTATAAAAGGAGTCAATTAACCTGTCCTATAAATTATACTCATCCAATTAAATCACAGCTAAAATATTATTGCCTTGCAATCAGTTGTTTGATGAAAGAAAGATAATTTCTATATGACGAAGAAAGCAGACAATAGAAAGTATTTTAGGATTTGTTTCTTTGCCTCTCCTGGTCCCTTTATGATATATGTCACTTATTTTCATAATTAATCTTATTTTCTGTTAAGTTATTCTTCCTCAGAATATAACCAAATTGTCTTCAAGCAGTCTACAGGAATCCAGAAGGTGTGTCTGAAGATAAAGACTTCCAGGAAGACTGTGCATTACTACATTTATTTGATTTGCATGTTTAAAACTATGAAAACCTATGGTCCTCACTTCATAATAAGAACGCTAGAGACTCAGAGTCGATGAAGCAGTGTATCCCATGACCTTGAAAACAGAGCAAGAGCCTAAGGGAAAGATGAAAATGACTGGACTGATTTAAAAAACGGGATATATATATATATATATATATATATATATATATATATATATATCCCTAATCAGTTTTCACTGTTGGAATTCCTCATTGCTGAGTTCTTCAAAGAGGCATAACCTTTCCCACTCCTCTAGTATAGCAGTCACTCTGGAGGTGGAGATTCCAGCCCCGTTCTGATTGATGGGCTTAGTCATGGGGCAGTTAATGTGTGTAACTTTCAGCCTATGAGCTGTAGTGCAAACTGCCAACTAGAAAAAACAGGGTCATAGTGCCTCCTTCTCAGCTGTGATTCGGTGGTGAGATCAAAGCAAGCCTCATACTAAAATGAACCACACTGTTTGATTTTTTTCCAATACTATTTTTTAAAAGTCCCTGTAGGTATTTAATTTCCTAAAATAAAATTGGTTCTACAGCAGAGAAAATATTTGAGCTTCAAAACTTCTCAAATCATTTTGCAACTTTTAAGAAAAACAAAAAACAAACGAATATAATTAAATGCATACATTAATATAGAGTTCTTTTAATAAATTATTATTATTATTGTTTTTTCGAGACAGGGTTTCTCTGTAGTTTTAGAGCCTGACCTGGCACTTGCTCTGTAGACCAGACTGGCCTCGAACCCACAGAGAGCCTCTGCCTCTCGAGTGCTTGGATTAAAGGTATGTACCACCACCGCCCAACTTAATAAATTATTTTTAAGGTTTATTTTATTTTTAATTATGTGCATGTTTGTGTGTGTGTGGTGTGTGTGTGTGTGTGTGTGTGAGAGAGAGAGAGAGAGAGAGAGAGAGAGAGAGAGAGAGAGAGAGAGAGAGAGAGAGAGAAAGAGGTGGGGGGAGAGACTGACATTGTATGGTTATGTATATGTGTGTGGGTATCAATAGAGGCCAGAAGAAAGTATTAGATCCTTGGGACCTGTAATGCTTAACACCAGAGCTGAAAAATGAACTCAGGTCTTCAGCAAGAATGTTCTTGACCACTTGGCCATCTTTTCAGTTCTGGTAAGTATTTTTATATGAAAACTGTGGCGGCGTAAATGAATGTAGACAGATTATATAGATATATACAGCTTTAATAAGGAAATAGACTTACAGGACCACAGGTTCCCGCGGAGAACAGGAAAAGAGGAGCAAAAGAAAGGGGCTGCTGGGATCACGCCCGGCAGATTTATCCGTAAACATTAGCCCAAGGCGAACACACCCCCAATGGGTGGGGCTATATCCCTACATCTCCCCCTTTTGTCTAAATAAGATAGAACTAAACCAAATGCAACTATATATGATAATAACAAGTAATAAATATAATAAACAATATTGAGAACAAAAGTTTTGTTAAACATTTTATCTCAAGGAGTCTAAATAACATAAAGAGTAACTACAATTATATAATCTTTAACTCTGTCAAAGATCTCAGAAGGGAATAAATATTACTTAACAATCGAGAGATATCCAAAATGTGCAACAATTGACAGAGACAACTGACTACCTGGGCAATCACCCAAAGTCTCGTTTGTAATGTTGAGTCAACCAACTTTGGCTAAGGCCTAACATAACTGGCATACCATTCTTAGAACTATCCTACCCTGTCTTGGCAGGATAAGACAATCCTGTTTTATCCACTTAGGGATATTTTGTATCTTTGTTAGAAGTTGAGGTATGGGCTTTTTTTAACCCAAAGGCCAGTTCTGCCAAGAAGACAAGCTCCCAGTGGAGTGTCTTTGGTGCTCAACGTTCTCTTGGGAGTAGAGTGGTGTTGTCAGGAGTAATTGTGTCTCTTTGGCACAGAAATTTTAGGTTAGATTAAAGGCCATTTTCTACAGCTCTTTGAAGAGGCTGAAGATCATACTATCTATATTAAATATAATCTTTATGTAACTAAAAGACCTGATTAACTTAAAAATAAATATGACAAACATATAATTCTCAATACCTATCTAACTTTGAAGACTAAAAGAATAAACAACTGTGCAATATATGAAGACAATGATCTTCAGCTGTAAACAATGTCATAATATCAGAGGTAGAAATGTACAATGTAATATGGTAGATGTATCAATACAATAAAGACAAAGTTATAAGCATACTCATACAAAAATAGAGGTAGGAACACTCACATTTAATATTTAATATATCAATATATAAGAAATAGTACCAATACAATTTTTTATAAACAATAATTTACAAATACCAATCATCCCATAAAATCAGTTAAAGATTTTCCCTTAGAACTCATTCTGAGAACAGAAGTATCTTTTTATAATAATGCATGTCATATTTTTCACATAGTCTCCAGTGTTTTAAGAGAAATAGCCTAACTGAACCTTAATTAAATATTGATAACCCACAAATTAGATTGTTTCAACATGCATGTCTTAGTTTGCTTTCTACTGCTGTGATAAATATCATGACCAAAGGCAAGTTGGAGAAGAAGGGCTTTCCTTGGCTCATATGTCTAGATCAATCACATTCCTTCACTGAGGAAAGAAGGCAAGGCAGAGATCTGTTGTCAGGAACTGAAGAAGAGACCACGGAGGAGCACTGCTTACTGGCTTACTTGAATGGCTTGCTTATGTTGCTTTCTCACAGTAGCCAGGAGCACCTGCCCAGGGGTGGCACCACCCATAGTAGGGTGGGCCTTCTCACCTTAAACATTAATCAAGAAAACACCCTAACAGGCCTACCTTCAGGCAAATCTGATGGGGGTACTTTCTCAATTGAGGTTTCATTTTACCATATTATTCTAGCTTGTACCAAGTTGATAATAATAATAATAGTAATAGTAGTAGTAGTAACCACCACAATGAGCATCTATCAATGAGCATGTAAGAAAGAATAAATATTTTTATTTGTTGCTATGCCATCAGAAGACTTTCAGTGCTTCAGACTTCCCAAAAGTCTTCATCTCTACAAAAGCACATTGTCATGTGTAATCAGAGTGCTTGTCCCAAATCTAATGACTCATATGATGACTTGGTACATTGAACTAGAAAAATATTCCCTCTCACAGAGACAAGCAAGAGAGCACTCACCACTCTCATAGCTCAGCATCAAAAACCCAGTGGAATCACAGCTTACAAATGGATGGAAACTTTTCACAGTTTTAGCAATTTAAGGAAGCTTTTAGTCCTGATTTCAACTTCTAACTAGCGAGTAAAATGACATGAGAGACAGATCCTCAGACTATAATAATAAAAACATGCCAGATAAACTGCAACATCAGCTAGCCAAGCTCGAAGAGCCTTATCAAACTTTGCTTCTCAGCATCAGCAATTAGAAAACCAACTGGAAGCATATATGAAAGGGCTGATTCTGCACACTGAACAACAGGTGGTACAAGATTGTGTTCTCTGGGAAAATTAAATTAACTTATGCAAGCTGCCATGAGGTTTTGCATGTTGGTTCCTTCAGAATTAGACGGTAGAGTTGCCTTTTGCTGGGCCCTGGCAACTGAATTGTTTGGGCATAGCATTGCAGACAGGGGATCTTTGAAGAGAAATGGGTGTGATAATATGCAAAGAATGTCAGCTGGGCACAATTGTGATGGTTTGTGGTGCTCATTCGTGGCCCCAGGATCTTCAAAGCAAAACCTGTTCTAGCGTATATGCTTCACTAGACACTCTGCCTTGTAGCAGAAAACTATGGCTGATTGGGAGCTCAGCAGGAAGGTCAAACTATCCTTAAGGAAAACAGTCTCAAACCACTCCAATCTGAAGATTAAGAAGAAGCTTGATAAGGAGCTATTTACTGCACACAAAACCAGCATCAGAACTTTAAAAAGGAATATAATGCAGCCCAAATGGGCATGCCGCAGTCAGAATGGCCAGCATAGAATGAAGGACATATGGAATATGGAAAAGCAGGAGAGTCTCTGCAACACCCAGAGAAACCACCAGATGATGAAGGAATACAACCTAACAGAAATGATGGATTGTCTCAAAACAGAGGTGAACATAAAACTCTCAACACAATCAGTAATATAAAGAAAACATAAAGCTAAAAAGAAAAATGAAGAATTTATAAAATTGATCAAAATTTTACTTTTCGACATGGAAAATTTAGTATTGAGTTTTAGAGACTCATAAAATCCCTGATAGACTATTTGGCAGTGATAAAACATTCAGGGAATGAAAACAGCAAAGCCAGATACAGAGAGACAAAGACTTGGAGCAAGTACAGGAAGATAAAATTTTAAACAAGGCTTTACTGACTTGTAGACAGATATAAAGCAGTCTTATGTATGCTTAGTCAGAACCTCCAATGTTTTAACAAAGCCAAAATGTTTAAAGAAATGTTGGCTCAGCATTTTCAAATTTTAATGAAGCTGTAATTTCAAAAGTATCAACAAAGGCACAAACATCAGAGGTAGTCCCAGACTTCTCACCAAGGATAATGTAAGCCAGATAAAAGGAGAATTTCTTTAAGATAATGGAGGAAAAGATGAAATTAGAATTCCATGACAAGAAAAAAGAAAACAAAGTTCACTAAGGCAAACACAATTAGGTCATTTGTGACAAAAAAAAATATATATTGGATCAAGATATTCTCCCATGAGAAGACTGAGCCCCAACCAAACATCTCTCATCATTAAATGAAGTTTCTAGTGCCAGGAATGGGTTCCATCTAATCTGGTCATTGGTCAAAGAGGTCCTATGGGAACCCCCAAACCATTCAGGCTATCGTCAAGGTCAATAGTTGTTCTCTACAAACTGACAGTAAAGTTCTATTACTGAAAACAACACCTATACAAGGCAGTGAATATGGAGAAGTCCTGGTTATCTAGAGCCTCCTCCATACAGGCTGCAATGTATTCAGTTCATGGTACTAGAATGTACCCTGCTTAACAGCAAAGGAGAAAAACAAAAACCAACTCAGCTGCAAACCCTTTGATATCTGCCTGCACGAAATGATACTGTATTAATAACACATAGCTTATAGGAGTAACCAACCAATCTGTAATTTGACTTAAGGCCCTAAAATGACTTCTCACAAATTTCTGCTATATTCATATATCTGTATCTTGCTCAGTTGTCATCAGAAAGCTTTCTCTAGCAGCAGGTGAGACAAATGCAGAGCCACGCAGGGAGCGAATATGCAGTCAAAGACCTTGGAAAGCTCAGACCTTAAAGGAATGCCTCCATCAAATCCCTGCTGGCAGGACATGGACACAGAAACAGTGTAAGAGTCAAGGAAGGGCATGAAGGAATTAGAGTCTGCTAAACACAACACAATTAATACACAAATAAATTCACAGAGGATAGCAGTATGCTCAGGGCCTGAACAGGTCTACACCACGTAGGGACTTGGAGGTGAAAGAAGTGGATATACACACCCATCCCTAATCCAG
Organism: Chionomys nivalis; assembly: GCF_950005125.1. Classification (NCBI taxonomy): domain Eukaryota; kingdom Metazoa; phylum Chordata; class Mammalia; order Rodentia; family Cricetidae; genus Chionomys; species Chionomys nivalis. The sequence continues at coordinate 43,594,817 of NC_080101.1, read as the reverse complement.
AAGATATCTTCAACCGATAACCACTTGAAAATAAAAAATTGGTTTCCTACAAGGCAGTCTTCCTGAGGAAACAAACCACTCTTAAGGATAGGCCCCATGACCGACAGCTCAACAGCATTTTAGAAGTTCTTTGTCTCATAATGTTGAGTCTGTTGTTGGTGTTGTTTATTTTGGGTTTTGCTTGTCTGTTTAGTTTTTTAGGGGGAGGGTTGTTTTGATTTACTTTGTTTTACCTTAGAGGTTCTTACTGTATATTTTATGGCTTCCAGTTTGGGTTTTGTGGTTTGTTATATTGTTTTTATTTAGCTGTATATTTTTCTCCATTCCCCTTACTACTTCCCCTCCTGAGATTCTCATGCTCCCAGTTTACTCAGAAGATATTATCTTTTTCTACTTCCCATGAAGATTAGATCCATGTATGTCTCTTGGGATACTCTTTGCTATCTAGGTTCTCTGGGATTGTGGATTGTAGGCTTGTTTTACTTTGCTTTATTTCTAAAAGCCACATATGAGTTAGTATATACTATATTTGTCTTTCTGGGTCTGGGTTACCTCACTCAATATGTTTTCTAACTCCATCCATTTGTCCACAGTTTTCAAGATGCCATTATTATTTACACTGTGTAGTACTCTGTTATATAAATGTAACACATCTTCTTTCTCCATTCTTTGGTTGAGAGGCATTTAGGTTGTTTCCAGGTTCTGACAAATAATGCTACTATGAGCATAGTTTTTTTTTCCCAAGCCTTGACCTTATTTAAAAAGCCACACATTTATTTCGTTTTCTGACTCTGCGCTTGTGCCTTCAACACTTTCACAACAATTTTCTGCTCCTCAATAAGGAAAGCCCACTTGATCCTGTCACATGGAGCCACCATAGGCCCGGCTGACGTGCTTTTTTGTCTTAGACAATCTCATGAGGACTTTTGGTCTCACAGCACGAACCCCTCGGAGTCGATCTGAGCACACACCGCATGCTGATTTAGATGCTTTTCCAACCTTCTTGGTGTAAAGGTAAACAATCCTGTTGCCAGGGATTCGAGACAGCCTAGTTTTGTTGGAGGCTGTGTTGTAGGAGAGCCTATGACGGTATGTCAAACGCTGGACCATTCTGCGTGCCTCTAAGCACCATCCCCGGAAGAGGAAAAGTTACTATGAACATAGTTAAGCACAAGTACTTGGGGAATGATTGAGCATTCTTTGGGTATATACCCCAAAGTGGTACTGCTGGGTCTTGAGCTAGGTTGTTTCCTAATTTTCTGAGAAATCACCATACTAATTTTCAAAGCCTCTGTACCAGTTTGCACTGGCACCAACAATGGAGGAGTGTTCCATTTACCCTATATCCTCTTCAGCAAAAGCTGTCTTCAGTGTTTTTGATCTTGGCCATTATGACAGGTGTCAGATGAAATCTCAGAGTTGTTTTGATTTGCATCTCTCTGATGGCTAAGGATGTTAAACTTCTTAAGTGTCTTTCAACCGTTTTAGATTCATCTGTTGAAAAGTCTCTGTTTAGGTCTGTACCAGTTTTTTATTGGATTATTTGTTCTTTTGATGACGAATTTCTTGAGTTCTTTGCGTATTTTGGAGATCAGCCCTCTGTCTGATGTGGGGTTGGTGAAGATCTTTTCCCATTCTGTAGGCTGCCATTTTGTCTTGTTGACCATGTCCTTTGCTTTACAGAAGCTTTTCAGTTTCAGGAGGTGTCATTTATTGTTTCTCTCAGTGTCTATGCTACCAGGGTTATATTTAGGAAATCGTCTCCTGTGTCAATGTGTTCTGTTGTAATTCCCACTTTCTCTTCTATGAAGTTCAGTGCGGTTGGTTTCATCTTGAGGTCTTTGATCCTTTTGACGTTTAGTTTTGTACATGGCAATAGATATGGATCTATTTTCATTTTTCTACATGTTGATATCTAGTTATGTTGGCATCATTTGTTGAATATGCTTTCTTTTTTCCATTTTGTATTTTTTACTTCTTTGGGATCGGATGTTCGTAGGTATGTGGATGGATATCTGGGTCTTTGGTTAGGTTCCATTGGTCCTCCTGTTTGTTTTTGTGCCAATAGCAGGCTGTTTTCAGTACTGTAGCTCTGTAAGTAGATTTTGAAATCAGGAATTGTGATGCCTTCAGAAGTTCCTTTATTGTACAGCAAGCCAATAGCTAGCATCAAACCAAATGAAGAGAAAGTCAAAGCTAAAATTAGGAAAAATTTTTGTTTGATCTTATTTTATTTTGTTATTATTCATTAGATGCCTTTTTGCTTTCTACTGAAAGCTAGAAATGTGTTCCTAGTGCCAACAGATGGTGTCAGGGGCCCTGGAATTAGAGTTTGTGGGCCTCCATGTGGGTGCTGAGAATTGAACCCAGCTCATCTGGAAAAGCAGCAAATGCTCATAACTGATGAACCACCTTTACAACCCACACAATTTGCCTTATGTGTGAGTTCTGGGCATCACACTCAGCTTCTCATGCTTTCTTGGAAAAGACTACAGAGTGAGCTATTTACTAACCCCATAAGTATAACTAACATCAGTTTTTAGCTGCTCTTAGCATATTTCAAGTGTTCTGTATATACTAAAGGCTAGTTGTTCTGGACAATGAAGGCATGAAATAACCCTGCCATCATAGATACTTCTGCTAGACAATATTATTTCAACACTTAAAGTAAAATGGCAGGAGTTACCATATTCCTGCAAAATTTGTTACCAAATTGTGCTGTACAATAATACAGGCAAAAAACATTTTAAAGTAAAACGATAGTAAAGAATTACCATGGAAACTGTAATCATACAAAATTGGTTTGTTTATATTAATGATTAATAGAGTTCAGCAAAACAATTATCACCAGGAAAATGATGGATATAAAAACTATTGGAAGGGTACAAGAAAGGAGACAATACTAAAATTACATTCATAGTATAACAAAGCTTTAAAGAAACTGTACATGTTTTACAGAAACAATGCAACAAATGTCCAATTACAATAAAAGACAACAACATTCAGCTCTCAGTTTTCTACCGAAGTAGACAGAAAATCAGTGAGGAGCTGGCAAAACCCCTAACAACCATTTGGGCTGATGGATGTTTACAAGGATATGTATCCTACAAGGGAGGAACTCACATTCTTTTTCAAGCTCTCTTAGAAATTTTAAAAAAAGAATATATATAAAGAAGCATCTCAATACACAATTGAAAGGCTTGAAATCATTCAAATATGTAGCTTCACAGCAGTACAAAGAAACTAAGAACATGAAATATTAGGAAATCAAATGTTTCTAATACCTCAAATAAATCACAAAAGAAAATAAAATACTTAAGATATCAATGAAACTTGAAGCAGAACACAACTTGTGAAAAATGGCTATGAATAGATTCTTATAGCTTGTTTGTAAAATTAAAAATGAAAATTTAAACCAATGATGAAAAGTTTTCTTTTAGCTACATTGAAAAGAAAAATCCGATAAAGTTAGAAGACACAAAATAGAAAAAGCTGGCATAGCCGGGCGGTGGTGGCGCACGCCTTTAATCCCAGCACTCTGGAAGCAGAGGCAGGCGGATCTCTGTGAGTTCGAGACCAGCCTGGTCTACAAGAGCTAGGTTCCAGGACAGGTTCCAAAGCCATGGAGAAACCCTGTCTCGAAAATCCAAAAAAAAAAGAAAAGAAAAAGCTGGCATCATGTAGCAAGGCAATAATATAAACAATACTTTACAAACAAATGTAAGAAGAATAAATCAGATAATTTGTCTTCTGGTGCTTTATAGAAGCTATTTTCACAGTATCCAAAAGCTAAAAGAGTTAGTGACCATGTACAGATGAAAGGACAAATAAAATGTGTGATCTTCAAATGATGGAATGTTGTTCAGTCACAGAAACAAGGAATTTCTAAAACTCACTGTAGTATATGCTTCAGTGAATATTAAGCATAAAATGATTAAGAAACTCACCCTTTTGATTTGATTTTTCTAGATGAGATCATGAAAACTTAGTATGAATTCTTGATTAATGTTGACAGAATTCAACTGTAAAACCCTTTGACCTTGGTGCTGTCTTTTTCTTAGTGTGCGTGTAAATTACTGATTCAATGTAATGAATCTAAAAAGTTCTTTCCTCTTTGGAGGAGATTTTGGTAGTTTGAGTTTTGAAGAAATTGATCCATTACGTCTAAGTTGTTTTATTTTATTTCTTTTATCTTTTTAAATGATCTAGGTATTTCTCTATTATTTACCTGTTCTTGTTTTACTTGATCTCTGCTTTAGTTTCTCCTGGTGGATTTCTCCTTGCTTTATATGAAGCAAAGACTTCCTCCTTTCCAAGAAAGAGCACTCTTCTTTCCAGCTCTCTAGGATGAAAGTTACTGACTTCAGGTTTCCCTTTCTTTGTTCTGTGTAGAGCTATAAATTTCCTTTAGAACATTGCTTTCCCACTGCTTACACAAATTTGACATATTGTGCTTTCTTTTTTATTGTCCTCAAAGTAGGCTTCAGTTTCTGTTGATTTTTTTTTAACCCACATCGCTGTGGTATGCTGTTTGATATCCAAATGCTTGGCATATACATGCTGACTTCTGTTGTTTATCTTTAACTCACCTCTGTTGTTCTGAAACTACCTTGCATGGTTCTGTTCCTTCCTTCATGTCACATTTGTTTTATGGTCCAGCATGATGTCTGTGTTGTTAAATATCTCAAGTAAAATTGAGAAAAATGTTTATTCTGCTACTTTTTAAAGCAGTAGTGCATATATGCCAATTAAATTCAGTTGATTGATGTGTGTTGTTCAAACCAATGATAGCCTTAAATATTTTTTTTTCTGCTATGACTACCAATACTGAAAGTTCAGTATTTAAATCTCCAGGTGGAATGGTAGAATTGCTCTCTGTGGCTCTGTTTTTCCTCACACATTTCAACAATCTGTTATTTGTTGCACAGACAAAAATATTAGACCCTCCACATAAACTAGAATCTTTACTAGAGTGGACTGCTAGTCTCTAAGTTTTCTCTTTTAAAATCTTATACATGGCATTGAAACTGATGTTATTTATTTAGTATTATAACAATGTAGCTTGCTATAAATCTTAAATTTTAAACTATATTAATCTTTGTATTTAGAGTGTGTGCATAACATAGCTGGGTTTTGTTTTTATGTGATCATTTTATCAATCCATTTTAAACAGGTGTGTGTATTTAGACTAGAAAGATGGCTCAGTGGGCAAAAGCATGCACTCATGAAGGCCTGAGTTAGAATCCCTAGAACCTACATGAAAGATAAATCTGGAACAATGTGCCTGTAATTCCAGTTCTGAGAAGTGGGAGATAGGCGATCCCTGACCTTCAACTTGCCATCAAGTCTAGCCAACTCTGTGAACTCCTGCTTCAGTAAGAGACTCCTGCAAATAAATAATCAATAAGGTGATGGTCTATGGCTTCTGCAGGCATCCACGTGAACGTGTAATACGTCTTACACACATTCACACACTTGTACACATACATTCAAAGGAGTATATTTAGATCATTATCATTAAAAGATTTTTAATGATTTCCTTAGTATTTATCCTACTTAAAAATCTACTGACAGATTTTGAGCTTTTTTAATTCTCCCCCAACCCGCTTTTGATAATGTGTTACATATATTTTTGTCAATGTGATTAAATGCGCCTAATAGAGCTTGGTGGGGGCAACTTTTATTTGCAGTAGTTTGAGGGCTGCCAATCTTGTATGGCACAGGAGGCAGGGCAGTAACAACAGTTGCTTAGCACTTAGTTGTTGACAACTTTTCTTTTTTCTTTTATTCAGTTCAGAACAGCCAATGTAACAGTGCTGCCCATCTCCTACAAGGGTCTTGCTTCCTCAGTTATATCTCTCTGGAAGTTTCCCAAAGATATATTCAGAGGCATAACTCAGATGTGATTCTTTCTGTAGTCAAGTTGGCAACTGAGGTGAGTTATTGTGTATGACACCCCAAACTTCAGCTGAGCACTGAAAGCAGGGGAGTTTGTCTTTGTTCCACATTTTAGTTTCAGTTATCTCTAACACCATTGTGATTTCTCTAGAATTTTCAGAATGTGTTTATACTAATCTAAATTCAGCCCAAATAAAACTAAACCTCTTCACATATAACTTAAGTACCTTGAGTTCCTTATTATACTTTTGAGAATGAGTTATTATACTATTTACACTTATTTCATTTATTTAACTATTATGATGACCATGTACTTTGCTTTAATTTTTACTTGAAACAAAAATATATGTGTAAATATATACATATATGTATATATATATACATATATGTGTATATATATATAATTTGATTTTGAAACTCTTTTCTGTTTACACAATTATCTGAATTCCTGGCTGATCTGTATGATTTCCTTTCCTCCTGATGAACTTCTCCCAACTTCTTGCAGAACAAGACCATTTTAAGTAAGTTCAGGTTTTATCTGTTTTTCATCTATTTCTCCTTCAACATCAAAAGATGTTTGCAGAGCCCTACATGTGAGTTTTCTCCTTTAATGTTAAAAATATTTTATTCTATGCTCATTGCTTGAGTGGATCCTCATTTAATGAAAATGTATTTTTAATCTAGTTACTTATGTTTCACTGACTAATGCACAAGGGCCTTTAGCATGGGACTTTATGTTAATCTGAAGAGCCAGCTGTGGTCATTGAGCATTTTCTGTGGCCTCTGTGGTCACCTCAGTCAGGCTCCTTCCATTTTGTGCACCTTGATGTCTCTAGGATGGTTCACAATTATTTTCCTCGGCAGCACTTACATCTTGGAGCTCCTTCAACAGCAGTTCATTAATAGCACCTATGTATGCTACTGGAGTTCTAAATAAAGAGAAGCAGTCTTTACCCTTGGAAGTCAATTTCAGGTTCCCCTCTATGAAGGCGAAGGCATAAGTCACAAACAATCCCACACTAGTTTGGAATTATGATTAATATAATGGTTATTTATTTAAAGGGGAAAAAACATACAGATTACCATCCCAGACAACAGCCCTCTGCGCAATCAGGAAGGGAGTCTAGTGGCCGGAAGCGGAGCAGGAAGTAAGAGAGAGCGAGGAGAGAAGTGGCCGCTTTTTTAGAGGGAGAGAGACCATGCCCCAATGGTCTCTGGAATCAGGGACCAGACTATGAATAGATAGCAAACCTGCTAGCACTTTGAATTTGGGCTTCCCAGACTTCATACTGTGAATTGAAAGTTTCTGTTATTTATAAATTAGTAAAGACTAAGGACAGTATTTTGTCTTAGCCATAGAAGAGGATTACTACCTAGGTCATTCTCTTAGCTATGTTACCTGAAAATATCATGCAAGGAAATTTCTAATGATACTTTAAGAATCTGATCCAGGATACTGGTGAAGACAGGATTTAAGAAATATAATTTCCATGTGTATAAAGGAACCAAATCTATCTTTTGTAGCAATTATCTTGAAATCAAATATTCCCTTCAGGAGGGGGGAAGGATGCTCATGGGTAAATAACTCATGTGTCTTAGGAAGTTCCTGAAACTCACAAGATTCTCAAAGTTCCACTGTTTCAATGGCATGGAAAGCATTGAATCTCTGACCAGGCAAGCTGACTGGAGGAGATCCTCCCACCATCCAAGTTGCTTGGAAGAGACTTTTGCATGAGCTAAGCTGCCTGGAGAAGACTCTTCTACCTGCCAATCCACCTCAGAATCCTGCAGACATCTCAAGGGTTGCAGCTTTAATAAGCTGTTTCCCACGCTGGTACGAACATTCTATGATGCAGCTGCCTTTGAGTCATTTGTGCTCCTGGAAGGAAACTCTTACCAATACTCCTGTTCGTAACACCAGTAAATTCATTGGTTTTCTCAGTCAGACTTAGGTAGACTCATTCCTTTCTTCTGTCATTACTCCTTTATCTGGAATGAGTAGATGTCGGTTTGAGTCTTTCCAGCCCTACATATAGGAAGTACCCCCTTGATGTCCCCTCCTCCAACCAGATAGAGAAACTCTCCTGTTTGGAAGGCTCTTTAGAGCATCCTTTGTTTCAAGGAGGAGGCAGGTTCACTTTTTTCTTGCGAGTACTTTAAATCAAATAAAGTTATTACAGACATCAATAGGGAAAATGTCAAACAATTTCTCTCTTTTCTAATCCACAAGCAAAACCAAAATAATAAGGTCTGGATGTATGTTTGAATGTCACTATGCAATTAAAGGAAAACAAGAGGTATTCCACATTACCCCCTGACAACAGAACATTCTGTATGCAGAAAACGAGGGAAATACAAGCTCCTATAGTGTCACTGAGGCTGAACCTTAGGCTTGGAGACAGATAGGAAATGCATTATGCACAAAATGTGCTCGTTTGAGCATTTTTTAAAAAGATGCTGTGAGACCTTTACCTATCAGTTTATATGTGAGGCACATAGCCTTCTTTAGAATCCTGAACAAAATCCCCTGGATGCCATACAGACCACAGTAATGACTTGATAACCAACTAGCCTGTGAATTGGGTGCGGGCTGTGCCATTTCTCAGGAATTCGCAGGGAAATCCTCACACACACTGAACTTTCTCTCCTACATACTCCCAAAGTTAAATGTCTGTGTATGTGCTTTTGTGCTGAAAAAGTGTGTGTGTGTGTGCTCACACACACGCGCGTGTATGTATGTGTAAACACTATTTTCTATCCATGACCTGATGGTTTTATGGCACAAACTGCCTTGCTTCCTTATATGTAAGGAACTTCTCAATTAATTATGTGTAATGTGACAGTGACATTGTAGATGCTGAGTTTTGTTGTAATCTTTTCAAAGTATTGGATTTTGCTTTTGTTGGCAGTTGTTCGTGGTCATTTAGTTTTTGAAGGCTAGTGTTTGAGTTCTGCTAGCTTAATGTATCATTATTGTTTATCCTCCTTGTTAATACTATTTTCTTCTGATAAAAATTATGTCGATTTATTTTTTAATTAATTCTATTTTGCTTGTATGATTATTTTTCTACATGTATGTATGTGTGCCTACCATACGCATAACCAGTGCCCGTGGATGTCAGAATAGGGCATCCATTCGATCTCTTGGAACAGAAGCTACAGATGGTGGTGAGCCACCACAGAGGTGCTGGGAACCAAAATCTGTTCTCTGCAAAAACACCAATTGTTCCTAACTCCTAGCCACCGCTCCACCCTACAACCTCCACCTCCATCAAGTACTTTTGTGTCTTGAGAGCATTGTTGTCTGACTGATTGGAAACCTGCTGCGTGAGTCCTAGGAATGATCTAGGCTGTTGCTTTCTTTGTTTCTTTGCTCATCCTCTCCTTGAACCAAAGCCTGCAGAGAGCCACAGGCTTCAGTTCTCAATCTTCTCTCTGTCTTCTTCTGTCTGTCTCTGTCTCCTCCTCTCCCATCTTCTTTTCTATTCCCTTTTCATGGCGGTTTCCTCCTACTTGCCTTGTGCTCTCTCAACTTGAACCTCTGCCAAAGAATTGTGATCTGCTGACTCCACTGTTCCGCTTTGTGACTGGGAACGGCCTCTGGGAATCAAGCTTGGGGGAAATCACAGTGCTTATTTCCTGGGTTTTGCTCATCTCAGGGATCACAGTGCTTTACTGCTGAATGATCTCTTCATAATGTTCCATTCCTAAGAGTATTTGGGCATCAATTAAACACCATATTTTTTGAAAAAATTTTCCCCGTGGACTTGCTTCAAGGTATTGTATCTTTTATTGGACTTTAACACAGGATATGAAAGACATCTACACTGATGAATTAATAAATTTCCAAAAAAATGAAAGAAAAATCTTAACTTTGGTCAGCTATCAAGTCTTTGGCACCTTCATTCGTTTAGGAATGATGGAAAAAACCAAAGCCTTTTAGGATATCTTTGATGATATGTGATTATGAATACTGATGGTAGAGTCACAGATGCACAGTGTTGGAATTTATCTTTATTACTAATTAGATGGCTGAATGTGCACAGGTTTCATAATATTTTTATCTTAAGTATTCTCTACTATGAAATAAGTGTCCTAGCTTTTAATCTCATTTTGTGTCTGTGAGATAATAGCTTAAAGGCTTATTTAAACTAGCTGTTAGTGCCTAACCAATTATATGTATCTTAAAGAGGTAGAAAGAACATAAGGATAGTAAAATATCATTATATGGCATATTATAGAAATAGTAAAACTCTGCTCAACCATATAGACTTTCATACATAAGAGGATAAATATATGAAGATTTTTTCATGTATATAGAATTCCTGGGACAAAAGGTTTTGGTTTGTTGTTGTTGTTTTGTTTTGTTTTGATTTTAATCAAGAAAAACTAAAGAAAGCATGACCTCAGAAAAGAAAAAGAATATTGTATAGCTATAAATCAGAAAGGTGAGGGCAGAGAGTCACTGCGGCAAACTTGCCCAGTGTCCACCTGAACTTTATTCTAGAAGGAAGTGGGCAGGCTGAGAGAATGAAGTCTAACTTACTAAACACTGAAATCACCAAATGAGTTGCCCTGTTCTCACTTCAAGTGTAAGAGGCAGTATTTGGGTAATCACTGAGCACTGCTTGAAGTCTCCTTATAGAGGGGAGTGTGTTCAAACTAACTACACTTACCTTGATTGGTCAATAAACATTTAAATATAAGTTGCATTTTTGAATAAGGCATTAATGTTAGATGAGCCCAGCTAGCATGGATCCGTCTATTTTGTTCCAAGAGCTCTGGGGGCATACTGAAAACTCAAAGTTATGAGAGACTGTGAAAAAGAAGAAGAGAAAGGAAGTTCCAAGTCAACTGATCTCCAGATCTCCCTATTTGTGAAAGCATAGCTCATTGTATTCACTATCTCGTGGCTGTGATGGGAGGAACACGACGAGCTGCTACACACCAAGCTCCGAGTACTGAAGTGGAGCCTCACAATACTCTGGAAAGATATGAGTGATGGAGAACTGGAGATAACAGACACTAAGATTTCAATCCTTACCCTGTTGTGTTTAGTCATCAACTATCTATCTTAGACCACTAAATTAATTCATTTTTTATCTCAAGATTTACAAACTGAAATATTCCTAATACCTATGGAAATTCCTTTAAATAATGCACAGCACAAATAAGAAAAAGGGTTTGCTGAATGGTTCTAGGTCTAAATATGATGACCTTTGTACTAGTTGAAATTGAGTCCAATGTCCTAGAAATACTAAAAATAGTTTCCTGCCATATTGAGCATTGACTAGATTATCACCCTATGAAGCAAAGTGATGAATGGTGAAGAAATACATGAAACATCTAAAATTTTTTCCCAGTCACTTTAGAATAGGATAGCAGTAGTCTCCTGTAGAGGCTGATAGGATAGCAGTGGTCTCTTTTTAAGCTCCCTTCTCTCCCCCTCCTTCTCTAAGAGCTCCTGATTTAGTTTAGGCTATTCATATATGTCTGAAAAAGTTGTTTCTGCTTATCATTTCTGCTCAGGAAGTGATACAGGACTTTCTAAGCAATATATTACAGTACTCTGGCTAAGACATTTGGTTCAAAGTTGGGCATGTTGAGTTAATTCACTTGAATATTAATGAGTCCCTGGATTTTGTTTAGGATTGTGGGGGCATGGTCACACTACTCTTACCCAGATGATGTTAGGTACAGATGTGAGAGATGGGACTGTCACATCTGTGTTCAGGAATGTCACAGTACAGTAAACTGATGAAGAAAAGCCATGAAATCAAATTCCAGGTGACACCAGATTGAGGATCAAGCCTTTGCAAATCTTAGTAGTGCGAGTTAAACCCTTCAAAATAGTATTTATGTTAGTTAAGGTTAGTTTATTGTTTGTGATATTAAGGCCCAATGCTAATGCAGAAATAAGCTGTGCAATTTTGTTATTTATATAGAAAAAGAAAAATTTAAGTCCATGTCAAATTTCAGAATTATGCTTTTTCTGAAGAATGATTTTAGAAAAAATTCTCTGAGTTTGACAAACCTTCTAATATCAAAGATGTTTATTTATCTCTGTCATCAACTCGATAAAAATCTTGGAACTAAAATTGAGCTTTCAGCACTTTATCTTAAATTACTTTGAAGAGCACAGGAGGGAAATAGCAAAATGTTCTTGACATTAATGAATCTCATAGAAGCACAAAGGCAAAAAAATCATTAATTTTTGAGTAACATTTTTTCAACTTAAAATTGCATGTCAATTATCTATTTCTATAATTAAAATCGAATTTATAAAAGAATACCCTTTTAGCTATTTATACTGTGCTAGGTTTTTAAACTTAACTACTTAAATGTTAACCCTATGAGTTTTTTCTCTAAAACTAACTTGAGAATATTGACACCATTGGTTCATTTAATGATTTCTTCTTTAAATTTTTCTACAATAAAAATCACTTTATTAGTAAGACAATCATATGTCCTTTACAGAAACTTGTATGCAAATGGAGGTGAACACATGAAGAAACTCACGACAATGTCAGACAAATAACATGTTTCTCTCCTATGTGATTTCTCAACTTTGCATAGAAATGTCCTTGTATAACACAGTACATAAAGACAATGAACATATATAATAAAAATGAAAATAAGAGGAATATTGTTCTCCAGATCTGGTGAGGGCCTGTAAGTCAACAGATAAGAATTGTATGTGGCAGGGGGTGGATAAAATTGTATTATTGGTGAAGTGATTTTTTTTTTATTAAAAATTTCCGCTTCCTCCCCACCTCTATTTTCCCTCCCCCTCCCTCCACTTCCAATCCCTCACTCCCCTCTCCCTCCCTCTCCAGTCCAAAGAGCAGTCAGAGTTCCCTGCCCTGTGGGAAGTTCAAGGTCCTCCCCCCTCCATCCAGGTCTAGCAAGGAGAGCATCCAAACAGACTAGGCTCCCACAAAGCCAGTACATGCAGTAGGTCATTTTTTTATTATAGTTTTCAATTATAAATAAGGAGGCAAACTACCTGTATCTTTAAATAGTGGATTTCAGTTCTAGATCATGGACTAAAAGGGAATTCCTGTTTGACTGTTTATTTTCTTGCAGATCCAGCTCTATAGTATCCATACTGTTGTTTGAGATATAATTTGTACTACGTTTATTATAGTTCACATATTTACATAAATTGTTTTAGCATGCTTTGCTCTCCATTTTTGAAATGTTTCAAAGAAAACATTGTTATATTATAAAATGCTATGTGTACTTTTGAATTATAAAATACCTGTTTCATAATTTACAAACTTAATTATGAATATTCTTTTTTGAAAACTGGATTAAATATGAAAATAATAGATGTGGTATTTTGAATCAAATGACCCAAGAGGTCCATAGAGAGTGGCCCTTTTAGGACATGTAGTTTTGTTGGAGTAGGTGTGGTCTTGTTAAAGGAAGTGTGCCACTAGGGGTGGGATTTGAGGTTTCAGATGCTCAACCTAGGTTCAGTGTGACAATCTGTTCCTGATGCCTGGGGTTCCAGATGTTGAACTTTCGGATGCTTCTCTAGTGCCATGTCAGTCTGCGTTATGTCACACTTAACCACCATGATGATAAATTGGCTAAACCTCTGAACTGGTAGCCATCCCCAATTAAATTTTTTTCTTTTATAAGAGTTGCCGTGGTCATGGTATCTTTTCACAGCAATAGAACCCCAACTAAGACAGCAGTTGGTACCAGGGACTGGGTATTGATGTGATAGGCCTGACTATGTTTTTGTTTAGCAAATGTGCTCTTTGGAACTTTGAATAAAAAGTGGTTTAACAATTTAATTGGGGCTTAATGGATCATACTAGTAGGAACATGGATGACAGTGGTGCAGGGTGATTTTAACTGTGGGACATGGCGTGAGAGGTTTCCAAGAAGAAGAATATTAATACTTGACATAGAGATTGTTATTGTGATATTTTGGTAGAGAATGCGGCTTCTTTTTTCTCTTATGCAAAAAAAAAATAAATCTGTCTGAGGCTAAATTGAAGAGTTATGGATTAACTGCCTTGACAGAGAACATTACCAAACAACCCAGCATAGACTGTGTTGTGCGACTATTAGTGGCCTGTCTTACACAGATCTATAGTGAAAAGGACAAGCTGAAAAAGGCAAAATACAAAACTGAAAGTTCTATGAGAACGTGTAAAGGCATCAGAAAGTGTAAACAGATTAAGGAAAATCCAGATGCTAAGTGGAATAAAGCGAATGTTGACCTCAGAGCACAGTCCCATCCAGCTAAGCTTCCAACTTGTGAAAAGAATTAAAGAAAAGCATGGTGGAATACACCTTTAATTCCAGCACTCAGAAAACAAAGGCTGATTGATTTCAGAGTTCAAAGCCAGGCAGGCTACAGATTGAGTTTCAGGACAGCCAAGCTGAGGCAATAAAGGGAGCCATTAAAAACAGAAAGTTGGTGAAATGTATTTAAACAAGGGGGCCATGTTCTAGCTCTAGCAAGCCAAAGAATTTGGCAGCTTCAATCATGTGGTTCTGAGTTTAGAGTTAAAGATAGAAAAATGGGGTTATGGAATCTCTCTCCATGGCTAAGGAAATCTTCTGAAGCCAGACATGTCTCAGGGATGTCCCTGCATTGAGGCCTAGAGTGGCCATTGCATGAAGCTGTAAAGGGGAAGCCTGGTTGCCTTGGATACCCCAAAATGTTGGAGATGCCAGAGCCATGGGTATCTGTCAAGGAAATCTGCTAACAGGGAGTGGAAACAGCCCAAGGGAAATAAGTGTGCTGCAGGAAAAAAAAAAGATGAAATAAGTTGGAGATATGAAGATTGAGTTGACATCACACCTGTCATACCTGGAGATGCAAAGTTTGGAATTTGCCCAGCAGGCTTTGGTCTTTCTTTGATCCAGCATTTTCTCACTATGGTTCATTTCCTCTGTTTTGGAACAGTAATGCGTATCTTGTACCATAATATGTTGGAAGTATACGATCTGATTTTTCATTTTGATCTTACAGGGCATTACAGTTAAGAGACTGTATGAGTCTCAGAAAAGATTTTGAATTTTGGATTCTTAGAGACTGTTATAGACTGTATAGATTTTTGAAGTTGTACTAAATGAACTTTGCATTGTGGTATGGTTACAAGCCTAAGGAACCAGGGAGTGGAATATGGTAGTATGAACAAAAATGTCCCCCATAGGCCTATAGGAAGTGGCACAATTAGGAAGTTTGACCTTATTGAGTATGTGTGGTCTTATCGGAGGAAATATGTCACTTGGGACAGGCTTTGAGGTTTCGGATGATCAAGGCAGCCCAATGTCTCAGTCTCTTTCCAAACTCTCACTTTCTTCTGTACCATGGCTGCCTGCACGCTACCATGCTTTCCACCATGACAATAATGGACTAAACTTATAAACAGTAATCCAGTCGAAGTGAAATATTTTTCTATACAAAAGTTGCCGTCATCATGGTGTCTCTTTACAGCATTAGAAACTTTAATGCAGTAGAATGCTGTTATCACACTTTCTATAGGTTTTTGGCATGATATTAAAAGCACTTAGGATTCCTCATTAGATAAATTTAGAAATTCCTTTTGTTGCACTGAAAGATTTGTTTGTGGGAACAGACAGTGGAAGCATGTATTTATGGCCCCATGCCTGAATCTCATAGAACTGATACGTGACTGACACATATTTGCAGAGAGAGAAATAAGGAGATGGAGAAATGAAGCACTAATACATATATTGGGAACCAGGAAGCATAATACCCATTAGTAGACATAATCAGCCTATATAAGAACACCTCCTCTCCACCTCTAGTCAGTACTGGTGACTTCAGCACTTACTCAAGAGGCAAATTCCTAGGAGAGACAGATCATTTGCTCAAATAGAGACAGAGAAATGAGAAAACGGAGTAAAAAGGAAGGCCTGGCTTCTTTTGCTTATGCTTATACATGGAAACACATTTTACTGCTCAGAGAAAAGTGATACATACATTTGAAAGAACCTTGAACTCTGGACAAAATGGAAGAAGAGGCAACTATAGCAGATGCAGCAAATTTGCTCAGAAGTAATTCTCAGCTCCACTAATAGACATAAGATATGGCAGGAGGTAAGTTTTCCTATACACATAGGTTATTAAATAAGTAAACTATATGATTGTTGATATTTTGCTTTCCTTTTTAAGAGCTGATTCGAAGAATAAATTTTTTTCTAGAGAAATCCATCTCAAATGTAAAATCTGACTGTCTGACAATGATTTTGTGAACTGAACTCAGGTCCTGTGCAAGAAAAAGACATGCTCTTAACTACATTTTCTAGCCCAAACTTTGACAGAAGCCTATGTTCTGCTACATAAAGACATTCACTTCTTTAAGCTTCATGTAACTCAAACAGAGTAGTCTTCCCAGGCACAAAGTATTGACTCCTTGAATGTATCTTTGGGAAAAAAAGAGCCAATGAAGTTAATATATTCATGGAAATGCTTTCCTTGAACAATCACAATGAACAAGAGAATCAGGTGTTGTGTTTATTTTATGTTTTTGTCCTCTGAGTTTCCAATTTGCAGTGGATTATTTTTATATCTACAAGATCTGGTGTGATGAATTTGGTTTACAAAGGACTCTAATTTTTTATATTAATTTTTTTAAAGGTAGTTGAAAAGGAGTGATTTCAATGCCTTAGAATTAAAACCCGTGGACTAAAAAGCACTGGGGTTTCTCTCAATTGTAGCTAGGCAACACAAACGAGATGGCAGGATAGGCATGGGAAATGGATTATTGTTCTTTAACTACCAGCTATTTCCTTAACACCTGGAAGAGAAGAGAGCAATCACACTTTCCCATAATGCAGCCCTTTGTAAATGTAATTCACAGGTGCACTATCTAAGTACTCAGGAGGTTCTGACAGTTCCATCCATCATCATACAGCCCTCACTATGTCACTGCCTCAGACTGATGGATACAAAATGACAGTCATTCAACCAGCAAAATAGAAGAAGCCAGAGAAAATATAATGCAAAATCCCTTAGGCCCTTCAATATAAATTCTCAATGTGTATCATTTTCTCTCTCCTAACTTTTGTTTTGTGTGTATATGTAGCCGCACAATTATACACAGATTTCTACAACAAAACACTTTCTTAAAACGTAAAAAGTATGAATTTAAAATAGGTTACAACTGAATAAAAATCAATTCTTGCTTCCTTAACCATCTGAAAATTAAGGTTAATGGTCACGTGTCACTTCCTAGCTTTGTTCCGATGTTTTTGGTTATGTTATTGAAGACTACAGGTTAAAAGTTATACTCAAATAGAGTATTGATGCTAAATCCAATTTCAGTATTTATTTCAATCAACAAGTCTATTTAAACATTGACCACAAATGTACTTCAAAAAAAGATTTCTTAAATTCATAGAAACAAAAGTAATAAAGATACAAACAACTATAAAACTGCAAGTAAAAATTGAAAAAATAAAACTAACAAAGTAAATAGAAAGCCAACATCTTCATGTTTGTTTATCTTTAAATGAAATATACTGTTTATCTCAGTGTTTAGTAAGTTCAGTTGATGCAGCAATAAGTTTAATTTTTATTCAGATAGAGTAACACAGAATATTACATAAATATGTAGAATTTCTAATACACACACTTGTTTAATCCATAATTGAGAAAGAAAGCTCAAACAGTGAGACAGGAATCAAAAGATCAAAACAACACAGCTTTGGGTTCAAGTTCTTTCAACTCTTGAAACTAGTTAAGACCTCAATTGTAAAATATAATTTTTGTATTATTTGTAAGTGTTGCAAATGTTAATTTGCTAATTTCCATCTTTGGTGATGTATTGTTGACAAAAATGTCAAGTTTAAAGCATTAGGCTTTGATATGTGTATCATTATGAAACAAATTGATGTACACATCCCTTCATATATAAAATTTTACTTATATTGTGTACATATAAAACCCAATCTCATAGCACATTTAGAATGTTCAATACAATGTCATTAACTATAGTCAGTGTGTTGCTCACCATCAGATCTCCAGTGTGAGGAAAATTTGAATGTTCAACACTGTAATTATCTAGCATCGCTATGTTTGCTTATCATCAAATCGTCAGCATACATTAATTCCTCATGCTGCATAATTGAAACCAGCATTCTTTCTAAAAGATTTTTTTAATGCCTGTTTGAGAGGTTTGGCTGCAATGTGCAGTGCCCAGCTTGGACAATGAGTCTACCTCCATCTTGAAGCCTGAGGATTCAAGAGTCTACAGAATACTAGGAAAGGCTTGAGACTTTGTCTACAGGTACCACCATACCTGTAAAACCCTGTCCTTCATTAATGGTATTACTAGCTTTGAGTTCTAGGACAAAATACAATATTTTGCTTCCTCCTCCCCATGTATGGCAAGTATCCTCTTTTATTTCTGAGCTATAAAATAGAGTCATTGCCCACTTCATTTACTTGAATCTTTTAAAATCTTTTTTTCTGAATAATTGCTTTTATTGATGTTTCTGAAGTGGGACATCAGAGTCAGAAGTCTGATAATGCCTCATGGCTGGTGCCTACCTAATAACCTTTGCACTCGATTCTCACATTCTAATGTATATGCTGTCTCCTCCATCTGCAGCTTTGTTTTCTCACTGCAAAGTCCAGAGAGATGAAGGCTCCCTTTAGCCATGATCTTTGTGTTTCTTCAGGTCATTCTCTTTACTAATAAAATGAAATAATTGATCTCCATTGCTCTTCAAATACTCTTTAAGTAAAATCTCTTTTTCTAATGTGTAATTTTGATAAACTTATTTTTAGATTTTATATCTAATATGTGTTTTTCCAAACTTCTGAAGCAGCTCTGGAAGTTTTGCATTCATCTTCACCACATTGTTCTGTGGTGCAACCACAGATCAAAAATTTTCTTTCAATGACAGTAACAGCAAGGAAGTGGTTTGCTTGACGCCTCTTACTGAAATAACACTACAATTCAGTGGCACTGGTCCCAGAGTTCAAGCCTGTGCTTTGTCCAGGAAAACTTGTTGCCTCTCAAGCCACAGCATTCTCAACAGTAGCTCCCTTCTGGGTAGGCAAGCAAGCCCTATTTTAATTCATCCAGCTAGAGGTGTCACCATTGCATGATCAAGCTTTTTTACTCTTGGACCAGAGTAGAGCATATATGAATGATACACAGGGCATGTGCATTCATGCAGTGCAGGAGGCCATGCTAGGAATTCTCAGTTTGCTTTGTTCAGCGCAATGGCATCCAAGTCAGAGGTACTACATTCCCTCCGCTCACAGTAGTCTGTTACAAATCAGGGACCTTGTTGTGCAGCATTCCATTCACTGTAACAAATACCTGAGATAATCCATAAAGATGACAGGCTTACCTATCTTTTGTTACAGTTCTGGACATTGCTACCCATTATCTGACAAACCGATTTAGGCTTCTGGTGGGTGACATTGCAAATATATGTGACAATAGCAAGTCATTCACTTTGTGGCCAGAAACAAAAATAAAAAGAGGTGGGATACCATATTCCTATTCAAGGATTGCATCTCTATTGACTGTAAGTCTTCCCCCACATACACCACTTCTTAACATTTCCATTACTTACAAATCTTGATTTTTTTTTAAAAAAAAAAAAGGTAGAAAGGAAACAATTTGAGAAACAGAAAGGAGGATACTTTGGAGAGAAGAGGGAGGCAATTATCAAGGAACAATATAAACATGTACATTAAAATTAAAAGTCAATGAAAATATTGGCTGGGTCTATTGAAAAGTCTATTGAAATAGTGACATGTTGACACACTGGATATGGGGTTGGGTTCTTAATGTTTGGGCCTTGGAATGCATTTAAGGCTCATACTGTAACAGGGACTTTATAAATGTGAGACATTGTGTTATATCTTATGCATTTTTTTGCTTTGAGTCTGAGTTGGGCTCAACATTCAAGCTAAATTTTAGCCTCTTGGAGCAGAAGCAGGAGGCAGCAAGATAGATGGTTTTCACAGAGCCCCTCCTTGCTGCTTAAGGCAATGGAAGAGAGTCTCAAGTAAGTCCATAACCAAAGAGGCGCAGTAGCATGGAGTCCCTTGCACAAACTCTTGTCTGTGGTACTAATGTGATATTGCAAATGACACAATATCAAAGAAAATATGCAGAGAGACAGCTAATCCTTAAACAAAGGGGGTGTTTTGCCTGTGAACTGCTCATAAATGTCCTTGCAGAGGAAGAGGAAGGAAATACATAAATGTCCATTTCTCAAAAGGAGTTAGCGTGTCATTTTAAAAAATTGCTTCATTCCTGGGTAGTGGTGGCACACACTTTTAATCTTAGCACTCGGGAAGCAGAGACAGGCAGATCTCTAAGTTTGAGGACAGTCTGATCTACATGGAGGGTTCCAGGACAGCCAGGGATAGACAGAGAAACCCTGTCTTAAATTTTTAATGGCTTTATTAGTACATATTAATTATATAAAATAATGGGTTTCATTGTAATATTTCATACATGCCATAATGTCCTGTGATAATTGTCACCCTAGCTCTTTTATCTCCAAAGTGGTCCTTTTCCTTTTCCCAAATTGTAGCCTTTCTACTTTCACCTCCTTTTCATATATAAAAAAACAAGATTTTTAAATGAAAAAATTATATATATATATATATATATATATATATATATATATATATAAACCATCCTGAGTCTGACTTATTTTGCTTACTATGATGATTTTCAGTTCTGTTCAGTCCAATTCCTTCCATTTTCTTGTAAATGACACGATTTCATTCTTTTTTTGCTTGCTTTCGTATGTCAAGACTCTCCTGCTCTTTTTCAAGTTGTTGAACAACTGCTGCTTTCCAGCTATGCTTAGCAGAAATACAGAAGATATTCTGGCATCTACAAGTATGTTTTTCCCAACCGGGGCATTTGGAAATTAAATGTGGCCATTGGAGACAGAAAAGAGGAATGGGTAATATGTCACTTTCTAAAATGAAACAGTTTGCGGAGTGTGAGCTGCTCATATCAGTTAGCTGTTTCTGTGCAGTCAAAGACCCCTGTTCTATTGCTTCTTTAGCTCACAATATGTGAGACAGCAAACTAGTTTGCTTACAGTCAACAGTAATGATGCTTGTAATTGGGTTCGTCATTAAGTACTGTCAAGAGCTAGGTACCAGCTTACTGGGTTAGCCTACAGGATACATAGAGCTGGCTCTTCAGCGGGGGCAGAGGTGGAGCAGCACCGCATATTTCCTGCAGCATAGTTGAGAGTTCTTTCCATGGTCCCCAGGGCAGCAGGAAGAATGTCCAAAGCACACGCGTTTTTCAGTTCTCTGCTGAGTTCATATTTATCTCTAGCCTAGAATAAATCACAGGTTTAGCTGACCTAGTTTTAGTCTGTTACTGTGATAACAGACTCCTGCTTAAAGCAAGCTAGGGAGAAAAGGGTTTATTTGACTTACACTTCCAGATCCCAGGCCATCCTTGAAAGAACTCAGGCAGTAATGCCAGCAGGATCTTGAAGCAGAAACCAGAGAGAAATCCTGCTGAGTATGCAAATATATGAGCCTATGGGGCTCATTCTCATTCAAACTACCACACCCCTATTACACATGAAGACTACAGACTTAACACAATCTTACTGTACTTCTTTACCATGTAGTTATGAGAAAGGCAATTTCAAGTTCATAAGAATTCTGACATTCTCTGGAATGTTCTATATAGGCAGCTTTCCCTAAAATGAGAGCTTAGTTTTGTTCCCTGAGAATGATTCCCTAACTTGCTCTTTCTACTGTGCCGTAGAAGTCCTGCTTTCTTTTCTTCTTTTGACAGGGTCTGAAGTAGATCAGTCTGGTTGTGAACTCATAAGATCATTCTGACTCTATTTCATGATGAATAAAATTAAAGCTGTATACCATCATATCCAGCCAGAAATAGTTTCTTAATCCATCACTCAATTTGAGCTTGACTCATCTAAATTGCCTCTACTTGTGTAGCCATGTGCTGTTCAGTCAGATACTACTTTGGGAGCCAAGTAGTTGGGAGTTAAATGAGCTATCACTGTAATCCATTCAAGCCCTGGGGCAGCAGTGGTCCCAAGAGAAATATTAAGGCAACTTGAACCCTCAAGCTGCTTGAAGATTCTGCTGTATCACTTGTGCTAACAGTTCATGGCCTACACAGCCCACTAGTTTGGATTTAAGAAGGATGAAGGCTCCCCTTCGCTTGCATTTTCATTTCCTACAATCTAATATCTTTCTATGGTGATATTTCATTTGTATTTTTAAAATTAAAACTTGCCTGAAGTTCAGAGAGTAAAACAGCTGTACTGATCAGCCTTACAGACCAGGCAGTGGTAACACACACCTTTAATCCCAGTAGCCACATGCATTTGCCATAGAAACCGGGCAGAGTATGCCTTTAATCCAAGTGTGCATTCCTTTAATCCCAGCCCTACAGAGGATCATAAAACAGGAGGAGACAGCTCTCACATACAGTTTCATTCTGAAATTCGTGGAGGTAGGATCGCCATTTTGGATTGAGATAGCGGTAAGAACCAGTGGCTGGTTGATTTGCTATTCTGACCTTCAGAGTGAACCCCAATTTCTGCCTCTGGGATTTTATTAATCGTACTACATCCCTCTTTCCTTTTTTTCCAATTTTTTTTTCTTTTGTTAGATAACAGTCTTTCAAGAAGTGGTAGGTTTTGTTGTTACTGATGTCATTTTGGGGACTCTCTTGTTTGAGAGAGAGTCTCTTTCCACCCTCCTGATTTGCTATGGCTTGATTTGTAAATAAGTCTTAAAACTTTGTCTGACAATTTTGAAGAAATTTGCTCACTCTCTTTCCTGCTGTGACCACTGAGAATGTGAAGAGACTCTTGATTCTTTTTATGTAGTCTAGGTCTCTTATATGTAAAAATGTGACATGAAAAACTACTATAAGTGCCTGTTCTTCAATATGATATGCATAACGGGGCCTCAGAAAATCCTGAGCTACTTTTCATTATCATAAACACCAAACTCTACAAGATACCCTCATATTGATTTCAAAAAAAAACAATATAGTGATAAAGTTTTATTTTCATCATTTTAATACAATTTTTCACCCTTCTAAGAATATGTTATTATAAAATTTACTTGTAAAATAATAATATAATTATAAACTATATTATTCTAATATATCTTTGCCATAGCCTTATGCTAAACAGTTGCAGCAAAGGCGAGAAGAGTGCTTTTAGACCACACACTGAGCACTCTAAAGCTCCTTTTAGTTAAGAGGATGCTTAAATGACTGACCTGTGAGTTTATGAGAAAAAGAGGGACAATGGGAGACAGGTAAAGAAGGGAGGGTGAGGGAGAGGCAGGGAAAGGGAAGAGTGACAGAGAGGGAGTGGAAGGAAAGAAGCAAGGAAGAGGAGTTCTGTCTTATCAGGCCAAGCAGTTTTTTTTTTTTTATTATTGACTAACCAATGAAAGCAGAACATAAACGGAAAGACCTCTTACACCAGTTCGGTGGGTAAAGTCTTATGCTTCCAAGACTGTCAACCTTAGCCTTATAATTCACTCAATGGAAAGAGAAAACCAACTCTCACAAGATGTTCTCGAACTTCTACATGTGTGGTGTGGTATACTTGTGGCCTCTACCACATATAGGTTCATGTGGGAGCACATACACAAATAATTATAATAAGTTTTTTTTAAAAAAAAAAAAACTTCAAGAAAAACAAAGGAAATGAGGAAGAAGAAAAAGAAAGGAAGTAAAATAATGAAGTGATGTTACTGCAGTGAGAAAAAAGAGAAGATTATGATAAATACCCATCACAACCATTCGCAGTGAGGAAAATCTCCTCCATTGCTAATACATGCTGAATGTTGCAGAATTAGAGTGGCTGATCTAACAAGATATTTAAAATTTTTCACTCTATTTGGTTCTTTAACTCTTCTATCTTTAACTAATTCAGTGATTAAAAAATATTTCAAGTGATGTACCATCTTTTTAAAATAAATGTGAATATAAAGTGTGAACAAAAATTAGATCAGAGTCTGAATTGATAGTACAGTAGAAAATGAAGAGTTTCTTCCTCTCGAGCAGTTTAGACCAAGAACAAACCCCAATTGGAATTTGTCTCCACTGTCTTTAATTGTGGTCCATTGTCTGTGGTCTGTCTACTGTTCTCTCTTGTCTGTAGTCTTTGCTCTGTATTTATTGAATAGCACCAAAAATATGGCATGTAAAGGAATGAGGAATTTGATTTTACAGAAAACTATATTGGAGTTTTGCCAGAGGAGAAGTTACCTTACTGATGCACATGAAAGGGCACACAGATGGTATCAACCTGTATCTACATGTTGTTTACATTTAGGGTAGATGTTTGGTTTTATTAGGATTGACTTCAACCCCTTTGCTGCTTTCAGCAAATGATTTCAACATAGACACACACAGACACAGACACACACACACACACACCCTTACATGTTATTCTGGTCAGGGGCGTGGAAGAGTACAGAGTTTAAGATTAAAGTTTAAAGTTTTAAAAACTGATTGTATAAATCTTCTACCCCATGGAACCAGCCAGTGTTGCCATGAGAGCCACATTTAGGCAAGGTCACGTGGGCATGTCCTTCTGAGTCTCAGCCTAATGAACACAGCTGCACAGATGCCCAAACCCTTAGCTAACTGTTCTGATGGGCTTCTGAGGCTTCACAGGAATGTCATGATCTGCAAAGGGAGGAATGAACAGCCCAAGTTCTCCTAATGACTGCATGTCCTCAAGGACTAAGTCTAATGAACTCTCTCCTATGGGTAGTAGTAACATATATGGCTGTATTGCTATGGCAACACTCACTTACCACATGTGATGTCACTGGAATACTGAGACAGAAAGCACAGTGACCAAATTAGGCTCACACAGATCATGGCTAGGAAATGTGAAGCACAAGCTATCTGTCTACAGCTACATATCCAGTGTCTCCACCCTGGAGGCCTTCTCAGATGTCTGTGAAAGGGAATGAGCTGGTCTTCAGAGACATTAAACTTGATCATCAGTAGGGAGTGAGGATTATGGTCTAGGAAATGAGAGCAGACAGACAGTTATATTTTACTCGCTGTTAGCAGTAGCAGGTCAGATTCCAAGCATGTTCACACTCTCCAAGCTCACCTAGAGGTGGGATTCTGTAAGAGTGACCTAGAGACAGGACTTTTTGGTCATCAATCCCCCTCTAGTAAAATTCTACAGTTCCATCTGCCTGACCCTTCCTGAATCACAAGATTTTCTTAGGGATGCATTTACGTTGAGATCCACACAGTCTGGGCTCCTTTATTCTTTGGATGAGTTACCCCACCACACATCCTACTCTCAACAAGGTGAAATCAGTTGAAAGATTTAAACAATGCAGTTTATATCAACTGGGTGTGTTCTGAACCGACTGTTCAAAGCCTAATGTGGGTAAGAAATAAAATAAAAATGACATAAAACATTTTAAAAAACTGATTGTATAAGAAATCAAAGGCATAGTACGGATGGTAACATTATCTTCTTAAAGGAGAATTAAACTGTCTGAATACAGTAGGGAAACAGAAAGATACCTAGTTCTAATTATCTCAAGGCAAATTATTAACTTAAATGCAAGGTTTGGCAAAAGTTCAGTTTCTAAAATTAGGAAGTATTTTCACAAAAAGCTGTTCTGTCAAAGGTCCAAAGAGATAAGTTGTCTGGTAAAGGTACTTGCTGTCAAGCCTGATGTCCTAAATACACTCCCTGGGTTCTACATGGCAGGAGGAGAGACCCTAATTCTTGTAAGATTTCCTCTGGCCCTCATATATCCTATGGCTTCTTAGGTACATATGCAAATACTGGTGATAACAAAATCAAATCAAATAAAAATACATCAAAAAGAATTTTTATGTCAATACCAAGCTGTTTTCATTACTAAGCATATGAATCTGAAAATTTAAAAAAGAAAGAAGGAGTAAATATGATTATTGTAATGTGAAACTGAAGGTTGAATAAAACAAAAATTTATTATGGTACAGAAGAAAGTCTGGATGAATAAGAGGCATAAAGAGGTTCTGTAAACTTTGTCCAGTACTATCCAGTACATACATAAGCAGAGACACATTTTCTACGGTGAAAATTTCAAGCTGACTCCCTGTGGATTACCCCTTAATTAGGAATGTTCCACATTTTAGATATACACTTATTGGGCAAGAGGCCACTGTGCACTTGGTACAGGATCAGGCACTCAGGGAAAATGCAAACTCGGATCTATTTATGATCCTGGAGCAGTAGAGATCTTCGGAGACTTGCAAAAGTCTGCTGTGTTCTGGATGTATTTGGAGTTCAGGAGGGGGCAGACCCAGATGCCTGGTTAAGACTAGGGGAAGGGTCTGATAGGTGTCTCTGCAGATGCTCTAAACACGATGCCCCATCCTTTCACGAGGAACAGTGTTTTACGTGTTAGAGAAGATGTAGAAGTGAGCATCACCATGACTTCTGTCTGTGCTGCTCCACTGATATTCTCTTCACCAAGGTCTCTAATGAGGTCCAAGTGTTATAGAAATAACATGTCTTCCCAGAAATTGCAAACTATGCACTCTTAGAGATGGAGGAACAATTCTGCCTTGGGGCTAATCCCCAAATAAGAGTCAGCCTCAAATGAAAAGTATTAGCAACTTGCATGCATCACAGGCTTACACAGTGGATGCATACTGCCTTCCCTAAATCTCTTTTAGGTCCTGGCACCAGGTTAGACTTTGACAATTAAACATAGATGGGAAACTAAGTCTGGATACTTAGGCAGAAGGGAAATTTACGCAGCAAAGATACTGCCAGAAATATTTCTCAAGGACAGCAGTGTTACTCTTTTCGAATAGCTATTACCATGGTCATCATGCCTACTGGCAAAATTATGCTTTCTTTCCTCAAGAAGAGAACTGTGATTTTTATGGCAGTCCAGAACTTAACATTCATTGTGCCCCTGTGTATGCGACCCCCTTAACTTGGCTGTTAGAGGCCTGTTCTTTGGGGTTGGGTATAGTTGCTGGTGCCTCTTAGTGAGCAAATTTTTATCCTAGCACTGTAAGCTTTGCTTGCTTGTAAGAGGCCTGGTTATAATTGGGGGACAGAGCCCCATTGCCCAAATATTAATGTGTGTGAGTGAATATCTCCTAAGGAAATGTAATAGTAAATCCTTGATAACATCAGATCTATTACTTTGAACTTTTTCTATAAACAAGGACATATCTCTTCCATATAGAAGAATGAGAAAAGGAATTCATTGGTTCATAAGGTATAAATGTTTAAGGTTTCAATTCTCTTACACTTATCCAGCCAAGTTCCAGGTATGAGATATCACTGAGTGAACCATCACCCGGGCCATTCCTGTGCTCAGCAGTGTGTGGAGTGAGCATCTTGTACTGTGGTCTTAATTTCTTTCCCTGTTGCTGGAATAACCACAACCGTTCAAAAGCAACCCAAGGAACAAAGAGTTTATTTACTTCAAGTTCAAGGGTTTTATAATTGGACCTATTCAACCATTTTATGGAACATTTTTCTCTATTAATCTGGGTTACTATTTAAGTTTTTTTTTTAACTTCTCTTACTACTCTTTAGACCTTTTCCACTCCATAGCAAATCCAATTGCATTTTTCACTTTAATAATTCCTTCTATACTTTAAAAATTGATTTCCTCTCTTGATCACTTGTCTTGATTCCTCACTAGAGAAACCAATTGAAGGCCACAGTATATCATCATTGTTAAAACTCAACACCCCTCTCAACACACACACACACACACACACAACAGGATGGTACCTTCAGACTCTGCACTGTGCCTCAGGAATTCAGGGTGCCAGTGGCTCACTGGAGAGAGAGCAGGGGGAGTGCCAGCATGAGACAACTATGGGCCCAGAAGAGCTTTTGAATCTTTTATGGATGCTGGGCGAACAGGTTAGTGCAACCAAGAGGTGCAGGAAATGAATGCACATCAGGCCAAAGGATCAGCAGGAGGCAGTAAGTTCAGCCAATTCAAAGTCAGTGCTCTCATAGATTTCATTGCTAACTAAACGGCAGGCTTTGTGTTCTCTGAGGAGGCAATCAAGCAAAGTCCTATGTAAGATGTTCCTCCCTTCCTCACTTTTATTTGTCTCTTCTTATTCTACTCTCCCTGGCCAGTAAAAGTGTAAGAATGTAGCCTTTACTTTACCTCCAAATGGATCAAGGATTTCAGCATAATGCCAGATACAATGAATCTCACAGAAGAGAAAGTCTGGAACTCATTGACACAAGAAAGGACTTCCTGAAAGGGACACCAATAGCACAGGCACTAAAAAAAATTAATAAATGGGATCTTATGAAACTGTAAAGTTTCTAGATGGTAATAGACACCATTATCTGGGCAAAGCAGTAAGCTACAGAATAGGGGAATATCTTTGCCAATTACACATCTGATAGAGGGTTAATATCAAAGATATATAAAGAGCTAAAAGACAAACAAACAAAACTAAACCAAACCAAGGCCAACCAAACAAAACCCTGGACAACAAGAAAACAAATCACCCAATTAAAAATGGGATACAGTAGTCACTATTGAAATCAGTGTGGTGGTTTCTAGGAAATATGGGAATCAATTTGCCCCAGTATCTAGCTACACCACTCTTGAGCATATGGCCAAAGATGTTTCATCCTAACAAAGAGAGAGACATTTAATCAATCATGTTGATTGCTGTTCTACTTACAGTAGCTAAAGACTGGAAACAACCTAGATGCTCTCAAAAAATGGATAAAGAAAAAATAGCACATACAATGGACTATTTCTCAGCCATTAAAAATAATAAATTTATGTAATTCTCAGGTAAAAGCATAGAACTAGAAAATATATACTAAGTGAGGTATCCTAGACCCAGAAATAAAATATTGTATGTATTCACTTACATGTGGACATTAGCGTTTAACTCAATGCTAAGCAAACAATCCAAAGAGGCATGAAGGTTAGGTATAGAGTAAGGGACTAGAGGGGACAGCTAGATCTTATAAGTAAAGAAACAGAATAGATAGACATAGATAGATGGGGGACTGGAATGAAAGGATCAATGGGGAAAAGGAGGTGAGAGAACAAGGGAGGGAATATAGGGAAAGACAGCTAAATATAAGGGTCATTTGAGATGTAGTATGGAAACCTAACATAGTAGAAGCTTGTAACACGAAGGCCGGCTTGCTTCCTAAAATATATACATACATGGGGTTGACCTACTTGAAATTTCCAAGTAATGGAGGAAGCAGAGTTCCAACTGAACTGCTGCTGTCACCAAATGAAGCTTCCAGTACCAGAATTAGGGTACATTTAATTAAGATGTTGGCCAAATGGGTTCCATGGGAAAACCCAAAAAACTGAGGCTGTTGCCAAGACTACAGGTTGTTTGACACAAACTGAGAGTAAGGCCCCATGACTGAAGACAACATCTATACAACTCACTGGACATAGACAAGGTGAGCTGGTGCCTACATAGAGCCTTCATCCCTATCTTTTATCTTTTATACTACCTGAAGGTACTCTGCATGCTATCAAAGGAGAAATGTAAACAAACTCAGACACAAACCCTTTTATCTACAATAGTCTCTCAGCTGCAATATATTCTAGGCCAATGGTGGCATGAAACTTGCAGGTGTAATCAACTTATATCTGCTTTGACTTAAGGTCATGCTACGAGATGGAATCCATGCCTGAAGCAAGAATCTGAGACTAGACAGCACCAGGATCTAGAATGAAATGAAATACTACTGTTCTTAAGAAAAAAAATCTGCAATGAAATGACTCCTAATGACATCCTGCTATAATCATAGGTCGGTACCTTGCTCAACCATGATCAGAGAAGCTTCCTCCTGTAGCAAATGGAAATAAACACAGAAACCCACAGCCAGACATTTTGTAGAGAAAGAGAGACCTTGGAATACTCATCCCTAAATGAGATGTTTATATCAAACCCCTCCCCCCTCAGGGTTCATGGGGCTCCATGAAAGAAGATGAAGGAGGAGTGTAATATGGAGGACATCAAGGACATAAGGCCCTTTAAATCAACATGATCAAAGCTCATGTAAACTGATAAAGACGAAGGCAGCTTGCTCAGGCCTGCACAGATCTGTACCAGGTTTTCTGTGCTATATTATGGCTTCCAATTTAGTGTTTTTATGGGATTTCTGAGTGTGAGAACAAGTGGGTTTCTGATTCTTGTGCCTTTTCTTGGATTTTTTTCCTTCTGTTTTTTTTTTGTCTTGTGTAACTCCGGTGTGTTAGTTTATATTATATTGTTATATTATGTTTATTATATATTATTTTATTACAGTTTTTTTCTTAGTAGCCTGTTTGTCTCCTGATGAGAGCAAGAAAACAAGTAGACTCCAATGGGAGCACATGGAGAGAAACTGGGAGGAGCAGAGGGAGATGGAGTCATAATCAGGGGATATTATGTGAAAATAATATGTTTTCAATAAAAGGAGAAAATGAGGTACAAAACTAAAAAGAATTTTCAAAAGATGAAACACAAATTGCTGAGAAATACTTAGAGAAATGTTCAATATTCTTAGTCATAAGGGAAATGCAAATCAAAATCAAGTCTACATTCAGATTTCATTTTATACCAGTTAGAATGTCCAAGATCAACAAAACAAATGACAACTCATGCTGGTGAGGATATGAAATAAGAGGGATGCTCATCCATTGCTGGTATGAGTGTAAACCGGTAGAACCACCAGGGAAGTCAGTATGGAAGTTCCTCAGGAAGATGGTAATGTATCTAAGGATTCAGCTATACTACTCTTGCTAATAAGTGTGTGTGTGTGTGTGTATGTGTGTGTGTATCCAAAGAATTCTTCATCCTATAACTGAGATGCTTTGTCAACCATAACTACTTACTGCTTTCCTATTCATGATAGCCATAAATTGAAAAGTCTAGAAATTCACACAGAGATAAATAATTAATGAAAATGTGGTATATTTACATGATAGAATATTATGCAGCTGAAACAAATAAGCAAAAAGACATTAAATTTGTATATAGTTGGGTGGATTAGAAAAATTCATCCTGGGTGAAATAACACAAAACCCAAAAGAAAAAGGTAGCATATATTCTCATATATATATAGATGTTACTTTTAAGCATTGGATAGGCATAAACAATTCATGTAACCACAGAGATTGCATGTAGTGTAAAGGACTAGAGGAAGAAAGGATGATCTCCCAAAGAATGGAAAATAAAATATATAATTATGGAAAGACAAAGTATGTGTATTGGGGATTGAGATGAGAGGATTAAATGAAGAGGGAAAGGGATAAAAGGGAGGAACCATGGGAAAGAACAGATAACACTAAGAGCCACTTGAGTAGTCATACAGAAACCCATTAAAGTTTTCTTTAAATTACATATATGAAAGAAATATAAATAGGATTGCCAAATGGAGGAGAAAAAAGCCCAATAAAACATGTATTACAACCAAATAAAGCTCCAGTGCTAGGAAGAGGTTAGATCTGATTGAGTTATTGGCCAAATTCATCAAAACCCCCAAACAACACAGGAGATGCCCAAGGCTATTGGTTGGTCTCCACGAACTGATGGTAGATAATAGCTACACGTGTCGGCATTGAACCCAGAAGTCATGCTGGTGCTAACTAGAGCATGCACCCCTGCTGGATCGTGTCTGTGGTACTAGAAGTACTCTGTACACTACCAGAGGAAGAGGGAGACACCAAGGCAGTTACAAGCTGGTCTATCTACTCTGGTGATCTTCTTGTGTAATATGCCTTTGCAAGAGTGGCAACAAAGTTGTAGGAGAACCACTTTGATCTGATTGGAGACCTAGTCCATGAAATGGACCCATGCCTGATGCTGCTCAGATGCTAAAGAACCTGAGACTAGATAGGCCATGGACCTAGTGGAAACCAAATGCTATTGTTCTGCTAGAGCAGTGGTTCTCAACCTATGGGCCACAACCCCTTTCAGGGTCGAGCAGCCCTTTCACAAGGATCACATATCAGATATCCTGCATATCAGGTATTCTCCTTATAATTCATAACAGTAGCAAAACATCCAGTTATGAAGTAGAAGTAGAGTAAATTTTATGGTTGTGTGTCACTACAACATGAGGAACTGAACTAACAGGTCTCAGTATTAGGAAAGTTGAGAACCACTGTACTAAAGAAACAGAAACATGATGATTCCTAATTCTGCTATATCCATAGATCTGTATATTGTTTAAATATCATCTGAGAAGCTGTCTCATACAGAAGCTAAGAACTAGTACAGAGACTCCCTCCTCCAACTGGACCGTGTTCTGAGAGTGAGATTCCTTGGAGCAACCAGTCCTAAAAGGGATGTCTTCATCAAATACTTTTCCTCAGGGATTGACAGGATGATGGCAAGAGCCAGTGTGAATGGAAGACACCAGAGAAACAAGGCCTTCCGAAGACAACAGGGCTGCTGTAAGTGGAGAATAACACAGGTTGTGGCAGCATGCACACGGCCTGCGCATGTCAGAGCCAGGTGAGGTTCCAGAGGGGAACCGGATGGGAGCCCCATCCCTGACCCAGAAGCTATTTCCAAGTGTCATCCCCTTGCAAACGAAAAAGCTATATTCTTCAGTGGAGTCTCTCTGAGTATACAAGCCACATTTAGGGTAGGCTCAACACTCAGAAGTACATGGTCAAGACAAAATAAACTCAGTGGTATTTCTTTAGTATTTTTAACCTCATAATGCTTTGTTTTCCTTTACTGGCTTTTTGCTTATATGTTCTGGCTTCTCATTTTGCGATCTTACAGTTTTTGTACGTGTCTGTGTGCACATGTCTCTGTGCACATATGTTTCTGGAGATTTTTATTTTCTTTTTTCTCTGCTTTTTTGTATGTATGTGTGTGCATGTGTGTGTATGTATGTATGTGTTTGTATGTATGTGTGTGCATGTGTGTGTATGTATGTGTGTATGTATGTGTGTACATGTGTGCATATGTATGTGTGTGCATGTGTGTTGTTTTGTCTCATTCCTATTCTTATTTAGCTGTTTGTTCTCTTCTTATTTATTGTTCTCTCATACAGCATATCCCTACCACAGCCTCCCCTCCCTCTACTCCTCTCAGCCTCCCCTCCTACTATTCCTCCAAGTCCCCCCAAACACCCCTCTCATCACCCTAAAGTCCATTCCTCTTTTGTTTGCTTTTAGAAAAGAGCAGGCTTCCCAGTGATACCAACAAAGCATGGCACAACTAGATGCACTGAAACTTAGCACAAACCCTCATATCAGGAATGGACAAGGAAACACAGTAGAAGGAAAAGGTCCCAAAATCAGTCAAAAGAATCAAAGATATGCCCATTCTCACTGATAGAAGTTCCAACAAAACAAGAAAAAAAAAAAAGAAGCTAACCAACCAAAGCATGTACATATACAGAGGACCTAACACATTCCCATGCAGGTTATGTGTCTGTCCCATAATGTGGCTCTTTGTATCTGTTCCTATTAGCAACCAGAGGAAGTCTCTCTGATGATGATTGGGCTAGACACAGGTTTATGAATATAGCAGAATATCATTAGGAATCATTACATTGACTTTATTTTTTGTTTGGTTGGTTGGTTAGTGGATTGGTTATTTGGATTTTGTCCATTGTCTTTGGTTCTACTCCAGGTGTCTGAGCACTCTAGCTTTCCATTCCTGGCCATTCAGGCAGTATACGACATGGGCTCCCTCTTGTAGCTTGGGTCTCAAGTTAGACCAGTCATTAACTGACCACTCCTACAAGCTCTAGGTCACAATTGCCACAGCACATCTTGCAGGCAGGACAGGTGTGGGTCCAAGTGTTAGTGACTGGATTGGTGTTTGTTTTCTAAAGATAAAGACAGCATGGATTTTGATGGATGGGGATGTGGGGAGATTTTTGGAGGAGATGAGGGAGGAGAAACAACAGAATAGATTATATAGAAAAATATTTTCAATAAAAAAAGAAAAAAAGACAGAAAGAAAGATGGCTAAGACACAAGGACCATCTTTTTCTGCTCATCATACATTTTTGATTTCCCTTAGGTTTCTTCTTAGGTCATCTTTCTTCTCAAAGCACACATTCCCCTTACAACCATTATCCACTGCCTGCATTTTCAAATGCCCATTGTACTCTGGTTATGCTTAAAATTCTGGCTTCAGCTTCCCTGCTTCTAGATCTAGATACACAAATCCTGATTTTACTGTGCTCAGTACTGGAAGACATCATAGGTATGTCTAACTCAACATGTCCCAAATGCATGCACAGATCAGAGCCTTTCCACTTTCTTTTTTAGTAACTACCCCTGCTGTACTAGCTAGTTGCAAGTCAACTCGACATAAAGTAGAGTCATCTGAGAAGAAGGAATATCAATTGAGAAAACATTCCACTAAGATTGGCCTGAAGGCAAGCAGGTAAGGCATTTTCTTAATTAGCGATTGATGACGAGGACCCAGCCAATTGTGGGTGGTGATGCCATGACTGGGCTGGTGGTCTTAGGTGCTATAAGAAAGCAGATTGAGCAATCTATAAGGGACAAGCCAGTAAGCAGCATTCTTCCATAGCCTCTGCATAAGCTCCTGACTCCAGGTTCCTGCTTTGACTTGTGATGGATGTTTACCTGCAAGTGTAAAAATAAGCCCTTTGCTCCCCAGCATAGTTTTGGTCATGGTGTTTCATCACAGACATAGAAGCCCTAACTAAGACAGTCAACATGCTCCAGTTGCCTATGCCAGAAACCTGAAAATTGTTCTCCTTCTCCTTCCCTTGCATTTGTCACTCTGCATCCCTTCTTACGCTTGACAAACGCACACTGGTCTCATGAATTGCTTTTCTTCTCACAGCCACAACCCCTCAATCCATAGCCTCTGCACTTCTCAGGCCTCCTGTTCAGGGTAGTGCTTTTGAAATAACAGTCTCAAATGTTTGAAAACATTTAAGGAAACATTCAGTGTCATGGAATGTACAATTATGTCATCTGTTATACCTATCATTTCAGATTCATTTCTTGCTTGTCCTCCATCAAGGGGTCTTGGACTCCAACTCCACTGATATCTTGCTTGAATGATGGGACTTGTTTTCTCAGTGTCCCTTGAGTCTCCAGTTTCCTCTGTCTGAACTAATCTCCCCCTTGGCTTACTATTTATCCTGCTTTCTGGACATCACTTCCTCCAAGACCCCTCCCTGATCTTTCTTCCAGGACAAACCAAGGCTTTTCCTCAGTCTCCAGTTCCACCGTTGCCGTCATAAGACAGCATTTGACAGAAGAGCCGTTTTTATTGTCCTTTCCATTTCATTTGGGATTGACCCCTGTACCATACTTATGACTGCCTGCCTCAGAACTGGCTCCCATAATTGGCTTTAAAATGTATCTGATGTATCAATACACTTAATACATGTTTCTGTCTGAACATTGTGTCAGGTTCAAAACATCCAATTTTCTTTTCCAAGAATTTCAGGGAAAAAAAAAATGATGAATGCTATCTTGCCTTTGCCATTTCTTTCAACAGTGTTCCTTACATCCTTATATGGGCAGATGTTATAATGAGTTTTAAGAGAGTGAAGCTTTAGCTCAATTCTGTCATGGGATACTTGCAAGAAATATTACCATATAGATGTGGGTGAAATTGTTAGCATGTGTTTGGATTGGTTGTACTCTGTTTTACAATTGTATTTTTACTGAAATAGAGATCAAAAACAGCCTTGAAAAGGGTTTCACTGCATATGGATGAACCATAGCAGTCATCTACACTGCTGGCCAGAGTCTATCACTCCTACTCAGAGTTTGGACACACCTCACATATTTATGTCTACATTTGACCAAAGTGTCTGTGAGTGTGTGTTATATAGCACTTAGAAAATTTTATCATGGTAAGTATTTTAAACCATATTTATACCTTATTTATTTATACCTTATTTTAAATTTGTTGCTTTGAAACAATCAAAGAACTATTTTATTGACCAATAAGTAATTATGTCACAAGACTCTTCAGAATTTTGCAATAATAATGTACATCGTAAAGTGAACACACCTCAACTTGTACTGTGTCATAAAGCACTGTTTAGCTTGAGGGTAAATTTCCTTCTAGTAATATCATGATTGCATGTATTCTTGTCAAAATCCTGCATACAAATGATTTTACTGGTTTAACTAGTGACTTCTGTTGATACTAAAAAGAAAAGATTTTAAATTAATTTAAGAAAGTCAAGAAAGTTCCCACCTGCTTAAATGACAAAAGTGGAAATTTGATTATACTCATAGTTTTTCTAATCTTGTTATCATAACTTCACAACAAACAAGTGATCAAGCAAAATAGCCCTGAGGAAACTGAAAATAGCATTCATGTAAGGAACGTATTGAATATTACTAATCTAAGAAACAGCATTGAATTTTCTTATTGGTTATTCATAGCCAACAATGGACAGCTTTGAGAGAAAAATGTTTTTGAATATATGGTACTAGAAAACTATCAAGCACTGAATAAGTATGGATGGAAGAGAGTGGCCTTCAAGAGATGCTTCTCTTAGAAAGAGACCACCATGAACGTAGCTCACCATGATAGAAACTATAGATGAATTAGATTCAAGTACATGACATAGTCAAGACCTATAATAGCAGCTCGGTGTGACTTTATTGGTGACTTTTAGTACAGACTGCATTCTAATTCTGGAAGAAATTCTGCCACCCATACATTATGAGAAAGAAATTGTCATTAGACAAATGTTGTGTGCCAGGGGGATTTTAGTTTATTTATGTTGTACAGAACTCTAATTTATGAGTAGAGTATAAAAGACGACGCTAAAACTGCTTTTAGTGCTCAGTCAGACCCATATATTATCATGAGCAGTTCATTCTCCTGGTCCAGTAGAGTTTGTTTGATGAATATGGTCAGAAACGGATACAAAAATCGCTCTTCTACCTGACTATTCTTTTAAAAACAGTATCAGTTATATATGTACAAACAAGGTACTGTAACACAGAGTGCGGCTTCTGCTTTAATCTCAGATCACATTCAGGAACTTTGTCGTTGCTTTTTTATTTATTTGATACAATGTTCACTTACTCACCCAGCAAGGCTTGCCCTACCAAGTGTTCTTTTGGTCATGCAAGGTTAGTCACTCCACCTTCGCTCTTGCATACATCTCAAGTACTTCCTGAGTTAATCTTTCACATCTTCATTTTGCTTTGCTTTGTTTCTTTTCTCTGGTCGATTTGCAGGTAAGGTAGGCTGATATCTGTATGCATAACCATATGGTCGGAGATGATAAACTAGGTATTCCAACTCATACATGGCTATAGCATTTGCATAGTGAAAAGAAACTGCAAAATCAGAACAGCAGTTGGGTCCATATATGGGAGGGTAGTAATTATATTTGTAGTACCAAAATGATTTGGAGTGCAAACCTGGAATTAAGTGATTTTCTGGCAAAAAGGGATGGAAAGTTTCTTTCCCAGTGGGGTCTCTGGAATCACCTGGCTTCACGTTGACTGTTTGTAAGCACTGTCCCAGAATGATGTCTTCAAAGGCAGTAAAAGGTTCACATCCATTCCTCTTTATCATACGCACCACTCTCCTCAAGGCTTCCTTGCTCAGAACATAGCCTGCCCCACCACTCATGTAGCCCTCATCTACATAGGGCTTAAATCTTCTCCCGAAATATATGGGTTGCTCTGGGTCCTGATTTGCCAGAAGCCATCTCAGGTTGTCTACTATAACATACGTGTCATCATCTGCTTTCATGAACCAATCTGCATCTTCTAGGTGGTGGTCATGAACATACAAAAAGGCCTTTAATGTTTTCTGGGACAAATGATTTCTGCCCTCTTCAGTTTTTAATCCCACAGCAGGGAAGTCTGCGTTGTCTTCTGAGCTCATAAACAGTGCTTTGTTGCAACGCTGGGCCCATGTGGCTCTAATGTGTTTGGCTCTTACCTGCAGATTTTGTGGTGCCGTCATTATCCAGCAAAGAATCTTCACATTCTGGTAGAGTTTTGCAGCCATGTCTGTGTCCTCATACTTATAGCCAATGTACACTTTCGACATCACCAATCCTTTGCGACCATTCTCTCTGGTACCGTCTGACGGATTCTCAATGGAATAATTAGGAGCCATAGGGTCAACGCCACTGTGTTCTTCTAACAAAATGATAAAGAACTGAGCACAAAAAAGATATCCGACGACTGATCCACAGAGGAAAGCTAACTGACGCAGCCAAAAGTTTGAGGACATTTAGTAGGCTGGTTCTGCCAGCTGAGGCAGGTGTCTGTTGCTGGTCCTGGGGGCCACGTATGTGAGGACTGCCACAGTTCTTTGGGCTGTCTTCCTCTAAGCCAACTGCAAGCAGGAGAGGGCAGTTTTGCAGGTACGTGCTGCCCAGCGGGTGTGTAGGTGGGGAGCTGGTGGCACAGACAGTGCCTGAAGCTAAAGAGCTGAGGATGAAGTCTGACCTCCCAGATCCTTTCTCAAGCCCTGCCCCCTTCCAGGGTTTTAATGGTCGACTGTTGTGTCCACCTGTGGGAGTCTATGTCCCTTCATGTGAGCCTGTACTTTATTTCCATTTGCTTCCTGGGAGCAACTGCGGGAAGTATGAAGTACATCACCTATTGAATCAAAGCTGTTGCTGGCAGTTTTGTGGGTTATTAAAATGGAGAATAGCTTGAGAACCTGAAGTTTTCAATGAAGAAGCCAACTCTTAAGAAAGATGTCTTGGGACTGGAGAGATGGCTCAGTGGCTGTGAGTACTGATTTCTCTTCCAGAAGACCCAGGTTTGATTCCCAGCATCCTTATGGTGGCTCGCAGCCAGACATAAATCCAGTCCCAGGGGGTCTCATAATTCTGGGATTTCATACATTCTTCTGGCTTCCATGGGCACCAGGCACTATGTGGTACACAGATAACACACAGGCAAAACACCTGTAAACATAAAAATATAAAAGACGGAAGTAATTTAATATTATAATTGAGTTTAATAAACATTGAAAATCTGTAAATTAACTTTCTCTTTCAGTTTTATATTCAGTATAAAAGCTGTTAAGGGCTTAAAATAAAGGCATTACTATGTGGAAATAGATTATCTTATAATTGATTTTTTTCTTTATTATGACCGGTTGTATTAAGTCTTTGAAAATAATTTCTAAGCCTTAAGCTGTTTAAGTGAGTCGAGTTGATTATGAGGGTGAGGGAGAATAATGCATGCTAGCTAGGTATTTTCTTAGAAGTAGTTATTGTCACTTAGACCCATGCTGGTTATTACCATCTTACACTAAGTAGACAAATCTCAACATTTGTTTTTCAAAGGCATTGAAGGTAAAGAGATCTGTTCCATACACAAATATAGATATAAATACAAGGAAACGTGAAAAGAATTAGCTATGCAAACAGATAAACCTGCTAGTACTGTCTAAAAAGAAACGAAAACCTCACTTTTAGGTTAGCAGACAAAGTACTGGGTTTCATCATGTTTTGTTATGGTCTCATTAGTGCACGTCCCCCAATGCCTTCATTGCCCTCTCTTACTCTTCCAGCTCATTCTCTTTCTTCCCCCAGTTACTACCTCTTCTGCTTCATTATTAGATGTATCCGGGTTCCTTTCTATTTACCACTTCTCTGAAGATATTTTCCTTACTTCTCAAGACTCCCTTTCTTGTTTTCTTACCTTCAAACACCTGCATACAAATGTATGCATATAGAAACACACAAAATTTTAGACCTCATGGAGAACATGGTATTTGTCTTGCTGAGTGTCTGATTTACATTGCTTACATAGGGTTTTCTAGTTGCATCCATTTCCCTGTAAATGCCATGATATCATTTTTCTTTATGGCTACATAAAATTTCACTGTGTGGGGGAAATCCATTTTCTTTATGCATTCATCTGTTGATAGACATCTAGGCTGGTTCCATTTTCTGGGTATTGTGAGCTGAGCGGCTGTAAACATGGATGAACCAGCATTTCTGTGGTATGTTGACTTAAGTACCTAAGAGTGGTAGAGCTGAAGCATAAGGCAACTCTGTTCATATTCTCACAGTGGTGCAGTTTGTCGTCCTACAGACAGTGCATACAGGTTCCCGACTCCCTACATCTTCACCAGTATTCCTCGTACTTTGCTCCTCACTTGTTACTTTGATGATAGCCATTCTGATTGCAGTGATATGGAAGATCAAAGCAGTTTCATTTGAATTCCCTCAGTCTGTATTTCCTCTATTGCTTCTGTTTCATGTTTAGGTCATAAACAGTTTTATTTGTTTCTTTTAATCGTTTGTCTCTCTTGGCTCTCTTTAAGGGATTTATTCATTTCCTTCAAATTTTTCTCTTCATTTTTTTCTTGATTTCTTTAAGGGGTTTATTAAACTCTTTTTTAAGGACCTCTATTGTCTTCATGAAGTTGGTTTAAAGGTGTTTTTGTTGTGCTTCAGCTATGTTGGAATATTCAGGGCTTATTATTGCAGCATAGCTGGGCTATAATAATAACATATTACCCTGGTTCTTATTGGTTGTGTTCTCATGCTGGAGTCTAGACATCTGGGTTTGAGATGATTATAGATCTAGGAACTGACTTCTGAGGTTTTCTTTGTTGTATTGGTGTTTTGTTCCTTGATTTCTGTTTTCTCTCTGGTCACCATGGCCTGGAGTGCTGGCAGCCAGCAGGGTCTCTAGGACACAACAGGGAATCCTACCCACTTTTGGGACCTAGACTCCTGGAAGCTCCATGGTCTTTGGTTGAGAAGTGTGACTCTATCCAAGTTGGTGCCTGGGATTCTGTGATGAGGAGGAAATGGGGGTTTTGGGATAGTGTCTGTGGAAGGGGTACACTGAGAGAGAGGAGGAGATCCATAGGCAGGAAGCCCATCTACAGTTCTGGTGTCTGCGTGACTTCTGGTCCAGCAATGAGTCTCTGCCTGAGTTTGCCCACCTATTCTTTTGGCTGATGTGGCCTTCACTTGAGTAGTAGAAGTTCACTCATATTGGGGATGGGGACCCTGCAGTGGATAAGGGTGGCAGTGGATAAGGTCTTTGGGAACTCAGCCGAGGGAATCAGAGTTCCACTGGAAGGTGGCCTACCTGTTTTTTTCTGGCTGTAAAACACTGGTTTTGAAGGGGGAGGATCCTCAAAATTTATTTGACAAAAGGGGCAAACTTATATTAAACTTAAATCTAGAAACAACTTAGCTTTTTTTTCTAGGATAAAAATTAATCCTCATGTCTGTCCCGTCTACTCTTTCAACTGTAAATGCTGGTTAAGTTAATACTGCAGAGTCCTTTGTGGAATAAGGGAAACATTCATCCATTTCTAGTTGTAGTGCAAATTCGTATAACCACTATGAAAATCAAGGTGGTGGTTCCTCAAGAAGACAAGAATCAATCCACCTTAAGATCTAGCTATACTACTCTTGGGCACCCAGAGGACACTCTGTCCTTTGACAAGGACACTAGTTCAGCTATGTTCATCACTGCTTTGTTAATGATATTCCTAAACTGAAAACAAGCTAGGTGTCCATCAACAGAAGAATGGATAAAGAAAATGTGGTATATTTATGTAATGAATTACTCAGCTATTAAAAATATTATATAAAGCTTGTAGGCAAATATGTGGAACTAGGAGAAAAACATCCTGAATGAGTTAATACAGACTCAGAAAGATATGTATGGTATGTATTCACTTATATGTGGATATTAGTTATTAAATGCCGGACAAGCTGCGATCCATAGTTTCAGAGAAGTCAGATATAGAAAAGGGGACTGGAAAAACACATGGATATCCAGGGAAGTAAGAAATAGAATAGATTTGTGGGTGGATGTGGACAGGGTGAAGGGATGGAACCAAAAGGATCTGATGGGGAGAGGAAGGAATAATGGAATTGTGGGAGGGAATTCTAGGAGAGACAGCCAGAACTGAGGAACATTTGAGGAATGGTATAGAAAACTAGTGTAGTTGAAACTTGCTAAAGTAGATGAAGGTTATCCTCATAAAGTCTCTGAATAATAAGCGACATGGAGTCCCAATAGGATATCTCTTGTCATCATACAAATTTTCCAGTACCGAGACTGACCGAGTTATATCCAATTGTTGTTGGTCAACAATGGGGCCCCATTTAAATCCCAAAACAAACCAAGTGGTTGCCAAGACAATAGGTCTCTCTTCATAAATGGGCAGCAAGGTCTTATTTTTTTTATTGATTTTTATTGAGCTCTACATTTTTCTCTGCTCCCCTCCCTGCCTCTCCCCTCCTCCTTCAACCATCCCCCAAGATCCCCATGCTCCCAATTTACTCAGGAGATCTTGTCTTTTTCTACATTCTACTTCTCATGCAGATTAGATCTATGTAAGTCTCTCTTAGTGCCCTCATTGTTGTCTAAGTTTTCTGGGATTGTGATTTGTGGGCTGGTTTTCTTTGCTTTATGTCTAAAAACCACTTACGAGTGAGTACATGTAATAATTGTCTTTCTGTGTCTGGGTTACCCCACTCAAAATAACGTTTTCTAGCTCCATCCATTTGTCTGCAAAATTCAAGATGTCGTTATTTTTTTCTGCTGTGTAGTACTCCATTGTGTAAATGTACCACATTTTCCTTATCCATTCTTTGGCCGAGGGGCATTTAGGTTGTTTCCAGGTTCTGGCTATGACAAACAAAGCTGCAATGAACGTAGTTGAGCACATGTCCTTGTAGCACGATTGAGCCTCCTTTGGATATATACCCAAAAGTGGTATTACTGCGTCTTGAGGAAGGTTGTTTCCTAATTTTCTGAGAAATCATCATACTGACATCCAAAGGGGCTGTACCAACTTGCATTCCCCCTAGCAATGCAGAAATGTTCCCTTTACCCCACAATCTCTCCAGCATAAGTTGTCATCAGTGTTTTTGATCTTGGCCATTCTTTGTTAAAGACTACACCTGGATAACTCATTAACAAGGAATTGTCCAACTAGTGCTGGTCTTACCCCCTTTTATTTTTTAATGCAATATATCCTCACTAGAGTCCCTTTCCTCTGATCCTCTTAATCCTACTCCACCTCCCATCACTTTCAGATCCACTCCCTTTCTGTTTTTCCAACTAGTGCTTACAGTAATCATCTGCCTCATCTTCTCAGGTTCTTGGCATGGGAAGGTATTCTACAGGCTAACAAAAGAGAAATATGAACACCAAATCAGCCACAAAACCTTTGGTTTACAATCTGTCCTGCCTACATAATATGGCAGAACTCTGAT
The DNA here is from genome assembly GCF_950005125.1 of Chionomys nivalis. Lineage (NCBI taxonomy): Eukaryota > Metazoa > Chordata > Mammalia > Rodentia > Cricetidae > Chionomys > Chionomys nivalis. Next base: position 43,551,722 of record NC_080101.1, on the reverse strand, counting down.
GGCACAAACCTTGGGGGGGGGGGGTAACCAAACAATGTCTGATTTGACTTAAGGCTCACATCACAAGATGGAACCCATACCTGTCCTGCTTATGTAACCAAAAATCACAGACCAGATAGCTCAGAGACCTAGAGTAATAATGTATTAAAAATAATAAAAGCTAAAAAAAAGGAAAGAAATAAAAAGTGAAAAATGTATCAATAAAATGACTCTTTATGATATTCTGCTGTATGAATAGATCAATGAGTTATTCCATCCTCATCAAAGAAGATTATTTCTATTGCATATAGGAGCAAATACAAACATTATGCAAAGAGAGAGAGATGTTGGAATGCACAGCTCTAAGTGAGATGTCTCCATCAAATTCCTTTCCTCAAAGAGCAGGAAACCCTAAGGAAGAGAAAGCACACAGAGTGTAAGAGCCAGAGGGAGTGGAGGACACCAGGTGAACAAGTACCTCAAAATTAACTGAGTAAAGTTCATATGAACTTGCATAGACCGAAGTAGCAAGCACAGGACCTGTATAGATTGGTACCAAGTCCTGTGCATATACATTATAACTTTCAGTTTATTTTATTGGGGGGGGTGTATTTTTGAATGAGTAGGTGTATGATTCTTGTGCCTTCTCTTGGAGCTCTTTTTCTTTTTTTGGTTTGCCTTGTCTAATTTTGATGTGATAGTTTTATTTTATCATATCATATTGTATTTTGTTATGTTTTATTGTTATCTCTTAGAAACCCATTCTTTTCTAATGAAAAACAGAAAGGGAGTGGATCTGAAAGTGATGGGAGGTGGAGTAGGATTAAGATGATCAGAGGAAAGGGACTATAGTGAGGATATATTGTATTAAAAAATAAAAGGGGGTAAGACCAGCATGTACATAGGCAGATGATACTTAGATAATCAAAAGATGTGTTAACAGGGATACAGTCTTCCCATATACCAAGAGTACCTCTTGAAGGGTTTGGCTATAGCTAAGCTTCCTTAAAAACAACCCAAACAGTATTATTGATGCATCAACAAACCAACTTGTCTCCTTAATTAGAATGACATGCTTTCAAGTATTAGGATGAGAAGGAATGAACGTATGACATTCCTATCAGTCAGGGTCTCCAGAGAAAGGAGGCAGCATCTTCAAACAGGAGTTTCAGGAACAATTTTCTTTGAAAAGAGAATAATTAACAGAGTCACTCTGGGCAAACACAAGGGACAGTCCAGCATAGTTGAGCTTCTCCCTCTGCTTTACCTGAACAGTGGTATCCCATGTTTCTCATGTTTGCATACATGCTCAAAGGATGCCTCTTATGCAGGTACTGGCAGGATTTAAATTTGCCTTCCTTCCCTTCCAGAAGATGAACTATTGACTTAACAGTTAAAAAACAGGACAAAGAAGTGTTCTTCGTACCCCTGTCATTTTTTCAGACAATTTCTCATCATATCCTTTGTTTACAAGGCCTCTGGTGACAGTATCAACCCAGCTGGATACCTCATTACTGTAGCTGCTAAGAGTTGTTGAGTTCAGAGTGACAGAAGTCCTGCACAAACAGCTAAGGGATGTGCGTGCGCAGTGATTGTATCTCATGGCTAAGGGGACAGGTCGTCCCTGTGGGCATTGACTTTACAAGGGTATGTACCTGGGTCACATTCTAAGCCTGAAGACATTGGCTGAATTGAACTCAACAAAAAACACATGAGGCCAAAATAGAAAAAGCCTGGCTTCTGCCAGAATGAAGATAATCATTCATAAAATAAAGTTTTTTAAAAAAAAATGAAATCAGGCAATGCTCTTAACTGCTGAGCCATCTCTGCAGTCTTTGCCATCAAAGAAATGCAAATCAAAACAACTCTTAAAATTTTATCTTACACCTGTAAGAATGGCCAAGATCAAAACCACTGATGGGGCTGGAAAGATGGCTCAGAGGTTAAGAACATTGCTTGCTCTTCCAAAGGTCCTGAGTTCAATTCCCAGCAACCACATAGTGGCTCACAACCATCTGTAATGAGGTCTGGTGCCCTCTTCTGGCTTTCAGGCATACATGCAGACAGAATATTGTGTACATAATAAATAAATATTAAAAAAAAAAACCACTGATGTCAGCTTATACTGGAGAGGATATGGGGTAAGGGGAACACACCCCCATTGCTGGTGGGAGTGCAAATTGGTACATCCACTTTGGAAATTAATATGGTGATTTCTCAGAAAATTAGGAAACAACCTACCTCAAGACCCAGGAATGCCACTTTTGGGTATATACCCAAAGGATGCTGAACTATGTTCATAGTATTATTTATAATAACTAGAACCTCAAAACCACCTAAATGCCCCTCAATGAAAGAATAGACAAAGAAAATGTGGTACATTTACATAATGGAGTATTACACAGCAGAAAAAAAATGATATCTTGAATTTTGCAAGCAAATGGATGATGTACAAAACACTGTATTGAGTAAGATAATCCCGACTCAGAAGACAATTATTACATGTACTCACTCATAAGTGGCTTTTAGATAAAACGCAAAGAAAAACCAGCCTACAATTCACAGTCCCAGAGAATCTAGACAGCAAAGAGGACCCTAAAAGAGACATACATGGATCCAATATACATGGGAGAAGCAAAAAAGACAAGATTTTCTGAGTAAATTTGGAGTATGGGGACCATGGGAGAGGGTAGAAGGAAAGGGGGAAGGGAGAGAGGGAGGACAGTGGAGAAAAATATATAGCTCAATAACAATAAAAAGACACATATAACTATGTTCCCCCAAACCATAAAACAATAAGAAAAGTGGCACTGTTTCACATAAAAAAAAATCCTTTTTATCTCCTATTTAATAAAAACTAGCTGGATTCCACACCTAAAGAAAAGAAAAAGAAAAAGGATATCAGGGAACACAGTTTGTATTTCCTATAGGACTTGTCAGAAGCAGTTAACCCCAGTGACCTTGTTTTGAAACATTCTTTTCTTTCATTCTGTGATAGCTGGTTCTAAGTCACTTTGTCATGAATTAGGTTCATCTGATGAGTGGAGAGAACCAACTAAGGAATTTTCCTCCTTGCCTTAAATGAAGTATGTAGACCCACTCTGTGTATGGGACTCAACCTCTTGTAGAAGTCCATATAAGAAAGGAGGAAGATTATTTGCCTTGTTACTGTCTTAATGCAAGCTAAATTAATAAAGCAAGCACACACACACATCTATAGTCACTTTTCCTATTGGACCTGTTCCTCTAGAAAACCTTGACTGATATACCTTCTTTGACACGGTTTAATTTTTATTTTACCCTGGGTTCTTTCTGAGCACGCTGTTGTGCAGACTGAACAATTCACAGCTGACTCGACATAAGAGTTCGATCGCTTGGCTATTGCTCGCCCCTGTGCAGTGGCAGTACACTCTGCTCTTGCACGGGACCACTCTGATTATGACTCACATTGTCCCATTGTATCCTGCTTGCCACTGTTAGGGCTTATCTTAGGCCACCAGTTATTGCCTCTGCCAACTGTCAGTAAACCCTCTGTGAAGCTTGCCATGGAGGTATGCAGCACATGAAAGGGTCTAATAGTCTGGGAAAACTTGCAGTTGGAAGGAGATGGTAATGCCAACACGCAAACAGGGAATGATGACATACAGGGAGCTTCATAAGAAGACACAGGAAAATGAAGAAAGACCTACCCTAATGTACTGAAAAAATGGCTTACTTTTTTATTAATTCACAGTACAAAACAACCACTTACTGGGATTCATGTGACAGTTATGTGACAAACACCTGCCTGTATTAATCTGTGATGCTGGCTTCATAGCCAGAGTGTGGGTGTGATTACATCATAGGCAGTTGGACCCTGAGGTGAGTTCTAATTAGGTGTTTTATCTGTTCATCAAACACTGTAAAGCATGAAGAAACAGCATGTATCTGTTTCTGCTTTACTTCCTCTGAGTGTTGCATCAGAGTATTTGAAATTCATTTCTACGTCTCAGCTGTTGGCTGAGGCTGTTCATTTGTTCCTGGCTGTCCAGACTCGAAATAACCACACAGAAACTATATTAATTAAATATCTGCTTGGCCTGTTAATTCTAGCTTCTTATTGGCTAGCTCTTCCATCTTAAAATTAACCCATTTCTATTAATCTGTGTATCACCACATGGCTGTTGCTTACTGCCAAGGTTCCAGCGTGTCTGTCTCCTCCGGTGGCTACACGGCATCTCACTGACTCTGCCTTCTTTCTCCCAGAATTCAATTTAAATTTTCTGCCTAGTTCTACTCCACCCTACTACAGGCCAAAGCAGCTTCTTTATTTATTAATCAATAAAAGCAACACATATACTGAAGGACTTCCTACATCACTCAGTGTGATAGAAAAGGCGTTTTGTTAGGAATTAGAACATTATAAAAGAAATGACACTGTCAGGCCAATGATCCAACTGCGAGTCCCCTATCAACCTGCCCAAGTCGACTCCCCAGGCTGACTCAAGTCCACTAGCCCCATGAGCCTTGGAGGCACCTCTGTGCCAGCAACCAGTCCCCTCTCTGCCACTTTGAAGAGGACTTGAAACATGTGGGGTGTGTTTTGTTTCTATCTGTAGCTGGGGGCCTAATGTAGTGCTAGCCCCATTGTTGGATGCAATGAATCTATGTTAGCTGTCAGGTCGTAGTAAAAAAACAACAGTAAAGATTCTCTGTTGTGCAGTCCTCTTCTTGATGCTATTTTGCATTATTTAATGGGGAAATTGTAAGTCATATTTTTAAAACTAAAATTTTGACAATTTTTTATATATGTAATACGCTTTGATCATATGCACTTCCACCTACTTCTTCTTTCCTCCCCCTTCCACCGAACCCCTTCTTCCAAACTAGTCTCCTTTCTATTTCCATTTCTTTTTGGTGTGTTCATGTGACTCAATAATTTTATTTAAGGTTTCTTACATGTGTACTGGTAGACTTTTAAAAATATAAAGTCATGAATGACATCTGCATATACAATTGCTCAGAGAAGGGTAACAGAGTTATGTGTAATAATAGAATAAAATTCTCTACCTTATGCCCCACACTGTGTTTTGGTGCTGAGAACAAGAAGAAATGAAGGCTTTTAAAATTTGTATTGATCTTTGGGAAACTGTTTTAAATAAACACTGTAAAATCATTCAGAAAGAAAAAGACAGGATCAATGCTTAAGATCAATACTAGCCATTATTTTGCTTTTAGTAATGACCGACATTGCCCTTTATAGTCCTCTTCAGCTCCCTGACTTTGTTAGGTAATTGTCTGACCCACTGAATCTTTCAAAAGGCCTTCAGAAGCATGAACCTAAATGTCTAAGAATTGGGAAAGAATAGAGAAGAGTTCAGATGCTTGTCTGGAAATGTCTTTTTGAAGGACTCAGTTATCCAAATGAACACTTTCAGATAAAGAAATAAACATGAAATTTTTTATAACTTTCCAGAAGTCTGACAATTCTCATTGCTCTCCACTAAAGCTAATTACACTTAAATTTGACAGTCGTGTTGGCCAGCAAGAGGAGGGGAAACAGATAGTGTCCTAAAACAAAGGAATGGTAGCAGTCTCCTTGTCAGAGGAAAGAGATGAAGTTAGGGGAGGGTTGTGAGTTCACTCAGGGACAGAGGATGGCAGCAAAGGGCTTGCAACTGGCAGGCCTGAAGGGAAGGATTGCTGACCCAGGAGAGAGCCAGAGACATTTGATAATGTCACACTTAAAGGATCGTAGTTTCCAAACATGTAGAACTTGAATAACCTGTATTTAAACTCGTTTTCCCCATAGTGAGATACAGCCACATACTTATGGTACCAGGTGCTAACTATTTACCCTCAAAACAACCTGGAGGTTGTTTTCTTCCCTAGATTTTTTATAAGAATTTTTTATTTAAATACCAAATTGAAATGATAAATTATTTATTATAGGAAACTATCCAAAGCTGGGTTATTATTTCTTGCATTCTAGAGTTGCTAAGACAATTGTTTGATATTTGTCTATTTGTTTGTATGTTTGTATGTCTTGCTCACTTGTGTAGACCAGGCTGGTCTCAAACTCATGAAGATCCACCTGCTTCTGCCTCTGGGGTGTTTGGATTATATGTGTACCCTCATGTTCAACTATTTGCCAGTGTTTTTCTGTTAATGTATTTTGATCAAATTCACCCATTCTCTTCCCTCCAATTTTCCTATTTCTGAATTTTTCTCCCAACTTCGTGTGCTATTTTTAAAAATTTGCTGAGTCTACTTAGTGAACTGTATATTACATGAGTGTAGACATATTAACTAGAACATAGGTGGCTGCCTAGAGCCTGCTTTCATGAAGAAAGTGGACTATACCTTCCAAAGAACCATAGATAGTTCCTAACAGCTCCTCAGGTAAAATGGACTATCCCCTTCTGAACTACCACAGGTAGTTCCTATAGCTCCTCAGGTAAGGGTGGGACTTCACAAATACCTCTCCCATCCATGCTGGAAATTTAGTTGCCTTGGACTTATCGAAGTCTTGTGGATGCCGTCATAGCTGTTAACAGTTCATGTGCCATGACCATGACGTATTTGGAAATGCTGTTTTACTAAAAAGGCCCACTACATCTGGTTTCTGCAATCTGTCTCTCCTCTCTTCTGCAATGATCCCATTTAGATCATTAGATGATCCACTTAGAGCTGAACACTCTGAAGTCTCTTAGTGTCTTCACATTACCAATAGGTCTCTGTGTTAATCACCATCTTCTGGAAAAAGAAGCTTCTTTGATTAGAGTTGAGCAATACAGTAATCTATGGGAATAAAGATAAGTACTTGGGGGCAATTAATACTATGTTCATTTAGCAGAATTTAGTAGTAGGTTCTCCCTTGGGGTCTATGACTTAACCAGCCAAGGGTATTTTGAACCTAGCTAATAGTGTTGGGCATGAGTTTTCCTCTTGAAGAGGGGGCTTTAAATCTAATTAGTGAGTGATTGGTTACTCCCATAACATTCACGGTACTACTGTACTAATGGGCATTCTTTGCCAGGCCACAGCTGGGTAAGACTATTGAGGACTTTTCATCCCCCATTAGATTGCTAGAAATTTTGAGCACTATGAAGGTAGCTGAAAGGTATGAAATTCCCACTCAATACCAGTCTGATTTCTCCATGTCGTATGATTCAAGTATGGGGTGCATTCAGGACACTAGGCTACAGTACAGTATTTGGAATAAAGCGTACACACTTTATCCTTCACTTTGACCTAAGTAAGGTAAGTAGTTTGCTACCCAGGCCTGTTAGAGATAATCAAAATGTATGGGGCTAGGATGTAAATGTTTGTCCACCAAGATTGACCTGCTATTAGACCCATGCCCAAAGACCATGCCTCTAAAAGACAGCTCAGGGGGCAGCACAGAGTCTCAGGCATGATTAGGTCCTGGTCTGCCATTAAGTGTCCTCCGCTCTTAACAGGAAAAGCAGAATTCTGCCAGGTGCTCCATATGACACTAGGGAATAACTATTCAGATAACAAAACAAGCAAACCAAAAAAAAAAAAAAAACTCAACAACAATGACAAAAAATTGGTGTTCTTAAATAATTCCGGCGATACATTCACTGTGTAAATTTCACATCTGTCCAAGCAGCCAGACTTGCAATATTCTGTCTCTGTTTAATTGTTTAAGGTGTAGCCTCGGCCAAGATCTAAGAGATTTAAGGATGAGAGTTTATGTGGAATACATAAGCCTATGGTGTACATAAGTTAGTAAAGCCCTCTGTCCAAGGCCAGCTTCTCCTCGGGTGCAGGCAGAGCCAAACAAGCACTACAAAAAGCATTTGCTTTTATTAATCTCTGAGTGCATGGATCGATTCCTCAGTGGGAAGACATACTTCTATCACACTTTGACTTCAGATATAATCCCATGTCAGTTGGTGCAGGATTTTGGATGCCATATTTTCTTACCTGCGGAGGTGACAGGGTAGCACCTGCCTTCCAGCTGTGGAAGCATATAGCTGAGAATAAAGTCCTTCCCTTCCCTCAGGGCTGCTTCCCAAGCGACTCCAGCTCTGAGTTGAAACTGTGCCATGTTTCAGAGGTAACAGGGTAGGAACATCTTTCAGTATCAAAGGAGAACAAAGGAAGTTGGTGTTGCAGAGGTGTCAGGGAATAGCTAAGGTTCTTCATGGGAACTCACAGCAATCAGAACCACCAGGCTGCATCATGTGGGAACTGGAAACTGATTTTCTCCATTAGAAAGGATTCTTTACTGTTGGGGAAACACCCAACAAGCCTTTAATAGTGACGTGATGAAACTATAGAATGAATATGGCTTCCCAGTGAGAAATCACTCCAGCTCTTAGTGACTAATAAAGGGAAAATTATTCAATAATAGTACAGGTCTGGTTCTGGCTGATGTACAAAGGGGAACCGAGCCCTGGACAGAAACTACGCCTAACCTATATGGCCCCAATCACTTAACCATGTTTCACAGAGATAGAAGTTCCAAGGCTTAGTTGTTTAGACAAACGGGAAGTTTTACAGTGTAGAATACTGCCAGAATCATTCTGAAACAGACCAGAGCTGCTTTCCCCAGGCAGCTGTTAACCAAGACCATCCCACCCTGCCTGGCTGGCACAATGATGTTCTTCCTGCTGAGTGAACCCAGACTTAGTGATAGATGAGGACTTAATGGCCCTGACACAATGCTGTCTGTTTTGAACTATTCTACAGAGGCGTGTTCATTGACATGGGGATAGTCCTAATGACCAGCTGTGAGCCAGAGGTGTCTCTTTCTATTGTGGGAATCGGGTTCAATTGAAAACCATTTTGGTGAAAAATATCTGAACAGGAACATATTCTCAGCAAACCTAAGCTTTAATTATGTTAGGAGTACAGATGTTTTATTCCCCACAGCTTCTAGCAAGCTTGATTAATGTGCTACTCAGTTTCAAGTGCCCCTTCACTTGAATTCTACCTTGTATAATTTAATATTTTCTAAACAGCTTTATTAGATCCATTATAATATCAATTTATTATTCCTGTTTTCCCCTCTAACCTTTTAATTGCAGAAACAATAGTATTTATCAAGCAAGTAGGTCTGTGTGTTTTGTTATTATAACTAACTTGGAATAAATCTAAGAAAAGAAAATTGTCATAAATCTTGACAGATATTGCAATTTCTTGGTGGTCAGAGCCCAGGCCACTGCCACCCTGTTCTACCCATGAAACACCAGCCTTGGGGATTTGCCAGGGGCTCTTACTTACAGATCTGAGGTTCTCTAAGGCAACTTCTGCATGGATAATGACAGGTGCTTACAAATCATCCTACAACATCTTTCACCCAGTATAGTTCCATGCATCTCCGATTTCCTGGTTCCATCTACCTCCTAGTCCTGGAATGCAGGAGGTCCATCTCTAGAGGAGAAAGACCTAGAAAGTATGAATTTATGAGGGGAATGGAAAGGAAACTTGTCCTTTGAAATGATAAGTGTAAGGAAGTGGGGTGAGACACAGGCCTACCCGGATACTCAAGGCCCAGGAGGGTGGAAGACAGCCAGAGACCCACTTGGGTCCTCATGTCCTAGGCTGGCTAAAACACCACATGCCCACCTGAGTCCTCAAAGCCCAGGAAGGTGGAAGATAGCCACAGGCCCATCTGGGTCCTCAGAACCCAGCCAGGTGGAAGACAGCCACAGGCCTGTTCTCATTTCCTAGGTTGGATGAAAACAGACACAGGCCCACCTGGGTCCTCATTTCCTAGGCTGGATGAAAACAGACAGAGGACCACCTGGATCCTCAAGGCCCAGAACAACTAAAAACAAGCTCATGCCCACCTATGTCTTCAAGGGCCAGGCTGCTGGTGGAAGTCATTCAGTGGCTCACTTGTGTCCGCATGTCCCAGGCTGGCTGGAAACAGTCACAGGCCCTCTGGTTTTTTTAAGAATCAGTTGGTCTGTAAACAAATATATGGTGAAGAAATTGGAAAGAGGAGCAGACTGGTTCATGTGCTGTGGAAAGAGAAAGAATGAAAGGGGTGAAGATTGTGAGGAACAGGCTGGCTTGGTTGTCCTGCTTGCCACCCAGGGTTATGGTGATATCCAGACCCAGGATGTTATGAAGGATCATATTTGGGTTCGAGGCCCTGCTGCAAGCAAGGTCTGTGTTGCTTTCCATGGCTCATGTTGATAAAAAAGGCCACATGAATTCCCGGAGTCTGAACCATCACCTGTGGCCATATTTGTGTCAAAGAACCTTACTGTTGCAGGTACCATGCCAAGTTGTGTGACCTGTATGACCACCAGTGGTGTAGGAGGTTCTTCTGTTTATGTGTTATTTTCATTGGTTAATAAATAAAGAAACTGCCTTGGCCTTTTGATAGGGCAGAACTTAGGTAGGTGGGAAAGACAGAACTGAATGGTAGGAAGAAGAAAGGCAGGGTCAGAGAGAAACACCACGCAGCCGCCAGAGTCAGACATGCCGAATCTTTCCCTGTAAGCCACTGTCACATGGCAATGTACAGATTAATAAAAATGGATTAAATTAAGATGTAACAGTTAGCCAATAAGTTAGAGCTAACGGGCCAAGCAGTAATTTGATTAATACAGTGTCTGTGTGGTTATTTCTGGGCTAAGCTAGCTGGGCTGCTGGGATGAACGAGCGGGTCATCCTCCTACACACCAGGTCCATGATGAGATCTGGGCCTTCACTGCTGTCAAGGGCCATGTCTAGGTCCATGGCCATACAACAGCCTGGGTCTGTGCTGATGTCATGACTTCAGGTACCACTGATGGTCAATTGGGTGCCCAAGATCTAGACAGCCACCTTAGACCATGTCAGTGTCCAAGAGCCACACTGCTTCTGGAACCAGGCTGATACGAGTGGCCTATACTGCCACACAGGTTTCATTTCCATTTTCCAATGAACTTCAATTGCATTAGAATTTTGTGGGCTATTTCTTTCCACTGTGTGAAGATGTGTCGCTGTGATTGGTTTAATAAAAAGCTGAATGGTCATTTCAGAAAGAAATTCAGGCAGGAAGAGGTTAGGCAGGACTTCTGGGGCAAAGGTCTCAGGGAAGAAGAAAGACAAAGTTGCCAGCCAGACACAGAAGAAGCAGGATAGGCAATATGGAGATACCAGGGAGACACTGAAGAGGTCAGACACACAGCACAGAATACAGGTGATTGAGCCAAATGGAAGAGCATAAGTTAATAAAAGCAGGCTAATTTAAATGATAGAGCCACTGGCCAAGTTTTTATGATTAGTAAGAAGTCTACATATTGGTACTTGTGGGCTGGTGGCCAACAAAAAAAAGCATGCTACATTAGAACACTGAGAAGTGCAAAGATGCTTAAGGGTCTGAGGGGAAGGTGTGTCAGTCACCCTTCAGTGGGAGTGCTCTTTTGAATACACATATTTAGCTCCAGGGTGGGTGGCTTCAGTGATCTCCCAGAGCCTGAAATAAGCATGTTCAGGACAAAGAAGTTCTTCATATACTTTATAACCTCATTCCCAACTCCAGCTGTCAGTTTGCAGCTTTCGAGATTTACATCTTGCATCTAGAAGATACCATATGTGTACAGTAAGTAATTGACCTAATCTTTTCTGTAAATTGCTGCCTGTGGTTTTCAAAAACATAGTAAATTGTTGGCAATTGATAATGCATCTCTGTGCCAGGCCAACTTCCTAACAAATCAGTCTTCAATTATACATGCCCATCACCTAATGTCTAGGCTTTGATTGACAGCTACTGGTTTTAGGGACCTACAATTCTTTTATACTACAGTAAAGCTTGTCACCTGGTTCTTTTCATTCTCTTCAAATGTAAAATTAAAACTGTGAGCATAAGCAAAGCTCCATCTTCTTTCAGTATCTCAGTGAGAGGTGATCACATCTTCCAGAGCGTCCAGTCCCTCCCTGCTGCCCTGAGCACCTCTGCAAGGCAGCTGTTTCCTCAGATTAACAGCTTCCGTGTTTCCTACTCAATGTACAGAATGACATACAAAGTATATGGTCTTTCCTCCATCCATTCTATAGTGATAGATCAAAGCAATGCATAGCCATATTTTCTAATGCACACACCAGGTGGCTTGTTTAAGAACAGCACTATGCGACCACTGCAGACTATTCCAGACCTTTTCTTGACATAGTATCAATACTAACTCTAAGACAAATATCTTTGAATCATGAACGAATCTTAGGCTTCAAAAGCATTTTTGTCAATAATTACATAATAAAAGTAACTCAAGAGTCTTTTAAAGGGAGTCCCAGTAGAAAGATGTGTTCTATTTCCCCTGGCCTGTACACAGGAAGTCAGTTCGTTTAATAGTATATTTCAAAGATGCTATTTCTTAAGGGCAGTGGCCCGTGCTCTGGTCTGTCATAGTGTCTCTTTGCAAGTAGAGACTTCAAATAGAAGATTCTGTAAGAAGAGCAAGCAATGGAGGTAGATGCATGAATAAGGAAAGCTTCATTACAGAAGATGGATAAACACACTACTTATCTCATGTGTGGCCGGGAATAAACATGGCTCTCATATGTGACCATCAGCATTAAATTATCCCTGATTAACTCGAACAAAGCAGAATGTCAGTTATTGTACAGTCATTGGCTGGATGCCAGTGGCTACTTATGGCAGGTGCTAGTGAAGAGAACACGGGTGATGGTGGACAGTGGAGGGCATCACTAACCACTCTGCTTGTAGGTGCCACAATCTATGATCCTCTAAATTGGCCAGTGGAAAACCACAGAACCACACCCGGCTCTATAATGATAGAACGAAGCAATGCGTAGCTTCGTTCTATCAAACAAATAGATGGATATTTGTGCACATTACCAGGCCACCCTCAGTAGCTGCTCCTATGAGCCCAACAGCGGGAGTTTTCTACTGCAGCAGCCCCTGCTGCAAGTTAGTGGTGAGCAGCCATCATTGGCTTTTGACTTTGCAATTCTTGGATTGAGGATACTCCAGAAAGCATATTTTCCTATGAAAAAATTTTCACTGTATTTCTTGGTATATGAGGATAAGATGTCATTCCCAGAGATAAAATAAGAAAGAATGATGGGCATTTTCTGGGAAAGCTACACTTTAGCTGGCACACATTGCGGTGCTGAAGACGAGGCTGAGTTACCTCAGTGGACGCTTGGATGCTTGTGAATTGTGGGAAAATGCTGTTTCTGATGTGCAAGGTGCTTGCCAAGGATTGGACGAACTGGAAGTCAAATTAGTAAACAGACCAGATGATGGTAAGGCCAAAGGCCAGGCATTTATTCATAACTCTGGGGGCTACTGGAATGATCCCAAGGGCTACTGGAATGATCCCAAGGGCTACTGGAATGATCCCATGGGCTACTGGAATAAAAGTTTGAATCTGTACAAAATGACAACTATTATATCTGACAGAATTCATTGTGATATCAGTGAAGATGCTAAGAAAAAAAACACAGTTATTAAAGATACTAAGGTATTAGAAACATCTAGAACTGGATCATTCAAGTTATTATTAAGTCAATTTTTCTCTCATATTTTGACTGTATTCTTTGTCATCTGTTTAGTGATCTTAATTTTAAAGTGGTACTTTAAAAGTGAGCAGGAAATATATGCCTGCAATAGGGGTGGCATCCTTCCCCGGCTGAATAAAGGTGAGAGAACTGATTGTATTCCAGCATCCATCTCCCTCTGTTTCCTCCAGCATCCATCTCCCTCTGTTTCCTCCAGCATCCATCTCCCTCTGTTTCCTCACCATGGACACAATGTGATCAGTCACGTCTTATTTTTGCCCCCTTGCCTTTCCCATCATGACAGACTGTACCCTCAAATTGCGAGTCCAACTAGTCTCTTTCTATCTTAAGTTGTTTTCCCAGGTATTTTGTCAGAGCGAAGTAGCCAGTGCAGAAGCCTGGCACTGACTGAGTTGGGACGCTGCTGGAAATGAAACACTCTGGGAAATGGTTTGTGGAAAAAAATGTGAGTTGGGCTTTTTCATGTATTTTTGTTTTCAGTGTATGTGTCTGCGTGTGTGTGTGTGCGCGCGCGTGCACACTTGTATGTGCATGTATGCGTGTGGTGTGTGTGTGTAGTAGAGAAGCCACAGAACGTAGAGTGCTTACCATATTATTATGGTGGAGATCAGAAGAACGTAATACTGAGGGAAATGCAGACAGTGTCGTCCTTTGCTCTTCTAGAGGGGAACAAAAAGGTGCCCTTGGGGTAAGATATCTCCTATCAGAGCCTCTAGCTTGTGAAAAGGTAAATTCACTTGAAAGGAAAAAGCCAGAGTGCAGGTGCCCCTGGAGGGGCTCACTGCCAGGAAACAACCATTTAGGGATGCCTATACGGATGTTTCAGGAAGGTTTAAGGGAACAGGGAAGATACACCAGGAGTGTGAGCAGACCATTGCATGAGCGGGGGTCCTGCTTCCCTAGTGTGACCCAGTGTGATTAGCTGCCTCCTTTCAGGCTTTACCAACTACAAGGGACTGTCCTGCCAAGCTGGGGACCCAGTCACTTCCTTCCTTTAGTTGTTTCTGTCGGATATTTTGTTACAGTCACAGGAAATATGGCTACAGCACCTAGAGACTCTATTCACTGCTTTCTGTTCTCTTCAGGCCTGCTTTGGTTTCACCATTTAAAAAATGATAAATTTTCTGTTGTCAGTTTCTTGTGGGTTTTCAATTCTTCCAAAATATCTTTCACAAAGGAAAACAAAGATCAGTGATTGACAATGAACTGGCTAATTAACTGTTAGCAGGCTATAGAGTTGTGTACTTTATAATCCAAGACCTCAGGAGGCTGAGGCAGGAGGATCACAAAATTGAGGTTACCTTGTTCTAGAGTAAGTTCATGGTCCCAGCTGCACAATAAGACTGCCTCAAAATACCAAAGTAATAAAGGAAGGAAGGAAAGAAGGAAGGAAGGAAGGAAGGAAGGAAGGAAGGAAGGAAGGAAGGAAGGAAGGAAGGAAGGAAGGAAGGAAAACAAAAAAAATTGTTATATATTTATCTTTATTAGGGTTTTTAGTACTACAGTGAAACAGCATGACCAAAAATCAAGTTGAAGAGGAAAGGATTTATTTGGCTTACACTTCCATATCACTGTTTATTACTAAAGGAAATCAGGACAGGAACGTAAACAGGGCTGGAACCTGCAGGCAGGAACTAATGCAGAGGCAATAGAAGGTGCTGCTTTCTGACTTGCTCCCCATGGTTTGCTCAGTCTGCTTTGTTATAGAACCCATGATCTCCAGCCTAGAACTGGGTTCCCCCATTGATTACTAATTGAGAAAATGCCTTACCAATGGGTCTCATGGATGTATTTCCTTAAATATCACTTCTTCCTCTCTAATGACTCTAGCTTGTGTCAAGCAAAACCAGCCAGTAAAATATTAAAGCCACATTTACCTGTTTCCCAAATGCTGCACTGTTAAAGCCTATTATAGTTTTGCTCCAGCAGAGAAACCTTGCTTATTGGAATACGTTTCACACTCCTGTGTGTTTAGAATTCTAGAAAAGCCTACCGTCCTAAGTTTCCTGTCTGCTACTATTAAAATTGCCAGTGCTGTGGGTATGAAGAAAGTTTTATGAGAACAGCGAGAGCTGGTATAGTGCTATTCCAGCTGCCATGTGCATAAAATTTAAATTAAAGTTTATCAATTTGCATTACACTAGATGTGATATTACAGAAAAAGGCAACACGGTGGTGTAACAGATATCACAGCATATAAGAGAATTCAGGGTTGGGTAAATCAAGGCTGTCACAATAATTCTACAAAAATAGGAGATCTGAGACTCTGGTCTTTACCTGGTCATGATTCACTTATGGTACAAGGTAACTGTTACAGCTCAGCCAGATTTGGGTTTTGGTTTGGGAGGATTGTTTTTGTCTTTTCTTTCTTTTTCTTTCTTCTTTCATTCAGAGACTTACTGTTTCTGAGTGAAGGGTCTAGAACTCTTGTTCAACTGACAGGAGCTCTGAGGGCTTTCTGTGATGCCCAGTTACATTAAAAAAAATTCAAATGTAGGTCTATTATATTGCCCTCTACATTCAAGAACATGCTGAAGTATTTCACATACAAATTCCCATTAAAGAAAATTAGTTTATGGTACAAGGTGATTGCTCTGTGCGAGACAAATTATTTTGGATATTTTTGTAAGATTCTTCTTACTTTTTTTTTAAATATTTATTTATTATGTATACAATATTCTGTCTGCATGTATGCCTGCAGGCCAGAAGAAGGCACCAGACGCCATTACAGATGGTTGTGAGCCACGTTGTGGTTGCTGGGAATTGAACTCAGGACCTTTGGAAGAGTAAGCAATGCTCTTAACCTCTGAGCCATCTCTCCAGCCTTCTTCTTACTTTTTAAAAAAGGAAAGGGAAAACTAGTATAGCAGTGCAGTGAGTCTTTACTTCCTCTGCGACAGTGCAATTCTGTTTATAACTGTATTTTGAGGTTCTCTGATCCCGTTTGGTGAGTCAGCTAAAACTTCACCCATTATCATTTAATTGCAAGTGCAATTTTATTTTA
The DNA here is from genome assembly GCF_950005125.1 of Chionomys nivalis. Lineage (NCBI taxonomy): Eukaryota > Metazoa > Chordata > Mammalia > Rodentia > Cricetidae > Chionomys > Chionomys nivalis. Next base: position 43,535,248 of record NC_080101.1, on the reverse strand, counting down.
TTATACAAAAATAGTCAAAGTCATGAATTGCTATTTTGTTAGGAAAAAGTAAAAGTGACAGACATGATGTTAAATCTGATTTTATCTTACGAACCATTGCAAAGACCACCTAAATTCTTTATCATTCCAATTTTGGTCCTAATTGAAGTTTCCCAGCCATGAGATTGTATGCATTAAGTTTACTAATTAAGTTCACAGCAAGAGAATCCATAATCTTAATGATATTTGCTGGCGTTCTATTTGTTCTGCACGGGGCTGTTCTAGAATGACCTTATGTTCAATTTCCTCCATCAAGAATTCCACCTGTGTATTTGGGTTTCCTCTTAAAAAGCACAGCAGCAGGTCTCCCAGGAAACAATTCAAGCTGTTCTCTGGGAAGCAGCAAGCTGCTGCCATTGAAGTTAGGATCCCTGCTCTACTCTCAACAGCCTCAGGGTTTCAGTTGGTGGCCTCTCTCACCATAATCATTACAGACTTATTAAGAAAAATACTACTACTTATATGGAAGAATGTGAAAGATTGGGAAAGTTTGGAGGCCATCAAAGCAGCAGGCTCCTAAGAAATCAAGTTATGAGGACAGCACCTCAAGGGTTGCCCAACTTTCTGGTGGGTTGAGTGTTATAACTACTAATGGCACAAGATACCCTCCACCAAGACAAAGGAGTATGCATGACATTGGGAGAAAACCAGAAAACGTTCAAAGCCACAAGCCACAGGCCACAAGTGTGGTTTTCTGTGACCAGGAAAGACTCCTGAAACCAAATGTGAATAACTCAGTTTAGACAGCAAACTGTGATACCAAATTATGTTGTATTAAATCAATTGGACATAGGGGATTCCACACAGATCAGTCAGGAAAAAAAGTTATTTAAAAACATAATGTCATTTTTATATGTTCCTAAATTGATGGCACAGAAAAATATTTATTTTACCCTAAGACTTACTATCATGTTTATGGAGAGAGTGAACAAATTTGCCTTATTTCTAATTTTAGTTGATTTACTTCAAATTTCTATTCACTTAAGTTGATGTTGGTTATGGGCTTGCTGGAAATGGTCTCTATTATGTTGTGGTACATGTTGAAAAATTATCCACTCCTTTTAGATTTTCTAATTTGAAGGAATACAGGTTTTTAAACTATATCTTATGATTCCTGGATTTCCTCAGTATATGTTGGTATGTCCCTATTTACATTTTTGATTTTGTTAATGTGGATATTCTCTCTCTGCCTTTTTGTTAATTTGGTAAGGATTTATGGATCTTACTGATTTTTCTCAAAGAATCAGCTCTTTATTTCTTTGATTTTTGTACTGTTTTCTTTATTTCCATTTTATTGATTTCAATCCTGAGTTGCATTATTTCTTGTAATCTACTCCTTCTGTAGTAGAGTAAGATTTCTCCTTTTTGTTCTGTAGCTTTCAGGAATACTGTGAAATTGCTAGTATAAAATCTTTCTAATAGTTTCATGTAGACACTTAGTGCTATGAATTTGTGTCTTAAAACCACATTCATTGTGTCCCATCCATTTGGTATGCTATGTATTTATTTTCATTTAGTTGTAAAAAGGCTTTAATTTCTTTCTTGACCCATTTTTTATTAAACAGAGAGTTGTTCAGTTTGCATGAGTGTTTTCCATTGTTTCTGTTGTTGTTGATATCCAGCTTTAATCTGTTGTGGTCCGAGAGGATGCCAGAGGTTATTTCTTGTATCTGTTGAGACTTGCTTTTTATCTAAACATGTAGTCAATTTTTGAGAAAGTTCCATGAGATTCTGAGAAGAAGGTATATAATTTTGTATTTGTGTGAAATGTTCTGTAAATATCTGTTAGGTCCATTTGCTTTATAACATCCATTAACTCCAGCATTTCTGTTTAGTTTATGTCTAGATGACATGTCCATTGGTGAGGGTGAGGTCCTGAAGTCTTGTACTACCAGTATGTGGAGGTCACTATGTGATTTATGCTGTAATAGTGTTTGTTTTACAAACTTAGGTACCCTTGTGGGGGGGGGGGGCATAGATGTTAAGAACTGAAATGTTTTTTCCATCTATGGTAACTGAAAGTTTTTCTGGGTATAGTATTCTGTGCTGACATCTGACATCTTAGAGTCTTCAACATATATGTCCAGGCTTCTAGAGTATCCACTAAGAAGTCAGGTATAATTCTACGAGGTCTACTTTTATGTTTCTTGGAAATTTTTTCCTTTGCAGCTTTAAATATTCTTTTTCTTCTTTTTACATTTAGTATTCTGATTACTATGTGGTAAGGGGGGCTTCTTTTATTGTCCTGTCTATTTGGTGTTCTGCATGCTTCTTGTATCTTTATAGACATTTCCTTCTTTGGGCTAGGAAAATATTATTCTATAATTTTGTTGGAAATATTTTGGGGCTTTTGAGTTGGTGTTATTCTATTTTCTTTTTTCATAATATTCTTATATTTGGTCTTTTCATAGTATCACAGATTTCCTGCATATTTCGTGTCAGTTTTTTGTATTTAACATTTTTGACAGAGGTAAGCATTTCTTCTTATCATATCTTCAGTGCCTAGAAATTTTCTCTTCTGTCTCTTGCTTTCTGTTGGTAAAGCTTAGCTCTACAGTTTCTGTTTAAGTTCTTAAATTTTTAATTTCTGAAATTCCCCCAGTTTAGATTTTCTTTATTCTCTCTTTTTCCATTTTCAGGTCTTGAACAGTTTTATTTATTTCCTTCCACTCTTTGTGTTTTCCTAGATTTCTTTAAGGGATTTATTCATTTCTTGCTTAAGGACCTCTATCATATTCATACAGGCTGTTTTAAAATCTTTTCATGTGGGATTCCCCTCTGTATGCTGTAAATAACACTGGTTAATAAAGAAGCTGCTTTGGGCCTACTGCAGCACAGAGTAGGGCAAGGTGGGAATTCCAAGCAGATAGAGGAGGAGAGAAAGGTGGAGTCAATGAGAAGCCATGCAGCTGTAGCAGGAGGCAGACGCTGGATGCCAGAGGGATCATTACCAGTAGGCCACAACCATGTGGCAATACACAGATTAATAGAAATGGATTAATTTAAGATATAAGAGCTAGCTAGAAAAACACCTAAGTTATTGGCCAAGCAGTGATTTAACTAATACAGTTTCTGCATGGTTATTTCACGTCAGAGAGGCCAACTCACAAATAAGCAGTCTCCAGCAACCATCTTTTCCTTGTGCTTGATCTGTGGTAGAATACTCAAAGCCTGCTGTAGTAGGATTGCTGGGCTATTATGGAGTCATGTTATCTGGGCTGTTATTGATTGTGTTTTTATGTTGGTGTCTAAGTGTCCGGGCTATGGAAAATTATAGTTCTAGGTACTGATATCTTTTTGTCTTTGTTGGGTGTGATTTTATTTTATAATTATTATCACCATCATCATCATCATCATTATTATCATTATTTTCTGTTTCCTATCTGGATTTTAGGACATGGTGTTGGGTGTGTATTGTCTGTTAGGAAGTTTATCACACCTGATCTGTGTGGCCTTTGGGGATTACAGATAAAATGTATTTCTGGATATTGGGAGTTGGCTCTTAGGAATGGGAATAGACTAGGTGTCTAAGAGGGTTCACAGAAGGGAGGACACAGAGTGCTCCACCAAGATCTGTTTGTTCAACCTTGTTGAAATGGGTACAGTATGTTTGTCATTTGTAAATAGGAAGGCTACTGATTTTTGTGAGTTGATTTTGTATCCTGCTACTTTGCTGAAAGTGTTTATCAGCTATAGAGGTTTTCGGATGGAGTTTTTAGGGTCCAAAAATAACTATGTATAAAATCATATCATATGCAAATAAAGATACTTTGATTTCTTCATTTCCTATTTGCATCTTCTTGATCTCCCCCAGCTACCTTGGTGCCCTAGTTAAACTACAAGAACTATGTTGACTTGGTTAGAAAAGTATGAACATCCTTGTCATGTTCCTTATTTCAGTGCAAATGTTTTGTGCTTCTGTTCATTTAGGTTGATGTTAGCTGTAGGCTTGCTGTAAATTGCCTTCTTTATGTTGAGCTATGTCCCTTGTAGCCCTAATCTCTATAGGAATTTTTTCATAATGGAGTGTTGGATTTTGTCAAAGGACATTTCTGCATCTAATGAGAATATCATATGATTTTTATCATTTGGTCTGTTTATGTGACTGATTACATTTATTGAATTACATATGTTGAACCATCCTTGCATCTCTGGAATGAAGTCAATTTGATTACAGTGAGTGGTCTTTTTGTAGGTATTTAATTGAGATTTTTTGCATCTATATTTGTAAGGTACATTGATTTACAATTTTCTTTTCCTGTTGGTTTTTTTATGTGATTTAAGTATCAGGATATTCATGGGTTCATAAAAAGAATGAGAAAATGTCTCTTCAGTTTCAACATCACAGAATAATTTAAGCAGTGTTGTCATTAATTCTTCTTTGAATTCTTCACTGAATCTATCTGGCTCTGGGCTGTTCTTTTTTCTTTTTTCTTTTTTCTTTTTTGGTAGCTTTTTAATTACTGCCTTTCTCTCATTAACAGTTATTAGTCTGTTTAAATTGATTTTTACTCTTCATTTAACTCTGATAAGTCTTATTTATCAAGAAATTCATTCTAGGAAGGTTGGATTGGGGAGCAGGGAAACTCATACCTTAGTTAAGGGAGCCACCTAAGGGTTGGCAAGAGACTTGAACCTGGAATGGCTACCAGATGCCCAGGGCAATGTCCCCAGTTAGTTCATTGGGGCACCTGAGGATAGGGAACCTGAAATGAACCTATCCTATAATCATACTGATGAATATCTTGCATATCGCCATAGAACCTTCATCTAGCGATGGATGGAGATAGAGACAGAGACCCACACTGGAGCACCGGACTGAACTCCCAAGGTTATAATGAGGAGCAGAAGGAGAGAGAACATGAACAAGGAAGTCAGGACCATGAGGGGTGCACCCAACCACTGAGACAGGGGGGCCGATCTATTGGGAGCTCACCAAGGCCAGCTGGACTGCTACTGAAAAAAACATGGGACAAAACCGGACTCTCTGAATGTGGTGGACAATGAGAGCTGACGAGAGGCCAAGGAGAATGGCACAGGAACTTTCATCTGGCAATGGATCGAGAGAGAGACAGAGACCCAATTTGGATCAACCGTCTGAGCTCTTAAGGTCCAAATGAGGAGCAGAAGGAGGGAGAACATGAGCAAGGAAATCAGGACCACGAGGCGTGCACCCACCCACAGTGACAGTGGAACTGATCTATTGGGAGCTCTCCAAGGCCAGCTGGACTGGGACTGAATAAGCATGGGTTGAAACTGGACTCTCTGAACAAGGCGGACAATGAAGGCTGATGAGAAGCCAAGGACAATGGCACTAGGTTTCGATCCTAATACATGATCTGGCTTTGTGGGAGCGTAGCCTGTTTGGATGCTTACCTTCCTGGACCTAGATAGAAGTGGGAGGACCTTGGTCTTCCTGTAGAGCAGGGAATTTGGACTGCTCTTCAGTATCGAGAGGGAGGGGGAGTGGACTAGGGGGAGGAGAAGAGGAGTGGGGATAGGGGGAGGGGAGCGGGGGGAGGGGGCAATATGTGGGAGGAGGGGGAGGGAAATGGGAAACGGGGAGCAGTTGGAAATTTTAATTAAAAAAGAATTTTAAAAAAAAAAAGAATACTTTGGAAATCAGTGTGGCGATTTCTCAGGAAATTTGGGATCAACCTACCCCAAGATCCAGTAATACCACTATTGGGAATATACCCAAGAGATGCCACATCAAATGACAAAAGTATCTGTTCAACTATGTTCATAGCAGCATTGTTTGTAATAGCCAAAACCTGGAAACAACCTAGATGCCCTTCAATGGAGGAATGGATGAAGAAAGTGTGGAATATATACATATTAGAGTACTACTCAGCAGTAAAAAACAATGACTTCTCGAATTTTGCGTGCAAATGGATGGAAATAGAAAACACTATCCTGAGTGAGGTATCCCAGACCCAAAAAGAGGAACATGGGATGTACTCACTCATAATCGGTTTCTAGCCATAAATAAAAGACATTAAGCATATAATGTGTGATCCTATAGAAGTTAAATAAGAAAGTGAACCCAAAGAAAATCATATAGTCATCCGCATGGAGAGGGGGAAGTAGACAAGATTGCAGGGCAAAAACTGGGAACTTGTGGGTGAGGTGGCATGGGGCAAAGGGGAAATGGGATGAGAAATATGAGAAGGGGAGGATGGGAGGAGCTCGGGGGATTGGGATGGTTGGGATATAGGAAGGATGGATACGGGAGCAGCGAAGTATATATCCTATCTAAGGGAGCCATATTAGGGTTGGCAAGAGACTTGACTCTTGAGGGGTTCGCAGGTGTCCAGGAATATGTCCCCAGCTGGTACCTTGGGCAACTAAGGAGAGGGAACCTGAAATGACCCTATCCTATACTGATGAATATCTTGCATATCACCATAGAACCTTCATCTGGCGATGGATCGAGGTAGAGATAGAGTCTCAATTTGGAGCAACGGTCTGAGCTCTTAAGGTCCAAATGAGGAACAGAAGGAGGGAGAACAAGAGCAAAAAATCAGGACCACAAGGGATGCACCCACCCACTGTGACAGTGGAACTGATTTATTGGGAGCCCACCAAGGCCAGCTGGTCTGGGACTGAATAAGCATGGGTTGATTCCGGACTCTCTGAGCATGGCGGTCAATGAAGACTGATGAGAAGCCAAGGACAATGGCACTAGGTTTCAATCCTAATACATGAACTGGCTTTGTGGGAGCTTAGCCTGTTTAGACGCTCACCTTCCTGGACGTAGATAGAAGACCTTCGTCTTCCTGCAGGGCAGAGAATTTGGACTGCTCTTCAGTATCGAGAGGGAGGGGGAATGGTGTGGGGGGAGGAGAAGAGGAGTGGGGATAGGGGGAGGGGAGTGGGGGGAGGGGGCAATATTTGGGAGGAGGGGAGGGAAATGGGAAACGGGGAGCAGGTGGAAATTTTAATTAAAAAAGAATAAAAAAAAAAGAATAAATAAAAAAAATCAAATTAAAAAAATAAATTAACAGATATGTTGGAAAATGAATAATAAGGTTATAGAAGCATTATAAAATGTTTTAAATATTTTCTCAACAATATATTGTAATTCTTATTAATATCTTCACTTTACAGCAAATGTGTCTATGGTTAAATATTTTTATTTTAGCTATATTTTATTGCTATGCATCACTATTTTTTATGTCTTTAAAGTGAATGTGTTTAACTTAAACTATCATCCATTGCATCTTTTGTTTTGCATAGATACGCCAAAAATATAAGCAAAATATTGTCTTGTTTTTCTTTAAAAAAAAAAAAGAAATTCATTCTATTTTTTAGGCTTTCCAGTTTTATGGATTTTTAAAATATGTACATTTATTTTTTAATTTCTAAAGATTTTTAAAATATAGCCTTAAGATTCTTTGAATTTGTTTTGGAGTCTGTTGTGATATCACCATTTGAATCTCTAATTTCATTAATCAGAATCTCCTATTGCTACATTTTGATCAATTTGGTTAAAGGTTTATTAATCTTACAGATTTTCTCAAAGAACCAAATCTTCATTTTATTAATTCATTTTTGGTTTCTTATTTCTGTTTTGTTTGTTTTATTTTCATAGATTTTAGCCTGTTTTTATTTCTTTCCATCTACTCTTTATATACATTATCTCTTCTTGTTTGTATAGAGTTTTCAAATGTGTCATTAAATTGCTAACAGGCGTTATCTCCAGTTATTTATTATAGCATTTGCTATTAAAATTGCCTCCTAGAAATGTTTCATTGTGATCTTCATTTGATTACACTGATGTTTTTTCATAGAATTTGAAAAAGTGTTTCATGTCCTTCTTGATTTTTGTCTTGCCCTATTTTTTTTTATTTTGAAAATAGATTTCTTCTCTTATGCAATGCATCCTTACCACAGTTTCTTCTCTGTCGACTCCTCCCACCATCTTGCCAAGTCCAACCTCCCAGAGATTCACTCTGTCTTTAAGAAATAGCAGGCTTTCAAGCATACAGCCAAATATGACAAACCAAGATACAATAAAATAAGGCCAAAAGCCCTCATATTGAGGCTAGTCAAGGTCTACAGTCAGGCACTATGCAGAGAGAGACTCTTAATTGTATACCTCCATCATGTCCCTCCCCTCAGAGACTGGGGAACCCCATGGGAGAACTGGAGGAAAGAATGTGGGAGTCAGCAGAGGTCAGAATATCAGGAGAACATGGTCCACTGAATCAACTCAGAGAGGTTCATAGGGACTCACAGAGACAGTGGACCTAAGCATCTAGGAACTGCACTAGCTTCTCTGAATAATGTTACAGCTGTTAACGTGGTGTTGCAGTGGGACTCCTAAAAGTGGATGGTCTTTATCCTGTCAGTTGTATTATTTTTAATAAATCTCTGATTGGCCAGTAATCAGGCAGGAAATATAGGCAGGGCAATGAGAACAGGAGAATTCTGAGAAGAAGAAAGAGTCAGTCTGCAGTCGTCACAGAGGAAACCAGACAAAGAGCAAGCAAAATGAGAACACCTCACTGATGAAAAAGGTACCAAGCCATGTGGCTAACACAGACAAGAATTATGAGCTAATTTAAGTTATAAGAGTTACTAAGAAGTCTGAACTAATAGACCAATCAGTTTAAAATTAATATAGGCCTCTGTGTGTTTATTTGGGAGGAAACAGATGCGGGACCTGTGGGTCAGAAACCTCAGTCAACATGGAAGTGAGTGTATCTCTGACTCTTTTGCCACTCTTGGAACTCCATTCCTCCTAATGACCCAATTTTCTTTGAGGGGTGAGTTGTTCAGTTTCCAGGAGTCTATATACTTTCTGCTATTTCTGTAGTCTGTACCCAGCTTGCATCCATGGTATTGAGAGAGGATGCAAGCTGTTATTTCAGTTTTCTAGTATCTCTCTATATACATTTTACTATGAAATATTTTTAATTCCAGGAAGAATGTTACTATTAGTAACAAAAGAGGGGAAAAGACAATAAAAATAAAATTCTGTCTTTTAAATCAAGTGCATACTTATCCACTTGCTCAATACTGTTAAATCCCATGTTCCCCCCCCCATGGAAGACATGTTCACATCCAGTGTAAAATTAATTTAAATATTATTTTTATTATTTAAAACAAATTTTAAATTAAATATATTTTGGAATATTCTCCCCCTCCCTCAAGTCCTTTCCCCATCCCTACCCACTGAACAAATAAAACCCAATACAAGAACAAAACCATCCAAACCAAGAAAACAATAAAACTACACACAGAAGGAAAAAACTGAAAAAATTCCAAGCAGTAATACCAAATAAAATACAAAATAAAAGCATGCACACTACCCTGGCATTCTTTGTAAGTTGGTAAACTACCTCTGAACATGAGATCTGTACTGAAGTAGTTGATATACCCAATTTCAGTCTATTGAGAAAATTTATTTGACCTTACCTAGCAGGTTTAACTGACAGTTCAGTTGTTATCATTTACCCTAGTTGCAACAAAATTAAATAGAGTAAGATTTAAAAAAAAAAAAACCTATCACATCAAAGTTGGACAAGATAAACCAACAAAAGGGAAAGAGCCCAAAGATACAAGGACCAGAGACCCACTTGTTCACATATTTAAGAATCCCATAAAAACATTAAGCTGGAATGCATATCTGTTCTTTTGTATCCATTAGTGTTTGCTTCATGAAACCAGGAGCTGCAAAATTTGGTACATGTATATTTATAAATGTCATATCTTATGAATAAATTTTCCCTTTATTAATGTGTTATAGACTTCATTATCTCTTATGCTAATTCTAGTTTGAAGTGTATCAGTTGTCAGAAATATATTCATTCTTAAATTTATTTGTTTGTAAATTGACTTTAACCACTCAGTGAATGTCTTTGCCATCAAGTTTTGTTTCTTGGAGGCATAACATGCTAGTCAGGTCTTGTTTTCCAATCCAGTCAGGTAATATGTATCTTTTAATTGGAAAGCTAAGATTACTTAGTTTTAAGGTAATTATTGATAGGAGCCACCCAATATAGTACCAAAAACCCTAAGAGAACATGGTAAAAAAAAAAAGTAAAAAAAAGTGGTGGAAAGATTTTAAAGAGTCTAAAGAGAAGGAAATTTGTTGTGATATATTTCCTATGAATGTCAGATGTTTTACCAATATAATTACCTAAATGTGAGCTGAACAAGGACAACAAGAATAGACATGATCAAGCTTGGGGTTGGGGAAAATCCAAGATCCTAATTAGAGAACTAGAGGCAACTAAAGAATTCTGAGAACTAGAGAGAGTTATCCCCAGGGAAGAGCACACTGTTCATTATCCAATAGCTAAGATCATCAGCTTTAAAAATTTGTGTGCAAGCAACATTATACAAACTAAGTAGGTTATACTTATGTGTTTAGGAATGCATGCATAAATGCATATGTGTGTGTATGTGTGTGTAACAACAATTTATGGAAAAGGGAGGCCATGAATTTGAAAGAGTATAAAGAGGGACATGTAGGAAAATTTAGAGAGCAGAAAAGGAAGGGGAAAATGATGTAATTAGATAACCTCAAAAATAAAAGAAACAAGTGGAAAATAATATAAAGTAAGAATATTGGCAACAATTCAGCAAAAACAAGTGTGAAGGATTACAAAAAAGAGGCATCAGAATTGTATCTTTTGGGTTTTTTGAAGTCAGAATGTGCCAGATGGATGATGTAGTGGTGATAAACAGTCAGATGAACTTGTGGACGTTTGTGTTTTACATGATTTTTGATGGTGCTGAGCCTGTACTGGAAAGTGCCATTTGTCTAGTTGTACTGTCTTCACTTCACTAACCTCATTCTTTGTGTACTTGGAGATTCTTCTAGACACTATTTACTTTTCAGGCATATACTCCACCTCTGTTAGATGATCAAGTTTGTAAGCTGATGGCTACTGTTCTAGCTAGGGTGTATCTCTCAGGTATTTTGAGAATGAGAGAAACCAGCAAAGCACTGAGATTGGTCATGTGGACCTGTCTCTATACTTTTATGACCCTTCAAATATTAAGCACCGTGATGGAGGGATGTGGTTGTGGGTGTTTAGTAGTTTACTGGAGCTGGAGAATTCTTAAACTCTACAGCAGTGAATTTTTTTGCAAAGGGCCATCCATCCATTATCATCAGGTTCAGTGGTATCAGATTCCAAAGTTCTTATCAGGTAGTAAAGGTAACACCTTCCTCTTCGTGTGTACTTGTCTGCATGAACAGTCTCTTGCCATTGTCCTTTTTGGCTTATCAGTGCTTGCCCTACTCATCAAAGTTGCCTCCTAGCAGCAACTCTACCTTGACCTGTGACCAGTTGACTTCACATACCCTGACTTGTTACTGCCCTTAAGACCCTGGGATAGCTCAGTGTTAAACAGTCACTTTCTTTTGTCTTAAGATGGTGCCTAGCCTCATGATTCTAAACCATGAGCTGTGTTCAAACAAAACTCTACTCCACTGGTAGCCCATCTCAATAGAGTTACTGTTTCACTAAATCCTACAATTAGGTTTGAGGCTTTCAAGAGCTGTGGGCTTATCCTAAGAGTAGGATAGCCAGGCCTTTTCCATAAGAATCACCCTGCTTGCCTTTGAGATAAGAGGTGTGCTCCTCCTTGATCCTTGTTCCTGGGAGCTTCACAGAGAAAATCATGTGAGCCCTCTTAAATTTCACCATTTTTCAGCTGCCCTGTTATAGTTTTTAAAGATTTTTGATGGTCTTATTCTTTTTCTTTCTTTAGAATAGAATCTAATCTACGTTTTTTAGACTCTTCCTAAACATGTGGTGGTAGTCTAATCTGATATCTGTAGTGGTTTAAGTAAAAATGGCCACCACAGTTTTATATTTTTGAGAACTTGGTCTTGGATTGTTGGAATTGTTTGGGAAGGATTAGGAGATGTGACCTTGCTGGATGAGAGGTGTCACTTAGGCAGACTTTGAGGTCAAAAGAGGAATACTATTTCCATATGTTCTCTGCCTCTTGCTTGCTGATCAAGATGTGAGTCTCAGCTTTTCTTGTCATTATGCCTCAAATCCTCTAAAACCATAAGCCCAGTTAAACACTGTCTTTATAAACTGTCTTGGTCATAGGGTTTTGTCACAGCAGTAGGAAAACATAAACAAAGACACTAACACACTCAAACATATTCCAAAGTTTCAATCTTTATGATAATTCAAAAGGATTTGCATATTTCTCACAATTCCTAATTCTGTTATTTCTTAAGTAAGTGAATTATGATATTGACAGGTAAGTTTGATTTTTTTTCTTTCTAGAGGGTTAAGAACCAAACTATATATACTAAGTAAACTCATTACCACTTCCAAATGTTTACTTAATACTTAAATATTTATAATATATACGGATATATATAAAATTTTTATATATAAAGATTAAAGACAGTATCAGCTTCCTAGTCCCCATGCAACCAGATTTTTTTATGTTTCAAGAATGTTGCCTCTATAAAGTTCTCTAAATTGATTCCTTGATTTGTATATTTGAAGGATCAGTTTCTAGACCACCACAAATGTCATTTTTCAAAATTCTGCTTGATGACTACCCACGTAGAAAGAAATCATCCACTTAAAAAGGCAAAAAACAATTTTAAACTACTTGACAGCTTACCTGTTTAATGAAAATTGAGACACAAAAGACATAATTACTCAGATGCTATCACTCAGAACCAGAAATAAATCTATGGCTACACTAGGTAGATTAAAACCACCTGAGGAAACTGACATTTTGTTTTCCTATATTCAAAATGTTAGAATGTTCTCTATTCAAAATACCATATGCAACACCAGACCCAAGCAAACTTTGGAAACTAGTGGGCAAATAAAGGATCAAGTCTTGAGCAAAACAAACTGTTTTCCGAGTCGTGTTCCAAGTCTCGTGAGGAATTTAAAGTAAATAATAGGAATAATGCCACAATCAGAAACCTTAGCTACTGACCTGCTTGTCTCCTCAAGTGAAGAGTACAAATGAAGTAATTCGTGGGAAAAATGAAGTTTCACAAGTAAATATATCCTGACAAAATAGGACAATAAGAGCTGAGGATATATCCCAGTGGGAGGACACTTGACAAGCATGTGCATGGCCTTGAGTTTTTCTCAGTCATAAATTTATGTGTGGACATACATGGGATATATTGTTCCATTGAAGATATCTTAAAATTGTTTCTTTCTTAATAAACCAAAGTTCTAATAAATAAGACTCCCTTAGAAGAGGACTATAAACATTGTCCATAACAGAAAGAAACCAATGTGTAGAAAAGTCAGAGTTGATAAAGTATAACGTTTGTGGGCTGAACCCCATAGATGGCATCCTTTTACGCTGTCTGCCTTGCTTCTTTCCATATTTAGTAAACTTTTTGAGCAAAAGTTCTGCATAGAATAGAAAAAATAATACTTGCCTTAGAGGGTCACTGAAGTCATGAAACAAAACATATAAAATCAGATATATATCCAGGGTAGACAATCAGGTGATGTCAGCCATGTTTTCTATCACTTCTTTTAGAAGACATTGCATTGAAATTAGAGAATTGTGTGGGACCAACACTGTGAATTTCTTCATATTGCCAGCTTTATATATAAAATTCCTAGTGTATAAAATGCAATCCTTGTAGAATTTGAAACATTTTAAAACATCCAGGGATTACAACGGTGCAAAAGCCCTACACCTCTCAAAATGTTAAATAGTAAAGAAAATTGGCTCCTAAGTTTACTCAGTCTCAAGATGCCAGAACAGTGTCAGGGTAACTCCTTGGAAAGGAAAAGCATGAGGTGAATTTTCAGTATGTCTCTTGGTATTTTACATATGCCAGATGAAATAAATGCTTATCTTTATGGCTGCATGTGGTACTTGGAAGGAAAATAATCTCGTCATGTAATTTTCAAGGAAGCAACAACAACCTAATTGTACCCTTGTTGATCTTAAAGTGAAACATGAAAAACAGCCTTGGAGACTTCCAAAGATACCCAAGTACTCCAATTGAGAGCAGTAGGGAGCAAGATAATCTGGCAGCAGCAGTATATCAAAAAGCTATTTACATCTTGAAGAACAAGATTTAATTAATAGTGTTACAGCTGTGAAGTCAATGTGCAGATTTGAGTTCCAAGCACAAGGGACCATTATATTTATTTAATATGTCACTTAGTCCAATGATCTCCCCTTTTATGCTAATGCATGATAATAAACATGCATCCCTCAGTATTGGCTGAGTCTTGTTGATAGCTGTTACTTCTGCTACTAATGAACATAATAATAGCAACCATTTATTTTACACTTACAGTATGCTGTCCTTTAATAGACACATTTCATATGTTATTCCATTTTTTTCAACAACCCAATTAGATTGATGCTAGCAACAGTTTAATCTCATGTAAAAGGGAACCACAGCTGTAACAAAATGGGTAATCTTGAATGGGCTGTGCTTTCTGTGAGATAGTCAATTGCCACTCTTTATCTTCCCCTTCAAAAACTTTTCCATTGGAAGAGTACCTCTATTACTTTAAAGTATGAAAACGGCTAAAAGGATAGAGTCTTGAGCAGTCTTATTCCTATTTAATTCTTCTATCCCACTGTTGATACAGAAGTAATCTTGGACAAATGTCTCTGAAGGAATGGTAAGGAATAATATTGTATTATATGTCTTGTGGCATAGCGTACTTTTTTCTCATTGCTATCCACAAGAAAAGCTTGAGTCTTTATTCAAAGTAGGATACATGAAACAAAAAATGCCTTCAAATCTAAGAAATGAACTCACCTAACAGCACAATTATCCTGGGAAAAAACCCACTGAAGAAGTAAAAATTAATATAAAAGATTTATTAAGCAAAATCAATCTATTTACTGAAATCATACCAAAGAAAAATATTTTCAAATATCAAGCTAGTATTTCTAAGAAAGGGACCTCCTCAATGGTAGAGCAACTACCTAGTCAAGTCCTGTCTGGGTTTCACTCCCAGCACAAAAATTATCTAGTATAATGGAGACTATAAGAAATACAAAATTCATATTTGTAAAGGCAAATAATGTAAAAGGAATGATGAGTAATAGTGATAATTTAGAACTAATTCATCCTTTTTATCCAAAAAGGATAAAAAGCTAAAAGAAATCACTCAATCCAAATGAAAAACAAGATTAGTCTTCAATCTGCATCAAAACCTACGCGGTATGAACAAAGGAGCAACATTTTCACGTTTTACATGTTTAAATCATAAGCTGGATAGTGGCTTGTGTGGGGGTAAGAGCATTAAGATGAGACCATCCTCAGGTGAATACAGAATTCAAGACCAATCTGACCTACTAAAGATCAGGACCTAAAACAAGTAAGTCTGGCATGAAATTTTTAGCCTACATATGTTATTCTACTTTTTCAAATCACAACCAATATTGGCATTTAGTACTCATATAAAAAAGGATCTCAGCAAGGTGTAGTAGCAAACACTTTAATCCCAGATCTCTGGAGTCAGAGGCAAACAGATCTCTGAGTTTGAAGCCAGCCTGCTCTCCTTAGCAGGTCCAGGCCCACCAAGGATACAAACTGAGACTGTTTCAAAGAACCTAGAACCAAGATCAGATATGCTGGTATAAGCCTTCATGCCAGCACTTGGGAATCAGAGATAGGAGGATCTGTCTGTGAATTTAAGGTCAGCCTAGTTTACAAAGCAAGTTCCAGGGCATCCAGGGCTACATAGAAAGAATGTATCAAAAATTCAAAGCACGGTCTTTTGTTCATTATATAATAATATCAAAATTCTTTATTACTTAACCCTCAAAGGTCTTTAAAACTCCAGCGTCTCCAAAAAGCACGGTCTTTTAAGGTATTGATAAAGATTCAAAATGATTCCTCTAAACCACTAATATAAAATGCAAAAATATTTTATGTATCTTCTCCTCATAGTAGCCAAAGTATAATATTCCGGGTATCATACTTTGCAAATATTTCTATTATGGCAACTAAAACAGACTAGTTCTTTGAGGTCAGAACTTTTCAGAACATGCTGCTATGCCATAGAAACAAAGAATAACAAATTGAACAAAAAATTCAGTCCTGTGTAAATTTATTCACCACACATATCCTAATTATTATTTAAATTCTAAGATTGAACAGAAAGTCAAGTCCTGAGCTAGGGTAGGTGGAGGAAGAGACACAGAGGAGACCAGCATAGCAGAGCTGGCCAGAGGCCAGCACCAGTGCCTAGAGGCTGCCAGGGACCACAGGAAGCACAATAGTGTGTGCATGGGGCCAGGTGCAGTGGCGGCACTGGAACAGCGCAGAGAAGAGTGGCAGCTGGTTAGTGCAGGCATCATCAAAGTCAAAGATGTTCACCAAGGAGCTGGACCGGTGGATCAAGTAGCTGAATGAGTGCAACCAGCTCTCCAAGTTCCAGGGTAAAGAAATCCTGACAAAAGAATCCAATGTGCAGGGCTGGAGAGATGCCTCAGAGGTTGAGAACACTGTCCTTTCAGAGGTATTGAGTTTAATTCCCAGCATGTGATTACATGATGGCCTACAATCATCTGTGATAAGATCTGTAGTCATCTTCTGGCCTGCATTCAGAACTCTGTATACATCATAATACTGATATTAATAATAATAGTAATTGAACGTGCAAGAGGTTCGATGTGGAAGGTCAGTAGGAATTCAACCTTTCTGAGAGCAAGAAGAACAACAACATCAAACTTTATGTCTGTCATATGTTCATCATGGACAGCTGTGACAAGCTGACACCTGAGTACCTAAACTTCATCCATGGTGTGGTTGACTCTGAGGACCTGCTGAGATCTCCTGAGAAATGCTGCAGCAGAGCAAGATCCTGGACGTCATCCACAAGAACACTGTGAAAAGGTGCCTTGAGCTCTTTTCTGAGTGGGCTGAAGACAAAGAGAACTAATGACAAGAAATTCTATGAGGCCTTCTCCAAGAATATAAGTTTGGGACTGAATGTCTGCGGGACCAGGTGGGACAAAAACCCTGTCAACAAATGTTGATAAGTAGAAAAGGAAAAGTGAGGCATTTATGCCAGATCATAAGTTTAGTCATGCTACATATAGTTTTTAAAAATCACCTTTTTTTTTTCACTGAAATCTGACTTAGAGTTAGGAGCTAACATAAAACTACCAGTATTATATAAGTATATCATGATTTTCCTAAGGAAAAATAGAGTCAGGATTCTATAATGTAAGTTAAACATAAGTGACTTTAAACATCCAGGAGATTTTATTTTCATTGAGATACTGTTATGATCTATTTGGAACCACATGAGAGAAATAATTCAGAGTTAACAAGTAAGGTAAGCTGCTTTCTGCAAGATGCTTGCTCAAGAAGACTATCAAGAGTCAGTCAGTGTGAGCTTGACAGTTCCTAAATTCAGACTAATCTTAACTGATCTGAGAATCTGTAATTTATAGATAACTCATGCCATTATTCTACATATATTACAGGCTAATCATTGCAAGTGTTTCTCACACATTGTGAGGACAGTAAAAGAACATTTTTCGATCATGAGTTCTATGATTATCACTTTCAATGATAAATGCTAATTAGGGTTCCCATATAAGTGCTCACAGTGGGAAGCGGTATTGCAGTTTATTTTATGGCATTTTCAAAATTTTAATGTAGAAATGGAAAAGCTGTGCTTTAAAAGAAATGATGAGTATGATGGGGTGGCTATTTGTATATGGGAATGTCATGAAATAGCTGAAAGCTACTGGGGAGCAGACAGAAGAGTGATGTCATTTGATGTTTCCTGGTAAGGGAAATCCTTGAGCATCTTGGACTTCAAACAGGAATTATCAGAATTATAACAGAAATGGTCATGGAAAGCCTGGATGAAGACAGGGCACTTACCCAGCAGGGATCTGTTGTTTTGTGCATAATTAAAAGCCTGGATGAAGACAGGACACTTATCCAGCAATGATCTGTTGTTTTGTGCATAATTAGCCTCCAAACTTCATCCTGCACATAGGATATCAGCAGACCACATTCTTTTAACTGCTTCTCTTACATTTTTACGTTTCAGTTTCAGCCTCCTCCCCACACAAATACCTTTATTTTTCTAAAGAAACTCATAGAGTTGTAACACGAGACTTGTAGTGACAAGCATGCATGTTTCATCGTAACAGAAGATGTTATATTCTAAATGTATATTTATTCTTTCTGCTACAGTGATGGCTATGTCCATGCCTCTGGTGGTTTGAATAGAAGTGACTCCCATAGGCTCATGGATGTGAATGTTTGGTCAACAAAGAATGCCACTGTTAGGAAGTGTGGTCTTGTTTAAGTAGATGTGGCCTTATTGGAGGAAGTATGTCACCGAGGGTTGGCTTTGAGGTTTCAAGTGCTCAAGCCAGGTCCAGTATTTCTCTCTTTCTTTCCTGCTTGCAGATCCGGATGTAGAGCACTCAGCTACCTCTCCAGCAGCATGTCTGCCTGCATGCCACCTTGCTAACCTATCATGCCGATAATGGACTAAACCTCTAAACCTGTAAGTAAGCCCCCAATCAAATGCTTTACCTTATAAGAGCTGCTTCAGTCATGGTGTCTCTTCACAGCAACACAACAGTGCCTAAGACTATGCCTCACATGAGGCAGTGAGGCAGTCTGCCCATGTAAGTCCAGTTCCCCATTGATTTCTCAATACAGTGATGAACAAGGCACAATGGTTCACCACTCAATGGAGAAGAGCCTGGAAGAAGCAAGATCAAGAACATAAAGAGATAGAAGTAAAGGTATATGTGGACTGTTTATATTTTTCATATGTTTGCTTTAAAAATGCCATCAATAAACTTCACATTTTTTTGTTCTGTTTTGTTCATGTGGTGGGGAGAGATTTCCTTCTCCTCTTGTAGGAAAGTGGCAGAAGTAAGCGTTCTCTCTCTCTCTCTCTCTCTCTCATCACTCTTTTTATTTTTTTGAGATTGTAAACATATAAAGACAGGAGGACTTCGGTCCCTTTCCTCCTTCCAAACCCTCCTATATACCTCTCCACACTCTCCTCCAAATTGAAGACCTCGTTTACCCCAATTGTTGTTGCATGCTTATGTGTATATACATATATTTTCCTAATTATAACCTGCGCACTTCACACAATGTTACTTGTATGTATGTTCTCCAGGCTGACCATTTGGCACTGGATAACCAATGTGCTCCTCCCTGGGGAAGACCACCTCTCCCACTATCAGCTTTTCTCAGTTGTCCACAGTTCTTGGTGTAGGGGTGAAGCCTCATGGACTTATTCTCATCCACACTGGCATATCTACCTGTCATTTTGAGTAAAGTAACTGATATCAGTTGATTTTAAGGTTGTTTTAATGAGAAAGTTGTCTTGGGTATTTAAAATTAGATGAGGAGGTTCTTCAATGACACGTACTCTGATTTAAAATAAATTAAGAAATTTTCATTAAAATGGAAAGTACATAACTACAGACAATGACTTCCCCTTTTCACAGTTGTATAGACAGTGTTGGCTACACTCAGTGAGAGGCAAAGCAAAAGGAATAGACATGACCATGAGAAATATTTGTAGAGAATGGTAGACAGGGATAGTACAGATATCAGCAAGGATGAGAAAAGAGAGTAGTCTGTACGAATTACATACATGTATGAAATGGCCAACATTAATAAATATAATTAATAAAAGAACACAAAGAAAACTACAGCAACAGTGGAGCTCAGCGTTCCCTGGATTCTTAGTGTCTTCACAGAGTACTTGAAAAGTATCCACCTTTATGAGAGTGGGAAGTTGCTATCAAACATGAAGTTAGAGAAACCCAAATGACTCTTAGGTATTAGAAACATGCCACATTAGCAACTTAAACATGTGGAAGTTCATATTGTAGAGATCATCCTGGGCACATACAGAGAATGGAACATCTAGATAACTCACAAGAACCACAAAGCAACAATCAAATAAGATTCATTTTCTGCTAATTTAAGTGCTAAAAGATAAAGGGTGAAGTTGTCAAGTAATTAAAATATATTTGATGATAATGACAGGAATGCTGGATTTCAACTTAAATGTCCTCCTGAGTGGAGGGAAGTCTGAATAAAATGATCAACCCAGAGACACATGGCTTTAGTGGTAAAAAGAGCTTTCTAAATTGGTCAAAGAGGAAAAATAAATACAAAATATGACTTTGGGATAACAGCAAATTTCCTTTTAATAATGTAAGAATCAAAAGAAAATGGAACAGTGGTCTTCTTGTTGGTGTTAATTGCCAAGTTACCAGAATTTACAATCTCCTGGGAAATAGACCGCTGGGCATGCTGTGGGGTTGTCTTAATTTCATTGAATGACATAAGTAGATGCATCCTTATTGGGAATGGTACCATTCCTTGGGTAGGAGATGATGAATTATGGAAATGGAGAAAGAGAACTGATCAGCAGAAAGTATTCATTGCTATATGTTCCTAACTGTGGATGTGACATCACCAGCTTCCTCTGTGGATGTAATGCCACCAGGTGTCTCTGTGGATGGGATGTCACCAGCTGCCTCTGTGAATGTGATGTCACCAGCTGTCTCTGTGGATGTGAAGTCATCAGATGATTCTGTGGATGTGATGTCACAAGTTGTCTTTGTGGATGTGATGCTACCAGCTGCTTCAAGATACTGCCACCTTGACATTTCTGACATGATGGATTTGTGATGTTAGACTGTGATCCAAAGTAAACTCTTTCTTCTTTAAGTGACTTTTGTCAAGATATTTTATCACAGCAATAGGAAAAACTCCCAAGCCACTTTAAAATCCAACATTTAGCTAAATATCAATTATATACTATATAGAGAATGATAATATTTTAGAAAAGCAAGGAATTTGAGAAGTCATAAGCATATTTCCTTAGTCAATTGCCTAGTGATACAGCAATATGAAGGAATAAGTCAAAATAGATGAAAATACAAGCTCTATCAAGTGGTGTCTGAAAGCCAAGTGGCCAATTATCTTCACAGGTTGATAACAATTAAACCTAGTAGGAAAAACCACCCCAGATAAGAGAAGGAATAAAAGAAGGGATCTCATAGGGTTTGTAATAAAGATTCCACAGATATTTGAATTAATCTAATTTCTTTGTTTATAAAAATCTTTTTGGAGTACAGATAGACTATCCAGTACATCTCATACATAGTCACTTACATAGGCTATTGGAAGTCATTACTTTTATTCCTCTTTGCATTGTTAACAATGAATACTATGCTACTTCCCACACCCACATATATGTCTGTTTGATAAATTCTAAATTTATTTAGAGACCTACAGAAGTTCCACATAGAAAAATGTGTCCCTGGATATTGATTTAGTCTAGATCTATATAATCAACTTATAAATTGAAACTGGGTAGGAGGGAAACTCAAGCTTTTGTAAGTAATGTTAGATGCCATTTATTCTTACTCCCTCCTGATGACTAGGGGCAGAAACAACAAAATGATTGCAGCCTGATGATCAGTATAGGGTCACTCATGGCTGTATTGATACTCATGAATAAAACTGTGCTCTTGAAACTTAGTCAGCTGATGTTTTCTTCTCAACAACCTTGGTTACCAACCTAGGAACTGAGTTTCTGGCCAGTGAGGTCTCAACAGTCCTCAAACATTTCAGGTTATATTATCAGTGTTCTTGGCTCTCCTCTGGAGCTTGATGGTGAGTTCCTACTGCTAAAGACACCACATACTTTTGTCACAGAACATGGACATAATGACCTAGAAGTTTCCTTTCTATTGGCTAGCTTCCACAGTGTTGGAAGGTGCTGTGCATACTACCAAAGGAGAAAAGTAATTATCAACTTCATCCAACTGTGAACGTTTTGAGTAATAATAACTGGGCAACCAAGACATGTCCGTTAGTGCAATTGGCTCAAATATTATGGAAGTAATCAACCGCTTTCTGATCGTATTCAAGTTCAGTTTCACAAGAGAAACTCACAATTGGCTCTATTATTATGTCAAAAACCTATGGCTAGACAGATTGAAGGAACTATGGCAGAAACTGTTAGTATGCTAAAGAGACATAATAATCAACCAACTCATAATGACTTACTGTTGTACCCGTAGACTATCACCTCTCACTCCTCATCAGAGAAGCTTCTGTTTGCACTAAGTAGTCATTAACACAGAGATGCACAACTGGCCAAAGTGCAAAGAAAAAGAGGTTGCAGACTGATGAGACCTAAATGGGAGAGCTACATCACATCCCCTCTCCTTGCCAGGAATAAGCATCATTGTGGAAAAGGTTGGCATGTCTATAAAAGCTGGAGATGGTAAATGAACACAGGAAAATGGTATCTTCAAGACACTACAAGGCACCTGCACATATGAATATATAACAGCTCTGACAGCATGTAGAAGCCCATACAAGCTCAAGATAGACCAAATCCCAGGGGAGATAGGCATGAAATCCCAGCCCTATCTCAGTAATAATAAGTAGATGTTAGAAGAGGTTAGGTCAGTTTTCTTTAAGAGTGTTGAACTTGGTAGATCCACTACGTCTCAGTGAAAAAAAAACACACATTTACAAATATATATACACACACACAATGGATTTGATGAGTAAAAAGAAAAGTTACAAAGTTGGGTGAGTAAGGAAAGTGAGTCTGAGAGGTGTTGGAAATGGAATAAATATGGTCAAAACACATTGTTAAAACTAACAATAATAATGAGAAGGAGCAGCCAAACTAGAAAAACAATCTTTCAGACAACTTCAAAAATAGTCTTATGCTTTGAAAACTCAATTATTTGTTTGGATTTGTTGTTATTGTGGGTTTTTTGTTTGTTTTTGACAAAGTGTTGTTTTGTAGCATGGGCTGGCATGAAATTGACTATGCCGTTCAAGATGACTTGAAATTCAAAATCATCCTGACTCAACTAATCAGGACTGGGATTATAGGCATGTGCTACCATACTAGTATTGAGTTATTGATACAGAAGATTACAACATGGTAAACTTTTGATTTCCATGGACTCATTCCTAGGACTCACCATCAAATTTTTTTTCTGTGTTTAAAAAATTCCTAAAGCTCAAACTTTTATGTAAGAGTCATTTGATGCCTGGAGGCAAGGATGCCCAGCCTTTGTGAGTCACTATAGTCTACAATAATTAGCATTGACTTTATCATTATTATTATTAACTTTATAAATAATACCAGTAAAAATTCCCACTTCCTCCCCTCCTCCCACTTCCCTCCTGCTTTCCCCTACCTGCTCCCCCAACCCATCTCCAGTCCTAAGACAGAGCAACACACCCTGCCTTTGGAAAGTCCAAGGCCCTCCCCACTACATCCAGGCTTGAGAATGTATGCATCCAAAGAGAATAGGATCCCAAAAAGCCAGTACATGCAGTAGAGACAAAATCCCAGTGCCATTATCATTGGCTTCTCAGTCAGCCCCAATTGTCACCACATTCAAAGGGTCCAGTTTGATCCCATGCTCGTTCATTCCCAGTCCAGCTGTCAGGCCCAAAAATAATTATCATTTTTACAAACTGCCTTTGTAGCTATTTCCTGAGTCACCTAGAAACAATTCAGAAATAACTTCTCACTGCACATTCTACTTCATAGATATTTCTACCAACTTGCTTGAGGGTTAATAACTTAATGATGTTGAGGTAGGTCCATCCAATAGCTCCAAATCCAAGGGTATGAAATTGTGAGTCCTGGTTAATCTCAGTAGGTCACAAAACAAAATTGGCAGACATCAACATGAAAGAATAATTTCTGTGCAGGAGCGGGTGGCCAGGGTAGGCAGATCAGAAGTGAGAGTGGACAGTATGCTTTGCATACACGTGTGAAATTGTATAAAACAGATTTAACATTTTAGAAAGAACAAATATTTGACCTTTTTTGTTTTGTTTCTGAGACAGGGTCTCTCTGTGTATCTCTGTCCTGGAACTCACTCTGTAGATCAGGCTGGCCTCAAACTCACAAAGATCCACCTGCCTCAGACTCCCTGAGTATGGGGATTCAAGGCATGTACCACCACCACCTGGCTGAGATTTGACTCTTTTGCTCAACTTTCATTCTGACACATTACCCTGAAAGTTTGCAATAGAATTCTTTATGTGAGGGATTTTATTTACCCAATTATATTACCATTAACAGAAACTACTTAGTATGATGATAATGCTTCTCGTTTGAGCTCTTCACTTTTCTAGTATAACCCTGTTCCCAGAGGGTGTAAGGGGATGAAAATTTCCCATCCCTCCAAAGATCAATATGGTATTTTTTTAAAACATCTGGGTGTCGTGGGTCATGTAACAAACTCTGAACCTCAATTCCTGTGTTATATGTATAAAACAGTAATTTTGTTTCATAGATTTTCATTCATTAGGAATGGAATATCTCTTAAGCACTCAGATGACAGTTAATCAAGGCAACAGTCAGAAAAAATACTCCAGGAAGTTCACACTGGCTTCTGTAGAGTCCGCACATTCCCTACTCCCCTATCATCCCTAAAATGTCTGTGTTGACATTAGTGTCATTCCCAGATGCAATAATCACATGTCTAGGGCCAAGTAAAACATCACTTCACCCAACACTATTGGCACATTAAGCATTCTTGTAAAAAAAATCATTGTTTCTTGAAAGTGCATCAATAAAGAAGTTCCATGTAAAGTCTATACTATAAAAGTATTAGCATTTTGACACATATAAATATAGACCTAACTACAAAATAGATGTTCTAGCAACAGAGCTTCAATGAAAGGGAAGATAAGTGTTTCCAGCACACCATGTCTCCTAATAATACACTTTTTAAAATGTCAATATCATGGGTAAGAGTCCTTACCCTTTGCCTGAAGAAAATAGCTTTCATGCCAGTAATGAAGAACCACTTGTGCCATGGCAAGTGAATCGTAGTGATCAATAACAATACTCAGCACTTAGGTAACAATTTTCATCTTCAAACCACTTTACTTGCATTAAGCAAATCTACAATGCTGTCATTTTTTCAGGAAAACCCATGAGACGTAAAAATTTGCAGTTGACTTGTCATTCCATATACCAGAATACAAATTTAAGAAACAGGCATTTCCCACAAAGCATGTGCTGCCAGACCATTTGATACAGTTAACAGTTAAGACAATTAATTTCATATTAAATATTATAATTTATGAAAGCAACATATGCTATGTACCAATAATGTGAATGAATGCACAAATAAGTACCAAGAAGTACAATTATATAAATTTATCTCAGTCTATATATTTTCCAAATTTATATATAGAGAGAATATAGATAGGGAGGGGGGGGGGCTGGGGATGGCACAGGGCTTTTAATTTAGTGCTCAGAAGGGAAACACAAGCAGATCCTTGTGATTTCAAGTCTAACCTAGTCTACTTAAAGAGTTCCAGGACAGCTAAGACTATATAATACAGAGATTCTGTCCCAGAAAAAAAATCTTCACTTACATGTGTTTAACATATATGAATACTGTGTATATGCATGCATGTGTATGTTTATATTCATGTGTATAAGAGTAGGTATATGCACACAGCTCAGGTGGATACCATTTCTTGCCTTCTACCTTGTTAGGGATAAGATCTCTTGCTGTCCTTCACTGGGTTTACTAGGTAGCTAGCCTGCAAGCTTCTGGGGTATCTCCTATAGAATCACAGATAATGTTGCAGATAAACATTGTCACATCAGTTTTTATATGGGTTCTGAGCATTCAAGTTGAGGTCCTCATGTTATTGTGACAAGCACTTTTTCCACTAAGTGATCTTTGTGGTTGCCACTGACATACATAATAGTCCATGATCACTACAATGCTTTGTAATCAACACTAATTCCTATTCCTTGTTTATCCTAGTGTTTAGTGTTTTCTGCATTAACAGATATATACATTTATCCATTGTAAAATTAGGTTATTGTTGTCAATTTTTTTTTTTTTTTTTTTTTTGGTTTTTCGAGACAGGGTTTCTCTGTGGCTTTGGAGCCTGTCCTGGAACTAGCTCTGTAGACCGGGCTGGTCTCGAACTCACAGAGATCCGCCTGCCTCTGCCTCCCGAGTGCTGGGATTAAAGGTGTGCGCCACCACCGCCCGGCTGTTGTCAATGTTTTTATGTTGTGATAAAACATAAAATATGCTGTTATTGCCATTTTAATGTACCATATAGCATACTGAGGTTTAATCTACAACTTCATCTAACTTTCATGCTTTCCATCATCCTACAAGTAAATTCCATGCCTATTGATTCACCCTCCTCTGGTGCCTGGTCACCACAAATCTTTTCTGTATCTCTATGGGGCACTAGTAACATGGGACTTACATAAATGGAATTGAACAATATGTGACATTCTTCATCTTAAATAATGTTTCCATTAATGTTGTGGTATGCACTAGTACTTTGTTCTCTTTGTAGGTTCATTATATTTCATTGTATGAGCATATTACAAAAATTACTTTTTTCCATTTTTTGGCTATAATTAGCTTGGTTGCTATAAATAATAGTGTTCAAAGATTTACTTGAATACTTGATTTTAATGCTTTTGTGTTAGGATTGTAATTGCTGGGCAATATGGTAATATATTTAATTTGATGAGTAATCAACAGTGGTTACTGCAACGTTAGTATTTTTTAATATTTCTTTATGTTATCTCAACAATGTAACATTGTTAAATAACTTGTGATTATTTTCTCCTATTCTGTGGATAATATTTTGATTTTCTTGATAGAACTTTGATGGGCAAGATACTACAATTTCAATCATATAGTTGCACTACTTTTGTTATTGTTGCTGTAAATGTTTTTGTGTCATGCAGTGAAGCCATTCATTAACCCAAGGTCAAAAATGTTTATAACTCTGCCTCCTCCTCTAGTATGTTTCCATGGCAATTCTAAATCCCGCCAAGAAGACATTGAAGAAAATTGAGATCAATATTAATTGATCTTTAAATATTTGATAGAATTTCTCAATAACATTCCTTTACTGAGAGAAGATATATGATTACTGGTTATGAGCCTATTCAGATTTTCAATTACTTTTTAAATTTATTTTCATGGTTTCTATGTTTTTAGTAATTAATCTATTTCCTCTACATTGTTTAGTTTATATCCATGCAGTTGTGTTATTCTCTGTGCTATTATTGGTATAAAGTACAAATTTACATATTGTATACTTATTACTATATAGACCCTCTTTGAAGATGGACATTATAAAGTAATCCCACACTAGCTCAGAACTGAGTATAACAAAGGGTTTTCTATTAAGGGTTAGACTCACATATCACAGTCCTCTATATGAACAGAGAACAGGAACTGAATCTAGAAGCAGAAAGAGAGAGAGAGAGTATGCTAGCTTTACAGCTGCATTTATGGTATAAGAGACCATGCCAAAGTGGGCTGGTATCTTAAAGGTTATTGACTGAAGAAGTTCCCACAGCATCTCCCACTTCTGTCTAAATAAGAGAGCTCTAAGCCTAATGCAAAACTATATATAATAAAATCAAGTATAAAAATTAGAATTACAACCAGCATAAACAATAACAAGCAAGAAACATATGCTAAATGTTTCAATAATATTCTATCCTAAGGAGTCTTTGCCTAGTATTAGAAATAGTTTGGCCAAGTCATGGGAGGAAAGTAACCACAACTGTCTAGTCTTCAACCCCATTGAAGACCTGAGAAGGGAAATAATATTACTAGAGCAAACAGCAAATCCAATCTAGCATCTTCTAAAATGTGCAATAAATGACAGAGACAACTGGCTATCTGGGCAATCACTCAAAGTCTCATTTGCAATGTTGGAGCAACCAACTTTGGCTAAGGCCTAGAGTAACTGACAGACCATTTTCAGAGCTAAGAAAATTTTCAAAACCATCCTACTCTGTCTTGGAAAGGTTCGACAGTCTTTTTCCTTGTATCCTGCTTGTCCTGTCTGGACACTGTGCATTTTGTCAGTGGTTGAATTATGGGCAGTTTCTTACCCAAAGGCCAGTTATATGAAAAAGAAAACAAGCTCCAAGTGGAGTGTCTTTGGTGCTCAACATTCTCTCAGAAATAGATCGGTTATCACAAACAATGCTGCTATGAACATAGTTGAACAGATACTTTTATCATTTGATGGGGCATCTCTTGGGTATATTCCCAATAGTGGTATTACTGGATCTTGGGGTAGGTTGATCCCAAATTTCCTGAGAAATCGCCACACTGATTTCCAGAGTGGTTGCACAAGTTTGCATTCCCACCAGCAATGAATGAGTGTGCCTCTTTCTCCACAACCTCGCCAGCAAAGGCTATCATTGGTGTTTTTGATTTTAGCCATTCTGACAGGTGTAAGATGGTATCTCAAAGTTGTTTTAATTTGCATTTCCCTTATCGCTAAGGAGGTTGAGCATGACCTTAAGTGTCTTTTGGCCATTTGAATTTCTTCTGTTGAGAATTCTCTGTTCAGATCAGTGCCCCATTTTTTTATTGGGTTCATTAGCATTTTAAAGTTTAGTTTCTTGAGTTCTTTATATATTTTGGTGATCAGACCTTTGTCTGTTGCAGGGTTGGTGAAGATCTTCTCCCAGTCAGTGGGTTGCCTTTTTGTCTTAGTGACAGTGTCCTTTGCTTTACAGAAGCTACTCAGTTTCAGGAGGTCCCATTTATTCAATGTTGTCCTTAATGTCTGTGCTGCTGGGGATAAACGTAGGAAGTGATCTCCTGTACCCATATGTTGTAGAGAAAAAAAAAAAAAAAAAAAAGAAATAGATCGGTGCTGCCAGGAGCAATTGTGTTTCACATCAACAGAACCCTAATTTATTTAAATACCATACTCTACAGATCTTTGAAGTGGTTGAAGTTTACCTATCTATGTGGAGTACAATCTCTGTGTATCCCAAAAACCTGATTAGTCTATACTATACTATAAGTGTGACAAACATGGATGACTATTGACCTATAATTCTTAATACCTATATAGTACAAAGACTAAAACTTCATATTAGAATACTAAACCATTTTTAAGCAACTGTGCAGCAAATAGAGCTTTGATCTCAAAATGTAAACAATGTATAAGTATCTTAATCAGAGGTAGAAATGTATACTGCAATATGATAAATATATCATAAATATCATCAATATACAAAATGTCTTAAGCAGGGGTAGAAGCATGCATGTATACAATATGACAAAATAACTTTAACTAGATGTACAAATATTATAAACAGAAATAGGATCATATTCAATATAATTTGAACTTGTATTAACATAAAAGAACCTATGCCAATGTAATTGCCTATAAATATTAGTTCACAAATATCCACTCTATTACTCACTAATCTCCTATTATCCCATCCAATTTCCTTTTGTTTCAGAGATACCTGAACCTACATAATTTCCACCAGAACCTCCAACCCTAAAGTAGTTATAATCAACCTCTAATTGATGTCCCTGATTCTGAGGACAAACTTAGTTGGGAGAGGTGATGTCATCTTCTAGAATTATTTCCAGCTGTCATGGAGGTGATGTTCTTTCTATGGGATCCTGTAAAAGTAAAATCATGGTTAAGTTTCAAGATTACTGCCTGGTATAATTGCAAATAGTCTCTAAGTATTTAGTAGGGTTTTTCTGAGGTTCCTATTTGGAGTTCTGACCAGAACATTGTAGGAAGGTGCACCATTTCAGCTAATCAAGTTGGAATCAATCACTTTGAGTAGCTGGGACCCAAAACTGGGTGTATAGTATCTCTATCAGTATCATGACATCATATCAACCAGGTAGATTTGTTGTTGTGGGGCCCCATATTCTTCTTGGAAACTTCAAAGATTACTGAAGGAAAATTTACCATTTATTTATTTATTTATTTATTTATTTATTTATTTATTTATTTTGGATTTTTGAGACAGGGTTTCTCCGTAGCTTTTGGTTCCTGTCCTGGAACTAGCTCTTGTAGATCAAGCTGGCCTTGAACTCACAGAGATCCACCTGCCTCTGCCTCCCGAGTGCTGGGATTAAAGGTGTGTGCCACCACCGCCTGGCAAATTTATCATTTATTGTAGGAAACTTAAACATTATTTATATTGACATATATTCAACAAAAGTTGTGACAGATACAAAAATAGGTATGAAGAAAAGTAATCTTTTTCCTAAATTCTTTCTTCTTTCTATCACATACTAAATGGCTCCTGATATGACACAGAAACTCTAGTTTTTCTTTTAACAACGTGCTTGGATTTAGAGAATAAAAGCCATTGTCCAACTCCAAAGACAGCTTTGATTTTTAAGTGAGTCATGATTATTGCTCTACGGGGCAGCAGATATATAGATATACAGACAGACTGACAGACAGATAGCGATAGATAGATGGATAGATGATAGATAGATAGATAGATAGATAGATAGATAGATAGATAGATAGATAGATAGATAGATAGATAACTCAAGTTCTAGGAAATCAGATTTCCTTTCCTGACCCCCACAGACGTAAGACATGTATGTAGTATGTATAGTATATACACATACAGGTAAAACATTCATGCACATAAGTATAAATTAAAAATAATTTATACTATTTTATAAGGTTTCCTTTTAATAATGATTATGAAGGCATGGTGTAAGAGGGTCTTTTTTCTATGTGCTGCTTTCATTGGTTGAATAAAGAAAACTGCCTTGGCTTTTTGATAGGGAAGCACTTAGGTGGGCGGAGTAGGAGAACAGAATGCTGGGAGAAAGGAGGCAGACGCAAAGAGCCGCCCACCATAAAGCTGCCAGGTCAGACATCCTTCTGGGTAAGCCACGAGCTCGTGGTGATACACAGATTTAATAGAAATATGTTGAAGCAAGATGTGAGAGTTAGCCAATAAGAGGCTAGAACTAATGGGCCAGGCAGTGTTTAAATGAACACAGTTTCTGTGTAATTATTTCGGGTGTAAGCTAGCTGGGCGGCCGGGCACCAGGAACACAGCCTGCCGCTCCTCCTTACAACAAAGGCATAGATGTACAATATTCCCAATTGTATTTATTGTGTCAGATAGTTCTATTTTTATAAAATCTACTCATTTATGTGGGGTGCATGAGTCTGCGCACCCACTTTGGAGGTCAGAGGATAACTTGTGAGAGCCTATTCTCTCCTTCCACTATGCAATAACTGGTTGTCATAGCATTGGCAGCAGGCATTTTTACTCCCTGTGAAGAGCATGAATCGCTGAAATGACACTGATCAAACCAATTTCCTTTCATAGCTTCATTCAATTATATATCTTTGATATAAATTAAAAATCCATTTATTAATTACCTATATTCTAGATGGAAGGCAAGCACCACAGCATCAAGGGCCCTGCTTTTGCCAGCACAATGAACACATACCCAACTCGCTAAAATTCTGGAGATAGCATCCTATAGGTTACATTAACTAGGCCCCAAAATGTGGTCCCTATAAAATAACCCAAATTCCACACACGTTGCTTTCTCATCACTGTCGTGTGGTATACATCACATATTAACTAACTCTGTTTCTTTACAGAGCAGGACCTTCCATCCATCAAAACTGTGCTTTGTCAGGAAGCCTCTTACATTAGCACCAGCCATTGTGTGCAGCCTGTCTGCCTGTCAGCATTAATGAAGCTCTTACCTGAAGGATGATTTAACTAGGCAGGTTTTCTCAAGATCCTATTAACTCTTCCCTCCTTAATCATCCTATAGGAAGCATAAGTGTAAATGAAACATTTTTAACAACCCAGAGCTCTGAAGAATTCCTGGTGCTTGGGGACAAGGAAGTAGGTGTTGCTAATCACTATGAGTGATGGAAGAAAACTTCTTGACCATCAGAGACAGTACAGTTGTTTCTCAGTGTTTGGAGACTATATTTGTCACTTTTTCTACTTTCTAAAGTTTCTTTTTAAGTGCAAAATCAATTCTCATAGGGACTTTGTAGTTATATATGGGTATACACAGAGTGAATAAAACTTTTAAGTAACTTACAGATTTGGGCTACATAACAAAAGTAAACTGAGCTTTCTTCATCAAGTCTAGTGAGATAGCTTCCTCCTTTTTGTGGTTTTCTTTTTCTTGGTAATTATGCTGTTCAACATGGCCTCTAGGCACAGCATTCTAGTGATGCTGTATCTGAGAAAGGTGTGATACAGTGATGGAGAAGCTACAAGTTTTAGACACAAGCCATAATGCTGATCAGCTGTCCATAATTAATGAAACAACAGTGAATATTAAATACAGCATTGCCAACCAGATACAATTTTAAAATAAATACAGGGATATGAAAAAAGACCTATTGATTCTGACTTATAAAATATACAGAATTTTTATGTGTGGAAATATTGGAAACAAGGTAAAGAAGTTACTGTACAGTCTCCTGGTGATCTCTGTTTACCTGAAATGATAATGGTGTTTTTTTTCATGCTAAATTTCCTAGCTATTGATGGGGGAAAAGAAACAAAGTGTATATTTGTGTTTCTGTGTTTATTCTGTTGCTTTTTAACATGCACCTTGGACCACATGAAGTAATTCACAAATAACTTTGGAAACACAAGATGAAAACTTATATTTTTCCTTTTGCATTATACTTTGTTGATTTTGTTCAGATTAATATGTGTACTTTTATAAGAATTTAATCTCAAAATATGTGTAAAAGCAAAAGATGACTGTTTGAAATGTTTTGTTGATATGTAATACAGATTAGAGAAACTGAACATTACAGAATTCGAAACTTATAAGGTCACATAATACATGTATAGTTGTTTCACCTAGTTTATCACGTTGTTTTCTTTAATTCAAGGTTTTATAGCTTCCACATACTACAATGATTTGTCTGCAACGATGACATCAATATGTACCTATCTGAAGGACCTACTCCAGGCACTTGAAATACACAAAGAAGACACGGAAAGATTTGATGGGTAGTCACTTGAATGCTTAAGTTGTTATATTCATCCTGATTTTCCACTAACAAATTTATCCTTACTGACACAGAAGTGTTCTCATCTTAAGGGATTCAGTGAGATGTCTGAGAAATTGACAAAACACAAGCATCCATTATTCCCCTGGACCTCTGGTTCCAAATGGCTTCACTATGTACTCTAATGGTGACTGTAACCTAGCAACATAAGCAGCACCAGAGAGTTTGTGGGAATTGCAGAATTTTGAACTCTGCTTCATATGTATTGAAGAGCAATTTGCATTTTAACATGATTCCAGGTGATTTATGGATCTATTAGAATTCATAAACTGTTATCCCAGCAGTCCCTCTCACTTCCATTTCATGCTAAATATGTGCCAATTAATAATGCATCTCATGACTCACCCTCTATAACAGTAAAAGCCAAGCTGACCTGACTTCATCATAAGATTTGGCTCCCTGGTAACTTGAGTTGTAATTTTATTCAATTTTATATCACCATTGAGAAGAGTCTCAGGGACTCCTAGGTAATATCCATGTATATTCTTCAAATCATTTAAAACAGAATAAAACACAACTTTGTAGCACTAAGGTCAAACTGTAGACTTGTGGTCTCCTTATGACGGGGCACCAGGTTCTGGCATCCTCTTCTTGGCTGTATACAGGTGGTATACAAGAAATATAGACTTGTGTAGACTTTTGGGTCTTCTTATGATTGGAATACATGCCTCAGACATCTTCTATTTGAATTTATATAGGTAGTATGATTACATTTGACTAGAAATATGATCAAACATTACAAATGCACTGACAGTTACTTTCTGTCACATAAAGTGAAATCTTACTTTATTATGTCTAAGGCAAGAAGCAAATATTATTGAAAAAATAATTCAAACAGGTAGGAATTATTACTTTGTTTTTAGAAAACCCATGAAGGAGATAAAAATACACTTATACTTACACATTTGTTTATAGTATAGAAACATGTACTTTATAGCTATCTTCCTAGTTAATACTGTATGTCAACTTGGCTTACTGTGGTAACTGTCTTGCATTGATATTACCAAAAATAACTGGTGCCCTTCATTACTGCTCAGAAACACAACAAGCAAAAAAATATGACTGTAGTTACAAGGAGCCTAACCCCAATGCTTCTTTGGTTATGTTTCCTGATTCCAGACATGAGTTTTAAGACAGAACTGTGTCTGGTTTTGGAATCAGCCTATGTGTTTCACCACCTTGTTCCAGTGACATTAACTCAGATGGGAAAAACATATTATTTCATATGGATTATTTCTTGAGCTTATTTAAAATTATTGTTTATGAGTTCTATGACTTATATGTTAAATATTTAAGAGATTTGTATGATTTATTTCCAACCTCAGTTATTACTGGAGATTTCTTACAACATAATTTATAATGCCAGAAACACCTATTGCCTCTGCTACTTTGAGCTATCACACAGGCCTAAATTGCAAAAGACTAATGTATATGCAAATGAAATACTGCATAGAGTTTCAGTAATTGAACAGGTTTGTTCATCTAAGTGATTACTTGAACCTCCAGAACAGTAAAAACTTGAGCTAAATAGTCAGTTCCACAAGACAAAGAAAATATGATGGTGGTAATAGTGATAAAATTTGTAAGAATGAAAGAAAATGGGTAACTAAAAATCTAGAATCAAAGCCGTTAGTGGGAAAGACAAGTGCAAGGGGCTGTGCGTGGCAGAACCTGGGAAAGAGACACTTGGATATTTCTGAAGGGAGTAGAGCTATGAGGAAACAGAAGGAAGAACTAGAGAATTTTATTAAATTTTAATAAACAATTGGGATTTGAAATGGAGCATGAAAATAAATATTTGTATACTGCTAATGGGGGCTCTATTACACTCAGCCCCAATCAGGATGTCTCCACCAAATTATTTCCCTGCAAGATGTAGGACTCTCAGCTATTCCTCCAACACCACATCAGCCTGTATGCAATCATCCTCTCCATCATGATGAGAATGGACTGAACTTCTGAAACTTTTAGAGAGCCTCCTCAATTAAATATTTTCATGGTGTCTCTTCATAGCAATGAAAACTCTATAACTAGAAAGAGTGTAAGAGCCAGAGGGGATAGAGGACATCAAGAAAGCCAGGCCCTCTAAATCAACAGTGTATACTCACACATGAACTCACAGAGGTAGAGTCAGCAAACACAGGGCCTGCACTAGTCTGAACCAGGTCCTTGTCACATATATTATGACTTTAAGATCAGAGTTTTTATGGAATTCCTGGGTGTACAAATGAGTGAGCTTCTATTACTTGTGCCTTCTCAGGGACTCTCTTCATTTTTTGTTTGTTTGCTTGTTTGTTTTTCCAATTCTGATGTGATCATTTTTATCTTATGATAACATTATATAAATTGTACTATATTACTTATTTTATTAATATCCCTCTGAAGCCTGTTTGTTTTCTAGTCAAACAGAAAATGAATGGGTCTTGATGGGAGGGGAGATGGTGAAGAACTGGAAGGAGTAGAAAAAGGGAAAAACCATAATTGGAATATATTACAAAATAATAAAATCCATTTCAATTAAAAAAAGAAAGAGGCTCTATTGTTTTAATATTTTGGGAAATAGTTGTCAACAGTTATATGTGAAAATAACATACTTTATGATTATTTCATATATGCATCCATATAAATAAAACAGAATGACAAATACTCATAAATGCATGTTTAGAAACATCTACAGTTTTCATGTTAAAAAGAAAAAGGTACAACCATACAGCTACCAAGAACAAAATGGATGAATACTTGGGATACTATTTTCAAGTATCGAATAAATAAACCAAATAACTGTGATGGTGTACACTGCAATCCCACAGTGTACACTTGCAGTCCTAATATAGGGACTGAGATAAGAAGATGGTGGTTTCTAGGACAGACTAGGTTACATTGCAAGACTGTGTCTTAAAAACAACTTCTTTTTACTTTCCTTCCTAATGTTATTTTAAAAAATTAAAGTTATACATGCAGAATTCCAGATTAGATGACATACTCGAAACTATTTCTATATGACTAGATTAAAAATAATTAAGATAAATCACTATTCCTATAAGGGAAGGGTAATGGAAAATAGAAGTAAGCCAAGGTGGAAATTCTTCAAAAAGAAACAACCAAGACATCAACACACAGCTGCACCATGATGCTTTTGCCAGTGGAATCAACTGTAGCTACCCAAGAAGTGCTCTTATGGGTAGATGCTACAGAAGTTCCAGGCTTAGGAAATCCAACCAGAGACTAGGTCTTTTGTGCATGGAGAGGACCAGAAGAAAGGAAACTGTAAAGACACAAATAGAAATATGACATGGGAACCTGAAGCCAACGTCAGAAGCAGAAGATGGCTGCCAGAGGAGGCATCCTGGATAAACTACACTGGAGAGTGGGTACTGAAGAACCTGTCAAAGAATCCTGAGACCCATAAAAGAGAAAAGATGAGCAAGGCTTATACATACCCTCAAAGTCACATCACAGTAGACACCATGTTGTTTTAGCTGTGGTTTCTATTGCTGTGAAGAGACATCATGGTTATGGCAACTTTATAAAGGAAACATTTAGTTTCAGCAGGTTTGTCCATTATCTGGGACAGGTTTTATGCAGGCAAGTATGGTGCTGGAGAAGGAACTGAGAGTTCTACATCTTGATCCACAGATAATAGAAAGAGTCTGTGTCACAATATGTGTGGCTTGATCATATGAGACCTCAAAGCCCACTTCCACAGGGACATACATTCTCCAACAGGGTCACAAGAAGGCCACATCTCCTGGTATTACCACTGCACCACTGCCTATGCCCAAACAAACACATGAATCTATGGAGGCCATACCTATTGAAATCACCAGAAATGGAAAAAAAAAAAAAAACCCACCAAAAGACAAAGTTGAGATTGGTATATTGGGGAGGTGTCTCAGATTAGGATATTTGGCCAGAAAGTATACCTCACTTTCAAAAATCCTCATGCCCAATCATACTACAAAAGCATCTGTTCAACTATGTTCATAGCAGCACTATTTGTAATAACCAGAAACTGGAAACAACCTAGGTGCCCCTCAATGGAAAAATGGATAAAGAAGGTGTGGGACATATACACATTAGAGTTCTACTCAGTGGTTAAAAAACAATGACATCTTGAATTTTGCATGCAAATAAATGGAAATAGAAAACACTTTTCTGAGTGAGATAACCCAGACCCAAGAAGATGAATATGGTATATACTCACTCATTAGTGGACTCTAGCCATAAAGAAAGGACATTGAGCTATAGTTAATGATCCTAGAGAAATAAATAATAAGGTGAACCCAAATAAAAACATATATTTATCCTCCTGGAAATTAGAAGTAGACAAGATCACAGGGCAAAAGTTAGGAGCATGGGGGGTGGACGAGGGGTGGGGGAAAGGGGAGATGGGGAGAGAGAAGGGAGAAGGGAAGGATTGGGGAGAGCTTGGGGGAGTGGGAGGGTGGAGATGGAGGAAGGGTGGATATGGGAGCAGGGAAGAAAATATCTTAATTAAGGGAGCCATTTTAGGGTTGGCAAGATACTTGGCTCTATGGGGGTTCCTAGATGTCCAAGGGGATGTCCCCAGTTAGGTCCTTGGGCAGCAGAGGAGAGGGTGTGTGAACTGTCCTTATCCCATAGCCACACTGATGAATATCTTGCATATCACCATAGAACCTTCATCTGGCGATGGAGAGAGATAGAGGCAGAAACCCACATTGGAGCACTGGACTGAGCTCCCAAGGTCCAGATGAAGAGCAGAAGGAGGGAGAACATGAGTAAGGAAGTCAGGACCGCGAGGGGTGCGTCCACCCACTGAGACGGTGGGACTGATCTAATGGGAGCTCACCAAGGCCAGCTGGACTGGGACTGAACAAGCATTTGATCAAACTGGACTCTCTGAATGTGGCTGACAAAGAGGGCTGACTGAGAAGCCAATGATAGTGGCACTGGGTTTTGATTCTACTGCATGTACTGGCTTTTTGGGAGCCTAGTCTATTTGGATGCATACTTTCCTAGACCTGAATGGAGAGGGGAGGGCCTTGGACTTCCCACAGGGCAGGGCACCCTGACTTCTCTTAGG
The DNA here is from genome assembly GCF_950005125.1 of Chionomys nivalis. NCBI lineage: Eukaryota > Metazoa > Chordata > Mammalia > Rodentia > Cricetidae > Chionomys > Chionomys nivalis. Next base: position 43,497,266 of record NC_080101.1, on the reverse strand, counting down.
ACTGGAGAGGGAGGGAGAGGGGAAGGGAGGGAGTGGGGAGAGTGGTAAGGAAATGGGAGGAGGGGAGGAGGTGGAAATTTTTAAGAAAGAAAGGAAGGAAGGAAGGAAGGAAGGAAGGAAGGAAGGAAGGAAGGAAGAAGGAAGGAGAAAGAAAGAAAGAAAGAAAGAAAGAAAGAAAGAAAGAAAGAAAGAAAGAAAGAAAGAAAGAAAGAAAGAAAGAGAAGAAAAGGAAGGAAGGAAGGAAGGAAGGAAGGAAGGAAGGAAGGAAGGAAGGAAGGAAGGAAGGAAGGAAGGAGGGAAGGAGGGAAGGAAGGAAATCCCTAGTACTGGGACTAAATGTGTGTGCCAACATAGCCAGCTCATGCTTAGTCTTAAAGCAGATATTTTCTTCAGTTTTCTCCTTTAAGTGTATTTTATACTAATTTAATAGCATATACTCACATTTTCAAGAAAAAAATCTTTACTTAAAGTCAACTAAGCTTAGATGTTAACCACTATGAAACATGCGCATAGCAAAACCTCAGTTGGTATTTAACTAAATATCTGAATTCTAAAGTTTAGTCAAGTTGACACACCAAACCAACTTGCTTTCCTAGAAATTTTTTTTATTAAAGAGAGAAGAGTAATTTTACAATGGACCATGGCATGTCCTTTATCATCAGCCAAGTTGCAAATAAGAAAGTGAATGTAGCCAGGCAGAATGCAATGAAAAACAAAACCATTTCTGTTATACCTATAACAAGGATAAATAAATTCAAGGAAATCAGTTGAAAGAATCAGCAAAACTCAGCTAGGTGATGGTGGCAAACACCTTTAATTCCAGCACTTGTGAGGCAGAAGCAGGCAGATCTTTGTGACTTCGAGGTTATTCTGGAATACAGAGCAAGTTCCAGGGCAGCCAAGATTACACAAATAAACCCTGTCTTCAAAAAATAAAAACAAACAAAAAGAAAGTGCCTCTCCTGAAGGAGATTCCACAAAATACACACCCTTTAATCTTTGAAAATACCAAGATCGTGAAAAAGAAGTGAGTTTTTTTTATTCTTTCATGTGACTTAATATGTCCCTACCTCCAGTTGACAGAAAAAACAGTGCTGTGATTATGGAGGCAAATCGTATTTTCTTGTTTTTCAGGACAACAGCCACGATTTCTATTAGAAATAACGTAAGTGACTGACAGTTACAATTTGAGTTTTTGAAGCCAGAGGTTCCCTTAAACAAATCCATTATCGAGAGTTTTCCCTGGATCACTAACATTCCACTGTTCCCAATGGTGCAGCCACTCATTGATGACCTCACCATTTTTCACTTCCCTTCTTATTCTAAAAGTTAGATCGCACTCCATATATTTTAAGAATTAGAGTTTGAAGTAAAGTTTAAATTTTTACTGAGCCAAACCCCATACTTAGGTCAAGGGAAATATCCATGTTCTTCCACGTTCTAAGGAGACATTCCCCAAAATAACTTGATCTGGGCTTGCCCAGGATTCATGGACAGGTTTGATCTAGGCACTAAAAGGAGAGGAGGGCTGCAGGCAAAATTCATCATATACTCATATTGCTTTATAATATTGAGAAGTTACCTAATCTATAAAAAAGAAAAATTGCCTACAGGATGTAGAAACTGACTACTCACTAAAGTAAACTGAATTATAAAAAAGATTTGACTATTTGAAACATGATTAATAAAAACCCAGAGATAGAAGCTGGGGTTTAACCTAAAAGTCAGAAAAGCAAAGCAGCCAGTCACTGGCTCTTGTCTTGAGAATTAATTTATAGGGTCAAAACTAGAGCATACAAAATCTTTTATAAAGATCTATCTGATAAATAACTGAGGAAAAACTATAAATTCTACATTTTTATGGTAAATCAGATTAGTCACAGAGTCTGTGTGCTCTCAAAAAGAGTAAAGGGCTGAGATAAAGAGGTACTAAGGGGACACTTGCCCCATGCATTGCCTTCCCAAGCTGACCAGGAGCTCATAGTTCTTGTGAACCCTTCCTTCCTACAAACTTAGAACTCTTCCTCAGTTACTTTTGTAATTTCAAATTCTGAAAGATGTCACTTCATCATTAGATGTCTTTTCCCTCAGTAAGCCTTAAGAAAAAGGGCATAATCAACTCTAATTAGGAGGTTCTGTAGCAGGTTTCTTTACACACAACTCCCCACAAAACCCAACCTTAGTAGAACCAATGGATGGTTGAGAGAAGGGATTACAGAATCACTGCTGGTTTTTAATGCGTCTGCTGATCTGTGTCTTTCATCATCCCAAGAGGAAGTCTGCAGAAGTAAGGATGACAGGGCAATAAATGGCTCTGTGGGAACTTTGTTGCATAGACTCTTCAGTTATATTTAATCTTGAAGAGCAATAAATGCATCCTATTTTGGTGTTTTGAGACAGCTCTGACTATCCTGGACCTTGCTTTGTAGACCAGATTGTCCTCAAACTCACAGAGATCAGCCTGCCTCTGCCTCCTGAGTGTTGGGATTAAAGGCTTGCACTACCACAGGTCAGTTCAATGAATGTATCTTTAATCTGACCACCGCATTAATAAATTATCATGGCTGTTAAACCAGGGCAAACTATAAATTCTTCTAGAGCCTGAATCATCCTGAAAAATGTCAAGATCGACTTAGGTGTGGGAAGAATAACTCTGTTTCTAAAAAGTTCAAGTGCTCTTGAGAAAAACTAATTTAAATTTTAGAGTTTAAATATTGCATTTGTTCTGATACAGACTTCTGAAGACAGGAAAGTGAACTTGAATGTTATGAATAACCACACAATGTATAGAAAAAAAACCTTACTTGAGGGATGACATGAGAATGTGTTGATATCCTTGAGATAAAGTCATAGTTGAATTCAAGATGAGCAATATTATTTTAGTCCAATTTTCTAACAATTTCTAGTAAAGAATTAGTTCTGATGATTTCTTCTCACAAATATCCATTTTCATCAAAGAGATCTCCAATGAAATGCAATCATTAATTTATAATTAGACTGAATATACCACAGTTGTCACAATGAAACACTTTGAAAATTGTGTGAGATTTTTCTCTGCATCAGTGTTAAACTAGGGCCCTAGTCAAGCTAGTCCAGTACTCTACCTCTGAGCTATACTCTCTAGATATTCTTTTGTTGCTAATTTTATGTTTGAAACAAGATGATCTTAATTTACCCAGCCTGGCCTTGAACTTGCTATGCAGTTCATGTTATCATCCAACTTGTGATCATTATAGTCATGAGGCACCCTGACCTACTGCTATGGAAAAATGTATGAATCACAAATGTAGCACATTATCCTTAAGTGTAGCACAGTTGAAATATAGCATCAGTCTGCAGCAGTTATCCTAACATCATTCTGCAAGAAGGATAAATTAATTGGAATTTTATTTGGATGAATACAGTACTGATAAATTCAAACATTATTAATTTCTTCTTTATTATTTGTGCATACACGTTTGCATGGATAATGATACTTATTAGTACTTTCAACATTGCCAGTAAAATCTTTAGCTTGGCATATGTGGTGGTTAATATTGTCAACTTGATAGGACCTATGATGTGGGAGTGACTTCTTTATCTATCTGTTGCTTTCATTGGTTAATTAATAAAGAAAACTGCTTGGCCTGATAGGGCAGAAATTAGGTAGGTGGAGTAGACAGAACAGAATTCTGGGAGAAGGAAGCCAAGTCAGGCAGTCGCCATGATTCTCCCACTCCAGACAGACACAGGTTAAGATCTTTCCTGGCAAGCCAGCTCGTGGTGCTACACAGAATATTAGAAATGAGTTAGATCAATATGTAAGAGCTAGCCAATAAGAGGCTGGGAATAATGGGCCAGGCAGTGTTTAAAAGAATACAGTTTCCGTGTAATTATTTCAGGTAAAGCTAGCCGGGTGGCAGGAAGCAGCCCGCCGGCCGCTCATACTACTACAGACCTAGAATCATCTAGAAGGCAAACCTCTGAGGATACTCATGAGGGATTACCTAAACTAGATTAACTTCAGTGGTAAGTATGAATGTGGGCAAAAGATGGGCTGAGCAGCAGCACTGACCTCTTTCTGCTCCTGCCTGAAGATAAAATGTGACTATCACTTCAAGGTTCTGCTGCCGTGTCTCTCCCCTGCATCATGGACCTTACCTTCAAACTGTGAACCAAAACAAAACCTTAATTCTTTGCTTCTTTTGACAGATATTTTGCCACACCAACAAAACAAGTAACTAATGCAGTATGCTATATTAAGTTTGCAGTTTAAATAATTAAAGTACACCTTTAGGACTATATAATTATTTTTGATTATCTACGGAATTACACATGAAACATGATTCAAAACAATTATATTTTTTCTTGTACCATAACATAAGCTAGCCAGATATCTACTTGCTTTTCTAGTTTAAAGAGAAGGCTATATCTTGACCTTTGTTCATTATTGGCAACTACTTCAGATTTCTGTCTCTTGTTTTTTTTTTTTTTGTTTTGTTTTTTGTTTTTTTAATTTCTCTACACTCATGAGTATAGCCAAACTCTTACAAACCTGTTGTTGGCACTTTAACTTTTTCCATCCTCCAATATCCTTAGTAACTACAATGTGTTATGATAACTGGCAGAATCAAGATACATTTCCAGTCAAAGTTTGAATTTGATGTAAAAGTTAATGATACTTCCTTTAAAAGTCTACACGAGTTTACTGCTTATGTAATGGGGCTTTCTGTGCATAAAGCATGACACCTTTCAAAACTGATCTGAAAATGGCTCAACGCAGGATGGTTTATTAAAATTCATAGGTGAAGCTGGAATGAAGCTAGATGTGAGTGTGTACAGCCTTTTCAAGTTTGACTATCGCACAAATGGCTTTCCTATTCATTTCCTCAAATGTGAAGTCAAATGGAGGAGGGATAGTATAGTTCAAAAGTTGCTACCAATCAAATGTTCAAATACAAACTCTTCCCTATGAAAATGTTTTCATTCCTCATGCTGTGTCTTGATGGCACCACGGTGTCTTTTCCATCTTAGGTACTGGAAAAGAGTAAAAGAAGGAAATGGAAGGGAATTTGCATACATGAGGGAATAGGTCTACTTCTTTTAGGCTTCTAATGGGATTCTAGGTGACAATTTCAGGGAGTCTATGCCAAATAAAAACTTCCTTACAAGATAGGTTAGTAAAGAGAAATGGAGTCCCATAACCCACAATTCCCATTTAAGGGTATATGGTCTATGATATTTTTTTTTTTTTGAGAAGGGCCAGGGTGTTGTGATCAAATACCTGGAAAAAAACATTCAAAGAAGAATTGATTTTGGCTTACAAATCCGAGTACAGTTCATCACAGTGGGAAGGTCATGGCTTCATGTTCCCAAAGCAGCTGGTCACATGACATCTTCGGTCAGACAATGCTCCTCTCACTTTCTCCTGCTTCTCAGTCTAAGATTCCAGCCAACAAATGATGCCACCCATTTAGAGTGTGTTTTCCAACCTCAGTTAACACAATCTATGGAATCCCTCACACACAGGTTCAGAAGCTAGCCCAGTCCAGTTAATTTTCACAGAAATCCCCAGTGGCTTTTCTCTTATGTGATTCTAAGTTGGTCTTTCAAGTTAGCCATTGATATTAACCAGTGTACCTACACAATAGACCCAATCTCTTTAAAATTCCATTGCCTCCCAATGAGGCCAGGCTAGAAAATAAAACACACTAGCCTGTAGGCAGCATTTAGTATCTGTGTTGACTTGAATAAGAATGTTTCTCATAGTCTTGGGTATTAGAACACATAGTACCCAGTTGATGGCACTGTTCAGGGAGTTTTATCATGTATTACCTAGCTGCAGGAAGAACAATACTGGGGAAGACTTTTTTTTTTTTTTTTTTTTTTTTTTTTTTTTTTTGGTTTTTTGAGACAGGGTTTCTCTGTAGCTTTGGTGCCCGTCCTGGAACTAGCTCTTGTAGACCAGGCTGGCCTCAAACTCCCAGAGATCCGTCTGCCTCTGCCTCCCGAGTGCTGGGATTAAAGGCATGCACCACCACCACCCGGCTCTGAAGAAGACTTTTGAAGGTCCATAGCTTCACCCCACTTTTAGTTCATTCTCTACTTTTCTTGTGGTTGAAAATGTGATCTCAGCTTCCTGCTTCCAGCACAAATGTCTTGACTTCCCTGGCATCCATTATGGCAAATACACTTCTATAAATTGCCTTGGTAATTGTCTTATATCACAACCACAGAAATGGTAACTAACATGAAGTCTAAACTATAGTACATAATTATTTTCTAGTAGGGCTCTAAACATGCTGGGATAATGGTAATGTCTATTTCCTAGACAGTGTTTTTCCTATATAGACATTCTTAATTGAATGAGTTGTGCACACTAAAATACATGATCTTGAAACTCTGTAATAGAAGTTAAACTGAGTGCTAATCCATATTCATTACTAACTGTTTCTTTTTTTAACACTGAAGCAATGTGTGCCCCTCTTGTGTATATTTTCCCTGTTGAGAATAAAAAATGGTTACCTTTCTTCTCATTTTCTGTGTGACAAACTACTTCTAGGTATAAGCTTTGCAATGTAAGGTTGTCTCTCAATAAAAATGTCCTACAAACACTCCAGGTTTTACCTATAAGAGGAAATGAATTTTTAATTGTGCAATTATGCCAATGTATTTTCTCATTTCCTATTGTTGTAAAATATCTACAACATAATTTACCAGTTTTATCATGGGGGAAGTTAGTCTTCTCATTACCTGGATTATCCTAATTTTTATTTATTTATTTAGTTAGTTAGTTAGTTGTTTTTATTGAGCTATATATATATTTTTCCTTAAAAGTACAATTCAGTGTCATTAGGCATGAAGACCTTTGTGTGCAATCACCACTGTCATACATTTTCAAAATATTTTCCTCAATCCACACTCAAACTTTTTTAATAAAAAACAAAACACTATTTATTCCATTTTCCTATCCCATGTGTGGATTATATGATTCTTTTTCTGGTTTTGGTAACTATATAGATGTAATGAGGCCGTATTTGTCATTTCAGTTGTCTGACTTCATTAAGCAAAATGTCTTGAAGATTTCTTTTTTTTTTTTTTTTTAGGTACAGCTTTTGATCAGAGTATACATAAAATTGCAATAAAATAATAATAAAATGAAATAAATGAACTTGGAATTTCTTCAACTGTCTAGCAAATCTAAGAAGATTCTAGAACATTATTTAGAAGGCTGTGTATGATGTGCAAAAACAGGACCTAACAATAGATTTTTACAGGCTGAGTGTTCCAATGTCTCTTACTGTATAAAGTCTGGCTGTAGATCTCTGCATTTGTTTCCATCTGCTACAGAAGGAAGCTTCAGTGCCTAAGCAAGGCACTGATATCATAGCAGAATGTCACTAGTCGTTTTATTGCTATTGTTTTGTTTGTTATTTTTTTAGAACAGTGAGTGGTATTTGGTTTTATGCTTGGTGCCTGTGTTATCTAGGTTCATGTTCTTGATCACTTAAGCTGGTCAAGTATGGGTTCCTTCTCATACAGAAGACCTTAAGTCAAATCAGATATTGGTTGGTTTCTCCCATAAGCTTTGTCCCACCATTACTTTAGCATATATTGCAAGCAAACTACATTGTAGATCAAATAATTTCTGCCTAGGTCTGTGTTTACATCTCTTTTGGTAGCATGCAGAGTACATTCCTGTACCAAAGACTGAAGGATGTGTGGGTAATAGCTCCTTGTAGGTACCAGCTTGTCTTCTCCACATTCAACGAGTTATATAGGTATTGTCTTCAGCAATGGGACCTTGTTATCAGTTTGTGGAGAGTAACCTATAGTTTTGGCAACAGCATGGGGTTATTTCTGAATTACCATGGGATCCCTTTGGTAAACGACTGAAATATATGCAACTCAGTCCTGGTACTGGAAGATTAATTTGCTGGCAAGAGATATCTAGTTGTGGCTCTGTATCCCATATTATTTGGCAGTTTTATTTAGAACACGCTCATATATGTATATATTTTAGGAAGCTTCCACTATATTAGGTTTCCATACTACCCCTCAAATGACCCTTAATTTTATCTGTCTTGCGACATATTCCCTCCTTTCTTCCCCTCTTCCCTCCTGACTTGATCCTGCTATTTTACCCCCACCCATCCATAACTATCAGTTCTATTTCCCCTTTCTACAGAGATCTGTCTCCCCTAGTTCTTTACGGTATACCTAACCACTGCGTTTGTATGGATTGTCATTTGGTTATCATTGACTTAACAGCTAATATCCACATGTAGGGTAATAAATTTCATATTTCTCTTTCTGGATCTGGGATATCTCATTCAGGATGTTTCTAGTTCTAATCATTTACCTGTGAATTTCACGATTTTATTCTTTTAACATCTGAGTAATACTTCATTGTGTAAGTGTACCACATTTCCTCATCCACTATTCTATAGAAGGACAGCAGGGAAATTTCCAATCTTTGACCACCAAGAATAGAGCAGTAATGAACATGATTGAGTAAGTGTCTTCATGGTAGGATGAAGTGTCCTTTAGGTATATGCCCAAGAATGGTATAGTTGGATCTTTTTTATTGATTTTTATTGAGCTATACATTTTCTCTACCCCCTTCCTGTCTCTCCCCTCCCCCTTCAACCCACCCCCAAGATCCCCATGCTCCCAATTTACTCTTGAGATCTTGACTTTTTCTACTTCCCATGTATGTTAGATCTATGTAAGTCTCTCTTCGTTGGATCTTGAGACAAATCAATACCCATCTTGCTGAGGAACTGCCACAGTTATTTCCACAGTGACTGTACCATTTTTCGCTCCCATCAGCAATGGATAAGTGTTCTGCTACTCTGGATCCTTGCCAGCATCACTACACTGCTCTTTTGGTGGCATATATGCATGAATATGAATTTATTTGCATAGATTTAATCTGCAGAGAACACAAGAAGTGAAGAACAGCTTTTCTTTAATATATGTTTTTCTTTTCATAACAACTTTACATTAAGGCTCAGAATATTGAATGTGAGACTTCTGAGAGGTAGGAATAACATATCACACTGATCTGTCCTAGTTACATTTAACTTTTGTTAGCACTAAGCTTACTTACCAAGCCAAGTTCATCTGATATTGTGAGGAATGGAAACAGGTTTGGGTAGGAGGGGACACAACAAGACTAAGGCTATGACAATTTTAGTGAGAGCAACTACATTTTTTATACCTTTATCAGAAACATAATGGAAATTTCCAGAATCAATAAAGCTGTAGTTGCCAAGATACAATGAAGTTTGCAATTTATATAGGACACGCAAGATTAATGTCCAAGATCAATTATCCTGCAAAGCTTCCAAGCTTCCTTGACTACTTAGGAACATACACAGAAACACAAAGTGGCCCTGAATGCTTCACTGCCTAATGGAGTGAACCAGTCTCTCAGGAACTGGAAAGCACAGTTCCCAGGAGCCACAAATGCTAACCTGAGAAACCTATGACAAGGTACAGAAAAGTGTTCGTTAACGTGGAGTATAAATGGAATTGAGAAGCTGTGGTTCCAGGGTGGCACTTGTGCTTTGGATATGCAACATCTCCCAAAAGTGTTGTGTATTAAAAGCTGAGATCTCATCTAGTAGATCTGTTTTGTGAAATTCTAGAAGCTAAGAAGGACGTAGCTGCTGCAAAAGTGTGTCACTGATCCGTAGTCAGATGCGTTATCCTAAGAAAGTGAACCCAAAGAAAATCGTATAGTCATCCACTTGGAAAGGGGAAGTAGACAAGATTGCCGGGCAAAAACTGGGAACTAGCGGGTGAGGTGGCTTGGGGCTAAGGAGAAATGGGATGAGAAACGTGAGAAGGGGAGGATGGGAGGAGCTTGAGGGATTGGGATGGTTAGGATATAGGAAGAATGGATACGGGAGCAGCGAAGTATATATCCTAACTAAGGGAGCCATCTTAGGGTTGGCAAGAGACTTGACTCTAGAGGGGCTCGCAGGTGTCCAGGGAGATGGCCCCAGCTGTTACCTTGGGCAACTGAGGAGAGGGAACATGAAATGATCCTATCCTATACTGATGAATATCTTACATATCACCTTAGAACCTTCATCTGGCGATGGATCGAGATAGAGACAGAGACTCAATTTGGAGCAACGGTCTGAGCTCTTAAGGTCCAAATGAGGAGCAGAAGGAGGGAGAACATGAGCAAGGAAGTCAGGACCACGAGGGGTGCACCCACCCACTCTGACATTGGAACTGATTTATCGGGAGCCCACCAAGGCCAGCTGGACTGGGACTGAATAAGCATGGGTTGAAACTGGACTCTCTGAACATGGCGGAAAATGAAGGCTGATGAGAAGCCAAGGACAGTGGCACTAGGTTTCGATCCTAAGACATGAACTGGCTTTGTGGGAGCTTAGCCTGTTTGGACGATCACCTTCATGGACCTAGATAGAAGTGGGAGGACCTTGGTCTTCCCGCAGGGCAGGGAATTTGTACTGCTCTTCAGTATAGAGAGGGAGGGGGAATGGAGTAGGGGGAGGGGGAGAGGAGTGGGTAGAGGGGGAGAAGAGTGGGGGGAAGGGCAATATTTGGGAAGAGGGGGAGGGAAATGGGAAAGGGGACAGGTGGAAATTTTATTTAAAAAAAGAATAAAAATTTTAAAAAAATGTGTGTCACTGGAGGCGTGTCCTTAAGACTGTTTGTCTTCCCTTTCTCCTCCTTTTTCCTCCTCCTCCCTTCTCTTTGCTGCCAAGCAATTATATGTTGCCACCTGCTCATTCCAGCATGAGGTTCTGCCTCACCATAAGTCTAGGAATCAATGGTGTCAAAAGCTATGGCCTAAAATCTCTGAATCATGAATATGGGAATGAACGCTTGCACACTTAAGCTGTTGGTGTGGAGTACTTTCTTCACTGTGATGGACTGTTATCTAGTACACTACTAGACAAGAGAGTCATGACTGTTATCTAGTACACTACTGGACAAGAGAGTTGAATGCACTGTGGTTCTTTTGAGGACTGTCACCACAGAGAGGAAATCCTCTGTAGACAGAGCCCTGCTCCCTCCAATTCTCAACTTCCACGTGGGAACCAATAATTGCTTCATGTTAAACTCTACCATAGAGTTAATATGGTTTTACCATAGCTCAATAGAAACCTCTCTCTAAAGCCCCTAGTCAGCAACAGAGATGGCTGTATAGAGCTCAGCTCTGATCCCTGAAGCTAGAATACTAAAGCTCTTGGGTGACTGACTGTACACATTGCTCAGTATTTTTAAGAACTAATGATCTCAGGGCGTCTCCTGCTCTGATAAGGGGGAGAAGTGACTCTGAAACCTAGATTCATTCTGCATGTCTTAGTCTAGCTAAGTAACTCTGTTATGTTTTTTGTTCATTTTCAGATATATGTGAGGTCATTCTATTTAAAAATAAAGCCAAATATATTATATTAAAAAAAACTTTACAACTGATTACATTATTAAATGTAGGGGTAAAACTACAGATATTTTACAAAAAAAGATATAGGAGAAAATATTTAGAAATTAGTGCTAAGCTAAAGTTAGCACACACACACAGATACATACACACACATGTACACACACACACACACACAACAAATCATCTGCTCTGTCCTGGCCAGATGTGAGCAGCTATTGCCTAACTCTGCCTAGATGCCTTCAGTAAGCAGAAGTGTTTGTGTTCACAAGGACCAGGGCACACAGAGGCCAACTCTGACATGGCGGAAAGTGCTTCATGTTAGGTGTCTGGTTGAGCCCAAGTGTGTGACAGGACTCCAGGCATCTTGTGTACCTTTTGCTTTAGCCACAGCAGCCAGAGCTTGCTCAGCCTCAGCCCAGGACTGTCACAATCTCCTCTGGAGCAATGTGGTAATCAAAGAAGGCTGCCCTGCCTATGTGCACCAAATCAAATAAGTACGGACAGGAGTCTTTGAGGATGAGAAAGCAATGGAGCTAAAGCAGGCTAAAGGTCCACCCAGCCTCACCTTGGTGCCTAGGCAGGGCTATCCCATGCACTTTATTGAGTTCTCCCACTTCAGGAAGAACATTTCCTTGGGGTAAGCATGCTGGCATTTGCAGCCCCAGTTTGGACTGCTTCAGGGCACAGCAGTAAGGTTCAGGCTGGGTTCGGTCTGCAGGCCAGAGGGAGCCTTGTTCCCAAAACTGTCTCCAAGACCTGAGTATTCTGGAAGGTTCAGGAACAGCCTTGTACAGCAACTTCATGACACCTTGTGGAGGCAGCAACGGACTGAAGGGTGAAGTCTCAAGGCAGTAAGTCACAGGTGACCCGGAATTAGAAGAATCTGTGGGAAGCACTGCCATTTGCTTGTACCTCTGTGTGTAGGGACATTCTGGTAATTAAAAAGCAGAAACACACAACCCTCCTGAGTTGTCTATTAATATATGTGCACCAATACCAAATGTTAATCTGTTTTCAACAGATGTGTTCAGGTAAATATTAGTGTTGCAGCTTTTTACAGTTAAAGTTCTCTAAAAATATTTTTTGAAAAAAGAAGCCTCAACCCTACTCAAAGAACTAGCAGCAGCTGAGGAAAGTTGGGAGCAGAGAGCTGGTCTTCCCCAGAGAAGAGCACACCAGCTGGTTAAGCAGTGCCACGTGGTCAGCTGGGGAAACATACATACAAGTAACATTATATGAAAAGACCGGCTTCTATTTAGAAAGATATATGAATACAATAACAGTTCATGAAAAATGAAGCCATGAATTTGAAGGAGAGCATGGAAGGGTATATGGGAGAGTTTGGAGGGAGAAAAGGAAAAAGATAAATGTTATAATTATAATCTCAAAAATAAAAAAAACAATGTGGTAGGATTGTGCTAAACGTTCTTAACTGAAGCTTGTTGTCATTTGCATGCGGAAAATGAACACTTAGGAAGTTCTAACCATCCCTAGCCATTCCTGGGAAGGTCAGAGGCAGACTTGAGACTCATCTTCCTCCTGTTAGTACAGGTGTTCAGACATGGGATGGTAGCCACTACTAGCCTTGGGAACACTAATATATCCAAGGAATGCAGGGACAACATCAGGACCATATGTTCCCTAAAGGACCCCTGGTCCCTGGCCAAAGCCCATTTTCTGAGGACTGTAGTCACAGTGTGTGACTGAAATATGTATCAGAAGCACCATGGCCAGAAAGGAGTAGCCATCTTTTGTTACCTATTGATGCAGCCACTATCTCTACAGGGTCCAGTCTCATCTGGTCACTGGAGGATTTAAACATCAAATAAACATCTCCATATGATAGGAACCGACCTTTATGATTTATTATGGCTGTGAGGGCGGCTTCAATGTGTGCTTAGATCACCCTTTTCTTGATGTGCATGAAGTGTTTTGTTCTTGAAGCTCTTTTTGCCACCCATGATAGCAAGTCAGCATTGGAAACGCTGATGACTAGCCTTTCCCACCCCTGCTCTGCGAAAACAGGAGCCTAACTGGACATGACCAATAACAACACAAGCACTGAGCATGGTTTTCTGTGTCCTGCTCCTTTCAAGGATGAAGGAGAAACATCTGGCTGCACAGAGGCTAGGTTACAAGTAGCACTGTAGCATTCTGATTTCTGGAGGTCATACCAAATGATGCCTTGAAACTGATGGCTACTGCGGGAGCAGAGCTATACCAGGCCAAGGGCATCACAACACCTGCCTATCAGACACAGTCTTAAAACTTTGTTGCCTGGTATAATTGTCATGCTCAGTTTTGTGAATTTCTTGAATTGTGAACCTGGCTCTTCACAGAAATCTACTTTGTGCAGTTGAACAGACATCCCACCTCCATCCTAAATATCTTATATGTCAGAGAAGTGTTGAGGGTCCCGTATTTCTGTCACAGGCCTGAGAAGACTTGCGTACCCGTCAGAGTTTCCATTTGGATGGATCCTTTGGAAACATCCCCATGTCATCTTCATTCCTATTCTGACATAAATTTGAGAGTGCTTTTACCCTTGAAAACAAAAACATCTTTTTCATTTTATATGTTGGCAGCTCTTGGTGAATGGTTGATTGTCAGGGCTTACTTGATTAGGATTCCAAACACTTGAGACACACCTTCTCTGGAGCCCTAACCACAGATTCACTGGTCTGATAGCCAAGACTTCATTAATTCAATGTGAAATAGCAACTCTTAACTTTTGTGTGTAAATATGGCACAAAGACCTGGACTTTATACAATAAAGTTGATAGCCAAGACTTCATTAATTCAATGTGCAATAGCAACTCTTAACTTTTATGTGTAAATATGGCACAAAGACCTGGACTTTAGACAATGAAGTAGAAATCCCAATCATTTATCAATTATGATTTAGCTAATACATTTATGAAACAATATTTAGCCATGTGTAATTGAGGCTAATGACCACAGGAGACCATGAATAAAAGATGAGCACATGTAGACCTGGATGCTGCTCTGATAGTGATCATTCTTAGCTGATGGAAACCCACTGACCAAATGACCACACAGATAAAACAATTCAAAAAAGCCAAGAGAATCAAGAGATGGCCCTGGGAAAATACAACTGCATCTGTGATGGATGACCCTAGCAATTGGCATAAAACCTATGATGCTGTGAATGAATATTAGGTTATTTGGTAAGGTAAAGAGAGAAGGTGCGTCCATAAGAACCTATGGTCACAGGAAGACTATTCAGTGTTTTTGGGGAAGGAAAGGGGAGCTACAAGGCTATGAAACGAAGAACCTAAGGGTGTAAACTTGAGATGTGTTTAGAGGAGAAACAGCAATTCTGGTCCTATGATGAGCCTTGGTTTTATTCCTATAAGAGGACACCTGGAAACCTTAAGTCAACAAGGAGATTATTTGTTTGTCTTCAGAAAGAAGCCAGTAATGATGGTACACACCTTTAATCACAGAACTAGTGAAGCAGAGGCTGTTGTATCTTTGAGTTCAAGGCCAGCCTGGTCTATAGATTTCCAGGACAGTAAGGGCTACATAGAAAACCTTGTCTGGAAAAAAATATCACTCTGTTATGTTATCAGAAATTATACAAAAATTATTAATGGGTGTGGGGCAATATTATACAGGACATATATTTCTTGTATCGAATCAGCAGCCAGCCTCTCAAGCCACAATAGCAACAGAGGTGCTAAAAGCATCTTCAGACTGGCAGTCTCCGAAGTTCAGGATATGATGATATTGTGCTGCTCCTTATTTGAAATTATGGAGATCTCCTGAGAAGAGTTGTCAATTCCAAACTAGTGACTCACAGAGCTGTAGATGTGACTTTAGTCCTGCTACCCCAGAAACAGAATGTTATTGAACTTCTCCCTCAGTTTACCTTTGGGGATAAAAGATGTTTGGAAAATAAATGTGGGTGATCTTCAGGATTTGAAAGAACCCTGAAACTCCCTTCTGATATTGCTGTGTGAACTGTGTCTCAATTATTCCCACACCTCCATGCCAGTCCAGAGATATAGTTTATGTTGGGACACCAGACCCCAACAAATGGGTTATGGAAGTGATCATCATGGTAGATGGTGAAGAATAAAGAGATTTATAGAGAGAGAAATAGTCATAGAAACTAGGCTACGGTAAATGTATGAGTATCAGACAGCCCAAAGAAGTCTAATAAGACTATGGAAACACTTTCTAAATGGGCTGACACCTGAACTAAGACCTAAATGTATTAGGCAGAAGGGGAGAAAGAGAGTATTCTAAAAGAATAGTTTGTATGTAGGCCTAGAAGACAATGGATTGAAGGATGCTGAAGTAAGAATAAGTATGAATGCAGAAAGAATCTTCAGCTCATTCCAGAAACAGAAGAACAGAACAGCAAGCAAGAAGTAATGCTCAGATTCCATTCTGAAGAGGGAGAAGATCAAGGACCTTATGCAGAAGACAGTAGGCCTGCAGAAAGCAGGGAGAAAGTTGTAGAAACTCACCAAAACCACCAAAGAGTCAGAAGGAAACACTGGACAAGTATCAAAAAACATCAAATGTTTCTTCAGGATGTAATAGGAAGAATCAATATCATAAAATGCCACAGAGGTGAAGTAGCAGCAAGCAGGCACATGTCCACAGAACTGAACAATAAGGTTCACTCCAAGACCTTCTTCCAAAGTTTCTGTCCAGTGTACCTCAAAACCTTTAAGGACCATTGTTTAGGTCAACTATTGGTTGCCTCTGATATTCCCCTACACACTGCTGAGATATTTTATTTTTCCTAACACAGTACCACACGTTAGCAAACAGCATGCCTCATTCAGGGTTTAAAAACACTTGGCTTTTCCGCTGTTTTTTTCCAATCTAGAAACATGTGTAATTCAGTTCTAAAATAAGTTCAAGGACAAAAGCCAGCATGGGAAAGGTGCAAGATTGGAAAAGTGAGATTTTGCCGGGTCTGTGACAATGCCTGAGTGACTTGTTCTGAGCCACATTGCCTTCAGATTTCCTGGAAAGATACTACAAAGATGCTGCTTACACCACTGGTTGGTTAGGTTTCCTGTTGCTCAAAACTGTGCATTTGGAGCTCATCTTCTGTCTATTTATGTTCTCTCCATAAGATCTAACTATTTAGTGCCCACATGTCCATGGGGGTGCTCATGGCCCAGTGTACGTGTGGAACTCAGAGGACAACTCACTGTGAGAATAGATTTTTTTCCTTCTTACTAAAATTGGGAGTCACAACCTATGCCCCCAAGTCAGGTTCAGTCACTCGTCCTCAATGAATTAGAAGAGTCAAATTAAAAGTGGAAATCAGAAAAGGAGATTTGTTCAGTGTGACCACATTGGGGAGAGGAAGAAAGGGAACCCAGCCACTTTTCCTTATCCCAGACAGAAATTCCTGGGGAAAATGTCCATTTATCTAGGGTCCATTATTTAATAGTCTGATAGCCAGATTGAGAGACACAAATGTCAATTTTTTGTTTCTGTTTGCTTGTGGGATTTTGGGTTTTCTTGTCTTCTTGTCTTGTCTTGGTTTTGTTCTGTTTTTGTTTTATTGAGATTGGGTTTCTCTGTGTAGCTCTGACTGTTCTAGAACACACTCTGTAGACCAGGATATCCTCCAGTTCTGGAAGTACTCAGCTCTCGAGTGTCTATTTAGAATATCTTCATTTCTGTAAATCCTGTTATATTTCCACCATGTGTGAGAGCTTGAACTCAGATCAACAGGCTTATGGCAAGCACCTAACCCTCTGAGCCATCTGCTGGTCCTAGAAATTTCCTATTAGTCATATTGTTTTGCCTATCCAAAACATTCTTTCCTTTCATCTTCACAAACTTAGATTTGAAAACATATTTAAGGATCTACATATAACAATATGATTTTATGACAATTACAATAAGACATTCTTATCAAAACGATTTAGATGGTGGCACCAGTTAAAAGTACATGACACATTTTTCCAATTCAGACCCAGGTAGTACAGCAACCTGGTTATTACATTATATCATTGTTTCACGGATTCTTAAGAACCTGAACTATGAAGTGTCAATCACTGCTGGATTTCACTGAAGTTCTGCATATAAAAATATTGACATGCAAGATTATTTTTGTCCAGTGACAGATGCTCAATAGAGATAAAAAGGAAAGGAACATATGGAGAGCCACAGTAACAAAAGTATCAGAGAAAAGATAAAGAAGTGAGGGTCATGGATCTAGATTGGACTCTTCCAAGGTCAGATTGCAGTGGGTCTTTCCTTTTTCTTTTTAGTGCAGTGAAGCAAACCTGAGGCATTGATTATTAAGATTTAAAACAATAAAGAGGCATTACTCGGGGTTATGATTATGAAATTTGGAACCTGTGGCAAAGACTTCTGTCTTCCTACTCTATTCCATTCCCAACTGCATTTGGTTGATTCTTTATTCTCTACATGCAAACTTTATCAGGGACTTGTATGACCTTGCACTGTATACTTATTTTTTTTCTGTATACTTATTTTTATCTTTGACTGTTTTCTGTTATTAGCAGCCAAACATTCATCTAGATACCACTAAAGCATCTCTCTTAGAGTTCTGGGAGGCCCCTACTCAGGTACAGCTCAGTTCTTGAATTTGTTTAGCAGAAAAGGCTTTTGGGATGAGTCAGAGTAAGCAAAATTAGTGAAGCCATTGCTTAAATACAAAGACAAGACTCATTTGAAGAGAGTCGATTGCAAGTCTTAAGAGAGGAATGTACCCAAATGCTTCAGCAATATACCTGGAGGCTTTTAAGTTCCTTATGTAACAGGACTGAAAAGAAACAAAGATATTCTAAACAGACATAGTGCCTTAGTCTGTTAGACTATTGAAACAATGAACCCCAAATAAATGGGAATGTCCTCATGACTTTTACGCTGGGAGAAGGAAAAGGTAAAAACAAGAGGGAGCCTCATCTGCCTGAAAGATATTTCATACAGTTTCAATAATGTGCCAGTTCACATCATAGAAGGAGCCCGAAGTTCAGATGCCGATGGGGCAATGGCAGGTGGGACCAAATCTTGACGATACTGCTTAGATGTCCATATCCTTGGCCCTCTACTCAAACTTTAATCTCATTTCCTGACCTCAAAATGAACTCAGGGGAATTCACTGGATCTCTTTACCCTTCTCAATATGGGTAAAATGAATAAATCTCCCTTTTCTGCTTTCTGCTTTTAATTTGACTCCTTTGATTGACACATTGAGGGTAGATGGCTGGACCTGACTTGGGACACAGGTTGTGACCTCTCAATTCAATAACACCCGGTCTGTCACGTAGTTCAGATAATAAGGAAAGTGTGTGCTTGTCTGTGCTTTTATCTTATATGCAGAATTTTATCGTTGAGAGTAGATTTTTAAGATATATAAGCAAGTTTGCGGCTGGAAAAGGGAGTGTAAGTGGGTCTAAACTGCTGACACAAATGTACTTACACATAAATGACAAATGATGCTGTGTGGCTATTTTGGGGCGATACAAGTCAACATCTACTCATCTCTGATATGGTACTGTTGATAGATCACTGATCAAGGGCTTCTGATCTCTCCAGTCATAGGCTTTTAACAAGGTCGACAATAGCAGGCATATTGTCTGTCCCACTGAGCAGCCTCAAATCCAGCAAGAAAACAATTGCGTATCTTCAAAACAGAGATCCTACTATTATAGTGGGAGTATCTTGCCTACTATGTCATATTATTGCTGTTCTTTTGGAGACAAGGCCACGCATGCACAGAAAATACAGCCTCTAAGTGAACTACGAATCCCAGCGGTACAATGGAAAGCCACGCATGCGCAGGACATTTTCTCCCAGACACACCTGAACTCCCCCTTAAAAACGGGGGGACACCTTAACCCGCCCCTTTCTCCCCCTCTTTCCTTTCGTCTCTTCACCCCGTCCCTTACCTGTTGTCCCCATTAAAGTTCGCCCACGTGGGACCCCGCGTGTCTCGTCTCTCCTTCCCGAACCCCACGTAAAAAATAATAACAATTATAATGTTCAAATTCTACAGCTGCTTCTACTTTTTTCACACTGCAACCCATATAGCACCTTTGCCACTATGAATACTATCCGCAAGAGAGAAGTGCAGTGGTGTCAACAGGAATGGCCCCCATATGCTCAACATTTGAATGCTTAGTTATTCAGAGTATGGTACTTCTTGAGGGATTAAGAGGTGTAGCTCTGTTGAAGGAAATGTGTCACTGGGGGTGGGCTTCGGATATTCAGAAGCCAAGCCAGGCCCAGTATCTCTTTTTGCCTGTTGCCTGTGGCTCTAGATGTAAAACTCTTAACTACTCTTCAGTACCATGTCTGCCTGCATGCCACCATACTCACAACCATGATGATAACCCCTGACTAAATCATGAAAAAGAAAACCTCTGAAATGATAAACAAGCCCCAATTAAATGTTTCCTTTTATAAGAACTGCCAGGGTCATAGTGTCTTTTCACAGCAATAGAACAGTGACTAAGACAGGACGCTTCCAGTTCAGTCAGTCACAGCTTGACTTTGCATTCTTTATGTAAAGTCTGCAGCAATGGGGTGCTATCATCTTCAACAACTCCTTTATTATCTAAACTCCACACAGAGCTCTGCACATTATTATGTGAGCCTGATCAAAGGAGCTAGGGTCAGCTCTCACCCCTTCGTTCTGTTTCTCCATAATAAGTGCAACAATGAAGGTTGGAAGTAACATAACACAAAAGCAAGAACTTTTAAATATGAAGCCAGGACTGCATTGGAACCAACAGGACTTCCTACACTTTCATGAGAATCTCATGTTAGAAATAAAATATATTTTAAAATCAATTGAAAAAATTTAAATGTAAATATTATAACTGAAATTAAAAGTGACTAAAAAATTCTTCAAAGAATTACTAGTACTTTTGAGGAAATAGAAAGAGAAGATTTGAATATAGAAAAAGAGACAACAATTCTAAAAAGAAGTCCTTAAGCAAAATGTTGTTGTATACTAGAAAAAGATGGCAAAGGAGTCCTAGGAATGGGTTTTCTTGTTTTTTTTTTAACAGTGAATCAGAAATTGAAAATTGTTTGAAAACATGGAACCATTTTGCATTCATCCAGCAATGTGGGAAAACTCCATTACAGGGAACTAATAGAATTCTAAAATATCAGTCATTTTGGCATGTGTGAAGTGTATTTAACAAGTTAATGTTTTGTATATAACATAAACTCAGTTATAAGGAAAGATAAACAGAAATCTTCCTCCATAATCCCACAGTTTCAATGTTGGAAACACCTGTGACAATTGTTTGGCATTGTCAATTAGCAGCACACAAAGACCTCATAGCTTCATTTAGGATATTAATGATATATCGTTTTCATAATTTAGTGTTCATATTTTCCATTACCATTAGCCAAGAGTGGCAAGTTTCCACTCTCCCCATGTGCCAAGTTGCACCTTGAATGTTCAGCTCCAAGCATATTGTCCAAACAAGTGTTTCTTTACAGCTACAATTCCATGTTTTTGGTTTCTTTTTGTTTGTTTGTTTGTTTGTTTGTTTGTTTGTTTGTTTCGGTTTTTTGAGACAGGGTTTCTCTGTAGCTTTGGTGCCCATCCCGGAACTAGCTCTTGTAGACCAGGCTGGCCTCGAACTCCCAGAGATCCGCCTGTCTGCCTCCCGAGTGCTGGGATTAAAGGCATGCGCCACCATTATAATTGGTGTTATAATTCCATGTTATAATAGAGCACACAGGAGGCTAATTTGTGAAAGGCATGTATCATCTCATGGCTTGGGACAAACAAAACTACTCCACATTATCCTCCACTGTAACCTCTATCTGCATCTCCTAACCATGTAGTTGTGAATATCTGTACATATTAATTAGTGTATGTTTTCTTCTGTGGGACTTTGTCTTGGCCAGCGACTTACTTTTGTTTAGAACATTCCTTTTGTTTTGGGGTGGAAGTCAAGACTTGACATAGCCTGGTGCAGCAGGAGTTATCATCATACTTGAACAATTATTATGAGAAATACTTGCTACCGAGCCTGAGGGTCTCAAGGTCAACAGGAATGATACAGAAATAACACAAAACAATGATTATGACTATGGATTGAGCTAGCCTGAATAGTCTACAGAGTAGCTTGTTTTGATAATCTAATTCAGATGGGAAAAGCCATGTCCACAATTGCATAGGACTAAGGTTTTGTGGCTCATACACAGCCTGACTCTACAGACTTGACAGACTATACATTTATGTAGGGCAAGCTGAGAGTTAACTATTGAAAATTTAGCTAGACATTCAGGAGAAAAAAATATCCCTAAGTTTTAAAGCTATGGTGTTCTCCATTTCCCTATATCCTTCTTCCCCTTACTCCTCTCTGTATGGGGCATTGTGGGGGGAAGGGGTGTGTGTGTGTGTTTGTGTGTGTGTGTGCGTGTGTGCACGAGAGAGAGAGAATGGAACAATGACAGAGCAATCAGGGGATAATCTTTGATACCGTGTTGAAAATTTTGTATTTCAGTGAGAAATTTGTGGTGCAAAGAATGATATGATAGAAACACTTTGTTTAAATGGAGTTACAAGATGCCAGAAATAGAGGTTGCCCAAATAAATTATTTTTCTTCCGGTACTGCAATTCTCCAGACAAAGAATTTTCCCACCTCTTTCTGTCACAGCACTTTGGAAAAAAAATAAAAGGACTCTATTATTGCATCTATACCACCTATAATTACAACACTGATGCTGGCTGCTTTCCTCATTTAATTCAATCTAAAACTCTAATGACTGCTCAGACTTCCCTATAGGGGTAACAATTACTGTCACCATTATATACCATTAAAGGGGAAGCATAGGTAGCAAGTCACACAGCCACTTCTAGAATCAAACAGTACAAACTAGTTCCACATCCAAATAGGACAGAAGATTAAGGAAAACAGACCAAAAGCTGTCAGACCATTGTGAAAAACACTCAGATGCAGGTTCACCCCAAAGTCTCTGAATGTTTTTATCTGATTGATGCCTAATCTGGGTTAGGAATTGTGTATACACAGAAAATCAGAATATGTCTTGTTTTATATTTAACGAGGAATAAGAGATAGTTTCTTCTGGAGCCATTTTGAGTATTCATGGCCTAGGATTTAGGTTACTCTGAATTCCATGTTTCATAATGGAATCACTTTCAAGTTTTTAATGCTTTACAAAGTGAAGAAAGCCGTAGGTCAAGCTATGTTTAAAATGCATTGGTGGATATATCAGAGGCAGGTACAACAGTATAGAAGACATGGTGTTAAAATACTATCTGATGCTGTTCCTAACTTGTGAGTTGGTATAAGCTGGTGATCTGCTAAGTTACTAGATTCTCTAAAAGTTTTTTATCAATTAGTTACAAGATGTTAGTTCAGACACAGAGATGAGCAAGGAACGGCTGCTCTGTAGTGTTAGAGCAAGCCCCAGTACTTAGTAATCAGTCTCTTATAATAGGGAGATAATGCTTAGAGAAAGGACAATCTGCTGAAAACATATTTAGAACAAGCAAAGGTTCAGAGACAAGAAATGAGGTTAGGATCAGCACACAGAGTGTTTCCTGCAGTGAAAATACATTCTAGTCAGGGGTCCTGAGGGCAGAGATACCCTGCAATCTCCAGGGTGCAAGGGGAAAGTCAGGAGTGCACCCATGGTGCTGCCTGGCAGTGCAGTGCCCCTGGCACCTGGGAAAGCATCGCCTCCACAATCACATCTCAAGGTAAAATGAATACAACGAGCTGTTTCATCCTAACACCATCCACATACACATAGAGAACAGAATGCTTATGTGTACACTGCTTATTCTTTTAGATGTCATTTTATTCCAGCTGAAATTGAGTAATAATTAAAGCATGATTATGTATTAATGTGATTATATGCTATATATTATAGATGCTATATATACCATAGTAAGAATAACTGTACTGACTGATGTAATTCACACTGAGGAATTGCTGATTGAGTGATTACTTAGCCATGTATTTATACATATCATATATAAATCCATTTATATACGTTTAGACATAGGTATGACACACTATGCCCATACTATGCTTTGTCAGGTTAGTATTTCATACAAACATGTTAAGACACAGTCATCTGAAGATGGATGCTAAAAAATAATCCCACACTAGCTCAGAATTGAGTATAATAAAGGGTTATTTATTTAGGGCTACACTCACAGATCACAGTCCTCTGCACGAACAGAAGACAGGAACCGAATCCAGCAGTGAAGAGAGAGAGCATGCGCAAGCTTTACAGCTGCATTTGTACAGTGTAACAGACCACGTCCAAATGGGCTGGTATCATAAAGGCTGAAGGAGTTCCCACAGCAATCACCCCTCAGAATCTGTGGGGTGTCAAAGCAGGATATAAAACATCACAGCTCCTCAAATTCCTTTTATGAAATACAGTAGCCATCACATAAAAATAATACAATCCTTCCCCAAAGTTTATATTGTCTATAGAAGACTTAGATTACACAGTAATACATAAATGCTCTGTAAAGAATGTTAACTGAGGTTTCTGTTCTGTCTGATCCCACAGCCGTCAGCCATTCAGTCCCAAAGAAATCACACAGAGGTCTACATTAATCATAAACTGATTGGCCCACGATCTCAGGCTCTTCTTATTAACTAATTCTTATAACTTATATTAGCTCATGTTTGTTGCCTATGTTAGCCAAGTGACTTGGTACCATTTTCAGCGAAGCAGTCACATCTTGCTTCTTCTGAGGCTGGTTCACGCCTGCAGACTGGCTTTCCTCTTCCCAGCATTCTCTTTGCCCTGCCTCTACTTCCTGCCTGGTCGCCCCGCCTATATATCCTGCCTGGTTTCTGGCCAATCAGCATTTTATTAAAAATAATACAAGTGACAGGATAAAAGACCATTATCCCACAGCGAAAGAATTTGTCTAGAGTAATGTTTAGAGAATGCTGGTAAGGAAAACCTCCATCCGTGTTCAGTACAGACATCCACAAATCTGTCCCTTTCCCTAAGCTGTGGCACTGTCTGTTTCTTCTCAAGCTTTGAGGGATCACTTTTACAATTCAATAGCTTTTCAGGAGCTTGTGCTCTTGAATGACTTTTAGACACACTTTACTTTTGTCAGAGAAACAAGTTGCATGCTACATATGTAGCAAAGAAGGAGACATGAGGACAGCATTCAGATAATGGGGGCTGGAAAACTGATGACAAGGGACACTGAGGCTCCAGCAGGAGGACTTACGCATCCTGGCATTCAGGTGCATCCCCCTAAGTGCTTGAAGCAATAAAAGTTCAGGTTTTGCCACCTTCTGAAATTTGTTCCTGAATGCTTCTCCGTCACAGTGAGTTGAATTGGTGGACTCAGTACCTCCAGATTCTGGGGAACACCTATAGAGCTTCATACAACACTCCATGTGTTTGCACCATGTAAAGGCCAGGGACAAACGGGATCAAATCAATATCTGGAACTTTCAAACAGAAGAAAAAAGACTGCTTGGTTTATTAATTCAAATGGCAATATTATGTCATTAAGAGATCATATCTTTTATACACAAGGACCTTGAACGTCAATACTTCCTTCATTGTGAATCCATTTAAGCTTTAGGAAATGGCATTATTCTCTACAGCTCCTATCTAGTAAGCAGCACATGGCAACCATTCCATTGTAGTTATGATGATGACAACTGCTGTCAGAGAAAAGAGGCCAGAAAATTAGACCATTGAATAAAAACAAAACACCTCTGTCTAGGGAAAAAATTGCATAAAGCCCACAGAGGAACAAAACTTCTACATGGAGAAAGAAGCTTAGTTTAGATTTTTTACAGGAAAAAAAAAAAAGGAAACTTACAGAAGCATAGGCTCACCTCTAGTTGTACATGGAAGGGATCTAATTTAAGGATCTAACTAATTCCAGGACCCACACTTCTAATTTTCTCCATCTTCTCCATACACACAGCCTTTCCTGGGCGTCTCTAAGATTCAGATACTACAGGTTTCCCTCCTGCTTGTGAGCTCTCACTATTCTTGTTGGGCAGGCCTTTTAGTTGCAAACGGTGTGTGGTAAACGCTTGGTACCCAGAGTAGCACCACTTGGAGGAGGTGGGATTTTTAAAAGAAAAGACTTACTGGAAATTTTGTTGGTCTTTGAAGATGTACTTTCTGAAGGAATTGCACAAACTTAAATTCTTCCTCTTTCCCCTTCTCCTGGGCTCCTGAGGTGGATTCCTATGATTAACTGAATGTTCCAGTCATGATGTGGAATATTTGTACACTGTGATTGGTTTAATAATGAGATAAATATCCAACTGCTAGGCAGGAAGAGAATAGGTGGGAGTTCCAGGGAGAGAGGGAACTCTGAGAAAAAAGAAAGGTGGGATTAAGCCAGAGAGAGAGAGAGAGAGAGAGAGAGAGAGAGAGAGAGAGAGAGAAAAGAGGTACGGGATTGAAAAGGTTACACCACATGACAGAACATAGATTATTACAAATGGCTTAATTTAAGTTATAAGTGATCTTTAAAAACAATCTTAGCTAAGGCCAAGCTTTCATAAATAATAAGTCTCCATGTCATTATTTGTAGACTGGAGGTCCCAAATGAGAAAGTTTACTACAGCTACTTCATGATGTGTACCAGTCAGAGAGACCAATTGATCATGAACTGCAATTCCCGAGACTATGGGCAAAAGCAAATCTTTCTTCTTTATAAATTATATCCTCAGTTCAATTGAACGGCAGAAGGCTGACTGACATTGTCACTCAAATCTTATCTAATTCACTTTCT
Source organism: Chionomys nivalis (assembly GCF_950005125.1). Classification (NCBI taxonomy): domain Eukaryota; kingdom Metazoa; phylum Chordata; class Mammalia; order Rodentia; family Cricetidae; genus Chionomys; species Chionomys nivalis. The sequence continues at coordinate 43,471,091 of NC_080101.1, read as the reverse complement.
CAATCTGCTCCATGTTCTGACCATCTTGTGCTTTGGTAATTCTCTCAATGGATATTCCAACTCCAAATGTATAGCACTTTAAGTTAGTTATTTACATGTTCAGTGATTCATAAAAAATATAATGGAGTTAGGTCACATACAGTCAAAGGTAATAGTTGGTGAGGGTATGCTGGGAACAGCCAGCTGTGGAACTTGATAATTAAGGATAACAATAAATAACACAGAATATGAAAGATGGGATCAGGTGCTAAATAATAATTTAGAGAATTATGAAAGACAACTGTTTTAGTCAGGGTTCTCTAAACGAGCAAAATTATATAAAATGAACTAATGAAATTTCTTGGGATGACTTTCAGGCTGTGATCCAGCTAATCCAACATTGGCTGACTGTGAACAGAAAGGCCAAGAATCCAACTGGTTATATAACCCCAGATGGTATTTATAACTAAGTTCCTCTACTACTAAGTCTGTATTTCCTTCATCCTCAATAAGAATGTCAGCATGCCTCAGCTCTTCTCTCGGAGGAGTGACCCATTCGTTCATTCTTGGCATATTTGTGCCCTTTGTCCTCCTGTCTTGATTAGACTGTAGTATTTTCCTATGGACTTAAATAACAGGATGTAGTAGTACCAAGAAATTCCCTTGAAAAAGTCCTGTACTCTAGACATAATCTTTCTTACCCCCATTGTGGAGAAAAAAATCCAGTTTCCCCATGGAAATCTGGATTAGTTACTCTTCCTGACACTGTTATTCCTTTCTCAACCTATTGGTTTAAGAGCATTAGAAGCTCCAAGTGGGCAAGGGGAAGTCTGAGCTTCCAGTTCAATAAAATGAAATGTTTGTTGTGGCTACTATATAGAACAGTCCACCCCCTGGAACCAAAACTTATAGGCCAGCAAAACTTAAAGTTGCAGGAACAGGGAGCAAAAATTATCTTACTGGATGACTAGGGGTGATAGTAAGTGAAACTATTCCCTTTTCCACCCCTTGATCCCTGGACCTGTGGGTCCCAATCATTGGAGAAACTGTACCATATATTAGATGCTGATGTAAAATATATACGGAGTGCTATCTAGAGAACCCTGCCCCAGCCCTCCAGGCTGATGGAACCTAATAGGTGATGTAATGCTATCTTCAAAAGGCCATTTCATCTTTATCTCAGGTTAGCTGCTTCAGGGTGGTGTGGGAAACATGGTAAGACCAGTAAATTCCGTGATCATGGCCCACTGTCAGACTTCTCTGGTTGTGAAGTAAGTCCCTTGGTCAGAAGCAATACCATGTAGAATACTGTGAAAGTGGTTAAGGCACCCTCTAAGTCCATGGAAGGTGGTTTTGTCAAAAGCACTACATGCAGAAAAGGCAAATCCATAACTGGAATAAGCATCTACTCCAGTAAGGACAAAGCATTATCCTTTCCACGGAGGAAGTGATCCAGTGTCGCCAACCTATCAGCAGTTTGCTGGCTGAACACCCTAGGGAATGGTACCATATCTGGGACTCAATGAGTGGCACCAGCACATCTCATCTTGGGCCAAGATTCCCTTTAGCCATGATCCAATGTAGCCTTTCTTTCATTTGTTTGAGAATTTTTCTCCTTATATAAATCAAACAAAAAATTCAGTCTACTTCTTACCTTTATCATGCCTGGAAACACCATAATTAATGATTAGCCAGTACCAAACATCTGCAGAAGTCATGACATAATAAAGTCATGTTGCCTGGGCTGGCCATTACAGGTTAGGCCATTAGGAGCATTGTTTTGTCTTTGGTGCCCATTATAATAACTACCATCACCTTGCCTTTGGTGATTTGGTGCTGCCACCTGACCCCTGATACCCTAGAGACCAATTAAACCCATTTAATTTATTCCATTCTATTTATTCAGTCTATTGAGGAACAGCAGCATCTCTAACCCTAAAGTCCGGCACAAGGAAAAGGATGACAACAAAACTCTTCAGATGTGCTGGTGCCCCTCCCCCCATTTAGAATCTTATAGGATTAGTGAAGGGCATGCATTCTGGACCTTCTCCTTGTGGAGGATTAGGTTTCTCATGGCACACCCACTCTAGCATTGCAATTTCCCTGTCTTGAGATTCCATCATTAACACTAAGCCAAGGGAAACAGGTATCTCCAATTTCTTTTCAGTGGGCCATCTTTTGATAAACACTTCAACCAACCATTAAACTTTTGATACCTTTTTTAACTATGACTATGTAAGTTTCTGTGTTAAACCTAGACTCTCCACTCAGTGGGCCGTATCAAAAAATTCAGCCTGATTCCATGTTCTGTTCCTTCCACATCATCCCACACCCTTAAAATCCATTCACATACATATTCTCCAGACTTCCACTTGAAAGAATTAGTGAATTCATCCATCTCCTTAGTAGTATAGCAGACTTCCTCAGGAACTACATTTTCTACTTCCAATCTATGAGCCTGCCTTGCCTTAAGTCTGATTATAGGTCTAGGAGGCAACTCTTAGTGGGACCTAAGGAATATCAGTATTGTCTTGCCTTGTGTTCCCTTCAGAGGAAGTCACTGTTAATTTAACAAATAAAATGGGATTATTTCCTGTCAACGGTGAAAAGTTTATATTTCAAGGAATAGGTGTTGACAGAAGTTTGTGTCTTACCTGGTCCCACATATGTTCAGTCCCAAAGAAACACACAGAGGTTTATACTAATTATAAACTGTTTGGCCTATTTGCTCAGGCTTATTATTAACTAGTTCTTACAACTTAAATTAACCCATATTCTTATCTATGTTTATCCATGTGACTTAGTACCTTTTCCTCAATAATGCATTTTCATCTTGCTTCCACTGGTTCTGGATGATGACTCTATCTTTCCTCTTCCCAGAATTATCCTAGTCTAGTTTCCCCATCTATACTTCCTGCCTGGCTACTGGCCAATCAGTGTTTTATTAAACCAATATATGTAACAAATCTTTATAGTGTACAAGCGCATTATCTCACAGGAGATGGGGCTGAGGGCACTTACTGCTTCTTCAGGTGAGACAAACCGTCGAGAATCAGAGGGTTTAAATTCTCTGCTCTAGAAGGTTTTCCTACACATTCCCATCCCAAATTATAGGATCCCATTCTTTACCAATGATTACCCTTACTTTAACCACCAACACCCTCTGAGGCTGGGACTTGAATTTTCTCTGTATTTCACCAAACTTATTATGAAGGTTTCATTTCGATTTTCTTCAGTGTGAGCTCTGTGGCTGCTGGATATACTAACACATGTGGATTTAATGTTTTAAATGTGTATTTGTGTTTTAGAAATCACTCTTGAATAAATGAAACCATTATAAGATGGATATGCTGTCACCATGTAACCACGTTAAGTCTTTATACACTTTGTCTTTCCTGAGTGATCCATTGCTGTCCTTCACTCTCGGTATTGGCCCCTATGCTCCTTTGTTCCTGCTGCTTGAAAGAAAGGCACAGGTCTTTTCTGTCCATTATCACATTTGTGTCACCTTGGAAACTGAAGGTGTGCTTCAGAAAACTCACTCTCTGGTCTCCAGTTCATTAAATACTGCAGCCATACCCCAATTATAATACCACTGCCAAGTGGCTGTCTAAAATGCAGGCCAGTTCTCTCTGTTAAGATAATGATTACCCTTTCAGGTATTTTGAATAGCTAAGCTGCTATTATAATTAATTATAGAGAACTCTTAGCTAGCACAGCCAAGGAACATGGTATTCTGGCTAATGGTTCAATTGAAAGAATGAGAAATTAAAACATTCAATGCCCCTGAAACTCAGGCTGGGACTGGACCAGATGATTATATTTTATCAGAGTGTTCCTCCTAATCTAGATCATTATCTTGAACAATCAGCTACCTAAAGGAAGGGGTAGAATTTTCAAATTGTTACCAATGCTAGTGAGGACCTTCCTTATTCCTTCCTTCCTCCGGTTTATGGCTATAATGAAGGCCATGTGGATGAAAATGGTGTATACTGTCACCTGAAGCCATGCTAATGTCCATAGGCCAGGCTGCTGCTAATGGTCCATGCTGCAGTCAGTAGTTGATGCTGCAGCCAAGGACCGTGTTGATGTCTGTGCTCTGTGCTAAGACCGGAGGCCATGTGGATGCTGTGGTCTGTGCTGTGACCGAGGGCCCTGTTGAGGTCCATGGTCTATGCTGCCAATGACAAAGAGCATTGAAGTGTATTTTGCAGTTGTTTCAATGATTGCAGACTCATAGTTGAGAATGAGAGACGTAGAAGGGTTCTGTGACAACCTCTCTTCCCTGATCCATCTCCCCCCTCCACAAAAAAAAAGAAAAAAAAGAAAAAAAGAAAACCGTTAAACAAGAAGCTGTTGAAGAGAACTCTTACAAATTAAGAAGAGGCTGATCCTGTAGACCCAAAGCTGCAGGATCACCATAACACAGAGCAACAACAGGATACCCAAGAGGAGCCCCCATGAAGGCCCAATGTCAGTAGTGTAGCAGAAGCCAGAGGCCTCAAACCAGACAATGACTCTTTGCAATGAACACTTACAGGTAAAGATACATGGACAAAAGTTTTACTACATGACTCACTGTGTCACACTCTACAGCTTCCATGACAAGGTTTTTCCCCTTTTTCCTTTGGATTTCTTTTCTTTTTACTTTTTATCTCTTAAATTTTATTTTATTTTAAAGGGTTGCAAGGGCAGAGGGTGAATATGAAGGGATGGAGAAATGAATGGGATCAACATACATGATGGGAAAAAATAAATAAAAAGGAAGCTTGTTTTTTAAAGAACTGTGATAGGAATCCTTAAGTGAAGCTTTTCAGAGCTGACGGCATCTGGCAGGGGTGAGGGTAGGGTGACTCGGTTCACTTTGAGGGCTGGCTACTGGGATTTTGACCATGCTCCAGGGAGTATATGGGTAACATAAACAGCACTTAGTATTGGGGGGGAGGGTTACAAGTGTGGAGTGGACTTGGGAAGACTAGGAAGTAAATGTGATTGGTGTGTATTATGTGAAACTCCCAAATAGTCGCTAAAAATATCATGCTAAAAAAATAATGTGGGTTGAAGCTGTTACCAGTCAGTACTCCTAAGCTTTGAGACCATCTAAAGCAATTGTGGGAACAGATACTTCTACTCCTACTGCTGAAAACCCCTTACGAAAACTGAAGAACAACTTTAACAGTTTCATGAATGCATTGTAGGGTATTTTCTCCACATGTATTCGTCAGGCTGTTCTATAATTTCATGTTTTTAGTCACTGGGTTCTATGTCAACATGGGAAGGTTGGGTGGGAGATATTTCAGTAGGAAAAGTGCTTGCTTCACATGTATGAGGTCATGGTCTTGGATTCCTAGTACCCACACAGAAGCCAAGCACAATAGTGCATGGCTGTCATGCCAGCACTGTGAATAGAAGGACGGACACTGGGGCTCTTAGTCACTTACTGGCAGGTCAGTCTCAAACATCACACTCCAGAGACTTTGACTGTTAAGTGGCAAAGGAAGATACCTAAAATCAACCTCTGGCCTCCACATGTGTACACACGGTTGAGTGCACCTATACACACACACAGTATGCACACATACAACATATACACACATGCACACAAGTGCACACACTGGAATGGAAAGGACCAGAAATGTCCCAATCTAAGAGACTGGGTATTTTTCTCAGAGCTCATATGCCTGTTTAGCACGTACAAATCCCTAGTATATATGCAAGATTACACATGTAAGAGATTACGAGAATCAAAGCCCAGCATTACCCTCACCCAGGCCTGAGCAAAGAGTCATTCATGTTCCCCACATGACTGCCACTCCCCAGTGTTGCAGCCTCTGTGTCTTTCCTACCTTTCCGCAGAAACCTCACCTGCACTGAGCTTTTCCTCTACCCAGGAGAGTCATAATTGCTATGTGATATTTACCATGTTTCACCTCAATCAAAGATGCAGCTCTCTTTGCTCTCAGAGCACACGTCTTTTCAACCTAAAGTCATGGCATGTTCCCTTGCCTCTCACTTCCTCATTTATAGCTATGCCAATTTAGTTGAACATCCTTGAAACCCCCTTTCAATGACACAGGAAAGCAGGATATAATTTATGAGACCAAAGGCAAGGAAGAGGTTCAAAGAGAGAAAAGTAAAATAATAAATGGAAATTAAAAAAAACGAAAGATGTGGAGAAAATATGTACTTTTAGAACTATAAGAAAAGAGATACCAATTGTGAAAATGACCAGACCACAGCAATGTCTAAACAACAAAAGTCTGGCAGGCAGTCCCATCTCCCACCACATACGTATCTATTTGTGCAGACTTCCTTTTTCCCTTCAGAGTCTCAAGTAAGTAGAAGTGATTTACTCTTTTGATGCTTCCCTCCATGTTTTCATGAGTCTGTTTCTCAATGGCCCAATGGTCATATGAAATAGGATTATGGCTCTTATTCTAAAGCTGCGAGCCTTCTCACTTTGTGCTGATGTAGAGCAACTCGGCACTATACCTTGCTCCCAGTGCTAATCTAATGGGCAATTTCGTAACTGTAGCCCACGGCATAACAATAACAAGCGGTGATGACTGCTTGCCACTTTCCAGCACATCTCTAAGGACAACCTTGTTTTGTGTCACTGAAGTCCTCTGACAGATTTCTAAGTCAGTATAGTTACAAGTAAAGGAACAGAAGTTCATAGTTTGAGGAAATTGTCAGAGTGCCTCACTAGGACTCAACCTTTCCTTCAGGAAATAAATCCACAAGGTTATTGCTTTGTAGCACACCTTTGTTTACTTATCTTTTGTCAGTGTTTCATATACCCTAGGCTAGCCTTGTATTGCTCTATAGCCAATGATAGGATCAAAATCCTGATCCACAGCCGCTTACCATGGTGCCCAGCTTCTTTGCCACACTTTTAGGAAACTCTTCAACAGGCCAAATTCTCCACTGATTTTTTTTCTGATTTTTCTTTTAAAACTCTGTGCATCAACTTGAGTAGAGGGCGCCATTTAAGAACTAGCATGCTGAGAAACTTGCACAACTTGATAAAGTGGGGCCTTCAGGACATAGGGAGATGTCCCAGGCATTGATATCACTGTCATTACCTCTGAATTTCTGAGTCTAAGGAAGGATACAGAAGAAACACATGAGGCCCAGGAAGCTCATCATTAGGCCACAGGCAGAGTGCTTGTCACTCCCCAGCCCCTTGGAGGATCTGGGCTCTCCCCAAGTTGGGAAGAGAGTTCCCACAAAGCAGGGCTCCATTCATGGGCTGACTGGACAGGAGATGGAGATAGAAACAAACTTGACTACAATAAACTATTTTACTCACAAAATACAAAGGAGTTTTCATCAAATCCCTCAATTTTGAGGCATTTTTTTATGGTATGGGATCCATGAAGAAACCCTCTTTAGATTTTATAGAGCTATTTGCTTTGATAAGAACCAATCCCCTTTTTATCCAGGAAGAAAAATGATGCTAAAGCTGCATTCAGGGTGTAAAAGAAATGAAGTGTTCTGTTTCTATCAGATGACTGAGAATCTAAATGGTCTAAAAACTGTAAATGCTGAACAAAGACATTTAAGCCACTTGCTGTACTTCACTGCACAATTATAAATCCTTCTTGCAATTTCTCAGACTTGCAGGCTGCTGGAGCTAATTAACTGTTCTGGCAGTGGGAAGACGTGGCCATGTGATTCGCAGTTGCTGAAATGGCTGTGGGGTATTTAATACGAACAACAGATGAATTAAGGGGCTGCAGTTAGCAAGAGTATCAGCCGATAGAATATGCCTACCTAAGTGGCTGTTATTCAGTTTCAAAATTGCATTCCTGAAGACTTATGTTGGGATTTTTTTTTTAATGGTATAACAGCCTTACATTACAATGAGCAGTGAGGAAGCCATGTCTGTAATTCTGCACTGCCAAACCTAACATGGTAACTCCCCTAATACGTCACCCATGCTTGAGGATAACTTGTTCATGGCACGGGGTATAGAGCCTATCTTCCTCTAGGCCAGTGGTTCTCAACCCTCCTAATGCTGTAACCCCTTAATTCCTCGTGTTGTAGTGACCCTCAAACATAAAATTATTTCTGCTCTTACTTCATAACTGTAGTTTTGTTGCTGTTGTGAATCATAGTATAAATATCTGATATGCAGATGGTTTTAGGCAACACTTGTGAAAGAGTCACAACCCACATGGTGGCAACCACTGCTCTATGCCTTCACTACTAGAGTATCCCTCAACATGATATCAGTACCCATGAGTGGGTAAAGGGCTCGAAGATAAATCACTCTAGAGACAGGTTCAAGCACAGCATCTGCTTTGCTGCATGTTATCAATAACTTACGTAGCTGAAGCCTTTTGACTTTGATGGGTTTGCACATTGCCTCAGATTGGACAGTGAGAGCTCATACCACCATAATGTCGATGTGAAGAAGCACATTAAAAGAGATGTGGCTAGTGCAGACTCAACTACAGGCTAGCTACCAGCTACTCAGGCTACATCAGAATTCAGTGTTGTGATTTCAGAAGCATGGTGTACCATGCTTCTTATTTAGAAGTGCAGTGTGCAAGGTATGTTGTCTGCATTTCCTCCTACACTTTTAAGCTTCTGTAACAGTTTTCTGTAACTGAAAACTGTCTATGAAGATTTCAGACTTTTGAGGAATTTACTTAGACTACACTAGGTACTTACATCACTAGTGACCAGCCCCTGCCTCCTAGTCACAGAAAACACAATTCACTTTGAGCATCTCTTGACTCGGTGAATGAGACTGGCCTGGCCCAATGCATGCTCATTTCATGTCCGTTGTTATAGACTGTGGTGTGTGTGGAGAGGAATATACATTTTTATTCTGCTAGAGTACTTCCGTATGTGGTTTCATTTAATCCCCATGAGCATCTATTACAAAGTAAGTTCCAGAAAATTCTGAGTTCCTGCTAGCTATTCCCAACTCAGCTATATGATCATTCTTCTTTTGCCAGTTATAAACTATGTCAGTTTCCCACAGAGCTGCCATGGTTTTCTTTGTATTGCTTTAACATCATGGAGGACTTATGGATACTTACAGGTGCTTTCTCATCTGAGGTGAGTGTTGTCCAGATTAGCTACTTCTGGAGTGAGTGAAGGTGGACTTTTTAGGGTCAATGTCTCTGAAAATTGCTTCCTGAGCTCCAGCCCCAACCACCAGTTGAAGTAGAAAAAAAATTGAATTCTGTGATGGCTGTAGCATATTATCAAACAATTGATTATCTTATGGTTCTAGAGACCAGACATTCAAAATAAAGGTATTTTCAAGAACATAAATGGGAGAATCCCTGAATGAAGTGCAACAGGAAGCCAATGACTACTGAGAGAGGAAGAATCAGTCTTCTCTAGGAATGAACACCCTGATAAGTATCTATAGCTGTTTTTTTTTTCTCTTTGGGGGCATGCCACCCAGCTCCCAAATAAATACACACAGACTAATTCTTTCTTACGAATGCCTGGCTTAGCTTGGCTTATTTCTAGCCAGCTCTTTAAACTTAAATTATCCCATCTACTTTTTGTCTCTGGGTTTTTTTCCTTTCTCTATTCTATTTACTTCTCTTTACTTCTTACTCCATGGCTGACTGTGTGTCTGGGTGATTGGCCCCTGGCATCCACTCTGTTCTTTTTCTTGCTCTTCCTTCTTCTCTTTGTCTTCTGTTTATTCTCTCTGCCTGGAAGCCCGGCTATTCCCTTTCCTGCCTAGTTATTGGCCATTCAGTCCTTTATTAGGCCAATGAGGTGTTTTAAGCAGGCAAAAACCACAGCTTCACAGAGTTAAATGAATGCAGCATAAAAGAACACAACACATCCTTGCATGAAACAAATATTCCACGGCATAAACAAATGTAACACATCTTAAACTAATATTCCATAACAAGTAACTCAAGAAATGTTCAGCCCTAAACACACATACTTCTGAGCAACACTAATGGATTCAATACATAGAGTGTGTATGAAAGAGAGAGTGTGTGTGTTTGTGTACGTGTGTGCAAAAATTTAAAAGTAAATAAATAAAAAATTGCTTTTTTAAGAAAAGCATTCACTGAGTTATTCAGTCCAGACTACTGGGACCTACCCAGTCGGGCAAGGGGTAGAACCAGCTCTCCTAGGCCCATGCCATACGTGCCAGCTCTCCTACACCTGTGGTGAGGGGCCATCTCTCCTGAGTTCTTGAGGAGGCAGCTCTCCTATGAGGGCAGTACCAGCTCTTCTGCTTCAGTGCCCAGGGAAGAGCAGGGCCAACTTTCCCAGGACCAGTGAAGGTCAGGGCCCAGGTTAGCACGGTCCTCAGATTTCAGCATGTATGGTTCCTATGCCCTCTTTTGGTAACATGAGCCATGGACATCAACACAGACCCCTGCTGCAGTGGGTCCACAGACCTAGACATAGCTCCTGGCAGCAGCTCGGCCCAGACATCACTATGGCCCCAGTGGCAGTGCAGGTCACCCAGATCAGTACGGTCCCAGCAGCAGCATGGCCCTCAGACACCAGCACCAGATCCCCACTACTCAGGGCAACAGCAGAATATCTAACGGGAGTTTGGATGACAGTCCGGTAATACTAGTGGGCCAGAGGCCAGAGATCAATTAAGTGAGATCAATGAGGCATTTCAGTGAACATTTCCAGTGGGGCTGACTGGACAGACTGTAGCTCCCAATGCCACTATGACAAATTAAGAGGTGTTGAAGAGACAGGAAAGACAGAGGGAGGACTGAGGTGGGGTTTTTTGTTTGTTTTGTTTATAACAGATTTTTTAGGGATTTTCTTTTGGGGTTATGTTGCAGAGGTCAATGGTGGATATGGAGGGACTGGGAAATAAGCAGGATTAGGATGTATGATATGAAATTACCAAAGAATCAATAAAGAATTATGTGTTGATGCATGTATGTGTATAAAATCTACAAAATTGAAAAAAGGAAAAAAAGTGTTGGCAAGACCATGTGTCTTCCTGGATCCTGGTGAACAGGAATGACCCTTTCTAGATGCCTCCCACTGTGTCTGGCTACCAGCCTCCAATATTTTAAGAGCCATCCCCTTGATCTCTGTCTGTATTCATCCGAAAGATCTCACTTTCTATAATTGTGGATCTCTGGATTTCTTCTCTTCTGAGGATGTCAGTGTTTGCATTGAGAGCTCATTCTATCCCAGCAAGACCTCAGCTCACTGAGTACATGGAAAGACCTATCGCTAAACAAAGCCACATCCTAAAGGTCAGGGAAGGCATTAGAATTTGGGTTGATGATATTCTTAGGCACAGTGCCCTTAACTTATCTATGTGAATTAGCTATTGCTTGTCTGTTTTTCATGGTTATAGCTTGTTAAACTTTTAGTTAATTTCATTCTAATGTAGCAATTAAAAACATGCATGCCAGGCCCCCTCACCATGACTTGAATACATTCAGAAACAATAGGATTTTCTTTCTTTAAAGAGAAAAGCTGGGCAATGGTGGCACACATTTTTAATACTAGCACTCAGGAGACAGAGGCAGAATGACCTCTGTGAGTCTGAGGCCAGCCTCATCTACAGAGTGAGTTCCAGGACTGCCAAAGATATACCTAGAAACCTTGTCTTGAAAAATAAAAAAAAAGAGAGTATATTAATGGTTTTAGATACCTGTTTGTTTTTTTAATAAGAAAGAGCAAGAAAGAGTTTATTGCATGGGAAGGAAGAGGAGGATCTGGGAGGAACTGTGGGAGAGAGAAGCAAAATCAGAATTCATTGTATGAAAAAAATGCATCTTCAATTAAAAAATAGGATGAAGCTTCAAAGAGGAGAAGTGGTATCCTAAACCTGTTTACAGAATCTAAGAATGATTTTAAATTATTTAATCAGAAAATACAATAAGTTAAAATAGGCACCACATAGCTATCACCAAGTTCAAATACATTATCACTCATTCTTATTTGCTTCATCCAACTTTTAAAGAAAAATGACTGCATGTATAACCTAGGTCCAAAGACACTCCGTTTCTCTGCTCCTTCCTCCTCAGAGGTGACCTCCACAGTGACGATAGTGCGAAATATCACAGGTATTCCCTCCATTCCTCAATAAAAACCAAATAAAGGTCAGATTCTCTAAATGAAGACACCAAAAAGGCATGTGTATGTGTGCATGTGTATGTGTGTGTGCATGTGTGTGTGTATTTAAAAAGTCACACTTTTATAAAACAGTATTGCTTAGATGAATAAAGTATCAATATTAAAGTAAGGTCTTTATTCAGGAAGGAATGATTGGCACAGGTAATGACAAAATTTGGTTTGAATTCATGGATGTAAAGACAAAGTCTATACAAGGGCAATGCTCAGTATTGTAGTTGCTAAAATATCAGGAAAATGTTTAATTAGTTTGTATGTGCTCAGTGAAGGTATCTAACTCCCATTATCGAGTGAAAGAACACATACCAGTTGTGTATGTCAAAGAGCTGATCCACTGTATTCATCTCAGAAAGATACATTAAGACTAAGTTCTTGGTTATAATGTGACTATTAAGAGCTATGGAATTAAAAATCTATATCACCTCTAAAGCACCAAAGTACTCTTCATGTATGCTACAGGTGTGTACCTTGGTCCTCTTGTAGGACCCCTAACAGTGGGATCAGAGTCTGTCTCTGAATCTTTTACTGACTTTTGGCCCCTATTCTTCATACTGGGTAGCTTTGTCCAACCTTAATATGTGGGGAGGAGCTTAATCTTACTGCAACCTGCTATGCCCTGCTTTCTTGATACTCATAAGAGACCTACCCTTTCCTAAACAGAAGTAGAGGAGAAGGATTGGATTGGGAGGTGGGAACAGAAGGGGAATGAGTGGGACTGGGAGGAGAAAAGGGAGGGGAAACTGTGGCCTGGATATAATTTTTTTTAATTTATAAATAAAAAAAATTAGAAAGTAAAATGTCTGTGAGCTTGAGGCTGGCCTGAGCTATGCAGCTAGTTTCAGGACAGTTTGGATTGTTACATAGAAAAGTACTGCCTCATAAAACCATAAACAAAATAAAAAGTATTTTATTTTAGTTAATTCGTTTTACTGTGTAAAACATCATGACTGCAAAAAAGAAAAAAAAGCAGCTTGAGGAGGAAAGTATTTATTTCAGCTTACAACTCTCAGGTCCACTCTATCACTGAAGAAAGTCAGGGCAAAAACTCATGGCACAAAACGTGGAGGCACGAATTGAACAGAGGCCATGGAGGATTGCTCCTTATTGACTTGCTTCTTATGGACTGCTCATCCGGCTTTTTCATGGCATTCACAAGCACCAGCCCAGGGTTGGCTCTGCTCACAGTGAGTGCATCCAATTATCAATCAAGATAATGCACCACAGGCTTTCCCACAGTCCCATCTTGTGGGGGCATTTTCTCAATTGAGGTTACCTCTTCCAAAGTTAATCTATCTTGTGTCAAGCTGCCATAAAACAAGTCAATATTGTACCATGCATGTGAAATAATTATTTAAATTTTATTTTTAAAAAAATCATTTCCTTGTGCCAGGAAGTAGTAGCACACCCCTTTAATCCCAGCATTCAGGAGGCAGAGACAGGTAGATCATTGTGTTTGAGACCAGTCTGGTGTACACTGAGAGTTCCAGGACAGCTAGAGCTATGCAGAGAAACCATGTCTTAAAAAACCATAACTAAATAAATATATAAGTAGACAAATAAATAATTACTTTCTTAGAGGTATAAAATATTAAATAAGTTGATTCCCAAAAGCCCAAAAGCTATGAGCTTAGGAGGAAGGCTGCTTGCTTGTCCCCAGCTGCTTAGCCCTGAAATAATCACACAGAAACCATATTATGTGCAATATTGTTTGACTAATAGCCTAAGCATATTTCTGGCTAACTCAAATCCTAAACTAGCCCATCTCTATTAATCTTTGTATTGCCATGTGGCTGTGGCTTACCGGCTAAAGTTCCAACATCTGTCTCTGATGGAGCTACATGGCTTCTCTCTGACTCAGCCCTTCTTTTTCCCAGCATTCAGTTTAGTTTTTCCTGCCTAGTTCTGTTCCCCTATAACTGCAGTTTCTTTATTTATCAATGGTAATCACAGCATACAGAGGGGAAATCCCACATCACCTCCCATTTTCTGTTTAAATAAAAAAGGAAAATTTTAACTTTAACAGCAAAATTACATATAACAAGACAGGTATCAAGCAAGAATTACAGTTATAATATTTATATCTACTTTATCTTTTATCATAACTAAGGAAAATTATAATGATAACTATATATTCTTCAACTCCATCAAAGACTCCAGAAGGATATATTAACTAAGTAAACAATAAGTTCATTGTAAGCAACTTTCAATACTCTAGGAATTGACAGACACATCTCACTGCCTGGACAGTCACCCACAGTTCTTCTATATCATTGGGGCATTTAGTCTTCAGCCTACAGGCCCACAGTATTCAACAGACTTTTCATTGAAGCAGGAAATTTCAAAGACAGTTCCACCTCTATTGGCAGTTTGTCAGTCACTTTCTTCTGTGTCCTGCAGAATGTCTGGCAGACTCTTTCATGAAGCAGGAACCCTGAAGGACCATCTTACCTTTAGGCAAGTTCAGCAGTCATTTCTCTGTGGGTCCTGCATGTCCAGTTTATGAAGCATACCATAAAGCATTCCAGGCAAGAGCAGTTCTTGCCCAAATGGCTAGCAAACTCCATAAGGTGCCTCTTCGATGCCCATCTTCCTCTTGGTTGATTGGTGCTGCCAGGAGCAGATGTGTCTCACTGTTATAAAAAGCCCTAAATTCTTAAAACATTTTAAATGCCATATTCTGAAAGTCTCTGAAAAATTTGGAGAATACCTATCTAACTAAAATATATTTCTATATATCTAGAAAACCTAACTAACATGACTATATAAGTTTGACTATTATAAATGGCTATCTATTAACCTGTGTTTAATTATACATTACATTTTTAAATGAGCTGTACAAACACAATACCTTAATTAAGATCAGAAATATATATACACAGTATAACAAAATTGACCTTAAATTTGTATTAATAAACCAAGATCCATACCAATGCAAATCTCTATAGCATACTCCCTTTAAATGTAAAGAAACATTTTACAAACAATATTTGGGAATATGGGCATAGTTTTCCTCTAAACTGATTTCTGCTCTTTTTTGGGTGAAGTAATTTTTTGAGGGGTGTTCAAGGTGACCTTTCAGAAGGTCTTTGTCCATCAAACCATATTAGAC
Source organism: Chionomys nivalis (assembly GCF_950005125.1). Lineage (NCBI taxonomy): Eukaryota > Metazoa > Chordata > Mammalia > Rodentia > Cricetidae > Chionomys > Chionomys nivalis. Next base: position 43,455,892 of record NC_080101.1, on the reverse strand, counting down.
TGGAAGCAATACACAGGTTCTCATCCTCTTTGGAAATGAAAGAACCTCTTTTCCAAAGCAACATCTCCTTAGACTCAAATTTTAAAGTCAAGATACCTTTAACTTAGCAGCCCATACAAAAAAAATGTGTCTCTGTAATTGGCTCCTTCACAGTCAAAACACTCAAAGAAAACACAATAGTATATATAATCCAGATTCTCTGTGTATGCTCCATATTTACATGGCTTATTTGTTTTAAATCTATTATGTTTAATATTTATTTTATTATCTTACTCCTTTAATCTATGACTGTTTGTACTCTGTCTCTTTAAAGACTTTTGTTATTTTATAACCATTTACTTCTTTCTGTAACTCTCTATACTCTTTTTCTTCTCTCTCCAAAGTCTAAGTATATTTATCCAACATTGTAACCATTAGAAGTCTTTTACATCTGAGTCTGTCCTATTCTGTATGTGTAATTCTTTACTGTCCAGAAGTGCTTCTTAAAATGATAAGCACTTCTTAAAACTTAAGCTGCACCATTGCTAGGGGAAACACAGCACTGTCTGCTTGCTCTGCCCAGTCCAATGTGGCGGAGCTGCCTTCAAGAGCCATTCTCACAGCCCCATTTTTAGGCACACAGCCTAAAATAAAAACTTAGCTGTGTTGATAACTTAATGGGTTCTTCGCCAACAAAGTAACATGTTCTATTTTCTAATGGTGATAAAATAAATACATTTTGTATGAGTGAAAACTGACAAATAATATTAAGTCAAATGATGTGTATGATAAAGAAAATAATACAAGAAAGAGACAATCCGGATAATGAAGAAAAAAAATTTACACACTATTAATCTGACAAAGGATTAATATCCATGATCTGTAAGAGACTCAACAACAAAAGATTTAAAAATGGGAAAAATTATCTGAACAGATGTTCCTTAATAGGATTTATACAAATGGCCATCAAATATGTGAAGAAATGCTTGATAGCACTAACCATTGGTGCTATCAATACAAATCAAGGCCACATTTGTGAGAACATCCAATCCCACACAGAATAGCTGTTATAAAAATGACAACGATTTGACAAACGCTGGTGAGAATGAAGCAAAGGACAATGTGTACATGCCACTGGAGAGACAGTAATATTGCAAAGTCGCCATAAAATGTCCCAAAAAACTAAAAAAAAAGAATTTCTACAGGATCTAGCAATTCCACTTCTGTCTATGCATCCAAAAGAAATGAAATCGATATGTCAATAAGAAAGCTACATCTCCATGTTTATTGCAGGACTATTCACACTAGTAGGACTTGGGATCAATATATTTGTCTGGAAGACAAATGGCTAAAATACTTTTTGCCATGAAACATTGTTAAGCCACAAAAAAGAATGAAGTTGTTATTTGTGGTCCTGGGGATGCAGTGGTAGAATATTATGTTAAACACAGAAAGAAAATACCACACAAGTCATTACTTACACATGGAATCTGAAGGCATTGATTTTACAGCAGTAGAGAGTAGCAGAGTGGTCATTAGAGGTTAGGAATGGCAGCCAGGAGGAAGGATACAGGAAGACTAGATAAGGAATGCTGAAATGCAATCAGTATAAATAACTTCTGGTGAGCCACAATACTGTGACTGAAATCCGCAGCAACTTCTAATATACTTTCACAAAGAACTAGCGGGGGATGGACTTGACATTTCCTAAGACAAAAACAGGATAAATATGTAGTAGGATGGTGTAATGTTTAGGGCTGTCAGCTTGATAAAATCTATAATTACTGGAGAAATGGGCCTCTAAGCATATCTGTGGAGGATTGTCTTGACTATAGAGTGGAAAGGCTCAGAGTAATTGTGGGTGGGACTGCAGCCGTGGAGAAAGTGAACTGAGCATTTGCACACACACATTCATTGCTCTCTTCTTTTGACTGTGGACATGGTTTAAGTCCTGCTATCTAACTTCTCTCCCATAATGTATGTTAAATTGTGAGGTAAAATAAACCCCATTTCCCTTAAAATTCTTTGGCTAGAGTATTTCATCACAGCATTGGCAAGGAAACTAAGACACAGGCAAGTGCAAATTCTACGATGTGATCTCTACATGTCTACGTTGTTGAATTATGAAACTGTATCTCACAAATATCTACAATTAGTATATGCCCAATGGAGCTCAAACAAATAGATGTACAGCATAGAATAAGAAAGTGGAAGATGTTGACCAATAAGCAAAAACCTTCTATGGGTTTGCTTGATATTGTGATCAACAAAAATAGATTGCACATTTAAAATAGAGAATTTTGAAGGCCGCCCTACAAAAGTGATAATTCTTTGAGGTGTATATGTTAATTAACTTAATTAATTCATCATAATTTGTGTGTGCTAAAACATCGCAATACGTCACAAATTTGTATTAAAATTTAGATAAAAAATTTTGTGAATATGTCAGAAAATCAACTTTCATTGAAACTATGATGAAGTCTCTGGGATAAGATTTCTCTTAAACCATAAGCAACTCTCAAACTGTAATGAATTTGTAAAACAACTACTTTTTTGGAATGGGAAGTCAGCAGCATAGAGGAGTGATAAGAGGCAAAAGAGAAACCTATAAAGTAGAAACTATCTCGTTAACTCCTTCCACCTGGAGATAGAAGATCCCAATGCAAGAAGATAGAAATTGTATAATTCCTGAGCTCACGAGTCCTTAGTAAGTAATATCAATACCCTTTTTAAAATACAACTTTTGAACAAACTACAAGAATTTGACTCAAATGTACTTTACTAAGATTGTACTAATGTTTAACTATACCTCTAAGGGACAAACCTATCCTACTTTCTAATTTAGTAAATAAAGCTTTGCTACTTGACAGCTGTGGCCCCATTCACATATTGTCTGGCAGGGATAAATCGTGGGGAAAGGGCATAATACAATAAAGGTTATACATGTAACCTTCCTGGCAGAAGTGAACATATTCTAAATAAAGTCACCTGTGACATTCCTTTCAGATATTAGACTATTAAGACAATGATCTCCAAGAAATGAGAATGTTTTTCAAAAAATATATTTGAAGAAGGACAAAAGTAAAGCCTTCTATCAGGTGAAACGGTAACTTGTATCATGGATTTCATACAGTTCTGATAACTCGTCAAACCACCTTTCAGGAGAAACTTGGGAGCTGAGGCAACAGTGGTGGGCAGGAGTATGCCTTGACAATTACTGCTTAGCTGTGCATATCTCTTGCCTTTTATTTACCTGTGACCCTCATGTTAAGACCCTGTGTGGACATGTTGACTAAAATTTTCTTTCTTTGGTTTTCATTGTTTCCTTATTGTTCTGTTGAGGAATTTTGATTTTAGGGATGGTAGAATTCAAGCCTGTACTGTAACAACTCTGGTAACAATTTCGATGAATCATGGCCAGAAGAAATAAATGCATTTTGACTATGTTGTAACAAATTGACCTCAAATGAGAAGGAAAGGCTTTTAAGTCCCATGCAGGTTCTAGAACCATTTTATTCTGTGGATTTTTTTTTTTTTTATTGCTGATGGTGGTTTGAAAGAAAATGTCCCCCAAAGGGAGTGGTATGAGTAGGAAGTGTGACCTGGTCGTAATAGGTGTGGCTTCCCTGGAGGAAATGTGTCGTTATAGAGGTGAGCTTTGAGATTTCATATATGCTCAAACCATGCCCAGTGTCTCAGGCCACTTCCTGTGAGTCAATATTAAGACCTCTCAGCTCCTTCTTTAGCATCATATCTGCCTGCACATTGTCTTGCTTCCCACTGTGAAGGTAATTGACTAAACCTCAACCTCTGCACCATAAATGAGCCACCACAATTGAATGTTTTCCTTCCTAACAGTTGTGGTTGCCACAGGTCTCGTCACAGCAATAGAAACACTAAGACATTGCCCTATGTCAGTCAGATCAGCTGCTTTCTGATTCTACTGGGTAAATTGAGGGATGAGCATTTGGACTTTGTATGGGACTCTTGGGAAGCATGACCCTTGTTACGCTTCTTCAAGACACTGTACTTCAGGTTTTTACTTTCAGACATAGAAGCTCCTTTGAGCTTTGAATCTTTTTTGGCAACTGGCATTTGGTGACTAGTTTTGTCTTTCGGAGTTCCTTTGAAATAATATCATTATTTGTAATTTTCTGGGTTCTTCTTCCATGCACATGATTAGACCTTGTCCATTTGGAAGCTCTTTTGAGGAACTTGGAATTCTGTGATCTATTTGGGTACTTTTCACATGACAGGCAAAACTGAAATGTATTTTTCTTTTGGATGTTTGTTGATACTTTGGTGTTCCATTAGACAATGTGTAATGGAGAAACAAGGGCACTGAGGAAACCCCTGCCAGGATTTGTGTAGCCAGGGAAACTATTAAACAGCAACTACTCTGGTGCCTGTTAGGGAGAATTCTAGAAGACTAATCTTTCGAAGATTTGTGATGGTTTCTGTCATGTCCTAGTAAAAAGCCTGCCCTGGCCCTGTAGTACTTAAAAATAACTGAGCAATAAACCTTTGATTGCTTCATTTTGCATTTCTTATTTAAATTTACTGTTCATATGCCCAACTTAAAATATGACTGTGTCATGAATTTTGAACTACATTAGTATATAGAACCTGTTGCCTCTGCAGACTCATCTTTTAAAAAAAACAGCTAAAATACAAGAATTCAACAGTTATTTATCAGAAATTGGACTGAAAAAGAAAGGTATACCTTTCATCAGGCAGGAGTGATGAAAATGTTAACCCATTGAAAAGTTGGCTTTGGGTTTCCTTCTCAGTGAAATGGTTTGGGTTTTGACACACTCTACTGTAGAAACTAAGATTGAGGGAAATTTTGTTAAAAGATTTACGAGACAGATAATTTTTTTCGAAAACATGTGCTTTAGAGAAATGACATCTAAAATACTTTTCTAAATGTAGACTTTTATTTAAAAATAAGATTGGAGACATGGGGTAAGAGTTTTATTAAGGTAAAAAAATTATATTGGCCATATGGATTTACATAAGGATTTTCTTTCAAAACAAATTCTAGAATGAAATTAAATTTATTCATTTTAGTAGTTAAAAGTGTATGTCAATAAAATTAAACTGTTAGAATAACCATTTTGAAGCTGTAACAGAGGCTCACACTAGATTTTACATTTTCACTATCAAATGTGTGTGTGTGTGCGTGAGTGTGTGTGTGTTATTTTAGTTTCCACCACTTATCTACCACCAAAAAAATGGAAAACCCATGGCAGAGTTGAAACTAGAAAATCAGTTAGCTTCCAAATTTTCTTTCATCCCTCATGTACTCCTATACTTCACATGCATTTCAGTTTGACTAACATTGATACGTAGTTGTTTTTATTTGCAACCTTTTTAACAATACAGTTTTAATAAAATTAAGAATAATAGTAAAAAGTAGTCACAGGTTAAAAAATATATAAAGATATAGAACTGCTTTTGTTCAGTTCTCCAAAGATTTCAAAACTACTTCTTGCTAGGCAAACGTAATAAACTGATGAATTCTAGGACTGACCTGTGCACAGAAATGCTTGATTTCTGGGCTTTGATTATATGAAATATATGTACATTCTTACAGTGTGGAGGTAGACTAACTTTGCTATTACCATACTTGCTAATATATTTTGTTGCAAGTCATGCTACAAATTATATATTTTGTTACCTAATTTGGTATGTATTTGCATTGTAAAATTATCAAGATTATATGTTTTTAAAGATAATTGCTTATGCCTTCTACCAGTTTACAACGGCTTTTTGACAGCTTAATTATCTTAAGCAAGTAAAGGTTCATTTTAAGTATCCATTAATTTGTTTTAATCTTTTATTAATCTTCATGTGAATGGGTGTTTTGTCTGTAGTATGTATACCTTGTGTGTGCGGTGCTGGAGGAGGCCAGAAGAGGGTAGATCCCCTGAAACTAGAGTTTACAGACAGTTGTGGGTCACTACTAGGAATCAAACCAGGGTTCTGCGGATGAACAGCCAATACTTTTAACCTCTGAACCATCTTTCCTGTCCCTATGTTATTCTTTTTAACTGGCTACTTATTAGTTACTATTTTAAAGTGATTTTAGCATATTCAATACCTTATATATATGAAAAGAAAAATGAAGAGTTGTGTGTCTGAAGTTCGCATGTTATACAAAAGTTTGCTATATTAGACATATAACTTTGATGCATGCAAAATGACCAGTGAATCTGTTATATAAAATATATATATATATTATACATGTACTATTGGTATAACCAGTGAAGTTCTTTTGACATTTAATCAATACCATTCAGATGAAAATCTACCATTTGGGTAATCTGTGTGTTTGAAAATCTTGCTTACTCCATTTGCCCTAATGAGAAAGGTACTTTGTTATTTTATATATGAGATACACTTGTATAACTCAAAATCGGTCTTTTGCTGTCACTTGCAGTAAACGTGAAAGAAGTCTACGGCCTTGGTGTGTGTCAGTGCTGCAGACCTATTATTTAACTGAGCCATTCAATCTAAAATTTACTTCAAATGTAGAAGCGGAATTAATGCACAGAGGACTTCTGTGTGGTTTTTCTGTGCAATGACTGCAATTGTTATGACTCTTTTCAAAGTTGAGTACACTTATATTCTTTTTGTATTACGTAAGCTTCCTAAGATGCAAAGCTAAGAAAACCCTTCAGCAAACAGATGTGAGCTGCTATGTTCCTAATTATGTCATGACGATTTTCTTTAAGTAACCATAATTAGAGAGGCCTAACTGTGCATCAAGCAGTGCCAGTTAATAATTAAAAGGTATTGGACACTGGTCACCTACAGTAGGCCTGAGTTAAAAGCCATTGATTCTATACCCTTTAATTGATTTAATTGACCTCATGATTTCATTGACAGGAACTTCTTGACACCTGCCGTTTATACTACTCCCCTACTCCCGCCTCAGGCATGACGTTGGTGTGAGTGAGGAAAGTTATAAAGACTGAAAAACAGATGTTTTGAGAAGGGTAAGTCTGGCGCAGAAAACACCAGATAGGAATGTAACAGAACTTACCCGGATTCTAAATGAAAAGATTAAAGCTATATCATGTAGCATTGTGGAAATAGGCTTACGATGTATAAGGCCATAGAGTCAAACACACACACACACACAAACACACATATACACACATGCAAATGCATGTATGCACACACACACATGCACGCACACAAACACTTTTACTGAAAAAGTAGTTTTGAAGTGTGTTTAATACTTGAAAACTATTTCTTTTTTTATTATTTCTTTTTTTTATTAATTAATTAATTTATTTAATTATTAAAGATTTCTGCCTCTTCCCCACCACCACCTCCCATTCCCCCCCTCCCCCAATCAAGTCTTCCTCCCTCCTCAGCCCAAAGAGCAAGCAGGTTTCTCTGCCCTGTGGGAGGTCCAAGGGCCACCCACTTCCATCCAGGTCTAGTAAGGTGAGCATCCACACTACCTGGGCTCCCACAAAACCAGTACGTGCAGTAGGATCAAGAACCCATTGCCATTGTTCTTCAGTTCTCAGTAGTCCTCATTGTCCGCTATGTTCAGCGAGTCCGGTTTTGTCCCATGCTTTTTCAGACCCCGGGCAGCTGGCCTTGGTGAGTTCCCGATAGAACATCCCCATTGCCTCAGTGTGTAGGTGCACCCCTCGCGGTCCTGAGTTCCTTGCTCGTGTTCTCTCTCCTTCTGCTCCTCCTTTAGATCGTGAGACTTCAGTCCAGTGCTCCAATGTTGGTCTCTGTCTCTGTCTTCTTTCATCGCCTGATGAAGATTAATATTCAGGAGGATGCTTATATGTTTTTCTTTGGGTTCACCTTCTTATTTAGCTTCTCTAGAATCACGAATTATAGTCTCAATGTCCTTTATTTATGGCTAGAAACCAAATATGAGTGAGTACATCCCATGTTCCTCTTTTTGGGTCTGGCTTAACTCACTCAGGATAGTGTTTTCTATTTCTGTCCATTTGTATGCAAAATTCAAGAAGTCATTGTTTTTTACTGCTGAGTAGTACTCTAATATGTATATATTCCACACTTTCTTCATCCATTCCTCCATTGAAGGGCATCTAGGTTGTTGAAAACTATTTCTATAGAGAACATCATCGACCACTAAATCATTTGCACTTGACCGAAAAGGTAGAAAACGAGGATCATTGAGTGTGTGAGAATGTACTGCCAGCTCTATGGTAGAACTAAAGGAGGTGCCAGGAGACCTGCCTGCAATTAGGGCTGGCAAAAACTGCAGATCTGACCAAAAAGGCAAGCACAGGGCAAAGTAGAACGATAACTTTGATAATCATTAAGTGCTCCATGTTTTTAAACATTTTATCTCTCTTCTGTTACTATTTTCAGCAGAACTTGGCTATGAGTTGGAATGTAGTGTTCTGGCTGGAGCTCTGGAAACCTGGCATGCATGCACTTGACAGACTATGAAGACAGCAAGTTTTATTTCTGAATTTGGATCTCAGTCAACTGTTTTAAACACATCTTTTAAATAGGTTTCAATAACTTTAGTATTTTGCACAAAATGAACCATAATCTTTATAAAAATCCAGACATGACAAAAATATAAAATATATAAAGCATTACAGATTCCACTTTGGATAACTGTCATCTTCAATCCAATTTAATATACGGTTATCTATGTAATTACTTTCTATTGCTCTGACAGACTACCTGAGACAAAGAAGAATAGGAAATTCCAGAGTGTTAAAATTGTGGCTATTGTAACTGGAGATTTCCCAACATCCTTAGCCTGCCTCTCTAACTTCCGTGCATGTCTTATGAGCATCTGATTAATTTTTTAAAAAATAGCCAGACTTGATGTACCTGGAGTTAGTTCTTTCCATGTAGTCAGTCTGAGTTTTGATGAGTTTTCACACAGTAATGTAATGGATAATGATTTTTTTCAAAAACCATGATTTTTAACTTACTTTTTAAAATGTATTGTTGTAGTTTAGTGAGTAGTGTTTGAATGAACAATGTCTCCCATTGCTTTTCAGATATTTGAACACTTATTTCCCCAGTTGATAGCACGGTTTAGGGAAATATTACTCCTTCGTGTGGTCTTGCTGAAGAATGTATGTCCCTGGATCATGGGCTTTGAATGTTTATACCCTTGCTTCACTTCCTTGCATAATAAAATGTAACCAACCAGCTTCCTGCTCTGGCTGCTGCATTCTTGTAACTCTGGAGTCCTTTTATGGAACAGTAATCCCAAATAAACTCTTCTTTCTCTCAGTTGCTTTGGCAATGGTATTTATCATAGCAACTAACAATCTAGTAATAAAAATATTGGGAGCAAAATGTGGGCATTGCTATATTATGGGGAAAATGTGGGAGACTTTGGGACATTGGAATAGGAATGCCATTGGATTTTGCAAGCAGAATTTTATAGGCTATTCTAATAGGAGCTCAGAAAACAGTGGTGGCAATAATATGGATGGTAAAGACCCAGCTCATGAGGTCTCAGAAGGAAGCAAAGAATTGATTAGCAGCTGGGCTAGAGGCCATTCTTGTAGGATTGTGGCAAAGAATTTGGCCAAATTAAAAAACAATAGACTATTTTTTAAACAGATTATTTTAAGACATAACATTGAGAATGCGAAGGTTTATTATCGATAACTCTTATGCAGGTCTATAATAAAAATAAGTGGGGCAGAAAGAAATACAGCATGTACAGTTGGGAGAGGAAATGAGCACCGGGAATTTTCCTGTTACAGCCAAGGCAGGGACTGAAAAAGAGACAGTAATTGTTAAAGAGAGGCCTGTGCTCTGGACTGAGATGGTACAAAACCCTGAGGGCAAGACAATACCCAGCTAAGCTTCCAAGTTTTGAGAGGAGAAATCCTAAGAGGTAGTTTGCTCTTAGAAAAAAAAAAAGTCACTTCAACAAAGAAAAACTAATTAGGTTGAAAAGCTGAGGATGTGCCCTGAGCTGGCAGATGAGCTTGGCAGTGCTGTCCAGAAGCTATTGACACTAGAGGCTGGCATGAAAGATGCAAGAGTGAGAGGCATGGGGATCCTTCCTCTTTTGCTTCAGAGAGTTGCTGAGACCAGCCAGCATGTGGCAGCACTAGCATCACTGAGCAGAGGCCCTGAGCAGACATTGTGTGAAGCTGGGAAGGTGAAGCCCATAGTGTGAGAAATCCCAAGATGTAGAAGATGCAAAGCCAGGAATATACCAGGTGACGCTAATTACAAGGGATGAAACCAGCTCAAAAGAAAGGGCTCTGTTGCAGACAGTGAAACTGGAAGAACAGAGTCCCAGACACAGAATGTAGAGCTACAGGATTTCATATTTAATCCCATTGGCTTTCAGTCGTGCTTTGGTCCAGTATTTCTTCACTATCTCTTTAAGGAAGGAAATGTATATTCTGCAGCACTTTAAACTGCATGTTAGAAATAACGTATTTTTTGTTATGTTTTGTTGCTTACTTTTAAAGGGGTTAAGAGGACTACCTTTAGTTTCAGAAGAGACTTTGCAGGTTTGCACACTATTGAGACTGTTGAACACTATGGAAAATTTTAAAATTAGACAAAATGCATTTTACGTGTTGAGATGACCATGGTGTGGAGCACAGAGGGCTGAACAACCAATGTCCTCCAGAGACTCATATATTTGAAAACTTGGTCCCCAGTTGGTAATGCTGTTTGGGGAGATTATAAAAGCCTTAGGAAGTGTTTCCTTACTTGAGGAAATATGTCACTGGGGATGAACTTTGAAAGTCTGTAGCATTACTCCAATTACACTTTCTCTCTCCCTCCCTCTCCCTCTCCCTCTCCCTCTACTCTCTCCCTCTACTCTCTCTCTCTCTCTCTCTTTCTCTCTCTCTCTCTCTCTCTCTCTCTCTCTCTCTCTCTCTCTGTCCTTGTGACAGACTATGAGCTACATCTTGTTCAGGCTTCATGCTGTCATGCCTTCCCTGTCACTATGGAGCCCCACTCTGGAACACTAATCACAAATTACCCCTTCCCTGAGTTGTTTTTGGTTCACATTACTTTATCACAACTACCAAAAATAACAGAGTCAGAGGCACTGTGGAGCCAAAGCTGTGTTTGGGACTTCATTACTGTGCCTAAGAGATCCATATACAAAAACTCCCTGATCTGCAAGCCCCTTGCGGAAGGACAGAGAGTTGCTGCAAGGCTGGAGGCTGTTATTGATGTAAGACAATGAGCCACATATTTTTAACTCCCTAAACAAATCTGTTTGACCCAACTACTCCAGTTGTGGTTGATCGCATGCGGGCAGGAGGTTCACAGACCGAATCCACAACAGGATGTAAGTTTGCCCCTGACTGGACCTGATAGGAAATGTGGTGAATTGTGGGTTTTGTCTTTTGAAGGCCCTGCAAGCCATGACTCGGGGCCAATTTCTGGAAACCAGAGATGGCCCTGGTCAGAGAGTCCATCAATCTAGCCGGTATTCAATTAAAGTTTACTTCAAATATGACGTTAAACTGTGGTAGGATAAACAATACAGCATATTTTGACCCTTAAAACACAGAATGGAAAGATAAAGAAGGGAAGTGTCAGTGAGAAGAGTTTGGCAAAGTTACGGTTTAATGGAAAATATTGTATAGTCAGACTTACCATTGGGCTGCCAGTTTGCAAATAACTACACAGAGAATTATTAATTATAAAAGCTTGTCCATTATCTTAGGATTGTTCCGCTAACTCTTACAACTTAATCCATATTTTTATTAATCTATGTTTAACATCATGGCTTTTACCTCTCTCCCATTCTGTGTGTCTGACTCTTTCCATGTCTCGATGGCATCTCCTGTTCACCTCGATTATGTCCTCTGCCGCTCTCTGTCCGGAAGTCCCACCTATCCCCCCTGACTAGCTATAGGCTATTCAGCTTTTTATTACACAAGTCACAGCAACGCATCTTCACACAGTGTACAAACACCCCACAACAATATCGTTGACTTGCACATGTAGTATTTTTTAATATTAACAGTATTCTCCATGAAGTACAGGAAAAGAAATCCCTTCCTCGTGAGAAACGTATCCTCAGACCTAAAGAACAAGCCATTTCTTTGTTGACTGTGCTTCATTTCCAGTGGCAATGATTGTTTTATGCAAATTTATGAGGGAATGGTAACAGTAAAATTTGTTTGGTAACTTCTGCCTGAAAGTGCTCAGAGCACTCCGCACTGGACTTGCTGTGGGTGACAACATGTGTTGCATCTCCAGGCTAAGCTGGGGGTTTGAGGACTCTGGTCCAGATGGTAGAGCATGGAAAGTCTCAGCTGTGTGCTGCCTATTTCTGCCCTTAGGATGGAAGTGCTGGCTGAGAGCTTTGAATATCAACTTCTTAGCCATGAAGTGGGGCTTTGTTAGCCAAACTTGTTTTACCATGGACTTGTGATTCACACACAGAGAGACAACTTTAGGATAAAACTGTCATGTTGGTCAGCTTTCTGAAGCATTCAAACAGTTCCTAAGGCAATCAAAGACAGGAAGGTTTATTTCAGCTCAACTTTGGAGGGTTCAGCACAAGGGCATTTGGATTTGTAACATTTTGGCCTGTGGCAAGGCAAATGCACAGTGAGAAGGTACTGAAAGAAGCTGCTCACTCACTGTAGCTAGGAAGCAAGGAGAACACTACACACCTAAGAGCTGTCTAGTCCCACACCTCCTTCAAGGGTACAGTCCCAGTGATTATCCCCTCCTTCAAGACCTCACTTCCTTTTCTTTTCATTTTCTTTTCTCTCCTTTTTATATGTTTTGTTTTGTTTTTGAGACAGGATTTCTCTGTGCAATAGCCAATTTGTCCTAGAACTTGTAGACCAAGCTAACCTTAAACTCACGGAAATCTGCCTGTCTCTGCCTCCTGAGTCCTGGGATTAAAGGTGTGTGCCACCATGCCTGGCTAAAATCTCACTCCTTAGATTTCAAACACCACAGGCTTACAAGCAAGCTTTTGTCACACATACCTTTGGAGACCACAGCATAATTCATAATCCTGTGACTACAATGTAGTCCACCTCGAGAAATGTGTTAAGAAGATATTTTAAGCAGCCAGTTTTATCAACATTGGTTTGTCATGCCTTAACTAAAATAATATTGACCAAATTCTACGTCAGGATTAGGGTACAGTTATTGACTTGAAATTTCATTACTCAGTATGTTTTACTTAATACGAACATGTAACTTTCTTATTTTAAGTAAAGTTTATTAGGAAAGGGTTTTTTTAGTATACTTAAGCTCAGGCTTTAAGGGAAAGAGATAACTGAAGAGAACACTACACACCTAAGTGCAGGAAGGGACCCAAATTCATTTTCCTGAATCTTGCTTGCTGTATAATTATGTCTTTGCATAATTTAGGTAGTCAATGCAACTTGAATTTTGCATGCAAATGGATGGAAGTAGAAAACACTATCCTGAGTGAGATAACCCAGACCCAAAAATATGAATATGGTATATACTCACTCATTAGTGGATTCTAGCCATAAACAAAGGACATTTATCCTATAGTTCGCGATCCTAGAGAAGCTAAGTAATAAGGTGAACCCAAAGAAAAACATATATAGATCCTCCTGGAAATTGGAAGCAGACATGATCGCCAGGCAAAAGTTGGGAGCATGGGAGTTGGGGGGAGGGGAGAGGCGAAGAGAGAGGGGTGAAGGGGAAGGTTGGGGAGAGCTTGGGGGAGTGGGATCATTGAAATGGAGGAAGGACGGATATGGGAGCAGGGAAGAAGATATTTTAATTGAGGGAGCCATTTTGGGGTTGGCAAAGAGGCTTGGCTCTGGAGGGGTTTCCAGGAGTCCATGGGGATGACCCCAGCTAGGACCCTGGGCAGTAGAGAAGAGGGTACCTGAACTGGCCTTGTCCCTTAGTCAGACTGATGACTATCTTGAATATACCATGGAGTTAGATAGAGAGACTCACAGCACTGGACTGAGCTCCCAAGGTCAAGTTGAAGATGGAAGGAGAAACAATATGAGCAAGGAAGTCAGGACCACGAGGGGTTGGTTCACCCACTGAGACAGTAGGCCTGAGCTAATGGGAGCTCACAAACTCCAGCTGGACTGGGCCTGAATGAGCATGGGATCAAACTGGACCCTCTGAATGTGGCTGACAATTGGGGTGGACTGGGGGGCCAATGGTAGTGGCACTGGGATTTGTCTCTGCTGCATGTGCTGGCTTTTGGGGATCCTATTCTCTTTGGATGCATACCTTCCTAGGCCTAGATGTGGGGGGAGGGCCTTGGATTTTTCACAGGGCAGGGTGCCTTGCCCTATCTTGGGACTGGAGGGGTAGGGGTGTGGGGGGAGCAGGAGGGAAGTAGGAGGAGGGGAGGAAGTGGAAATTTTGATTGGAACAGAAACAGAGAAGTGGATTGAGGGGTGGGCAGAGGAGATGTGGGTGGGGGAAACTGGAGGAGAGGGTGGAAGGGAAGCTGGAAAGAAATTTAATTAATAAAAGAAAAAGAAGGAAAAAAATTTAGGTAGTCAATGAAATACCATAAGTACAAATTCCATTTTTAACGGTATTTTTAAAAAGGTGCAGAGAAATATCCACATCACTGAGTTTCATGGTTTCTTATTTCTAAAATAAACTTCTGTTCTTAAATACAAGATATAATGGGTCACTTGCATAGTACATGGCAACTAATAGTTGCTCAACCAATCACATTCACAGTGACTGGTATATTGTGATTGTTTCTTTATTTTGTCTGTTCCACGTGATAGTGTATTACTTATTACTTAGAATCTGGCACATTACAGTTGCTTAATGTTTGTTGATTATATAGCTCTGTTCAGGTGACAAAAAAAATGGGATAAAAAAACTTGAATGGTTTTTGTTTTCTTTTATGCTACCCCTATAGGTGTCTCAGAACTAACCATCCAATACAAGCTTGTTATCCTGGATGCACACATCCTTGCTTTTTATGCACAGCATTACTGGATCTGACTCCACAGTATGCTAGTCTAAGATCCATCTTCCCCTGCCCCAATCCAACCAAGTGCAGACCTCAAACTCACATCCCACCTTACCATGCCATCTTCCTGGGTCTCTATTAGTTCTAGTATTGGGTCCTGACGATGTGCAAATAATGGGGAACAGACCACTGAAGACTATTAACTGGAAACAAACTTCATTCCAGACACCACGGGGCAGAAATAGTCTAACTAGTGAGGACCACAGTCAGAATTCAGGCTTCTGACACTGTGACAAAGAGAGGAGATTTCAAACCTCTTCTTATAGTAAAAACTAAGCGCCAGATAGTGAGTCAGAAGAGACTTTGCAGTCTTGAAGTTAGAACTTGGGGAGAGCTGGATAAATTTTTACAATCTTGAGTTTAGACCTTTAGTCAGATGATATTTCAAGATTTGCAACTTTTAATTATGGGATGTTAGTTCAAGATATTTGTGAAAACTGGTGGCTATCTTGAAACAGTTGCCTTCCCTCCTACCTGAAAAGAATGTAGGACAGAGGGACAAACAGAGCAACTTTTAAAAGTTAACATTTGTTCACAGTAACTGTCAGCTCCAGCTTTTCTAGGTGTAAGAGCCCCACGTTGGGTGCCACCTGTAAGAGTCTGTTCCTACAGAGTCAGCTAGAATTCCTGGACAGGGGATTTGAGGCCAAAGAAAAGTCAGAAGAAACAGAAGATGGGATAGAATTGGGAGGTCTGTCTGATCATGCCACAGCAGCCAGACAGCCCTGAGTTTATTTCAGAACTTGCTTATATACAAAAGCAGAACAAAGCACAGTACAGATGGTTAGTTAGTATCTAACCACAAGACTGTTCCTGTCCTTGAGTGAACAGCCTCCTCTCCAACATGTGTTTGCTGCTTGGAAGAAGCCTTGCTTTCTATCTTGATGTTCCTGAGGTTTCTCATCAGCAGTATACTGTTTACTAGATAGAGTGTTCTTTTGTCATGGCTAAATTAAAAGTCTCCCATAGCCCTTAAAGTCATTAAAAAAAAGTAGAGCAGGCAAGCTTGAACCCAAATGACTTTTTTTTTCATTAAGCACCATGATTTTATTATACTATAGAATTCAGGCACTGTATATTTACAAAAGCCATCCAAATATCCACTTTCTCAGAAGAACATATAATATCACTTGTTTTCCCCAGGCCAGCTCAGACCAGACTAGAACCCATAATGCCAATCACTTTCTTTTTTATTTATTTATTAAAGATTTCTGCCTTCTCCCCGCCACTGCCTCCCATTTCCCTCCCCCTCCCCCAATCAAGTCCCCCTCCTTCGTCAGCCCTAAGAGCAATCAGGGTTCCCTGCCCTGTGGGAAGTCCAAGGACCACCCACCTCCTTCCAGGTCTAGTAAGGTGAGCATCCAAACAGCCTAGGCTCCCACAAAGCCAGTACGTGCAGTAGGATCAAACACTCATTGCCATTGTTCTTGAGTTCTCAGTAGTCCTCATTGTCCTTTATGTTCAGCAAGTCCGGTTTTCTGGCCTGGGTCTGAAAAAGCATGGGATAAAACCAAATGACTTCTTTAAGTCAGAAATTGCTCCAAATAGAAACTGGGCACACATGGCTCCCACACCTAGGATATGTGTGTACACTATAAGCATACAGTTTTATATTCCTGGGCTCTTCACTAGAAGTTTACTGCTTTTGATTCGTCTGTACTTGAGTTTTGTGCATAGTGGTACATATGGATTTATTTTCATTCTTCTACATGTTGATATCCAGTTATACCAGCACCACTTGTTGAAATATACTTTTGTTTGTTTTATATTTTAGCTTCTTTCTAAAAAAAATGGATCAAAAAACCTCAACATAAAATGAACCACACTGAACCTCATAGAAGAGAAAATGGAAAGTACACTTGAATACATTGACACAGAAGACCACTTCCTAAATATAATCCCAGTAGCATAGACACTGAGAGCAACAATTAATAAATGGGAGCTCCTGAAATGAAAAGTTTAGGTCTGGATTATCTCACTCAGGATGGTGTTTTCTAGGTCCATCCATCTGCACGCAAAGTTTAAGGTGTCATTGTTTTTTACCATTGAGTAGTAAATGTGCCTCGTTTTTCTTACCCATTCTTCAGTTGAGGGGCACCTAGGTTGTTTCCAGTTTCTGGCTATTAAAAGTAATGCTGAAAAATGTCTTTGTATTATGATTGAGCAGATTTTTGGTATATGCCCAAGAGTGATATTGCTGGATCCTGAGGTAGGCTGATTCCCAATTTTCTGTGAAACAGCCATACTGATTTCCAAAGTGGTTGTACAAGTTTGCATTCCTATCAGTAGTGGAGGAGTGTTCCCCTTACTCCACATCCTCTCCAACATAAGCTATCATTGCTGTTTTTGATCTTAGCCATTCTGACAGGTGTAAGATGATATCTCAGAGTTGTTTTAATTTACATTTCCCTGATGGCTAAGAATGTTGAACATTTCCTTAAGTGTCTTTTGGTCATTTGAGATTCTTCTGTTGAGAATTCTCTGTTTAGTTCTGCATTCCATTTTTAATTGGGCTATTTAGAAATTTGATGTACAATTTCTTGAATTCTTTATATATTTCAGAATATAGGGTAAGGAAGAAGGGAGGGTAGAAGGGAAAGATGAGGGGAAAGGGGGAGAAGCAAGAAGAACTTGAGGGAATGAGATAGTTGAGATGGAGGAAGGACAGACAGAGATAAGAGCAAGAGAAGAAATATCTTGGTTGAGGGAGCCATTATGGGGTTAGCGAGAAACCTGGCACTAGAGAAATTCCCAGGAATCCACAAGGATGACCCCAGTTAAGACCCTAAGCAATAGAAGAAAGGGGGCCTGAACTGGCCTTGGCCTGTAGTCAGACTGATAAATATCTTAAATATCACCATAGACCCTTCATCTAGCAACTGGTGGAAACAGAGGCAGAGACCCACATCAGAGCACTGTACTAAGCTTCCAAAGTCCAGTTGAAGAGTGGGAGGAATGAGAATATGAGCAAGAGGTCAAGACCATGATGGGTTCACTCACTGAAACAGTCTATCTGAACTAATGGGACCTAATCAACACCAGCTGGACTGGGAAAGAGCAAGCATAGGACCAAACTAGTCCCTCTGAAAGTGGCTGACAGTTGCACAGCTGGGGAAGACTGAGGTGCCACTGGCAGTGGCATCAAGATTTATCCCTACTGCTTGTGCTGGCTTTTGGGGAAACTATTCTTTTTGTATAGATACTTTGCTCAGCCTAGATATAGTAGGTCTTGAACCTTCCCCAAAGCAATATACCTTACCCTCTCAGAATTGTGGATAAGGGTGGAGTGGGTGAGGGGGTGTATGGAGGGAATGGGAGAGAACGGAATCTTAAATTGGTATGTATAAAGAAAAAAGTTTGTATTCTTTTTCCAAAAAATTAAATTAAAAAAGAATAACAACATCTTGAAATTTGTGGGTAAATGAGTAGATCTAAAAAAAAAAAAATACTAAGTGAGGCAACCCAGACCCAGAAAGAAAAATATAATATGTACTCACTTATAAGTGGCTTTTAGAAATAAAGCAAATAAAACCCAGCTTACAATTCACAACCCCAGAGAACCTAGACAATAAGAAGACCCTAAGAGAGACATGCATGGATCTACATAGGAAGGAGAAAAAAAACAAGATCCCCTGAGTAAACTGGGAGCATAGGGGTCATGAAAGAGTGGAGAAGGAAAGAGGGAAGGAAGGGAGGAGAGCAGATAAAAATGTATAGCGCAAAAAACGATTAAAATTGATATAAATAAACAGTTTAGTGATTTTTAATTCTCATTCCCTTTTAATATCTCTGCAACACTCGCCTTTCACTTCATGAATTAACTTATGTTGGGGTTGTTGCTGTTGTTTGTGGTGGTGCTGTGACCTCAAATGCTTCTGAACACTTCTAAAGCAGGAACTGGCTTTCTTATCATCTTCCACCCATCTTAAGATACACTGTTCTTTACTTTTTAACATCTCTGAAATAGACTATGCATTTTACAATTAATGGCAATTCAAACATATCAGAGGATGAATTGTAGAGCATTCCTGTTGAGTATATATAATTTGCTTCTGTCAGAAACTGTCAGTCTAAAATTCCTGTCAATTAAATGCATCGCATATGTTAAGGACACAGAGGTCATTGGGCACAAACTTCAAGTGTTTCATAGGTATGCTTTCTTTCCCTCACCCGATGTGAAGCGGAGACATGACTTCTACGGCCCTTCTCTGCTTATACCATATTTACTTTCTCACCTAGTTTCCTATACTTATCTCAACATAGTAGGGTCTCCTATTTATTGATTCCCTTCATATTGGGCATTCTTTTACTTAGTTACAAATAAAATAATAATAACCCTGGTTATGAAGAGTTGTGTCATACCAGTAAAACTAAGGTGTGGCTGAATGTGTGTAGGCACATGTGATGGAATACTTGGTTACTAGCTAGTGGTGGTGTTTTAGAACCTTCTAAGTGGTAAAGGCTTGTTGGAGGAAGTATGTCACATGGGTAGCCTTAAGGGTGTATAGCTTGACCAATTTCCTTTTACCTTTCTGCTTCCACACTGTGAATATAATGTGATAAGCTGGCTTCATGCTTCTGATTTTCCCTGCCATTACGCACTATATCTTGCCTCAAATGACAATAACACAATGTTGTATATATGATTAAAATATGTGACATAAATTATATCTAGATGTTATTTTCCTTCTTATTACCAGTCTATCTCTGTGTCAATTTCATTTGCTTTTATAATTTAATTATCTAGATTATTAGGCAATAAGATAAAGTTGCTGCAAAATAACACAGATTATTTTTCATTGCTCACTCTCAAACATATACTTGATTTCTTTGCCCTTTAGATCAAGGTGTAACACTTAGCTTCTTTAACTCTGAGTGTAAATATTTGCAAAAGGGGATGGTGGTCATATAGTTCAAGGGGTATGTTGAGAACAATTTAGAAAATAGTGTAAAGAATTCACCTAGCTAGCCGGGCAGTGGTGGCGCACTCCTTTAATCCCAGCACTTGGGAGGCAGAGGCAG
Source organism: Chionomys nivalis (assembly GCF_950005125.1). Classification (NCBI taxonomy): domain Eukaryota; kingdom Metazoa; phylum Chordata; class Mammalia; order Rodentia; family Cricetidae; genus Chionomys; species Chionomys nivalis. Next base: position 43,435,911 of record NC_080101.1, on the reverse strand, counting down.
GCGGATCTCTGTGAGTTCGAGGCCAGTCTGGTCTACAAGAGCTAGTTCCAGGACAGGAACCAAAAGCTACGGAGAAACCCTGTCTCGAAAAACCAAAAAAAAAAAAAAAAAAAAAAAAAAAGAATTCACCTAGCTGTAGAGACAATATAATGTTTAATGAATGCCTGTTTTGTTCAAATAACAAATACAAATGCCCCATGCTTAGCAAGATACCTGCTTCAATCTATATGCTTGCTGTAGCTTACCTGTTAGTGCTGCTTCTTCTCCTCTTCCTCTTTCCCCTCCTTCTCTTCCTCGTCAGAATGGGGATATAATAAAGCTGATTTTCTCAGGCTCTTGTGAGAATTAAATGGAATTATAAATACTTAATCATTAGGATGTATATGGATTATTTCTACCACAACTTTATGAAATCATTCCTATTGCTATCCCCAATTTTATAGACCATATTTTGGGTATGAATGCTACATACAGCTTGACTTCTATTAGCACCGATTCCGGTTCAGATCTGTCTAATCTGATGGAGGTGGGTCTTGTATTAATCTGTTGCTTTCATTGGTTAATTAATAAAGAAACTGCCTAGGCCCATTTGATAGGCAAACCCTTAGGTGGGTGGAGTAAACAGAACAGAATGCTGGGAGAAAGAAGCCGAGTCAGGAGTCGCCATGATTCTTCCATTCCAGACAGACGCAGGTTAAGATCTTTCCTGGTAAGCCAGCTCGTGGAACTATACAGAATATTAGAAATGGGTTAGATCAATATGTAAGAGCTAGCCAATAAGAGGCTGGAACTAATGGGACAGGCAGTGATTAAAAGAATACAGTTTCCGTGTAATTATCTTGGGTAAAGCCATGCGGGCAGCCGGGTGCCGGGGACGCAGCCCCGCCACTCTTATTACAACACTAATCTAAGATTGGTGTCTGAGTGTTCCTTAACTTACCACCTGCCAGTAGGAAGTAAATGAATGTCGTTCTATTTTTGAAAACTTTTGCCATTCCACATGGATCCTAAGTATGTGTATTCTCTGTCAAACGTGAACATAAAATGAGGTATTAAAAGTGACACAGAGTCATCTATCTGGGCGAGAAACTGGTGATGTTAGAAACATGGCTACAGTTTAAAGTGAGAACATATGGCATGGTTTAAATGGGAACTTTGCACGTAAAGAAAATGAGCAAGTGCTGGAGGGAAATGTGAACTGGAGACTTTTATTTTTCATGAGTTTCTATGAGCTGTCTGATCAGAAAGCCTTTCACTGTCATCTCTCTGGCTGGCCAGGTCAATTCAGGCAATTGCTGCATTTGTCTGTTTAAAATGTCTTTCATATTTTCAGACCCGATAAAAGTTTAGCAGACCCTTTTCAGTAAATGGTGCTTTTCGAACATGATCGAATGGCTCCTCTATCTGTATCTTCTAAAAACACCAAAAAGGAATCGTTGCCAAGAAATGTCTTGTCAATCATATCTTATGCGTATGTATAGTAATGGAGTCATTACTACCCCCCTTAGATTGGATCTGCACCAGGAAGCATTGGTATATAATTACCACGTTGTCTGACTTCTTGAACTTTAGGATCAGCATACAATCTATAAAATTTCCATTATTTTATACTAATGGGTTCTGCTATCTTCTTATAGACAAAAATAACACATATTTGAAGAATTAATGGTTTTGCTTTTACATTTATTTCTTATAAAATTCTTTAGATATCTCAAATATACTAATGTAGTTTCACAGCTCATTTGGGCATCTTGTATATCAAAATTATTACTGATCACCAAATAAAGTTATAGTAGTATACTAATGGAACATTATGAAATCACATATTCATCATTATATTCATTTACTTAATCACTTATTAGCACATTTCGATTGAGTAACTGTGATGTCTGCCTTCTGATGGTAAGATTCAGTCTTTCACCAGAGTAGTCAACAAGGAAATATTTGAAAAAAAATACTCTGCAAAGTTAAAGCATGAGGAGTCAGGTGACATCAGTCACTTCCCACACCTGCTGACCACCATTAGATGCTATTCCACAAATGCTACACAAGGGAAACCTACGGTTTGCTGTCCTGAAAGAATCTGCTGTGGAAAAACTGACCAGCAAATGGCCAAACAGCGCAGGGAGGGTTAGAGAACTCATTTTATGTTATTCTGATGGGAATGGATTGAGGAGGTGCTCTGAAAATCCTGGCCTGACCTGCAGTTTCTGACTGGTTTTATAGGCTGAATAACACTGAATTCTTTCCGTATGTGCTACCTGCAGATGGTCTCTGTACTTCACGGCCATAGAAGGTTAGGCTGGTCCAACAATGCAAAACTTACTGGGGCAATAGCTATGTACACATATTATAAAATATAGCTTTCACAAGTGTGAGTCTTCCCAAGATAGGAGGAAAGAGTGTTCAGCTGAAGCAAGCAAGAATACAAGAACAGAATTCAGTATATTTTATCTAATTGTGTCGACAGTAAAAATTTAATTTATTTTAAGATTCTTGCAATGCAAGACAGTAGTTTGATTATGTTGGGTGCATTTTTAAAAGGTAATAAGTGTATGACATATGAAGCACAATTAATAAAAACTCAGAGAGAGAAACTGGGGTTCAATCTGAAAACCCGAAAAGCAAAACAACCAGCCACTGACTCTTACCTTGACCTCAGTTCAAAATGGCAATCCTGCCTGCAGGAATCTCAGAATGAGACTGTGTCTGAGAGCTATTTCCTCCCATTTTATAATACTCTCTAGCTCCAGGTGTACATCACTGGGATTAATACTTTGTTCCCACACATTTGGGAGAAGAGCAGGCAGCCTTGCGAGAAGAGTGACAGGAGAGAGTGGAGACAATGGATGTGGCAGGCCCACAGGAAGAAAGGTGTAAAATTTGGTGGCCATTGCTTTACTTGATTGGATTACCAGACAGAGATTTCAATCATACTTACTTGTATGTTGAGGTCCAAATCAAATGATACACCCCATACCTTCAAGAACATTGTCTAGTCTTAATAGGTATCATTTTATTAACACCAGAAACATTATAATCAGCACAATTCTTTTATTGATTCTTTGGTAATTTTACATCATGCATCTCAATCCTACTCATTTCCCAGTCCTTCCATGTCTGCCCTCCACTCTTGTAGTCCCCCAACAAATAAAAATAAAATAATTTAAAAAACACTTTGATCTTCCATCTTTTCCATCTCTCCACCACTTACTCCTTTCTTATTGTGGCCTTGGGAGCTGCGGTGTGTCATGAAGCATATCCTCTTGCCCATACATCTTACTGCAAATGTTCATGGCAATGAGTTGTTGGTCTGGTTTAAGATCTCTGGCTTCTGGCACACGATCAATACAGTAGCCTCACCAAAACTTCTCTTGGATATCCTTCCGTTGCCCAGGCTGTCTGCCAGAAACATTTTATTCTCTTTTGCTTTCAGTGATTTACCTGTGATGCTGATATTGTACCTGGGACATTGTGAAAGACAATGATGCAATGAAATGTTTCTTTAAAAAAAATATATATATATATATATATATACATATGTAAGTGTGTATATATATATTATAATACTTAAATATATCATATACTATAAGATTTCATATCTATAAAATATTATAAATTATCATTTATATAAATATATTTATGAATATGTATATTTATATTGTTACTACTCTAGAGGCAATGGGACCTAGGAAAATAGAGACGATAAATGAGGTGAACTAAAGCCTCATGCAATATTTTAATTTATATACCAAAGTTTTAAGAAAGGTCACACGAGTAAATATCTCATGAGTTTAAGCTGAATACATTCACAAGGACAAGCAACACATGGGGGAAATAAAACGTGTTTTTCCATAGAGGCTCATAAAGAATAGCTTAAACATTCAATTGAATAACAACACAAGCAATAATGATGAATCTGAAGTAAACTCACTCTTGTCCACTACTCCTGGGAGGAGCATGAAAACATATTCCAGCAGGAGTTCCATGTTTTGAAGAAACTGAAGTCACAGAACTCTTGTCTTGCTTTCCTGGAGTGTTTCCACAAGCACTCAGAGTTCTCACAAGGTTTCATTCCTGGACCGTGTTCCAACAAGATTATATAGATAGACAGACAGACAGACAGACAGACAGACAGACAGACAGAGGTGTGTGTGAGTGTGTGTGTGACCGTGTGTGTGACTGTGTGTGTGACTGTGTGTGTGTATATGAGTGTGTGTGTGTGAGTGTGTGTGTGTGGATTTGGAGGCTATATGGTATCTGTCACAGATGCTTCATTCCACTGTCACAGCATGAAATCAGTCCTAGGCAACATTTAAAGACACAGACATTTTTCAATGAAACTGGTTTTATAAAAATAAGTAGTGTCCACAAGCTGCTGAAATCTGCCACCAACTTTGGAGGCTACAATCAGCATGTGCTCACTTTGAATGAAGTGACGTTAATGCAATTCTATAGCTAAAGTTGATAAATGAAAAAACACCTGGAATCATTTTAAGAAATTGTTAACTTTGTCTTCCAATTGCTTCTCACTTATCCACAATAGTCAATCACCAAATGCCTGACTGAATTGGTACTCTGACAGTTCAGATCGTCTCCTGAAGCTCTAAGGTAACAAGACTGCATGCCTCACAGTCCAACCATTTCCAGCATAATAACAATTGTTTGTGTGCTAACTTGACTCTTCAACTTAAAATTATCTTATAATTATTTACAAATAACATATTTTTGTTCATCTTAATTCAAATTTGGGATTTTGAATTTGAGAACACAGGGAGTATGTACTGTTATGTCAGAGTAACATAGGAACACTTGCTTAATGAAATTTAACAAATGGGTCTCTATTCAGACAAAGAATATTGGTAACTGATGGGAAATGGGAGGGTAGGGGAGGCAGGACCAGACGAATTACAGCTAGGCTTGAAGAAGTAAGGCAGCAACATCAGGAAAGTTGGTCTTCTTGGAAGCACTGGGAGGCAGCCTGCAGGTTCAGAAGCCATGCTGACCCATCAAAACAAAGCAACCACACAAACAGGCGCATTGAGATCCAGGCCCAGTTGAAAATAGCTCATCTTGAAGAGGTCTCATAAAGCAGCAGAAAAGAGAATTTCAGAGCCTAGAGATGAGGCTCTTAAGACACCAATGCTGCCTTCAGTCAACCATGAATGTAAAGAAGATGCAGTGGGCAACAGCAAAGGTTGATAGGCATAGCTATGGCCAACCCAATGAGCAATAATCCACTAGTAAACCAGCTCCCTAGAGTTTTTAGTCATCTAGGTGGCTTGTTTAGAGTGTTGGCCATTGGTGCTTTTATTTTCTCTCTTTAGGGTAGAAAAACAGCTTGAAAATATTAATAAAAGATCAAAACAGAATCACACTATGATTGTGATGCTCACACTATGAGTGTGAACTTTCTGAGACAAATCTACATTTCTATCAGTGCTGAAAGGTAGTAACAAAATAAGTTGAAGTAAAATAGGGTGCTTAAATTCTATCTTACTTAGGTTTCTATTGTTGTGATAAAACACCATGACCAAAAATAACTTGGGGGGGGTTGTTTTTCTTATACAGTTAAGAGTCCATCACAGAGTTCCAGGCAGGAACTCAAAACAGGAACCTGAAGGCAGGAGCTATTACAGAGACCATGGAGGAGTGCTACTTACTGGTTGTTCCTCTGGCTTTGTTCAGCCTATTTTCTTTTACAACCCAAGACCGCCAGCTCAAAAGTGGCACAACCAACAGCGTGATAAGCCCTTCCCTATCAATCGTTAACTAAGAAAATGTCCCGCAGGCTGACTACAGCTGTACCTTACGAGGCATTTTCTCTATTGAGAGTCCATCCTCTCAGATAACTCACCTGAGCAATACTTTACATAAAATATTATTGGCACATGATTATTCATCTGTCTCTTAATGAATCTATGTATAAACTCTCAATAATATTCATATGCTATAAACTTCTAGGAATGTAATTTTCAGATTGATGAAATAAACCTTAGTGAGTAAAACATATGCTGGAATCTCTAAACAATATTTCATTTAAATATATTTTCAGAGCATACAAATGTGACAGCAATTTCATTTGTCAAAATCTGAGATTTAGTGAAGAACTTGGAAATAACACTCAAACTAAACTTAAAGCCTTGAAAAAGTTGGAGCAGAGACTACCCGAGCTCTCAGAGCGGGGACTCGAGTGTAATACGCGCTCGGGTAGGACCAGGCACTGAGAAGGTCCTGCCTCAAGCTGGAAATTTTATACCTCCCATTTACAGCAGCCTTGACATAATCTTGTCTATGTGCCCATCCTAATTTTGTCTTTTCATTCCCATCCCCAAGGAAATTTTCTCAGGAACTAAGCCAATTTTACCGAAGCCAGAATCCTGAGTAGTTTTATCTTTAGCAAACAGAATTTGCTGTCTGGGTAGTTAGGGGCTGTGATCATTTCTCAAGGGAGAAAATCAGCCCTATGCTTTTCCGGGAAGGAGGGAGGGGTCCAAGGTGATGGAGAGCAGAAATTAGCAAGCTTTAATCGTTATCTCCACCAGATGTGTAACTTTACCTCTCTTTTTTTCTTAAAGTGTCTAAGTAAAACCTGTTAGTAAGCTATCTGCCTTAAAGTTATGCTTAAATTGTTTGAGGTATAATTTCTTCGCTTGTTTTCTTATTCTCATATAACTTAACATTTTCTAAATGGGCTTGCTAGTAAATCATTCTACTCTCATTTTAATCAATGTTAAAAGTTGTTACTGTTCTTTTCCTTCTTTGTTATGATTTCTTTTTTTTTATTCTTTTTTAATTAAAATTTCCACCTGCTCCCCGTTTCCCATTTCCCTCCCCTCCTCCCAAATATTGCCCCCTCCCCCCACTCCCCTCCCCCTATCCCCACTCCTCTTCTCCTCCCCCCACACCATTCCCCCTCCCTCTCGATACTGGAGAGCAGTCCAAATTCTCTGCCCTGCGAGAAGACGAAGGTCTTCTATCTATGTCCAGGAAGGTGAGCGTCTAAACAGGCTAAGCTCCCACAAAGCCAGTTCATGTATTAGGATCGAAACCTAGTGCCATTGTCCTTGGCTTCTCATCAGCCTTCATTGTCCGCCATGCTCAGAGAGTCCAGTTTCAACCCATGCTTATTCAGTCCCAGACCAGCTGGCCTTGGTGGGCTCACAATAAATCAGTTCCACTGTCACAGTGGGTGGGTGCATCCCTCGTGGTCCTGATTTCCTTGCTCATGTTCTCCCTCCTTCTGCTCCTCATTTGGACCTTAAGAGCTCAGACCGTTGCTCCAAATTGAGTCTCTGTCTCTACCTCGATCCATCGCCAGATGAAGGTTCCGTCCAGATGGGACTTCTCAGCACCTACCGTTATGATTTCTTTGATCTTTTGTGATAACCGTGTAGATGAGCCTGTGTGGGTTTCTTTCTTTAAACATGAAACAATTCACAGATTATGTAGCATCCTTGTGCAGGGACCTCTAACTCCACTCTGAATTGTTCCAATTGTAGTAAATGTACTGCCATGATGAGTCTTTAAATATACAAAAATATCCATACGAAGAATCCATATAAGTTACAAACTTCGCCTGTGAATTTTAGGTTTTTATTTTCCAGTTCTAGGAACAATATTAGCTGAAGTTTGTTGGTGACTACATCAAATCTATGGCTTGCTTTTGTGTAATGGTCATTTTTGCAGTATTAATTCAGATGGTCCATCAGCATAGGAGGCCTGCTAAAAGCTGCAAATTTATACAGTAATTGCTCAAACATCTTTTCACAAGCAATTTATCAGAACCAAGGGATGTGGTAAAGGCTAAATCAAAAGACAAGGCTTTTTGGCATTACTGCTTTATGAGTTAAGTGGCTGTTCTTTGCTGCAGTTTTTTGCTGTAGCTCATTCCCTTCATGTTACATATTTGGGGATTAATTCCCACAGTTCATTGAAAACAGTTGCCCACTGCCAGACCTTGCTCCTCTCTCCTAGGTAAGCGCAGAGATCTGCCTTCCTGCAATTAACTTTATCAGCAGGCATTTGGTCAGTATTTAGGCAAGAGCATCCCTTTTAAGATAGTCACAGATCTTCAAAAACATAGAATTGCTGCTGGGCGGTGGTGGCGCACGCCTTTAATCCCAGCACTTGGGAGGCAGAAGCAGGCGGATCTCTGTGAGTTCAAGACCAGCCTGGTCTACAAGAGCTAGTTCCAGGACAGGCTCCAAAACCACAAAGAAACCCTGTCTCGAAAAACCAAAAAAATAAACATAGAATTGCTACCTGCCCAACATGCTGCTCTGGTTTTACCCCTGTGCCCAGAATGGCTGATAACAGCATAGCCTAGAACTGAAAATTAGAAGCATGGGTCTCTTCTTGACTTAGATCAGTAAGTCTAACTCCAGACCTAGGCCCATAGAAACTGCAGGGTCTGGTGTATGTGTTATCTGATCAAGAGCCATCAGCTTCCTCCTGTTTACCTAGGTTATCTGGTTGCCTGGAATCCTCTTTGTATACTGGGAGAAAAGAAGTAGTGTGTTGATTTAAACAATCCGTGCCCTATTCATAGTTTTACTGAAAATAAACCTTTTAGCTCTTTTCTCTACCACCTAAAAATGTAGTAAAGCACACTACCCTTCCTCTCTAGAATTCCATGATGATTGAATTCCTTTCTTAACTAACTTTCTCCATTAAAGAGTTCACTGTACTAGCCACTCCCATGGATCTCTCTCTCTCTCTCTCTCTCTCTCTCTCTCTCTCTCTCTCTCTCTCTCTGTGTGTGTGTGTGTGTGTGTGTGTGTGTGTGTGTGCATGCACACACGTGAGCACGCAAACCCTTATCTGATTTTCTTGGGGCAAAAGAATTCATGCCCTGGTACCTGCTAGGGCTGGGGAATTGCTGGTTTTAAGGGTGTATATTGTATATATTACAGGGAGCATTTATAATTGGTAGAACAGAGAATAAGGAGAACAAGAGAGAGCAAGGAAGAATTGATAGAAATGAGAAAGAAATAGAAGAAACATGGATAGACGGAACCTGTTGTGAGTGCATTTCTTACCCCTCAGCTCTTTACCCTCAGATTTTAGCCCCCTTTAGCTATTCATGGCATCATTAATTGAACCCTGGAAGGGAGTGTTAAAGGCTAAAACTTTTAAGGCAACCATTAGAGGCCCTTCCATCTTCTACCATGTTCCTGCCTTCTTCTTCGGTGTTCCAAAGTTTTCATTGCAGAGGTCTCACACTTCCCTACTCACATTTTTCCCAGATATTTCTTGAGGCTTTTGTGAGCGTGGTTGAAAACACAGCTATAGCTATGTCTTCTGAACTGACATATTCAGTCCTGACTGGAGGAGGGAAGCTCACAGGACTCAAGGGAAACACAGGAAAGTTAGAGCATTCACAAGGACCCTCCCTAAAGGTATAAAAGCAGAGTAGAGTAATCTTTTGGTGGAACAGCCTGCAGCTGGGGCAGGAGCTGAATGAGCGTAGCTTTTCTAAGTTGTCGCTCAAGCTGTCGCTCAGGCTTTTCCAATGGTGCATTTGACTTTGAGTTCCCAAGCTTAATCACGTATCTATCTCCTGCAACTCCAACAAACTCATTCCTCCTTTGTTCTGTCTTCAGTACCCTGTCTGGGGTGATTAGATGTTTACTCATGTCTCTCCAGGAAAAGTCATGAAGCACTCTCTCTCCCAGCCTCACCAAGATTCGCAGCTCTTTGTTTTTCTTGACAATAGTCATTCTGACTGGGGTGAAGTGAAATCTCATTGCAGTTTTGATTTTTATTTCTCCGATAACAAAGGATTTTCACATGTTTATTTAAGATAAAAATATGTTTTAACTTAACTTTTTGTAAGGTTTTTCTCTACCTGGGTTAATAGGATTATTTTTAAACCCCTACAGTTATTTCTCTATTTTCCCCCTCATATGATTTACAAAGGAAGACTGTTGTGCTCATGTTTCTATAATAAAAAATGGAAGATGAAAAAACAAAAAGCCAACCTCTGACTTATCCCTGTAGGGAGCTGTGGACAGGAGCCTGTTTCTTCTTCCAACCCCAGCAGGAGAATTATATCAGTGGAGGATTCTGGCCTTCCACCAATCCCCTGCCTTTTCCCAAGGGTGCTAACTTTTCCTTTTCCTTTCTAAGTGAATGTGGAAATTGTTGCATTTTCTTTTCAAATGATCTTTGTTCTTACTTTCTCTATGGTACTGGTCCAGACTTTAATTTCAGAAGTATAATAGAGCCCTGAGACAGGTGAATTTCAAGAAAAATTTTGTTGTTTGGTCCTTCCTCCTTTCCATGCCATCTTAGACAATTGTCTTTATTGAATCTTTAAACACGTTAATGATGTTATTTTTGTTTCTTTCGTTTATTTCTCTTTTTAATATGTGGTCTATTTTTGTCTTCATGCTCTTGTATTATTTACACCAAGAATCTGCTTAATTTTTTTATTCTTTGAAGCTTGCTCCTGTCAGACCCAGCAGACTAAATAAATGAGGCAGATCCAGCCTAAGAGCTCTGCCTGGAGGTCAAACCCACAGTTGTCATAGCCTTCCTTGAATGCTGTGGTTGAATGGGGCAAAGTGATCCAGAAACTAAATACCACCATGCTTAACATCAAGAACACTTAGCATGGTTCCATGGGATGTGCCAGGCAAGTTACTGGTCAGAAACCCTACAGTCAGGCTTCCTAGCCCCAAGGAACTGTTCTTATTAAGGACATGTTGAAAATAAGCTGTATACCTTAGTTAGGGTTTCTATTGCTGTGAAGATATAACTTCCTTTCTTTTAAAGAAAAACATTTAATTTGGTGGCTCACAGTTTCAGAGGTTTAGTCCATTATCATCATGGTAGGACATGGTGGCATACAGGCAAACATATTACTGGAGAAGGAGTGGAGAGTCCTACATCTTGATCTCCAGGCAACCTAACGTGAACTGAGACATTGGGTATAGCTTGAGCATACATGAGACCTCAAATTCCACCCCCACAGTGACACACTTCTTCCAAGAATTCCATACCTATTCCAACAAGACCACACCTCCTAATAGTGCCATTCCCTATGAGCTTACCACTCACTGTAAAAACAAATATACTAAAAAGAAAAGAATGTATTACAGAGTGGAAGTACTCACAGGAAATTCCCAAGATTTCCCTAGAAACAGTACCTTAATTTTCATCTGCCAAATACAAAACTCAAATTAGTCTGACTTCCAGCGTGGCTAGACTTGCGTTTCTGTGTTACTCCTGCCTGTTTTACTGTGCCGTGTTCCACTAATCGTTGATGATATCATTAAAACCATGGATTCTTTTCAATAGTCTTGTGTTGTAAATATGAGCGGCTGGGCTGCGTCCCCGGCACCCAGCCGCCCGCATGGCTAGCTTATGCCCCGAAATAATTACATGGAAACTGTATTCTTTTGAACATTGTCTAGCCCATTAGCTCCAGCCTCTCATTGGCTAGCTCTTACATATTGATCTAACCCATTTCTAATGGTAGCCCCACGAGCTGGCTTACCAGGGAGGATCTTAACCTGCGTCTGTCGGGAGTGGGAGAATCATGGCGACTCCTGACTCGGCTTCTTTCTCCCAGCATTCCCTTCTCTTTACTCCACCCACCTAAGGTTTGGCCTATCAAATGGGCTAAGACAGTTTTCTTTATTAGTTAACCAATAAAAGCAACAGATAAAATACAAAAACCACCTCCATCAGTCTTGTCCTTGCTTCTTATGTAAATTTAAAAGTAGATAAAATAAAACGACTTTAAATTCCACATTTGTGATTTTCATGCTATTATTGGACCCACATTTTTCAGAAAGTCCACTATAATTACAGATGAAGATCGTCCCGCATTACAATTTTCCCTTTTTAGTTATTTTTCTGATAAAAGAAAAAGAAAGGATTAACTTCTGCATAGTCTTCCTTCACTTTTTATTAATCTTTCCTGCTGACTTTCTCCACTAAGATTCATATTTAGTCATATGGTACAGAATCTTCTAAAAATCTCATGTTACATTTTCCACATAGCTAATTATAACTCCTGGAATAAAATTTGAAAAACAAACAAACAAATGAGAAAATAAAACAGGATGGAGACCTGCACTGGGATGGCCTGAAATCATGGGCAAACACAGGTATGTCACCAGTAGTATCCCCAGGCTTGCTGGCCAACAATTCTATCCAAATTTGTCAACTCTTCATTCAGTGAGAACTTGTCTCAAAAAAACAACATCAACAGCAATTAAGATAGACACCTAATGTCAGTTTCTGGCCTCCACACACATGTACACATACATATGTTCAGGGGGAAGAAGAGGAGGAGCAGGACTGAGATCTGTGGTCAGTATGGAGATCAGAGTATGCTCTGTTGCATCAGATTGTATAAATTCGTGGCTTTGAGATACCTTGCCCTAACTGACTCCATTTTACATTTTTTTCCTTTTTCCATGCAAAGAGATGGAGTAGCTCTGAATCTTGTTTGTGTATGTCAACACCACCACCTTTCCATCACAAATCAGTACAGGCAGAGTAATTTACTCATGCAAATCAAATAGTGCCTTCTTATTAGCTTATTGAAGTACATCAGGAAGACTGGCTTATAGTCATATCAAAACCATATGTAGAAAAGGCCAGTGCACACACCACACCAAAAATGATTCAATCTCTCACCCGGATCATGAGAAGGAGAGATATCTAATAGGGAGTACATCATGATGACTGTCAACAGACATCTAATGCATGCATCATCAGATGGCAGGCAGGTTACTATCTACCATTTCTAGGGCCTCAGCCCAGCAAGGTCCCCACTGCATGACTGTCAGGGAGCAGCACTGAAATACACTTGTTTAGGATAGAGTCTTACACCAGCTTCATTTTGCCTTGACTATGGTTGATTGTTCATGCTTCTACAGTTTTCTAAGTCAGTGTGTTTGTGTCAGTTAAAGACATAAATAATAACTTCAGAGTACCCAAAATGTATCAATGCCACTAAGAGAAAGACAATAAAAAAAAAAAAAAACCTTTCACTTGGAGTAACATAGAGTTCAAATTTGAATGTCCTCTATCTGTATCAACTGTCATCTGTGCTTGTGGTTGTTTTTGGACTATCAGAATCTGTCTTTTGTATGAGTCTGAATCTTTGTCCCTGTACCTGCATGAATGCTGCCTTATCTATATCTGGTCTGTGTATCCCCCACAAAGGGCTTTTGCTCTGTATTTACTGAACAACACAGAAAGCACTACATGGGGAACGAAGAAGAGATACGTTACAGAATTCCTTAAACAGGGCTTCACTCAAGACGAAGCTTTACTAACTCCAACAGACCCAGATAACAAACCACAGCACTGCAAAAACCACTGCCGGCAGACTGATCACCCTATATCTGTGCTCCTTCCAACACGGTGCATATTTGTTTTATAGTTGGTTTCAAGCTGTTTGCTGTCTTCAGCACGTATTACCATAACATACACATACAGTTATGTGGGTCAGGAGCATGGAAGGGTACGTAATTGAAGATTAAAGTTATGCATTATCTTAGGTAACCAAAGTTGATTACATGGGAAATCCAACACAAGTAAGGTTGGTTGTTACATTGTTCTCTTAAAGGCAGGTTAAAGGAACAGGCTAAGTTAGGTAACAATCTTAAGTGAAATCAAGGTATATTGTTTACCTTTGAGGTCCAACAAATGTTGCAGACTCTTTGAATGTAAAAGGTGTTTTCAGGATACTGTGTTGCTAAGCTTGTTAATATCTAATCAGTTGCAATGAATCTCTGTAACTGTATCAGCTCTCTACTCTACCTTCCATAAGACATCTTTGAACTTGTGACCTCTTTAACCCTTTTGTAACCATTCTGTACCATGCACATCTACATGATGTTAACATCTGAGAGTTAACACCAGTAATTAACATTGAAATAAAAGAACTTGCCGGGTGGTGGTGGCACACACCTTTAATCCCAACACTCAGGAGGAAGAGGTAGGAGGATCTCTGTGAACTGGAGGCCAGCCTGGTCTGCAGAGCAGTTCTAGGACAGGCTCCAAAGCTACATAGAGAAACGCCTGTCTGGAAAAACAACAGCAGCAGAAAAGAAATAAAAGAACTTGTAAATGTCAACAGTGACACTTTTCAAGAGAAATCGTGGTCGGGCAGTAAAGTGGGAGTCAACAAAACTAATTATCTTGGCAATTTATTGGTATTCAGTGAAGTGTGACATCTTCATGAAATGACACAAAACTTCCCACCTATGTTCCTGCCACAGCACACTCAACAATAGTCAGAGAGAACACAGATTGGTTTTTTACTCTCAAAAAAGGAATGTAAAGCAAACATAATTAGTACTCTAAATTCTCTACTGGAAAAAAATAATTACACTTGATAGGAATACTAAGGGAGGCAAAGAGATAAAATCCTCAGATACTAAAATATTAGTATAGACACACAGGTCATAAAAGCAAAAAAACCTCCATACTTTACCAATCCGACCTTGACTATCAAGAGTAATGCATGAGATAGAGCCTAACTCCCAATGACTCATGATAGGTACCTCATCAAAAACAACCATTGTCGACCGGCATGAATGGTACTTCTAAACGGACTATTAAACAAGAAGAGAGACACCCACTTCTTGCACACGGACAGGACTAAGTAGTACCTCTTAAGTATTATCAAAAGATATCCTTCCCCTCTCGGGCACAATTCTCTCTAATAAATTTATCTCCTGTTTCTGTCAAACTTAGGATATATCACCTTAATTAAAACCTTCGTCTCAATTCTGGCCTGGTAACAGCATTTAACCTTTAGCTAATTGTTCCCAACATGGCAAATGAAGATAGCACTAACTTTCCGAGATCAAAATTAGGGGCTTCTCATCACCTTCAAAAGATGAAATTTCAGGAGCTGCGGGTTGATGCAAAGTACCTAAGTACATTCGCTTTTGTCCCTAAAACTATCAAATCTTCATCCTAGAGGAGACATGAACATGTAAAACTTTTATGGGCAGGACTGTACGGCTACAGTCTAAATGGGTGTGTGAACGGTCGGGGATAAATTGTTTCAGAGGGATTATTGTTTAACGTGAGTTGTTCGAGATGGGTTGTTGGGGTTGAGAAGTGTCTTAGAAGGGTTGTTTATGACACAGGCACACAGA
This sequence comes from Chionomys nivalis, assembly GCF_950005125.1. Classification (NCBI taxonomy): domain Eukaryota; kingdom Metazoa; phylum Chordata; class Mammalia; order Rodentia; family Cricetidae; genus Chionomys; species Chionomys nivalis. The sequence continues at coordinate 43,420,777 of NC_080101.1, read as the reverse complement.
TAACAACATGGCAGGGATTTTGATGAGTTCAGGCTTCAAGGCAGGAGTAAGAGCTCCTCCTTTAGGTCTCTTAAAAAGAGAGAAGATTTTACCACCAGCACCTGCATCCAGGCTTTCTCCAATACCCCAGCTGGTGGCAGGGAAGGCACTGGGAGGAATATGTTACCACTAGCAACCATTTGATGTCCTGAGACTGGCAATGTCACTTGAGAATTACAGGCAATCAGGGAGGCTGTCAGGGATTGAAACACTCACTGGAGGCTCTGGGTAGGTGCCTGTAAGCTTTTGTCAGACCCAGGAGAGAAGAGACTGTGGTAGATTCTGTAGCTTGAGCAGCTGTCTGGGCTGGGTATAGTATTAGCCCTCACAGAAGTCTATGTGGAACTTCTCTTTAGCCAATGGATTCTGAAGAGGGAAAGGGGAATGAACAGTACAGGGCAGATTTAAAGGAGGCATTGTTACAACTATACATGTTCAGTGACCAAAATTTAGAACAATGATAATTTCATGTCTTTCCAAGGGTAAGCAACAGTGAGTACTTCCACTGCTGTTTCAAAAGGTCCAATTCAGCAGACACTTGGCAGTTTCACAGCTAAACATATGTTTCCTGCATATACTGGCCATCTTGTCCCTAGAAATCCACTCGAAGGAGTAGAAAACATACACATAAATTTTTATAGCACCGTTGCATAAGCCTTCCAGGACTTGGACACAATCAAGACAGTCTTTAGTACAGAAATATAGAACCAATACTTGGGGGATTGTGCTGAAAAGCAGTGACTTCTTACCTGAGCTGTGGGGTTGCTAGGAGCGGGATGAATGCCTAAAGACCATGCCTTCAGTCTGGATCCATTTTCATCCCTCTAAGTCACCAGCATGAACGGGAGTTCCCAGAAGAGGCGGCACTTTCCACTGAGCCTTCTACAAGGCTGATCAGCTGATTAAAACATCAAGGACTAGGCTCTCTGCTCCTCCCTGTTCTAGAGACAGCCGCTTCTTTTCGTGCAGTGCCAGCCTCATTCCAGAGACACGATGGTGAAGGTCGGAGTGAACGGATTTGGCCGCATTGGACGCCTGGTTACCAGGGCTGCCTTCACTTCTGGCAAAGTGGAGGTTGTTGCCATCAATGACCCTTTCATCGACCTCAACTACATGGTCTACATGTTCCAGTATGACTCCACCCATGGCAAGTTCAAAGGCACAGTTAAGGCTGAGAATGGGAAGCTTGTCATCAACGGGAAGGCCATCACCATCTTCCAGGAACGAGATCCCGCCAACATCAAATGGGGGGATGCTGGCGCCGAGTATGTTGTGGAGTCGACCGGTGTCTTCACCACCATGGAGAAGGCTGGGGCCCACTTGAAGGGTGGGGCCAAAAGGGTTATCATCTCCGCCCCTTCTGCCGATGCCCCCATGTTTGTGATGGGTGTGAACCATGACAAGTATGACAATTCCCTCAAGATTGTCAGCAACGCTTCCTGCACCACCAACTGCTTAGCCCCCTTGGCCAAGGTCATCCATGACAACTTTGGCATCGTGGAAGGACTCATGACCACAGTCCATGCCATCACGGCCACCCAGAAGACTGTGGATGGCCCCTCTGGGAAGCTGTGGCGAGACGGCCGTGGCGCTGCCCAGAACATCATCCCTGCGTCCACTGGCGCTGCCAAGGCTGTGGGCAAAGTCATCCCAGAGCTGAACGGGAAGCTCACGGGCATGGCCTTCCGTGTTCCTACCCCCAACGTGTCCGTCGTCGATCTGACATGCCGCCTGGAGAAAGCTGCCAAGTATGACGACATCAAGAAGGTGGTGAAGCAGGCATCCGAGGGCCCACTAAAGGGCATCCTGGGCTACACTGAGGACCAGGTTGTCTCCTGTGACTTTAACAGTGACTCCCACTCTTCCACCTTCGATGCTGGGGCTGGCATTGCTCTCAATGACAACTTTGTAAAGCTCATTTCCTGGTACGACAATGAATTTGGCTACAGCAACAGAGTGGTGGACCTCATGGCCTACATGGCCTCCAAGGAGTAAGAAGCCCACCCTGGACCACCCATCCCAGCAAGGACACAGCAAGAGAGGCCCTCGGCTGCTGAGCAGTCCCTGTCCTAACTCAACCCTTGACACTGAGCATCTCCCTCACAGTTTCCATCCCAGACCCCCAGAATAGCAGGAGGGGCTTAGGGAGCCCTACTCTCTTGAATGCCATCAATAAAGTTCATTGCACCCCTCAAAAAAAAAAAAAACATCAAGGACTAGGGGGTAGCCATGAAGTACCACCCCTAGCTGAACTATTGGTAATTGACAATTACTGGGAGAGGCAGAATCCATTTTCTTTAAGGATGTGGCCCTGATAGGTGAGTCATGCCCCAACAGAAAGCCAAACAGCCACAAGTAGATGGACAGCATAAATTAGACTTGGTGTTTTTCTTTAATATTTTTTCTATTTTTTGAGGGAAAAAAAGACACTAAGTTTGGTGGGTAAGGAAGAGGATGGATCAATGAGGAGTTTGGCGAGAATATGATCAAAATACATTGTACAAAAATCTCAAATATCTTTAAATAAAAATTTAGTAAATTTTTAAATTTGTAAAAGAACTTTGATTACTGTGGAGACATGGGAATGTTGCTGGTCCAAAGCCTAACTACGATTATCTTACATTGTTTTTAGCCACCTAAATAATCATTCCTTATATATCTTCGTGTAAAACTCAACATCTTATAAAGACCAGATAAAACATAGCAGGATTTGTTAATTACCAACCAAAAGGCTAAGGATGTCATCAAATGCATTGTAATCTATAGCCAAGATTTCTTCAGTTTTGCCATAGCCATAACCACCTACTTTTTTTATTAATTTACTTATTATTTAACATCCTGACCACAGCCTCCCCTCTCTCCTCTTCTCCAACTTCTTCCATGCACCTCCTCTCCCTCACCCACCCCCAATCCACCCTTCCTCCAAATTCACTCAGAAAGGGGCGGGCATCCCATAGGCATGCATAAACCATGGCCTAACAAGCTATCGTAAGACCAGACTCCTTCCCCTGTATTCAGGTTGGGCAAGGCAATCCAGTGTGAGGAACAGGTTCCCAAGAGCCAACCAAAGCACCAGGGCCAGTCCTGTTTCTATTGCCAGAAATCCCACAAAGCCCAAGTTACACAAATGTCACATATAAGCAAAGGGCCTAGATTGTTCCCATGTAGGTTCCCTGATGATTGATTCAGACTCTGGGAGTTCCTGTGATCCAGGCTAGCCATTTCTGTGGGTTTTCCTTCAGTGTTGCTGAGTCACCTCCCCAGCCACTCCTATAATTCCTCCTCCCTCTTCTCAGCAGGACTCCCCACATTCGTCCCAAGGTTTGGCTGTGGGTCTCTGAACCTGCCTCCATCAGTCACTGGATGAAGGCTCTCCAATGACAGCTTGGGTAGTCACTAATCCTGTCAGAGGGGATGGCACTGCTACCAGGAGTCTTGGCTGGGGCCCTCCTTCTAGACTTTTGGAAGTTTTCCTTGCATTAGGCTTCTACCTGACTCCATAAAGCCCCATTACCAGTCATCTTTCTCAGCTCTCTCCACATCCACTCACCTCCAACCTGATCCTTCAAGTTCCCATGCTCACCCACCTCCAGTCCAACCCGGATAGCTCCTCTATTTTCCCTTCCCAGTGAGATGCATGTGTTCCTTCTTGGACCTTCCTTGCTACTTAGCTTCTCTGGGTCTGTGGATTGTAGTATGCTTATCCTTTACTTTACAGCATAACTACCTACTTAATGCTTACACAAATGTATTTGAAAAGATTTTTAACTTATGACTATCTTTTCTGTTAACAACAAAAACTTGATGAAAGTGTTATTACTTGGAACCTAGAATATAGAGTAATAGGAATCTGTATTGCTGAGCCATTGTCACTCATATTTGGCTTCATAATAAACTATCTTTTATCCCCAGTGAAATGAGAGCTGCGGTTCTTTGTGTGGATAACTGTTCATCTCTCCAATAGGCAAGCTAACCAAGGAGTTTATAACTATCAGTGAAACCTAACCTAGCTTGTCCCTCTTCAAGACTTATGTCACGAAGAAAGAGATGTAGCTCACTGATAGCTTTTACAATGTCCTATTCTAGATCTCCAAAAGGGACTGATAGCCTCCAGTCATTGTCCATAAGGACAATTCATTTCATTCACCTGAATTCCAGGAAAAGCAGGTTGCCCCATCAAAAGATCATCCCCAAACAACCTGGTAATCTTAATTAGTCACTCACAAAATAGTGTCCTCAAACCATCACAGAGAAAGAGCTGAGGTGATGATCAAGCCAACCTCAAACCTCCCTCTGACCAGGGAGGCAAGTAGACTAGCTGCAGATCTTCACCTCTCCCTCTGTTCCCCTAAGTTCAATGAACCAGTCTCAGATCCTGACTGTTGGGAGCAGTGAGACCCCAGATCCTGAATTTCTTGTAAACAGCGTATTTTCCCCTGATCTGAGTGCTTACAGCTGTTCTGAGCACGAGACCTTCAGGAGTTCCTGATGGCAGGAGAGTGGTTTCTGGTGGGTTTGGCTGGATATAATCTGCCCCTGAACACAATAAAGGGGGCATTCTTGGGAATTTTGTATCAGTGTAAAAAGGTGTGCATGTCGGTCTGTCTCTGTGTCTGTGTCTGTCTTCTCAACCTCCAGTCCCTTTCCCGAAGCTCGCAAACTGGGTAATAGCGCACCGAGCACAGACACGGGGTCGTGGTGTACGGCACCTGACTGTAGAAGACTTTCTGCTATGGCCTCTCTTCACACTCTGCCCTCATTTCCAGGAGAACAAACAGATCCAAATGGAATACCTGCTTTCCTTCCTTCTATAAACCCCTGCAACAGTACCCCAAGGCCATTTCCATTCTAAAATGTCATCTCCCTATACCCATAAACACATTTTACCTAGAACCCCAGTGGCCACACCTATCAGGACTCCAGAAAGAATTTCCTACCAGGCAACAGACAGTCACCATACTCTCCAAAGAATCAGAGATAAAACAGAAACCAAGGAACAAAACACCCACCCAATAAAGACAAGAGCAAATAACAAAACCTAGAATTAGAAATTTTCCCAAGATCATATGTCTAGACCCTCAGCATTAAAACACAATCAATAACAGCCACGATCATACGTGTCCACTAGAGCTCAGCAATCCTTCCACAGCAGGTCCTGAATATTACAACATAGTGGAAGCACAAAACAAAGATCTTAAAACAGCCTTCATGAAAATGATAGAGACCTCGTAAAAAGAAATAAATAAATCTCTTAAAGAAATCTATTCACACACAAACCGTGAAAGGGAATAAAGAAAACCATTCAAAACCAGAAAGTAAAGTAAAGAAAACCCAAACTGAGGGAAATCTAGAAGTGAAAAAATTAGAAACTCAAATAGGAAGACCAGAGGCAAGCCTCACCAACAGAATACAAGAGGTGGAAGACAGAAAATACAATAGAAGAAATGGGCACCTCTGTCAAAGAAAATGTTAAATATAAAAAACATCCTGGCAAAACATCCAGAAAAATCTAAGAATAATATGAATATAGGAAGTAGAAGAAACTCAAGTCAAAAGAACTGTTAATATTTTTAAGAAAATCATACAAGAAAATTTCACTACTCTAAACCCAAGAAAATGCATGCAATAAATAATTCTAGACCAGAAAGTCAAAAGAAGAGAAACAAACACACCACAAACATATACACACACACAAACAACAACAACAAGAAGAAAATGATAGAAAACAGCAATCACTAGTCACTGATATATCTTAATATCAATGATCTCAATTTCTCAATAAAAAGACAGGCTAACCGGATGATGTGATAAAACAGGATCCATCCTTCTGCTGCATTGAAGAAACAGAACAGCAAGAACAGACATCACCTCAACATAAAAGGATAGAAAAATATATTCTAGGAAAATGGACCTAAGAGACAGGCTCATGTACCAATTTTAAGATCTGACAAAATAGACATCCAACCAAAGCTAATTTAAAGAGATAGAGAGGGATAATACATAATCCTTAAAAGAAAATTCTTCCAAGAGCATATTAAAATTCTTAACATCTATGCCCCAATCACTAGAGCACCTAAGTTTTTAAAATGATACTACATCTTAAATCATATATTAAGGCTCACAAAATGATAGCGGTTGCCTTCAGAGCACCACTCTTGCCAATAGACAAGTCATCCAACAAAAACTAAGTAGAAAAATGCTGGAGCTAATGGAAACTCTAAACCGAATACACCTAACAGAGATCTACAGAACATTTCAACACACACACACACACAAATAAATCTTCTCTGCACATCATGGGACTTTTTCCAAAATTGATCATATACTCCACATACTAGAAAAAGGGGTCAGATAGAAACCTGGTGCAAGGGAAACTCCTACAAATCTACAAAGCTGACCCCGCTAAGACTCCTAGCAGTAGTGGGTATGTAGCCTGAACCGGCCATGTCCTGTGAGCAGATTAGTGTCTGCCTCAATTGCCTTCATCTGGTAGCTGACAAAAAGAGATGAAGGGACCCACAGGCAAACACAAGCTCTACGAATCCTGCTGGAGATATGAATGAAGGATGGTAGCACTCAGCGGGGCAAGCACATCACAAGAAACCACAGAAATAACTAACCTGGAATCACACTAACTCACAGAGTCTGAACCAACAACCACGGAGCCTGCATTGACTGACATATGTGACAGTTGTGTGGTTTGGTCTCCCAGCAATGAGATCACGGGCTGTCCCTAATGCTTTGGCTGGCTCTTGGGAACCTATTCCACATACTGGATTGCCTTGCCTAGCCTTGGCACAAGGGGAGATGCTTAGTCTTACTGCAACTTTTTGTGCCATAATTTGTTGATATCCATGGAAGGTTTGCCCCTTTCTGAACAGAAACAGAGGAAGAGTGGACTGAGGGGAAGCAAAATTGAAGGGGAAAGGGAATGGGAGGAGAGAATGGAGAGGAAACTGGGGTCGGGGTGTAAAATAAATGGATGAATGAATGAATGAATGAATGAACAAATAAATAAATAACCCATCCTCCCTCCCAGTTATTCCTGTTTCCACCTAAAGTCTATGTTGTTATCAACAGAATGGAAGACTCATCCAAACTACTTAGCCCTGTCTGCTGTTCTTCCTAGTGTGCCCCACTGAATCTCCTGACTCTGTTTCTCTGCATTATTTTTCTCTTTTGTTAGCACAGTGGACCAATGAGGAACACTTGCCTGTCTTAGGCTATAGGGTTGGGCATTTGTCCAAAGGTCTGGTTTCATCCTTACCCTGAGAATGAACTTGGAGTTACTGAATTCCCTTACTATTTTTCCAGGGTGCCTACAATGAAAAAAACAAAAAACCTTCTTTCTCTCCTCTTCACTAATACTTGTCCCTTTACTAGGCATATATATGACAGGTGGCCAAGCCCTACTTGCTGAGTCTGCCAGCACCCAGACTTTCAAAAGTTCTCATAACAATATCTATCTTCACTAAATATTATGGTGGTACAGGAAAAGTTCAAATATTAGCTGAGTACCTGGTATGTCCCTTCCACGAAGGAAGACATACTATGACTCTGGGTGCACTTTGTGAGATCCAGCAATGAAAGACTGCCGTGCCCATCGATGGCAGAATTCAAATTTCGTTTCTAATTAAAAACAACTGCTAAAAGGAAGGCGGGTTCCTGACCTAGACTCAGTGTATAATGGCAGGCTCGAGGACAAAGGTGACAGGAAAGCAAGTTTCATGAATTATCTAGCCAGAGTCTGTAGTGCTCTCCAATATAAACAGAAATCTTTCTGTTGGCAAACCTGATGGCACAGCAGGTTTGAAGCGGAACTGTGTAAAGACCCTTATGTGCTTTAAATCACATAACTGATGGAAGAAATGACTGAGGTTCTAAGAGTCACTGCTTGTGGAATACATGATACAGAGGTGTTTATCAACTGACACCTCCAAACTGGTGTGTACATCCAGGAAGGTCAGCCCCCAGAAGTTACTGAAAAGTTCTCAACCCCAGATCCACAGAGTTCGAATGATGGGGGTGTGAGGAATTTGGACATCTGTTACACTGCTTGCTGCTAACTTTGGGAACACTCTGTGCCAACATGCAAAGCAAGCAAGTGAATGACTCTGACAAATAGCAGCCCATCAATGGCAGACGGACAGTCAGTAGATCGACACTGACCTACTAGGAGGTTCTGCGCTGCCTCCACAGTGTGAATGACACATCTGCATCATCCATCGAATCCGGAACTCAGGCTAAAGCCACACAGCTTAAATGGTTGGTGAGGAAAACTGTCCAAGGGTATAATGAAAGCTTGTGCTCTGTGTTGTCACTGCACACATAACTAAAAAGGTCTAGGTTCGCAAGATGCATACCTTAAATGATTATTTTTTCATTTCTTTTCAGGGTTTCTCTTTAATCGTAATTTCTTAAGTAATGTAAGAGAATTTAAAAGTCATTACCAAAACATATACATCCAAACATATTGCATTTATGCCTTTATATTTAACATATTTTCTCTATTAGTTCATACAATAAACTTCCTTTCCATACTACTTATAGTTAATTATATACCTTGTTAGATCAAGAAAGACATGGAAAAACACTGTAAGGCAAGGTAGTTTTTACCCTAGTATGTAATCATCAACTAACAATTCCCATTGTACTGTTTTTTGTTATTACCTAGAAGGTTGTATTTCTCCCTATTGTATGACATGCTGGCTACTTCCCAAAGCAGAATCATAGTGCACCAAGAAATTGTTAGAGAAGCTGTACATACTCCAAAGCTTCTTATGATAAAAATTGACAAGACTTTGAATTTGGGAAATTTGAATCTTTACCAGTCTGCCCCTGACAGCTCAGTCAGTGTTCACTGAGGTCTGCGTGGAATCCTGGAAACTGTGTTCTGTGTTCATCCAACTACCCTGACAGCACAGTTACTGACTGGCTCCATATAATTCACCTTGTTTGAGCTCTGGTGCTAATGTTACTCACAAGAAACAACAGTGTTGCAGCCAAGACTGAGGATGACAATCTCATATCTCACTTTGAAGAGATAAGCACGTTTGAAGATCTCTTCTGACAACCAAGAGATTGTATTTCCAATTTATTTCACAATATTTCAACACCATTTCAGATCCTGTATGGCTATCTGCTTCTCCAGGAAACATCATTTAGCCAGTCATTTTGAATTGAAGCTCAAAATCTATGAAGCATTGATAATTAAATATGGATAGAAGGAAAACATCCAAGAATCTTATGGATTATTAAACACTAAAATGGTCTTTGGATAAAAGTTAAAGAATATCCTGTGTCAAGTTCCTTGTCTCTGTAGAACCAGGAATACAGAGTATTTGCTATGATGCTTCCAAATGTGAGATCCAATACACTGAGTTGAGAAAAATTACATCTCAGCAGTCTGTGAAGACAACAAAACCCCAAACATTCCAGATAAGTACTTATTGTTTGCCTAAGAAGTAGTGCTGCCAAGCAAAGAGATGAAAACAGTTTCATTGATTGCAAAGATGAAGTTGCAGCAAATGGGGAGGAGGGTGTTAAAGGCACAGAGCATTTAATGCAGCATTTAATTTGCAAAGATGGAGAAATATTTCCTGTAGAGATTACACCAAATCCCAAGGGTAACTTCAGTGTCGTCCTGGCTTAACAACACGCATACAGTTTTGAAGATGAGGGAGATAAGGGAAGGAATCCAAGCCGAGGCAGCTTGAGCCCAGAATCTTCATGATTGGTAAACATATCTTACCATTCTATTGCATTCATGTTTATACAGCTCTAAATATGTCATTTCCTTGATTCAAAGGCAAACCTGTCTGTGTTTTCCTAACAATTTCATGAATAAAGTCAGTTAAGACTTTATTTCAACTGTGGAAAAAAATACCATTTTGGAAAACACTCGAAGATCATGCTAAATTGCTAAACATATACATCCTATTACAGAATATGAGTCACGAACAAGGAAGCAAGATGGCACACTGAAACCTTCCACGCTGTTTTCTAAATGACACTTGACATTCTAAAACTTTTCTTTATATTCATAATTAAAGTACCAAAATATTTTAATTTATATAAAACATTGCTGGGAACCTGCCTTGACTTAGCAGGGTTTCTATCCTAAAGCCAATAAGTCAAAAGTTTCTGTGCTTCTTGAATAGACAGTCTGAGCTACTTTTGAGATACAATTTGAGGGTTTGATCCTAAATTGTCCACTCTAATCTCAGAATTGTAAGAAACAACATTTTCTCTGTAGGGCTTGTTCAAACTCCACAGCTCCAAGTTCTCTATGAAAATTGTGCCAACAGACTGTATCCATTATTTTCTTGTTGCTATTATGAAATACCCAAGGCAGGCTGCTTTATAAAGTAAATGTTTTGATTTTTTCTGACACATCTAGCGGTCTGATGCCTAGGGCCTGACTTGATAACTATTCTAAATAAGTCCTGAGACATCACAGAATCCCATGGCCAGGCCTCACACAATTGTGTCTGTCACTGATTTCTCACCCTTTTGGATAAACCCACCAAGATTCAATCATGGAGGCTCTATATAATGATTTTATTTAAACCTGATCACTTCACAGAGGCCCCACCTGTAAATACTGCAGTAGGATTGGTATTTCAAAATGAGGTTGATATTTCAATACATTAAGCCTTGGTGGGGGGTCACTCTCTTTCTTCCTTCTCCCCTTCTATCCTCCCTCCTACCTCTTGTCCTTTCTCACTCTCCCTCCCTCCCTCTTCTCTCTCTCTTTCTCTCTCTCTCTCTCTCTTTCTCTCTCTCTCTCTCTCTCTCTCTCTCTCTCTCCCTCTCTCTCTCTCTCTCTCTCTCTCTCTCACGCACACGCACGCACTCATGCACACATGGGAGTGGGAGGGGGATCTATTGATGTGATTACTCTGCCTACTTGGAAAACATTAGGATAAGGCAGCGACTCAAATTTAAGAGAATACTCAGTTTACCTCTGAGAAAAAGAGATCTGAGTACAAGATAATCAAACAGGCACCCACCCTCACTGTTTTGCCACTGAAGTAAAGATAATGCCTAGCCCTAAGAGTAATGGTTCTAATCTCAACACCCAGATATTGCAAGTTAGCACTTCTTACATTGTTGAAACAATGACTCTCTCTCTCTCTCTCTCTCTCTCTCTCTCTCTCTCTCTCTCTCTCTCTCTCTCTCTTCACTCTGTGTGTTTGTGTGTGAGTGTGTACCTAGTGTCCACCTTTCAGCAGTTCCCCAGATCCCTATGAAATAATTCTGCAACTACATTATAGTTTCCTCTAATGCTGTAAATTTACAAGGAAACGGGATGGCTTATCTTCTGGTCTTTTTAAAAACTGGGTGGTAATCCTCACAATTATCTAAAAGGAAGGAATGCTTGCCGTCTTGACTGTACTGTGCTTTCTAATACACTGTCTTATAAAAAAAGATTCCATTTAGAAGGAGAAGCTATGTTCTCTGATACCAGGTCCCTGAAACGTCAAGTGTCTACCTCCTTAGAAACATTGAACTGAACGCCTCATGACTTTTACCCTGATTTAATATAGCTTAGCTCTGTGTCCATAGATACCCTCTTTCTCATTTTTCAAGGGTCCCTGTGCTGTGAAAGCAGAATTGTTTATCTTCCCCTCTCTGCCTTCCAGTCATCTTTAATACTATTAACAGCAGTTGGTTCCCTCTGCAGAGTCATTTTAGCTCCTGCTTTCAGGTTTGTCCTCAACCTCTCTGTTAGTTTGTTCCGTCTCCAATAGAAGAGTGTCTCCAATTCAGCGTCCCAGTGATAATAGGTCCTTGGCCTGGGACATATGACTAAAGACTTTTATCCACAGTAGTCCATACAGATAGCTGGATTCTATTAGGAGCAGAATGATTCAATAGTGAAAGAACAAGTCACAGTGTTGTAAAAAACAGGATCTAAAGACAGTGTTGGTTTTCTAGTAGTATACATTTCTTTTCTCATAATTGCCTGTAGAGAAAAATACAGACAGAGCTGTAGCTGAATTCTGGGCAGATTGCAAGCCAGGTGTTTCCAGCATTTAGATTCCAGGGGGAGGAAAGGTCTAGCTGAAAGTTCATTTGGCTTGTGAGCACAGTTTATTTCCTTAGAGCCTTAGGATTCATGATACTTGGTTCTTTAAAGCCAGTGAGGACCATAAGTAAGCTAGCTAATAAAAAGGAGTCTTACATAATAATGTAATTATAGGGCGTCAACTCACTAAACTTGTCATTCTATATTAGTTAAACTCACATCTTTCTTGGAGTCTTTATTGCTGTGATGAGACACCATGACCACGGTAACTCTTATAAAGAAAACATTTAACTGAGGTGATGGCTTACAGTTCCAGATGTTCAGTCCCTTATCATGACACGGAGCATGGCAGCATGCAGGCAGATGTGGCACTGCCTACATCTTGAGCAGGAGGCAGCCAGAAGCTGACTGACTGTCACACTGAGTGAATTTTAAGAAAAGAGACCTCAAAGCCTGACCCCACAGTGACACACTTCCTCCAACAAGGCCATACCCACTCCTCCTAATAGTGCCACTCCCTTTGGGATCATTTTCTTCCAAGCCATCGCAACATCATAGATCCACACTGATTTGTGTCTCCTATGGGTACTTTGTCTCTGATTCGACTGAACTTGGCATAGTCACCATTCATAGTATAAATGTAAATGTTGGGCAATGTCAGAGCCACTTGGCTGATTTAATTTGGTCAGGATTAAGATAACAAGTCAACATGCTAACCTGAGTGGTCTGTACTGCCATCTGGAGCCACAGTGTCATCCAGGCCTGGGCTACTCATGTCTGGATTCATGACCTTACAGCAACCAGGGTCTGAGTTGATATCCATGACTCATGTTACCATGGAGGACCATGCAGATGCCCTGGGTCTGGGCAGCCACCTGAGACCATATTGTGGTCTGATGGACATGCTACCAACAGGGCCATAGTGATCTAGGTGGTTTGTACTGCCATCGGGGCCATGGTCATGTCCCAGGCCAAGTTATGGCAGAAGACCATGTCTGTGTCTGTGGTCTTGCTGCAGCTGCAGTCCATGCTGATGTCCGTGGCCTGTGTTACCACAGGGGGCAATAATAACCATGCAGGGTAAAATCTGAGGACTGTGCTTAGCCAGACCTGCCCATCACAGGCCCAAGGGTAGATGACACTGCCACTCACTAGACTCTGCAGCAGGAGAACTGGCTCCACCCTTCAGCATGGGCATGAGAGACCTGGCCCTGATGTCATGGGCTTAAGAAAGCTGGCTCTGCCCCACATCTGAGGAGGACAGTCGTTGTGGCTCAGATTGACCATCTCAGCTACAATCCAGACACACATCCTGGGTCTTGGGTTGGCCCACCCTAACATCTACCCCATCTATAACCTGCTAGAGTATTTAAAGTGGCAGGTCCTGTGGACAAAAATATCTGCAGGATCCCCATGATTCCAGTCAATAACACAATATCTGAGAGGAGTTTCTTCCATCAGAGTGCAGTGATGATGGTAGCCAGAGGCCTTGAACCAGACCAATGACTCATTGCAATGAACATTTGCAGGTGGGGATGATTGCATAGAAGGGTATACTTCAGGAAACACCACAGTTCCCAATGCCATGGGAATGAATGAGGAGATGTTGGAGAGATGGAGAACATGGAGGAGCAAGGTGGATTTTAGTTTTGTTTTGTTTTGAATTAATTTGGGAGGTATTTTGGGGGGATGTTTCAGTGGTGAGGAATAGTATGGAGGGACTGGGAGGTGAGTGGGTTTGTTGTACATGATGTGAAATTCCCCAAATAAATCAATAAAGAATCATGATATATATATCACTTAAAAATGCTAACAAGCCAAATGTAAATGTTTTGTGTCCATACTTAGGAATATCCCTAAGGACAACAACCAACATTCATAGCTTTATTCCCAGAACGACTGCTTTAACATCATACTTGTGATGCTTGTGATGATAAGAGACTCAGTCAAAGAAATACAAGCAATAACAATATAAGAAGACAACCAGCACTGACTTCTGGCATCCCATGCACTCATACAGTTTAGTACTCAAACACATGCACACACACACACACACGAGAGAGACAGACAGACGACAGACAGACAGACAGATAGACAGAGTTCTACAATAAACATGAATGATTCCACATACATATTCCAGTAACTTTGGCAATTCCTGGAAAAATAGAATTGGAAGTTTAAATTGATTATTGGAGGTAGTAAGAACAGGGTCACACTATGTGTCTCAGGTTACCCACAAACTCTCTGTAGCCTGCCTGGATTCTAGCTGATGATCCTCTGGCTTCAGCAGGACTGCAGTTGGAGGAATGTATAGCCACCTCTGACCTTTAGTTATATTTTAAAGAGTAGATAGATAGATAGATAGATAGATAGATAGATAGATAGATAGATTCTTTAATATATATATATATATTCTTTAAATAGGAAGTGTAGGAAAAGAGAAATGTTGTGAGCAAGAAGGTAGATATGCATAGTTAGTAGAAAAAAGTTATATTTATTATGCTGAGGGTCATCACACAAGGTTCACACTCTAATGGCCCTAAGCTTATCTCTCTAAGCCTGCTCACCTGTGTGACATATCTTAGCTGAAGGTCAGATCGAGTCTCTAACAGAAGTCTCTGATTCAAGGATCAGGATCCTTTGAGAGACAATTCAGTTACGGGACAGATGCACCCAGGTTTCCATAGTGAGCCTTCCAACCCCATAGGGTTGGACATGGTCTGAGAAAGACTTTTTGCTTTACTTGTTTCTTCTGAGGCAGGCAAGATCAAATCTATAGCAATCTAATTAGGCTCAAGGTTTCCAACTCAATTTCTATAATAGTATTCAGGCCAAACAATAATAATTTTTACCTAATAGTATATCTATATATTATATAATATTTTATAATGTGGTCATTTGAAAAAGAATGACTCCTCTAGATGTATATGTTTGCATGCTTGGTCCATAGGGAGTGGCACTATTAAGAGGTGTGGCCTTGTTGGAGTAGGTATGGCTTTGTTGGAGAAAGTGTGTCACTAGGGGGTGGACTTTGAGGTCTCAGAAGCTCAAACTTAGGCTCAGTGGCCTGCTATCTCTTCCTGCTGCCTGCCAATACAGATGTGGAATTCTCAGCTTGTTCTCCAGCCCCATGTCGGGCTGCTTGCTGCCATGATTCCTGTCAAGATGATAATAGTCTAAATCTCTTAAACTGTAAACCAGCCCCAATTGAATTTTTTTCTTTTATATGAGTTGCTGTGGTCATAATGTCCCTTCACAGCAATAAAAACCCTAACAAACACATACACATGTGTGTGTATGTATGTATAAATAAAATATGTGTAAATAAACAAATATACATATATGTATATATGCCAATGTAAAAGGCCAAAACAGATGGGAACAGGTGTTCTTGCTAGAGGCTCTCAATTATACAAAATCAAGTGGAGACTAGGAATGGGAAGAAAAAGCAACACAGAAAAAGAGCACAAGGAACTAAGATGGCAGGTGTGTGAGTCTAAAGCCAGATCCAGGACCCAAGCCTGGGCAGAGGCCATAGTAAAATATGTTTATGCTTTACCTGCAGTAGCACATTCGGAGGTCAGTTCTTTTTGGCTTACCACTGTTTAATCCTTGGGTTATATCACTGCAGGAAGAAACATGGATATAGTGGTCTTAAAAGTTATAAGAAATGGAGAGAAATACACATACTCTTAGATTTAAATATAATAATATATCTTTATATGAAATATATTAGTATATCTTTACATTTGTAATTTATTGCTAGTTACTGCTATTTAGTCTTTGTAGGCCTAAAACATAAATTACCTCTATTATATCAGGGACACAAGAATAAGGGAAGAAAGCAGGCCTCTCTAGAGGCAGAAACCAGTCTCTCCACGGAAGTGAGACTGTGCACACTGTGCAGGGGGAGTCAGACTTTATAGGGTAGGAAAAAAGAACTCTGGGAATGGAAGAGTTCATTTGTAGATCAGTTCCCCTGCAGTCTCAAATGGTAGACACCAGCCATTGGGGATTGGTATGCTGATCTTATCAGAAGTTTCTAGATCCTAACTGCCCACAGGTATTATTAGTCAGACCAACTTTCCTGACCAGAGTTTCTCAGTTCACATGAGGCTTTTAGGTCATTTAGCCTTCAAATTTTAGCACAGATAAAACAGAATATGAAGAGTTAACATTCTGCATGGTTTCTGGAATCCCTAGGATCTTGAAATGTATCTGCTGAAGATAAAGGGTGAACTAAAGTCTGCGTGTGAGTCATTGTGAGGACAGAGATACGGAAAGCAGGCCATCAAGAGTGATGTCTGTGTGTCTCGTGTAGAAGAGAGCAAGTCCATGTTCTGGAAACTTCTTCTCCATCAGGATTGTAACTCAACTTCATTTAGAAGGGAGGAAACTGAGAATGCACGGTAGCAGCTCAAAATAGAGTGGGACAAAAGGATGGACTTGGTATAGGCTATGGGACCAGGAAATATGGTGGTGACCAAGTCTGCAGAGCTCAGAGTATCTCCAGAAAACTAAAGAAAAGGCGGGTGCTGTGGGAAGATACATTTAAAATGTAGTTTCATAGAATTGGACAAAAAATATGGTGAGGAACAGAGCTGCTTACAGCCAAGAGTAGAGGAACTAGAGACACAGTGGTGTTGCAGCTGTGGATGACAAAGCAGCTTATCATTGCTGAGTCGGGCCAGCAGGGTTGTGTGCAGCAGCCTGGAGTCTCACAGGTCCTGCCCCATAGCACTCACCCTGGCTCTAAGTAATGATAAGATATCCAAGATGAAGAGCTAGCCATTCAGTTTCTGGATTAAGTCTCCTTGAAAGATTCCTATGGTCCATGCTGCCACTGGAGGCCATGTAGGTATTTATCATCCTTGCTGATAACCAGGGACCAGGTTGAGGTCTGTGTCCCATGCTGCCACTGACTGTCATGAGCAAGGAAGCTTCTTTTACAGTGGTGTCAATGACTGCAGATTCATAATTGAGAGGAGAGATACTGAAGGCTTCTGTGATGTCTCCCCCCACCAGCCAAATGAAAAGTCATCTTCCCGATCACTCACAGATATATGTGACCATAAGGTTGATATGTAATCATGAGATTGTACATACACATCACATGAGATTACACACTACAATGCAGGTATTTGGGAGACACCATGCTGCTTTAGCAAAAATGAGCAGCAGTTTCCAGAGTCAATGGTCCTGCAGGCCTTTCCAGGACAGAAAACGATGTGGGATATCCTTCTGTATAGGATTATACTTCATCAGATATCCATTCGCCTGGCGGGTTGACATCTGAACACTGGTTATACTTGCTGTAACTCTCATGGCCCCTGACATTTGAAGGCTTCCTGATATCTCAGTGCATGTGTTTGTGATCAGAACTAATACAGAAGGTCACCTGATGCAGTATGGGTAAACATTGCCAGAAGCACCTTGGATTCATTATACACTTAATTTTGAATTACTTTTTGGGTCTTTTGTATTCAGAAACTTTTTACTCTTGCTAAAATCTTCACAGTCCATGCATTCACTTACACAGCATCATATAGGACTGTGGCACACGGTCGTGTCTAGACTGAGTAAAAATATGGAGGATCTCTGTTCCCTTTAAAAAGTACATGCAGTTTTTATCCTTTAAGTTAACTTATACATTTTTTGAGAATAGCCAAATCATTTTATAATCACTCAATTCCACACCACATGCAGGGATATCTGAAAGAAGTCTAACTCCTCATCAAAGAGAGACTTCATCAAGAAAACATTCTTGATTTTCCAATTACCTGATCGATCAACACAATCAACCAGATCCAAAATAAGAGACTTACTTCCTGGGAAATCATTGAGAAACCAGGGTTAAGGCATTTTAGAGGGAAGATATTCCTCCCACAATTCCTAGCATTGCAGTCAGCCCAGAAGATTCCCCCTTTTCCATTCAAGCTTTCTCTGGCCTTGCTGTTACTGTCCTATCTCTTCTCTGGAAAAGGGTCAGCAGAAACAACTGCCAGACAGTTTCCAGCAATTGACTTGCATTATTTTTTGTTGTTTATACCTTAATTAAATGACCTATGTACTTGATATCTTTCCTTTTACTTCTCAACCCCACTAATACTGATATTTTTCTAAAGTAGAGTGAATCTTCATCTATGGAAAATGATGACTCTTCTCAGAGTTCAGAGGTAGGGATGAAAATCCTAGGGTAGAATAGAAATTTATTTTCTGTCTCTTAATTTAATAGCAAGAGATACTCAAGTCTTTTTATTTCTGGTGATACCATGTCTTTCTCCTCCCCCTCTTCCTTCTTTTCTTCTTTTTTCTTCTTATTCCTCCTCCTTCTTCCCAGTGACCAGCTCATAATTCTAAACTACTGAATATTTCAAAAACATTAGCCATGCTTGTAGCCCTGAACCCTCTCCAGTCTTGTAACAGGATAAGACACTTGCTTTCACTCTTATTTCTGATTAGACCTTGGTCTCTTAGATTTATATAGAGTGGTGTGTTAACCTTTTATCGCTAAATGTCTGGAGGCAGCAGCTTCAGCAAAGGCAGGGATTATAAAAAAGTGATATTCAGAACTGGAAATTAGACCTGTTTTGTTCTTATAGCGTTAGATCCCATCCATCGCTTATGAGAGCAGATATGGTTGAGATAAAGGGCATGAATATTGTGGTTCCAGAAGATTCTACATTGTCCATGAATATGACTTTTTGGACCTTTGCAGATGTCATTAGGTTGAGAATACCAATATAATGATCTTAGAAATGACATACCATAACTCCAGTGATAAGTTTTATATGAGAAGGCAAATACACATCAAACAAATGACAGAGAAGGTTTTATAAAGAAAGAGGAAGGAATTGGAGTGATGAATCTGTAAACCAAGGATTGCTAGCAAAAACTCTGTGCTAGGAAAGGGCTTGGGAGAGCTGCTCCCCTAGGACTTCCAGAAAGAACCAATGTTGCTGGCACTTGACATTTATTTTCTCACTTGAATTTGACCTACATTAGCCTCCTTGCTCATGAAAAATCCAAGAAATATAAAACTTATACTCTTTCATATTCTTTCTTAATTGCAGTTTTAAATTATCTAGTTTCACTGGTAACACATTCATTCACCATCACTAAGAAAGGAACAAGTAAAAACCTACTGTGTCATTCATTTATTCTCATGTATAAATATGGGCAAGTGCCTGTGAGTTTGACTAGGTGAAATATGCAAGCTTAACTAGACTTTGGAAATACCTGGTTTTGCAGCATTGTAGTGACTCTCACCTGATTTTTCAAGAGTCTCTTTGAAAATATAACTACTATTACTCTGGTACTTGTAAGTTTGTCATTAAATGAGTTGAGAAAGAGAATGAATTAGTCTATTGGCATAAGAAAGATACAGGGCTTACTTTGGTAAAGGAAATGAAGATGATTAGTGATTAATTTGAATATAAGATTAATAGTTAGATTAATGCATAGCTAAAATGCTATGCATGCTGCAAGGGAGAAAAGATAATAAACCTGTGTGTTGTACCTAACCTACCAGGCAAGATGTGCACATTGGTAATAGCAGCAAGTATGATACTGGAGTGACCAACCACTCTCTTACTGGGTTTGAGGCCTGCTCCACAGGAGAGAATTCATTTCTGGTACTGTAAACCTACTCAAAAGCCCAAGACTGGGGGACAAGAGGAACGTAAGCCATAAGAAAGAACTACACGCCGGGCGATGGTGGCGCACGCCTTTAATCCCAGCACTTGGGAGGCAGAGGCAGGTGGATCTCTGTGAGTTCAAGACCAGCCTGGTCTACAGAGCTAGTTCCAGGACAGGCTCCAAAGCCACAGAGAAACCCTGTCTCAAAACACCAAAAAAAAAAAAAAAAGAACTACACCTGTTGTTTGTTTTGTCAAATAGGTACGTTATCAGGCAGCCTCCTAAATGTTTATATTTGTACCAGGGATTGGTGCTGCTCCAAACCTTGGTCAGAGAAGCTTCTGTTTGTGGTGGATAGCAGTCAGTGCACAACTGGCCATAATGCTGATGTCTGTTGACTTCTCAGCTGCAAATGGTGCACCTACATCGTGTCCACTACAGTGCAGGAAACACTGTGAAGGGGCCTAGAGGTAATTTAAGAACTGGAAGAAGGAGAGACATATAGTAGAATGCTGTCCTAACACCACCACCACATTCATGAACTCAGCAGCTGTGGTTACCCACACAGCACATGCACAAGACTGAGCCCATCCACATCTTTTCCAGCACGAGGCCCTACCCATCCCAGGGTATCTACAGTTAGTAACAGTTGCTAAGGGAGATGCATTTTTCTTTAGTGATGTAGCCAAAGTAGAGAGCCGACATCCCCGTAAATAATCCCTCACATATGTTCATTAAAACAACGCTAATTTAGCTCATTGATCACAAAGAAAAGAAGAAGGAGGAGGACAAAGGAGAAGAATATATTTGAAAATGGAAGGAGGAATGATTGGAACGAGAAAGGAGATCAGCAAATGTCAAACTGGGACAAGAGAGAGTGATGAGGGTTGAAATACAAGCAAAGACTTTATATTCATGGAGAGAAACATCAGAATGAAACCCCTAGTCATACATAATTTATTCCAGAAATTACAACTAAAAGTTGACTTTCCTCAAAGAATTATTTGCATCTCATGCTCTTATTAGGAAAAACTTTGACATTTGTTGTGAATAAGTATACTTTGTACAATTTTTTTTTATTTGAAACTTCAGGCAAAGACTTCTTATTTTGAAAAATATTTTGAATGTGTGTTAAATAAAAAAAGTGAAGTGAAAATAATCTTATGAAAACGTATAAAAATACCCACAGACATGGGTTGTTCTCACAGTAAAGCAGTGGCAGCTCAGCTTCGGGCTCCTTTGAAAATACAGCCATTCCTTGCCTGACCTCTAGTGTTCAGAGCAAGCAAGTGGCTGTCTGAAAATACCAAAGGAAAGAATAAGGTGTTTCAAATTCAGCCTCCACTTTTGTTTCAAGGTCGGTAGGCACCCACTGACCTCGTGGGCCATATTTCGGTCTCCCTTCACTGATCTGCAGTCATTTATTTCCACCACCTATGTTGGACGATAGCCTTTTATTTTCAGCCGTCTCCACAACTATTGCCTGAGCAGCCGTCACCACGAGGCAAACGTTCCACACTCAACATGACCACCTGACCAAGAGAACAAACATGGGTTTTCTCTCTTCAGAGTCTGGTCAGCTTTCTGTCACCGGGACAAAATGAAAAGAGAGTTTGTTTTGACTTGTAGGTTTAGTGTTTTAAGTCAGTCACCGCCATTGTTTCGAGGTTATGATGGGGCTGTACACCAAGGCATGATTAAAATGGCAGAAAAAGTTATCCAGCAAACAGATTCGGGAAGTGGTGAGGGTCCTACTATTGCCTTCAAGCCCCGCTGCTGATAACTAACTTCCTTCCGTTAGGTCTCCTAAAGGTCTACCACATGCCGACAGCACCACCGCATGTCCAAGCCTTCATCACATGGACTTTTGAGAACATTCCTTCAGACTCAAACCAAAGCAAAAGTTACTCAAGCAAAATGCAAGCGTGGGGCAGACACAGGCACAGAATTCGATAGTTACCACCAAACTCTGGAGTTTTCTTTCCTTCTTTGCTTGACGGGAACCGAAGTGGTCACTGAGTAATTGGCTGGCTCCCACCACGGTGACAGAGTTTACCCTTTGGAGACAAAGCTGCTCAGAATTCAGTCTGTCGCACGCAGCTCACCATTTTCTCAGTGGATATAATCTCTTAGAGTCCGAAACCCTCTGAGAGTCTGAATGGAACATCATAAGTGACACTGGGTTACATTTTCCTGTAGGGCTCCAAAAGCCAGGAAAAGAAAAGGACTCCGTTGCTTTTGCTTGCTTGCTTATTAAGGAATTCTTGTTGGTTTGTCCCAGCAAGATGAGCGGCATCTACTCATTAGAGTCTTTTGCTCTTTTCCCTGTCATGCTACCTGCAATGACATTATAATAAATCCCTCTTTTTGTTAGTTATGTCCAACAATCACATCTGATACAGATATTATATCATTTCACTTAATCACCCAAACCTTAATTCTTAGAATAATTTTACACAAATCACTGGGTACAGAACTCTGTCAGCATTTGCTTAGTTTTCCATGTCCAGATAACCTAGCTCTATTTCTGAACTAAAAAGAGCATCTGTGATCATTAATTTCACTAAGTATAAGCCAAAGAATTGTGCCTCTGGTATTCTAAGATGCTTTCAATCTGACATGACCTTCTAGGTTGATTATTTAATTGGGTATCTAAATATCTAATTAGTCTCAATCTGCTCATTGAAAATATTGATCAAGCATGTAGGTGTTTGTAATTAATCTCTCTTCTCTCGTGCTTATGCCTAATATATTTTGTGATTAAAATCTGTTTTTGCATGACAGCCTCTTGATAGTCCTCCTACTTGCAGGTCAGATAAGACCCTATTGCTAAAGATACTGTACACCTTGATTGGAAGATGTAGGGGAAACTAACTGGAACTGACCTAGAGGTGTCTTCCCTGTTGGCTAGCTTCCATAGTGCCAGAGAGTGTGATGCAGACCGATGGAGGAGAAAAGCAACATATATTTTGCCCAGCAGTAAACCCTATGAACTTCAGTAGCAAAATTCTGCCAGGAAAAATGCAAAGAACTAACATAAAAATTGAATTAAGGAGAAAAAAAAGAGACATTTTCCTAACTGAATAGGACATTACTCCTCTGTTGCTAATGTTCAATCTGCATATCGGTGCAACCATGGCACAGCTATCATAGGGGTAGCCAGTGCCACTCTGGTTGGGTTTGAAGCTCACTCAGTAGGAGGAAATTTATGCATGGTACTGGAAACCCAGTTAAAAACTAATGGGTGGGGAGGTGTTAGGTCTAGGGGGAAACTCAATTAGTATCATTGCTAAATTAACATGGCATCAAACTGCCTTTAAGTTATTTTATGCCCATAGAAAATTATATTCACTAGGCTTGTGAACTATAGGCTCAATGTCCTTTGTTTATGGCTAGAGTCCACTAAAGAATGAGTACATACCATATTCATCTTTTTGGGTCTGGGTTATCTCTCTCAGGATAGTGTTTTCCATTTCCATCCATTTGCATGCAAAATTCAAGATGTCATTGTTTTTTGCCGCTGAGTAGTACTCTAATGTGTATATATTCCACACTTTCTTTATCCATTCTTCCACTGAGGGACATCTAGGTTGTTTCCAGGTTCCGGCTATTACAAATAATGCTGCTATGAACATAGCTGAACAAATGCTTTTGTAGTATGATTGCCCATCTCTTGGGTATATTCCCAAGAGTGGTATTGCAAGCCTAGAGAAGCCAAATAACAACGTGAACCCAAAGAACAACATATATAGATCATCCTGGAAATTGGAAGCAAACAAGATCACCAGGCAAAAGTTGGGAGCATGAGGATGGGGGTAGGGGTAGATATGGGGATGGGGGAAGGGAAGAGGGGGAGAGAGAAGGGAGAAGGGAAAGACTGGGGAGAGCTTGGGGGAGTGGGAGGGTTGAGATGGAGGAGGGGCAGATATAGGAGCAGGGAAGAAGATATCTACATTAAGGGAGCCATTTTAGGGTTGGCAAGAGACTTGGCTCTAGAGGGGATCCCAGGTGTCCATGGGGATGTCCCCAGCTAGGTCCTTGGGCAGCAGAGGAGAGGGTACCTGAACTGTCCTTGTTCCACTATCACATTGATGATTATTTCAAATATCACCATAGAATCTTTGTCCGGAGACAAAGTCCCTCATGAGAGCAACGGACTGAGATCCCAAGGTCCAGTTGAAAGGCAGAAGGAAGGAGAAGACGAGCAAGGAAATCAGGACCATGAGGGGTTGGTCCACCCACTGAGACGGCATGCCTGATCTAATGGGAGCTCACCAAGTCCAGCTGGACCTGGACTGGGCGAGCCTGTGATCAAACCAGACTCTCTGAATGTGGCTGCCAATGGGGGCGGACTGAGAAGCCATCGATAATAGTACTGGGACCTGTTTCTACCACATGTGCTGGCATTTTGGGACCCTAGTCTATTTGGATGCACATCTTCCTGAGCCTGGGCGGCGGGGGAGGGGCCTTGGACTTCCCACAGGGCAGGGTTCCCTGCCCTCTCTTAAAGAGGGAGGGGGAGGGAGAAGAGTGAGTGGGGGAGGGGAGGGGAATGGGAGGAGAGGAGGAAGTGTAAAATTTTGAATGGAAAAATAAATATATAAATAAAAGAAAACTATATTCACCATCTTAATCAGAGAAACTTCTCTCTGCAATGAGCAGTAAGAAATGCAGAGACCCATGACTGCTCAAAGTACTGAGAATAAGGGGCATTAGAGAGCTCAGCCCTAAACAGAATTATCTACATCACCTTCTCTAAGGCTCGGTGAACATGTCAGAAGAGGAGGCAGAAGGAGTGTAAGAACCAGAAGACAGAGAAGAGCTGTAAAATGCTGTCGTCTGAGCTGGCCTAGCCACTGTGAACATGACACTGTGACAACCACTGCAGCTGTGGTTGCCTGCACTGACCCAGGACATGGGGCTCATGGAGGAGCCCCAATTCACCCTGCAGAATTATTAGCTACGAATGGATTCTAAGAGGCAGAATTGTCTTCAGTTGTTACCCACGTGAGTCCAATGGACAGCTCCAAAGGCAGACAATGATTGTTAAACTCAGTGGGACAAAACAAACAAAACAGAACCTACAAAACAACACTAATGTGGAAATAGAATTTGTTGAGGGGTTGACAGCAGTGAGGGGCCAAGTAGTGAAAACAGTCATAATGTTTTATACTCATGTGTGAAATCCTCAAAAACAAATTTAATAAAAATTATAAAAAGTGGTTATTTTCGTAAAACTCACAGACACCTTGTAGAAATATATACATTTAAGTTTGTTTACTTCTAAGTCTGACTGTGTTTAAAACTCTGCCTGGACCAAGGAAGAAAAATATTAAGAACAATTGTTTCTGAAAGCAGACCATTTTCTCATGGGCTGTAGTGGGTTCTAGCATCTGTGTGCTTGCCTAAAAACTAAGGATCTTCCTTCCTCCTTAGCCCTGAGGGCTTCCTGAGCCCGCCCACTTTCCACATCCATCATTTGAACCCCCATCAATTTAGTGAGCTCCTACAGTCGTGTTCTAGAAAAGTTCTCACCATTTGCTAACATACTGTCTCTGCTAAAGGCATTTTTCAGCTCACCTGATACAGATATTGATTCCCAACTGAGCTGTAGTTAATCCGATTTCAAAAAGTAAGGGACTTTAGAGCTAGTCATCTGTCTAAGATAAAGTACAGGACAAGGAAAGGACATCATAAGGCAGATATAAAAACTAATTAAAATATTCATCTATGGCTACTCAGAAGCAATGGGTCACTGCTTTACAATGCTTGGGTCATTGCTGACATGAAGAATCCAATACACTCAAAGACCCAAAGCATCCAAACCCAAAGAAAAAAATGGAGGATAGTCATTACTACCCCAGTAAGTGCCTGGCAGCCACAGGGCAGCCCTATATTCTGAACACAGCGATGTGATTCTTATCTGAACAAGACTGCCCTGGAGTAACATAGTCAAGCAACCCAATAAGGCTGTGTTTGCTTGTATAGGAGACAGAAAGGGACAAGAACCAGGAAATTCAAAGCTGCTCTTCAGTCACCACAATGGAGCATTGTTCTCTTGAATGAAGAGGAAGCTGGGTACTCCAGCAGGAACTCTGCAGTCGGTGAATCTGGACTCTCCCCACACCCCTTTTGGTACCTTGGCATCTGCAGAATAGCAGATTCTTACAACATTATGTCATTGTCCACAGCATTATCCCTAGGAACTTCACTTGACGATAGAAGAAACAAGGCCTTGCTTACTGTCTGTTAAGTTTACACATACCCTTGTTAACCAGATGTAGCTAGCTTTATTGAACTCGGAGGCCTTCACAGCGCGTGCTGTAATTTTAAGTAAGAGCTTTCTCTTGTAGAGAGTTATCTGAACTAGTAAACACTGTATAACATACAATGTTTTCTCCCACATCCCAAATGCCCTGAATCTAGACGCTGAAGCATGGGACAGGAATGTGCAATGTCCACCATTCAATCTCAAAGAAAGTTCCTAAGACACTTGTTTTCTATCCCAGAGGCTCCAGATGCTGCTTTTAGAGGTTACAATTCTTACTCTGCTTCTGTCACTCAACATTTAGGGTCTTTTTGAAAGATTAAGAACACTTCCTTTCCCACGAGTCTGCACTTTAGATGACACTTGGTGAGAACAGCGTCAGCCCAAGGAACCCAAAGAACACTTGTGAAAATCTCTTGAAGTCCCACTCACTCGTGTCTAAAATCCTAACTGCCTCCGCAGGCCAGGATCCTGAGGGAAGCGCTGTTGTCTCTGCACAAGCTCCCTATTGGGAACATCTTCAGAAATGGACTGGATTTTAGTCATACATGGCCAACCTACATGCTGTGGGCACATGCATGCCAGCATAGCTATGAATGCATCGTAGATGGTGTCATTCTGCAGTGTCCAAAGGTTAGACACTCCTGCTCCATGAATCATTTTGAAAAGATGTAAAATTAATACTTCACCCTGGTAGGGGCAGCATCCGCTTTCAAAGGAGGGGTCATTCTTGAGAAGAAAAATGAGTTCATTGAGATTTACTGAGAAAAAAATAGACAACTACATAGAGCTTCATTTTCCTAAAGTCATAAGCCACAATTACAAATTCCTGTTTCAGCTGGCTCTGAGTCTGTCACGGGATTGATGCAAACCTGGATTCAGAGTAATAAACAGTACTAAAGCCTTAAATGTGCCTCTACTCAGGAAACCAAAAACAGAGACAGAAGAAAGGGGCGGAGTCCCACAGTGCCCTTCATAGGCATATTTCCAGTGAGGTGAAGATCAACCTCTAGGCCTCTTTAATGTTCCCCACCTCCTAAAGGCACCATTCTGAAGAACACGTGGGCTTGGGAAAGCATGCAGGATCTATGCTGGAGCAGTATACGTCTTACAGATTTACAGATTCCACCTTCATCCCATCTAATATTTCTCTTTTTTATTAAAAAAAATGTTTCAATATATTCTGATCATGCTTCCCCTTTCCAAATCCTCCCCGATCCACCCCACATATCCATCCACCCAACTTTCTACACCCTTTCTTTCTCTCCTAGCTCTAGGTGGAAGCACTGACCACTCAGATCAGGATGGCTCTGGAAGTGGCATGGACCCAGAATACCAACAAGGCATTGGTATCCTGGGGATAGGGAGGTTGTGGCCCCATCCCCAGGATTCCATGTGACCTTTGGTGGTAACACAGCCCTCAGACTTCAACACAGAACCCAACCGTGGTAGGACCATAAACCCAGACATGTCCTGAGAAGCATCCTGGGTATAGATGTCACGATGGCCGCAGGTGGTGGCAAAGACGACCGAGATCAGCATGGCCCATTAGCATAGCCCCAGTGGCAGCATGGCTTTAGGACACCAACGCTGCCTCGGGTGGCAGTCCAGACCCCAGGAATCTGCATGGCCCTAGATAGGAGCCATGGACAGCTCATAGCAGCACAGACCCTGGCCATAGTACAACCATGGACCCAGACATGGCCCTCAGCTGCAGATCTGGCCTAGACATCACCAAGGCCTTGGGTAGCAGCACAGGCCACTCAGATCTGTATGGCCCCAGCTGCATGATGACCTGCAGACACCAGCAGGAGTTCAGGTGACTGACCTGACCCTGGACATCCACACAGCCTTCAGTGGCAGCAGGAACTCTGGACATCAACCCAGACCCTGGCTACTATAGGGCTATGAACCCAAACATGGCTCTCAGCAAGACCCTGGGCCCAGATGACACCATGGCTCTGGGTGACAGCACAGGCAACCCAGACCATTGTGGACCCCATGGTGGCATAGCCCTCAGACATCAACAAGGCCACAAGTTGTGGCCCAGACACCAGGGTTGGCCTTTGGTGGCAACATGGGCCATAGACATTAACAGAAACCCCCAACTTCTGTAGGCCCATGGACCTAGATATGGCCGCGATAGCAGCATAGGCCTAGATGACTCCATGGTCCCAAGTGTCAACACAAGCCACCCAGATCATCATGGCAGCAGCACAGCTTTTAGACACCTACATGGGCACAGGTGACAGTTCAGACACTGGGCATCTTGTGGCTTTTGATGGCAACATGGGCCATAGATATTCACACAGACCCTGGCTGCAGTAGAACCACAGAGCCAGACATGGCTCTTGGCATCACCATGGTCCCAGGTAGCAGGCAAACCATCCACATCAGCCTTCTCTTCCTCACTTCCATGTCTTCCGTTTTGTCTCTTTCCACAGTGCATGCATGAAGGAGTCCACTTTTCTATCTCTCCCATTTTCCACCACAACTGAAAGCAACTGAGGGGGAAGGGTGCATAATGGGAAGTCCCTTAGAGTACTCTCTCTCCTTTCCCAGAGCAAACAATCATACACTTTCCCTAGATTCTAAAGGAGCGCACCCAGGTGGCGAAACCGAACCAGGAATAAAACAGCTTTCACTCTGACTTGCAATCTTTGTTTTGGGTGTAAAAGAACCTCCTTTCTTTAACTTTTAAATTAAGGTACTCCAGACTGTAGCATTACTTGGTTGCTAGTGAGGGAATAAAATATTCTAGAAGAAGATGTCTTCTCCAAGGCTTCAAATGATTTTTAAATGTAAAGTGCAAATTGCAGTAACTTTGTTAGCACTCTGCCAGCAAGGGCAGCCACATCCGTGCCCCACAGTTATACTCTCAGACTGTTGAAACAATGGTCTGAAAAAAACAGAGTCTCACGCTACCAGGAGAAGGCTGAAACCAGGTAGTAGCAGTCAGAGGAGGACTTTGTCTCTCTGGAAGAGATTTCCCCCAGTTCTGATGATTTGTCAGACCAGTTGCTTTCTATTCCTCTTACAGTCAAAACTGCTTCTGTAAATTCTTGGTCAACTTTAGCTTGTATTTTCCTTTTCACTCCCCTTCTGCTTAGATTTTTATAATACCTGGCATCAATACAGACAGGAGGACCAATGGAACCAAATCAAAGACCCATATATCAATCCACACACCTACAAACACCTGAATTTTGACAAAAGAGCAAAAAATATAAAATAGAAAAAAGAAATTATATGCAACAAATGGTGCATGCATAACTGGCTATCAACATGTAGAAGAATGAAAATAGATCCATATCTATCATCACACACAAAACTCAAGTCCAAATCGATCAAAAACTTCAACATAAAACCATCCACACTGAATCTTATAGAAGAGAAAATGGGAGGACAATTGAATACATTATCACAGGAGACCACTTCCTAAATATAACAGCCCAGTAGCACAGACACTGAGAGAAACAATTAATAAATGGGACCTCCTGAAACTGAGAAGCTTCTGTAAAGCAAAGGACACTGTCAACAAGACAAAATGGCAGCATACAAAATGGGAAAATATCTTCACCAACCCCACATTGAACAAAGGGTTGATCTCCAAAATATACTCAAGAAAAGAACTCAAGAAATTAGTCATCAAAAGAACAAATAATCCAATAAAAAAGTGGGGTACAGACCTAAACAGAGAACTCTCGACAGAAGAATCTAAAATGGCTGAAAGACACTTAAGGAAATGCTCAATGTCCTTAGCCATCAGAGACACGCAAATAAAAACAACTCTGAGATTCCATTGATGACAACTTATGCTGCAGAGGACGTGGAGTAACACTTGTGCATTGCTGGTGGGAATACAAACTTGTGAGGACCCTTCAGATATCAGTATGGCAAGTTCTTAGAAAACTAAAAAACAACCTTCAAGATCATGCAATTCCAATTTTGGATATAAACCCAAAGGATGCTCAATCATACCACAAGAACATGTGCACAGCTATATTCATAGCAGCATTGTTTGTCATAGTCAGAACCTGAAAACAACCTAAAGGCCCTCAGCTGAATAATAGATAAGGAAAATGTGGTATATTTACACAATGGAGTACTACACAGCAGAGAAAATAATGACATCTTGCAATTTGAAGGCAAATGGATGGATCTAGAAAACATCATCTTGAGTGAAGTAACCCAGAACCAGAAAGACAGATATAATATGTACTCACTCGTAAGTGGCTTTAAGACATAGAGCAAAGAAAAAGCAGCCTATAATTCACAATCCCAGAGAACCTAGACAACAATGAGGACCCTAAGAGAGACATACATGAATCTAATCTATATGGGAAGTAGAAAAAGACAAGATCTCCTGA
Organism: Chionomys nivalis; assembly: GCF_950005125.1. Taxonomy (NCBI): domain Eukaryota; kingdom Metazoa; phylum Chordata; class Mammalia; order Rodentia; family Cricetidae; genus Chionomys; species Chionomys nivalis. The sequence continues at coordinate 43,390,431 of NC_080101.1, read as the reverse complement.
GTAAATTGGGAGTGTAGGAACCATGGGAGAGGGTAGAAGTGGAGGGGAGAGGAAGGTATGGGAGCAGAGAGAAATATATAGCTCAATAAAATCAATTTTAAAATTAAAAAGATGTTATAATACCATAAGTAAGTACTCCTCATGCTTTCTGCTATTTCAGGGGTTTTTCCAGGAGAATTGCTCCAAATGTCCAGTCTTTCCTTTGCTTCCTTTTATTGTATTTATCTGGAGCCTCAACCTGAACCCTTACATATGACAGAAAAGTACTCTTCCACTGATATATTTCCCCAACCCATTTCTACTTTCATTTTGAGAGAAGATTTATGAAGTTGTCCATATGGGTTCTTAACTTGCTCTGCAAACCAAATTGGTCTTCTTGTTGAAACCATAAAGCAAAGATCGCAAGCTTCCCCACCAGGCTCTGCCCTGCTCTATATTTTTACCCGACAATGACTCGTGTAAATACTTGCTCAATCTTTAATCATTTTATATTTTGAAGTTATCAGAGGAAGAGAACTTTACTTTTTTTGGTTTTGTTTGGTTGGTTGGTTTTGGTTGTGGGTTTTTGTTTGTTTGTTGGCTTGTTTGCTTGCTTGATTGATTGATTTTAGAGACAATGTTTCTTTCTGTGTATCCCTGGTTGTCCTGAAACTTGCTCTGTAGACCAGGTTGGCTTCTAACTCACAGAGATCCTCCTGCCTCTGCTTCCCAAGCGCTGGGATTAAAGGTGTGCACCACTACCCCCTGGCTGAGAACTTTACATTTGTTTCCCTGTTTAACAAATCAAGTCAAAGGACTGGAGAGATGGCTTAGTACTTAAGAGTACTTTCTGCTCTTCCAGAGACACCAAGTTCAGTTCCCACCTCCCACATTAGGCAACCTACAACCTCCTATAACTCCAGCTCCAGGGGATTCTACACAACCTTGCGGCCTCCGGCAACATTTGCACTCATGTGCTCATACTCACACATAGACAAATGATGTAATACATCATTTAAAAATAAAAAGATTGGTCTACAAGAGCCTGTAGCTACAGGCTACAGAAAAATCCTGTCTCAAAAACTAAATATATGATCAAGTCAAATAAAAATAGGTAGTAAAATATCTTAAATGGTTTATTGTTAGTAATATAATAACAAGTACTGGAAAAATAATGACAGTTCAAGGCAATCACATCTGAGCCAATGATGTGTTATAGCTTTGCCTGTCTACTGCTCAGTGAGGAAAGGTGAAGAGATTCACACTATATCAGTAATAGCTCTCTGTGTTGCAGACTTAGAGAGAAGTCAATTTTTCTCCACTGTTACCTGCGGTAAATATTATCAAACTAAAATCAAACATTACTTAATGTAAAACTCTACTATTGAATTAGTGCAAAATCCGCAAAATAGAAAGAAATTAATTTTCTTTTCCCTATACAGAAGACAGAAAGATAGAAATATAAATTAATACATGTATAGATAGACAGAAACAGAAAGTTTGGGTCATATCACATGCACACACGCATCAGCGATTTGGAAGACAAATGACCTTCTGTTCTTTTTTGAGGCTGAGAATCAATAATAATTTGTCCAAAGATTTTTTACTGCTCATTCAGTGCATTTGCTTTCAATGCTTTGAGATTATGGAAGAGAAAAGTTCATTCTTAGTCTATGAGTAATCAATCAGTGTTATCAACTTGGACATAAAAGTATTTTATTGCTAGTAATGAAATTACAAATGACTGTGTAATAAAATATATTTGACTATATAACATAATTCAGAGGAAGTTTATGTATTTATTCTGTGATTCTCTTCTGCAGATCAATGTCAAGTCTCCAGGTTCTGATGGATGGTTACTCCTTCCCCAAAAATATCTGTGTACTTATAATTTTCTGGAACACTTTTGATAGTTAAATTTTTAATTTATTATTTGAGAAAACCCTAAATTTACTTTATTATTTCACATCAAAACAAAAAGAACATAAGTTCAATGAATCCAATTTTTTTAGTGGAAGAACTTAGATCCTCGCCGTAAGGAAAGTGCCTCTGTGAAAACGGAGAGGGGCCTTCTGAATCAACCAGCAACAAAGCAGCTTTGTGCATGCAGGCTGCCACTCGGCACAGCGATTCGCAGTCCCACAAGCTCTGGCCAACAAGAAGTGCCACTTAATGCCTGGTGAGTAATGCGTCCACATCTGGGGCAGTGACAAAGATAGGTGGCCACCATGATTACCAGGAAAAAGAGGGAGGAGCTGCTCATTCCCTTGATTTCCTCACTCTTACCGAAACAAGCACTATACTATCTGAAAACCTGCACTTTTTAAACTTACATCACGAAGATACAACTTAATTCAATAAAATGAACCTATTCTATTACTACAATTCAAAGACCTTTAAAAACGATGTTTGCATGGGCCAGTGTCTCAGTTTGCTTTTCAGTGCTGGGATAAATATGATGTTAAAAGGCAACCAGTTTATTTCATCCTACAACTTACATTAGGGGAAGTCATGGCAAGAACTCAAGGCAGAAACCTGGAGGCAGGAAATGAAACAGAGACCATAGAGGAAAGTTGCTGTCCATGACTGGCTCGATCTGTTTTTTATACAATCCAGGACCACCTGCCCAGCGGTAGCACTGCCCACAGTGGACTCGGCCATCCCACATTAGTTGTTAAATAAGGAAATGTCCACAGACTTGCCTACAGGCCAACCCGATTTAAGTAATTTCTCTATTCAGGTTCTCTGAGTTCTGCCAAATGACCCTAGCTTGTGCTGATTTGGCAAAAACAAACAGCCAGTAAGAGAGTTCAGCAGGTCAAGTACTTGCCAACAAACCAGACTGCTTAATTCCAGTCAGGGACCCACATGGTAGGAGATAATCAATTTCCACAAGCTGACCTCTGCCTTACCCTTGAGCCCATACAGGAAAAAAAAGTAATAAAAAGCATTTTAATGTTTCTAGCAATGAATTTACCAAAGTAAACAAAATTCAGAATGTTCCAACACTTGAAAAAATTTCTTTAGACCTGTTGCCATCAACACTTTACAACATGGGCTACAGCAAATACCAAATTGTTTTCTGTTACTGGAAATTCTGTTAAAATGTAAACCAATATGAGGAAACAATTTGTATATAAAGAATTTTGTGTAGACTAGTAGAGATGTTTTGCCACCCATCTAGGGAACCAAGTCTTCATTTATGAATGCATTTTGTGCCTGTCCTACTCAGCATCCAGACCATAAAGCATTTGTTCTCTGCTTAATAAGAAGCATGCACATGATTTACAAGGGACTCTGAAAGTGTTCTAGCCAATGTGACACTCCTCTGGCGTCTAGCTTCACAATCTGCTTCTCTTTAAAGATTGGTCTTGCTGTATTTAACAACACTGTGGGTCAGGATAGGATGCAAAAAGAAAAGACAAAGAAAACCCTGGAACTTCACCACAAACAGAAAACTGTCCATGTGGGCTCCTCACATCCTAACCCCCAACAGTGTGATTTCCTTTCCTCTGTTCTATAAATAATGACTTTGAAAGCATGTGCTGGACCTAAAACAAGAAGCACATGAGGAGTATCATTGTTTCTGTACTGTTTACAATTTTACGTGTGTACACAATTTCCACAGCTCCCCCACATCCCTAATATGGGCCCCACCCAAAATTCACATCTTTCTCTTTTTTATAACCCACCAAGTCAGAAAGTGTTCCTCCATGGGCCATCTAACTTTAAGCCAAAACAAGAATTAAAGCAGGAAAAAATGTCAAGCATAAAAAAGGTTGAGATTCCATTTGTGCTTATTGGTTGACTTAAGCTACTTATACAAGAGATATTAGCTTGATGGTTAGGAAGAAAAACTGATAACTGATGCATTGAAATCACCCTGGATGCTTCCATCATAGAAAAGCCTCAGAGATAAAGATGGTAGTAAATTTTGTTTTAATTAATGCTGAACATATCATTAAAATGAAAACAAGATATAAGAATGATGTTTAACGGTATTAACTAATAAATTATTCCTCAAGTTGGTAGTATTTCCCATGTTATGAAACAATGTACTAACATCAATACTGCTGAACACATACAGGACTTGTTCATGAACCACTCAAACGGGAACATATGTTGAAAATTTTTACCTTTACCACAGAGGGCATTAGATTATGGAGTTAGCAAGGGGAAAAAAAATGTCATTGCTGTACCCAGGGTATTTTCCAGTGAATTTGTGATGCCCTTTATTAAATTAAACCATAAAACAATAAATTATTTTTCTTTCCTAGAATATTTTTTCAGTGGTTTTTGGCAATCGTGTTAGAATTGCACAATGTTATAAGAATTGACTAAAGTCTAAATAAACAATAACCTTTGAAATAAGGCTAAGGGTCTATTTTTACATTCAAATAACTATCCACTTTGAGTGTTATTTAAGTCCATTTGCCTCTTTGATGGCATGCTGTTTATGTGGCCAGACTGATGGTGGTATCCTGTGCTTCTAAAGGGGCAAGACTCCTGTCCTCTGCATTTCTCTCCTTTATAAACAATTAGGCTCTGCGATCTCATACTCCCTTTATGTTCCGGGACAGTCTCTTCTATGTCACATCGGGTTAATGCAAAACTACTTTAAATTTTACATGCCACAGAAATTCTAAAACTTGAATTTTAAATCAGACAAGTTCTTAAGGGTTTTAGGAAAATCAGAGGTTATCCTATGTTCACTGACATGATCCTTACTATTTCTTCGATGAATCTACTAGCATAAGAGTGTGAAATGTCTCCCACAGGATCACATATTTAAATACTTGGGCCCCAGCAGGTGGCACTATTTTAGAAAAGTTATGGAAGCTTTGTAACATATAGCCAAGCTTGCATAAGTGGGCACATATTGGTGGATCAATATCTACCCCAGGGCTTTGTTTCACCCTACAAATTTTAGTTCATTATCCAAGGAACCCAGGGTGCCTGGCAGTGGTGACACACACCTTTAGTCCCAGCACTCAGGAGGCAGAGGCAAGTGGATCTCTGTGAGTTTGAGTCCAGCCTGGTCTTCAAGAGTAGTTCCAGGACAGCCAGGGTCTTTACACAAAGAAACCCTGTCTTAAAAAAAGGAAGCCAGGAGCCTGGAGATATAAACTGAAGATGAGACTATGGGGGAGTGCCACTTACTGGCTTGCTCCTCGTGGTTTGCTCAGACAGCTTTCTTATACGACCCAGGACCACATTCCCAAGGGACAGCACCACCTACAATATACTGGACCCTCCCATGTCAGTCATTAATCAGGAAAATTACCAGAGACATGCCCATAGGCCAATCTGAGCGAGGCAGTTCCTCAACTGAGCCTCCCTCTTCCCAAGGGACTCTAGTTTATGCCAAGTTGACAAAAACTACCAGCACAACATCCCAATAAAAAGAAAACAGAAGCAGATTTTTGAATTATTAGGAAAATAAATTCAGAGGTTTCCAAACCAAATCTGAAAGGCCCATTGATTTCAATTGAAAACCATCGTGAGGCAGGCTGTGCAATGCTAAAGGCATAGTACCATTTTCCACACATGTTTTCCATTTAGATGATTGCAAAACATCAGGTGTAAATGTCAAAACATTTCCTTCTGAAGCTGTGATGCCCATTCTTGGCAAAGACATCAGGGAGAAATGTCTTTTTGTGACAGCTGAAAGTTTCAGTTACCAGCTGATCAGCTCAGTGTTTGCTAGGGAGCAATTTCTTACATGATGAACAAAATACCTCATGGAAACAAGGGATGCTGCGTGAGAGCTGTTGCAGAGAGATCCAGAAGTTCACAGCATCGCATGCCCTACTGCCTCCTGTACTCAGATGATTGCTTATAGAAATGGCAAAAACATATCTTCACCTACTGTGGTTTGCACCAGCATGAAAATGTTAAGATGCCTAAGCATTTCTTAAGAGAAAAATCAACCACAGCCTTTGTTTAAATAATTTCCCTGACTCTGAAATTATCTCTGTGTATCCATTGGTCAGTATAGTGTATCAATGCTACCAGTTTACTTTATAGAAAACAAAGCACAAGACATGCCTCCAAATGCCAGTCAGTAGGCATAGGCAAGACGGACACTTATATAGTTAATAAACACCCAGCTGTTTCCATGGCGATTCTAAATGTCATCAAACTGGCAAGCAAGATTATTAACCACATATGTCCAAACTTAGTAATAAATATCCAATAACTCTGGGGTACTACTGTGGCCAGTTCTAACTTCCCTTACTTAAAAAACAACCAAAAAATGGAAGAACTTTCTATTCCACATACAGATGTTCACAAAACAATTTCCATCTGGACTTGATCGTATTTCTCTTAAGTAAAATATCTCTCCTTCCATATTCTCCACAAGTGTTTTTTAAACAAGTCAACAAATATAAAGCCATAAAGAAATAACCAGAAGCTTCCAGAGACACCAGCATGAAAGACAAAAAAGGTGGAAGCTCATTCAGTAAGGTCAACGCTACCATACCATGGTTTTCAATCTTTTTTGTAATAGTCTACATGAGATTGACTTCATATGCTGAGGTAGAATGATCATTTTCCTAGCTTAAATTATCTTCAATTTTAAATATATGCCATTAACAGAATGTAAAGTATTCTGTTTGCTGCAGCTAGAGAGCATTGTTTACTAAATACAAGCTTAATGTTAAATGAAGTCCTGCCTCTCCACGGTCATCAGATTTGAAGGAATGCCTTTTTAAAGTATCTACAGCAGGACTGCCTAATTACACCAACGTTCACTGAGTAGCCTCGGCAGGTGTTCTGGAAAGCTCTGGGATCAACTATTAAGGCTTTATAGGACATGGCATCCATTCATGATAATCTTAGCTTCAATGTAGGAGACCTCATAGCTCATAAACATCATAAACATGCTAGGGGTTTTTCATTCTTATTCCCAATAAAGAGACCCAAGCACCTGCAAGGAAGGTACTTGTTCATATTCTGCCTCAGGAAAATATTGCAAAGGTTCAAAAGATGTAGGGGAAAGCTTAGCTTGTAAAGCTCTTACCACACAAGAAGGAGGACCTAGAGTTCAGTTCCAAGGATCAATGACATAAAAATCTATTCAGGGTAACACACGGTTGTAATTCCAATGCTGGGGAGAAGGAGACAGAAGGATCCCTGAGGCTCACTGACTAGCCAGTCTAGACTACTTGGCAAATACCATTCCAGCAAGAGACCCTGTCTCAAAAAATTAGGTCAATAGCTTCGGAGGAATAATACTATAGATTATCCTCTAACCTCTACATGCATGTGCTCACACTTGTATGCATATTACACACACATTTGCACCTTGGTGAATATGTGCATGCACACCTACTCACACACATGTGCACACACACACACACACACACACACACAAATTCCAGACAACTTTCAGGTTTCTGAAGTTTACTGCTTTCATCTCATTTAAAAAGTAATTAGCTTGGCTTGTTCCCCATTATGCCATTTGAAATTATATTTCTATTATGATTTATACACATGAGAACTGAGAAATGATGAGTCCCTTCTTGTATGTTTATAGTTTATAGTATAGCCCTTGTTGCTTATAGTTGAGCAAGTGGCACCTTGATAGCCATTTCTATGTAACAAAGGAGGAAAAAGTTTGGGACTTTGTCTTCTTAAGTTTGCCCTGACCTGGCATACTTGAACTGTGTGGCAGACAATTGACAGAGAGTATATTTGCACCAATCAAATTTGTCAATGTAGATTCCTTCCTTCTTCCCATACCCAGGGCATAAGACACAGTTCCACACACATACATGGATTGCTCCAAGGTGCAGACACAGGGAAGAGTGTTGGAATGAGCTGGTCTAGTCTTATCTGTATTTGGAACCCACGAAGGGCATCACAAGACACGCCCTTCCTCTGGAATATAGCTATGAACATCCAAACTACTTCTCAGAGCTGAGGCTGTATCTCAGTGGTAGAGTACTTGCCTGGCATTCGTAAGACCATAGTTTAAGTTCCCACCCAAACCAGGGAAAAAAAGAAAGGCTAAATTTCCTTTCAGAAGATCCAGAAGCTCCTGTGACTCAATCCTATCCCCTGTCATCTACAGCCAAATAGTTCTGCTTATCTAGAGATATGGAACTCTTGTGTGCTCTTCAGAACTTAATGTTGACTGGGAACCCTGTGGGAACATATGAACCCCTTCAACTAAGAGAAGAAGGAGGATCTTAATAGATCTCTTCCTGTGAATTCTGACAAAAAAATGGAAAAGTTTAAAGAAATACTAAGCCTGGAGATGAAACTCAGTGGTTCGACTCTCGCCTAATGTGTAAGACTGGTTTTGATTCTGAAAGTTCGCACAACAAACACAAATAGCTTACAAATAACTATTTTGCATCAACAATGACAGCAATTAATAAAGTATATACCTAGCCTTCAAGTGAAGACATACAAATAGCCAGCAGATATATATATATATATATATATATATATATATATAAATGCTTAACAACTAAATGAACACTTTTTTAAGATTTTTTATTTATTAATACAGTGTTCTGTCTGTATGTATGTTTGCTGCCCCAAAGAGGGCACCAGATCTCATTACAGATGGTTGTGATCCACCATGTGGTTGCTGGGAATTGAACTCAGGACCTCAGAAAGAGCAGTCAGTGCTCTTAACCTCTGAGCCATCTCTCCAGCCCTTGAATGATTACTTTTTAACCTGTCAGTTTAATATACTTTTAAAAAATGTTTTCCTAGAATAAAGAGCTTGTACTATTAATATTCTTTGAAGTTAAAATATTCTTGAAAAACAATGTATGTGGGTGGAAATCTAATAAATTATGTAATTTGAGCTGCAAAATTTAGATATGACCCTATTCCCCTTCCACTCCTTTTCCCATGTTGCTGTCCTTCTCCACCATCTTCCCATCATGCTCTAGTCTGTTGGATCCATTCCCCATCATGCCCCATCCACTTACTACTCCTCTGAGTAAAGATTTCCTTGAAGAAGATACTGGGATTCAGTCACCATGAAATCCTTTTATCCAGCATAACTCAAAGAATGTACAAGTGCCAATATGTGCTTGCTAATAAATTGTGAAGGGCCCATCTGATAGCAAGAAAATAAAGAAGTTCTATCCTTATAAAAATATGAATAAATGTCCTTGTCATTGAAGGTCTGGTAGACACAGGTGTGGGTGTTGCAATAATATCATCAGAATCATGACATCCAAACTGGCCTCTTTGGGACATAAATGTTCAGTTTTTAGGGATTGGAATTTTATCTCAGGTAAAGCGTAGTACAAGATGGACTGAATGTATAGGGCTAGAAGGACAGAGAGGAATATTAAAACCAAATGTAGCTAACATAGTAATGAATTTGTGGGGACGTGATTTGTTACAGCAATGGAATACTCATATTAGCATTCCCCCATCTTAAAAACAAACCATAGTTTAACATATGTTTCCGGGGAAAGTATTAAAAGGTTTTATAAAGAACAGTCATCAACTATTTATATTGTACAAGAACAAAGCATAACAGCAATTTTGGGGGTTTTGAGACAGGATGTCTCTGTGTATCTTTGACTGTCCTGGATCTCACTCTGTAGACCAGGCTGGCCTCAGACTCACAGAGATCTACCTGCCTCTGCCTCCCAAGTACTAGGATTAAGGGCATGAGCCACCATATCCGACTACTCTATTTCTTTTTGAAGGGACTTTATCCTTTCTCTTTTCTCTCCCAAGCCCACGTATATTTTTAAACTAACTGTAAATTGTTTAGATTTTTTTTTCATCTGAATCTGTCTTCACTGTGTATCTGTAATCCTTTTCTGACTAGGAGCATTTTTTAATGCCAAGCAGTGGCTAGGACGAATACTGCAGGTTTGCCTGTTGGCCCTACCCAGTACAGAGGTGGAGATGAGCCATGTTCACTGCCCCAGCTCCAGAGACACAGAAGGTCTATGTCTCCATTAAGCAAGCAGTAGTTCACAAATTCCATTTAAATGTTTTTTAGCATGACATCTCAAAAGAGCCAGAGCTGTTCAAGCCGCCAGTATGAACAAGGAAGATATCTCTTAAAGAAGTTGTACTTCTGCTCGCTGACAGCAATCAGAGCCTATCAAAAAAAAAAAAAAAAAGTAAATACCAAGAAACTGCAATTGACTCCCATTTCATGTGACTAGAAGAATTTCTTTTTTTAAAACTTTCTCAGGCTTTTCGTAAAAATTTTTACCAAACTTTTGGGTGCCATTCATAGATGGAAGCTTCTGATCTGCCTAGTCGCACAGCCATTCAGACTGAAATAAACACACAGAAACTATATTAGTTGCAACACTGTTTGGCCAATGGCTCAGTCATCTTCCTAGATAGCTCTTACATCTTAAATTATCCCATTCCTATTAATCTATGTATCACCATGAGGTTGTGGCTTACCATTAATATTCTGGCATCTTACTCCTTCAGCAGCTACATGGCATCTCCTTGACTCTGCCTTCTTTCTCTTTATATCTCTATTTGGATTTCCTGCCTGGCTTTACTCTGCTAAGCCATTGGCCAAAACAGCTTTATTCATCAACCAATAAAGCAACACACAGACATAAGGGCATCTTACAACAGAATGTAAAATGTAATTAATATCCCAAAGAAACTACCCTAATCTGGCAAAGCAAATCCATAATTTCCTGGGTTGGGGCATGATGGTAGAAGACAGGCAAGAGGAGTCGACAGAGCTGCCAGGGTGATATGAGTGGCATTTCAGGATGCATACATTTGACAAAACTCACTGGTTTCATCCCTTAAAAGAAGTGCATCTTATTGCATGTAAGTTATACTTTCATGAAAATTACTAACAAAAAAGAGATGTACAGTTGCTAAAACATATTTGTTATTTAAAACAAGTTAAACTTTCTCAGATGCTCTTGAAAGTGATGCAGGAAACCCCCAGTGTGTGGCTGAATTCATCATATTCACCGTTTTCAAAGCTTACCCTTCCTCTACCGTGTTCCAGTACTGACCTCTACTGAACATTAACTAGATTTTACAAGAAAATTTAAAAGCCTTCACAAGCTTCCTTCCTCCTAACTACTGTGTCTGCACCAATATGTGTTTGTTATGTTGTGATTTCTGAGCAGTTCTTTTCTATGAGAACTGGCAGGAGAGGTGCACGGAGGATGTGAGCAGGCAGGCGTCTATGAAAGGTGCTCAGTAATCCCAGTTTTGCTTTGAAGGACCTGTCTATGGAGACAATGCTGCCACCTACTGCCCGAGCACTGAAATTCTCGTTAGATTTACAAATACATTTCCTGTCTTCAGATCTGTTGGACATTCTCTTCTTGCTGTTACAGCAATTTATTACACACTTCATGGTTCCAAATAACACAAATTATAATCTTGCAGTTCTGGTCGTCAGCGACTCTAAGGAGTTAAAAACCCACAAGCTGACAGACATGCATTTGTCTGTGAAAGTTTCTAGAGGCCTCACCTGTGGCTCCTTCTGACATTACCAAATCATATCCTTCCAGGCATTTTCCATTATCTCATTTCCTCCCTCTCTGACCCTTATTCATGAAGGGAGATCTGTGTTATTGCTGTGGGCTCGCAGACATAAACCGTGATAATCTTCCAATCTTCGGATACTTTCTCAGACTTAATCACAGCTGCTGAATTCCTTCTAGTAGCTCAGAGATTACACACAACAGCTGTGGGGATAAGGACATGAGCAGCATTGAAAGGCCCAGGCCACTTACCAGAGCATTCAAAATTAATGAGCGCATATATATATATATATATATATATATATATATATATATATATTTCCTTTTAAAGTAAATGAAATCAACAACAAAAGACAAGATACATAAGTGGTCAATAACACTTAGAAAGATGCTGTGTACCATGAGTCGAGTTTGCTGCAGTAGAGTACATTCGTTTGTTTTTTTAAAAATATGCCATTGTGTGTTGTTTCAGTCATTTCTGTGTGTGTTTTCTAAAGATACCACTGTGTACTGCTAAAATTCCAGATTCTCTCTCTTTTTTTTTTTTTTCAAGACGGTTTCTCTGTGTAGTCCTGGCTTTCCTGAAACTCGCTCTTTATACAAGTCTGGCCTCAAATTCAGAGATAGGTTTGCTTCTGCCTCCTAAGAGCTGGTATTAAAGGGTGTGTCTGGCTAAGATACAGATTCTTATAGTCTTCTCCCTTATTCCCTTCTTATTCAGTCAGTGTAACGGTGCAATATTACAATAATCTAACGTGCTCTGCTTTCTTGAAAATCACTGCTTTTCTTGCAGTACTTCTCTGTGATGTTGATTGGTACAGCAAAGTTCTTACTTTCGCAAAAGTCCTACCAACTCCACTGTGTTCTCAGAAACCCCATTACCTGGGCACATACATGATGCTCTTCTGATGCAAGGAACTTCCGAGTTGTAAGAACAAAAAAGTTCACTTCATTGTAAATGGCATTTAGATTTTTTTGCAGTAGAATACATTCTATTTTACACTAAGTAGGTCACTGTGCAATGTTTTAGTCACATGCCTGAGTTTTCCAAAGATGGCACTATACTGCCTCGGTGCCCTGGTACAGTGATAGACTAATGTTATCATCTCTGTTCTCTGGTACAGTGATAGACTAATGTTATGACCTCTGTTCCCTTACATTTACATCTCTGCAATGTCTGTTGGAAGAGAAAAGTGCTTGCTTCTGTAAAACTAATACCATCTTCACTGTGTTCTTGCCAAACTCTTTATCTAGGAAAGATATTTGTTGCAGTTCTGATGCAGAAAATTTCAGAGGACAAGCAGACTGGTCCTCTTTATTTTAAAAGGCATTTAGGGATTGCTGCAGTAGAAGTACGATAGTTTTGCAAATAGCCCACAGCGCTATGTTTTAATCAATCGTATGTGAGTTTTCCAAGGATGACACTGTGCACTGCTGAAGTTTCCTAGTGCATCAATAAAGTATTCCCATACGCTCTGCTTTGTTGTTAATCAATCATGACTTCTGTTCCAGTACATCTCTGTGAGGTACATTGGTAAGTACTTGCTGTTGCAATGAACTACCGTGTGTGTGTGTGTGTGTGTGTGTGTGTGTTCTTAACAATCAGATTTTATCTTGGAATATATGCCCTGCTGTTCTAATGCAAGCAGCTTCAGAGCTGTAGGAGGAAGGACATCCCCTTCATTGTACACAGGATTTAGTTTTTGCTGCTGTAGAAATACATTAGTTTTTGAAAATAGGCCACTGTGCGATATTTGAGACACTTGTATTTCTGTTTTCAAGAAATAACACTGTGTAATGCTAAAATTAATATTTTTTTGAGATGGTATTTCTCTGCTTTCCTAGAACTCACTCTATAGACCAGGCTGGCCTCCGACTCAGAGATGAGCCTGCCTTTACCTCTTAACTACTGTTACAAAAAAAAAAAAAAGTGCATCCAACTATGTTACAGATTTCTTTTTTTTTTTTCTTGTTCAGCTAGTGTCCTGGTGCATTGATACTATAATCTCATGTGCTCTGCTTTCTTGTAAATCTATCACCACTTCTCTTATAGTTCATCTCTGGTATATCAACTGGGATAACAGTTCTTAATTTTGTGTAGCCACAACCATCTTCACTATGTTCTTTTTTATTTTGCTTATTCCATGTGTCTTTTACATCATGTATCTTGATCCCATTCATTTCCCTGTCCCTTTGCATCTGCCTTCTGCCCCCAAACACCTCACAAATAAAACAAAATTTAAGAGAAAAAAAGGAAAGAGAAAAATATAATAATATAAAATAAAAAGATAAATATTTAAAATCTTGTCATAGAAATTGCAGTGTGACACCGTGAGTCATGCCATGTACCCTTTGTCTGTAATCTCTTTACTTGCAAGTGTTCATTAAGAGTCATTGGTGTGGTTTGAGGTCTCTGGTTTCTACTACCCTATCAATGCTTGGCACTTGCTTGGGCTCTTCCTGGACATCCTGTTCTTGCCCCGTGTTGTGGAGATCCAGCAGCTTTGGGTTTGCTGGTCAGGTCCCTTCATATGTTCCAGAAGAAAGCTAAGTCATGTCCTTGGGTCTGGGGCTGGCAGCTGTAGGGTTGGCCTGCCACATGTGAAATGGAGACAGTTCGCCCATGCTTACAACTTCTGAGCTGACTCACCCATACGTGCTAACAGGGTTGGTTCCCCCACTTTTATCACAGGGCCAGCTCTCCTACCTGCCAGATGTTATGGGGGTAGGGGAAGAGGAAATTGTCCCCTGCCCATGCCACCACAAGACAGATGAGTAATGAGGACAGCTCTCCCATGCTCGTAATTTCAGGGCTGGCTCACCCACATTTACACTACCAGCAGGGTTGACTCTACTGTACTTCCCTGGTGAGGTTAAGGGTCTGCTCTCCTGAGTGTTGCAACTGGTGGGGGCCCTCAGCAGCATCATGGCTCATAGATATCAACATGGATTCAGGAAGCAGCACAAGGCATGGATATCCACAAGGCCTTCAAATGGTCATAGGCATCAAAGTAAAAACATGGTCCCTGGCAGCAGGTTGAATCACAGACATCAACATGGCCTCAGGTAACAGGACAAACCATGTATATCAAAATGGGATCTCAAGGTAACTTAAGCCTCTGACATCAACCTGTCTCCACCTCTTCAGCAAGTATGCACTGCTTTGTTCCTCTGTCCTTCCCACCCCTCCATTGCAAACTTATTTGTCACAATGACATCGGAAGCTGCACAGCACATCATTCAGTAACTCAGTATATTTTTTGCCCACACATCTTTACATGCAAACACTCATTGCCATTAGTCATTGGTCTGCTTCAAGGCCTCTGATCTCTTAAGTGCCATAAATACCAGACCATTGCCAAGACTTCTTCAATAACAACCATGCTTCAGGTTTCCATCTTTGATGGTGGTGACATGCTTCCAGGTCTGCTTCTGCCTCACCAGCTTCTCCTCATGGTCCAGCAGCTCGTAGATGGGGTAGGTATTGGGACTGTCCAACTCAAAACACTGAATCTGGACCCAGATGGCTGCCAAGTTGGTCATCCGCCCTTCTAGGTAGCAGGCTCTTTCAGGCCTTCACTTTGTTCTTAATAAAACTCCTTTACCTAAGAACCTATGGGCTGTAGTTCTGATGCAGATAACCTGAGAGTTAGATGCATAAACTGGCACTCAGTTGTAAAAGGGATTTAGATATCAACACCGTAGACATACATTGGTTCTTGCAAATAGGCCACTGTGGGAATGGAAGAAGCAGCAGGTGCAAAGCTGCGGTGAGATTGGGGGATTGGATTTGGAGGAGCAGAAGGAGAGCAGAAGATTTGCAATTAGCCTACCTGCTTCCCTGACCAGAGTGGCCTGTGACTTCCCAAGAAGTACCTGCTGGAGGTGGGTCTGGAATAGAGCAACAGTAGGGGCAGGGAGGTTAGGATGGGGAATCTGTGGGATTCACTAGAGATGTGGGTAAAAGGGAGGGCATGAGGGGCTGTAGCAGGTGTTCTGATGCAGAGCTGGGGATGAGACTGAGGTTGGAGTTGGAAGAGTGGAGGGTGAAGTGAAGAGCTGCAGTTACCCTGCCTGCTTCCCTGGTAAGAGTTGTCTCTATGGATTTTACTACATTTATTTGTGCATGTGTGTCTCCCTTCTCTCTCTCTCTCTCTCTCTCTCTCTCTCTCTCTCTCTCTCTCTCTCTCTCTCTCTCTCTCTCTCTCTCTCTCTCTTGACAAGTAGACATCTTGCAGGAGTCTATTTCCTCCTGCCATCAAGTGGATCCACACGATAGACCTCTGATTGTCAGGTTTTGTGGCAAGCACTTCCTGATGAGCCACCTCACCAGCCAAGTCTCTAGATTGTTTATAAAGTACAATGTCTGATCTCTAGAACTTTCAGTAGCTGCAAATCACTGAACACTTACACTCTCTTGCCAGTTTTATTAGAATCATAATTACCAATGTTGTGGCTATGTGTTAGGAGTTAGATTCCTTTTGGGTGTGGCTAGATCCTTATAAAGGAAACATTAGAAAGCTTTCTAGTCCTTGCTGCCATAGGAAGATACCAGGAGAAGTAAGTGGCCTGTGGATCTAAAGATAGTCCTTATCAGAACCATTTTGTCACCCTGATCTCAGACTTGCAAATTCCAATGAAGATTATTTAGATAGACATGACAAAATTAACATTTTATATCTCTTGGCCTAAATTTCTTCGGGATTTGTTGACAGGGATACATTAAAAGTTAGTCTTTAAGGGTATGAGCTAAAAAATTTGCCAAGTTTGTATACCATAAGTCATTGTCTTTGGGTCCAAAATAACAGTATCACCCCTGATGCTTTTTGAGGAAATAAAATCATTAGATTGATTGACATTGTCTCATCCTGTTTCCTGTTTACACTACTTTAGTGCCTGAAACTTCAGCTTCTGTTACTTTTACCTTATATCATCTGAAATTGCAGAATGAAAGTAATTATTACTTCCCGAGGCTCAGTTATTCGCTATCATTTCACAGTGGTTTTGTATGGCTCAAATAATAAATCCGTCACTAAAATTATCAAGCCTTGTCTCGGGAGCTATTTGAAGTGATTTCTCCTAAATAGCATAAAGCTTAGCTATGACAACACCCGTAAATGAAACAAGAAAGGGCAGGTTGTCCTGCCAGCGACACACGCAACAGCTGATTAGAGTGAACGAATTAGTCTATGCTGTCATTTGTGTTCACCCAAACGGTGACAGTGCCAGAGAGAAACGGGTGCTGCTTTTTTTAGACATTTGCTGAGGAACTGAGCAGTTAGTACCCCAGCACTGAAGAGGAACAAACCATGGTAATTTTCCCTTATAGGAATGGATGTTTAATTTGGTTTTACAGTTAATGAATTGCTTTACACCAGGCACTGTGCTGGGATCTGGGAATAGCAAGATTAGAACAAAATCACTCCTTTCAAGAGATACCCGTCTCACAGGCAGACATTAAAGAAATCGCAGCACAGTAGATGCAGACTCGGCGTTATACTGATACCAGCAAAGATGAGAACCTCCTAAGGCTACCTTGAAAGAGAAAGCAGTCTGCCAGAGGAGACTAACTTTAGTCCTAAACATGAAATGAAAAGACATTTTTGAGATATAACTAAGGATAGAGAACTTTCCTAACATTCGTGAGACCCTAAGTTCAATTTTCAGTCCTGGGGGAGGGGAAAGCCACAAATGGATAAGTATGAAATAAACTAGAATTCCAGGCTAAGAAAATAGTTTATACAGAGGCTCAAACACGTAAAGGACTCAACTTGTTCTGGGGTCTCTAAATACACATGGATGAAATATTAAGGGGTACACAGAAAAGACAAAGGTCAAGAGAGAATGAAACGACACTGTGGCTTTGAGGTCTGGAGAAGCAAAAACCATGAAAATCCTTGATAGCAAAGATGAAGAACTTACTTAGTCACCAAAGTCATGGGACGCCACTCCAGAGTTCCTGTGGGGAAAGAGGACTTGGTTTGCTTTTAGAGATAGTTCTAGCGGCAGTACAGACAGTGAACCAGACGCATGGCCTAAGAAGTGTCAGGAGGACTGCTTGTGAGCAAAATGAAATAATCCTACATTCAAAGCCCTAAGATGAGAGCTTAATACCATGGGAGAGAAGGAAGAGATAGATGGAAATATGTAAATGAAGATCAAAACTATTGAGTGACTGGTTGAGCCTTGGAGATTAAAGAATTAATATGCAGCCGGGCGGCGGTGGCGCACGCCTTTAATCCCAGCACTCGGGAGGCAGAGTCAGGCGGATCTCTGTGAGTTCGAGGCCAGCCTGGTCTACAAGAGCTAATTCCAGGACAGGAACCAAAAGCTACGGAGAAACCCTGTCTTGAAAATCAAAAAAAAAAAAAAGAATTAATATGCAAACTCCTACTCAAATTATTAAAGGAGGAGATGGGATCAACCAATTTTTGACAAAGAAGCCAAACGAATACTATAGAAAAAAGGAAAGTATCTTCAACAAATGGTGCTGGTATAACTGGTTGTCTACATGTAAAAGAATGCAGATAGATCCATATCTATCCCCATGCACACAACTCAAGTCCAGATGGATCAAAGATGTCTATATAAATCCAGATACACTGAACCTGATAGAAGAGAAAGTGGGGAATAGCCTTGAGTACATTGGTACAGGATACAACTTCCTTAACAGAACACCAACTGAACAGGCACTTAGATGGACAATTAATAAATGAATAATTTACTCATTTATTAAATGATTTATTGTTTAATAAATTTATTATTTATTAAATAAATAAACTTAAAACTTTCTGTAAGGCATACGACGCTGTCAAAACGACAAAATGGCAGCCTAAAAATGGGAAAATATCTTCATCAACCCCACATTTGACAGAGGGCTAATTTCCAAAGCACATAAAGAACTCAAAAATCTAGACATCAATAAATTAATCGTCCATTTAAAAAATGGGGCACAGGTCTAAACAGAGCATTCTCAACAAAGGAAACCAAAATGGCCAAGAAACACTTTTTAAAATGTTCAACATCCTTAGCCATCAGGGAAATGCGAATCAAAATGACACTGAGATTCCATTTTATGACTCTCAGAATGACTACGATCAAAAGCACAAGTGACAACTCATGCCGGAGAGGATGTGGATCAAGGAAAACACTTCTCCACTGCTCATGGAAGTGCAGACTTCCACTTTGGAAATCAATATGACCCCTTTGGTGGTTTGTATGTAATTAGTGCCCATCATCACATAGGGAGTAGCAATATTGGACGTGTGGCTTTGTTCGAGGAAATGTGTCACTGTGGGGACAGACTTTGAGGATTGCTGTGCTCAGGATACCACCCAGTAACTGAGACCACTTCCTGTTACTTCTCCAGCACCATGTCTGCCTGCACACCACCATGCTCCCTGCCATCAAGACAAAAGATTGAACCTCTGAACTGTAAGCCGCCAACTCAATTAAATTTTTCCTTTATAAGTATTGCCCTGGCCAATTGGTGACTACCCTAATTGTCATTATAGAACCTTCATCCAGTAACCAATGGAAGCAGATGCAGAGGTCCACAGCCAAGCACTGGGCTGAGCTCTTGAAGTCCAGTAGAAGAGAAAAAAGAGGGATTATATAAATAAGTGGGGTCAAGATCTGTCTTCCTGTAGGGCAGGGAATTTGGACTGCTCTTCAGTATCGAGAGGGAGGGGGAATGGACTGGGGGGAGGAGAAGAGGAGTGGGGATAGGGGGAGGGGAGCGGGGGGAGTGGGCAATATGTGGGAGGAGGGGGAGGGAAATGGGAAACGGGGAGCAGTTGGAAATTTTAATTAAAAAAGAATAAAAAAAAAGAAAAAAAATATATACAACAGAATATCAAAGAGAAATTGAAAGCAACAGAAATAAAAGGATGCAAAGGCAAAAAAAAAAAGATCTGGTGGGAAAACCCACAGAGACAGCTGAACCGAGCTAGTAGAAGCTCATGGACTATGAACTGTGAGCCTTCATGAGACTGAACTAGGTCCTCTGAATGTGGGTAACAGTTATGAATTGTTTGTGAGGCCCCTGACAGTGAGACCAGGATTTATACCTGGTGCGTGAAGAGGCTTTTTGGAGCCCATTCCCTAAGGTGATACCCTGCTTGGCCTTGATGCAGGAGGGAGGGACTTGATCCTGCCTCAACTTGATATGCCAGGCTTAATTGATTCCCTATGGGAGATCTTACCCTCTCTGAGGAGTGGATGGGGGTGGGAGGAGGTGAGAGGAACATGAGGAAGGAAGGGAGAAGAACTGTGCTTGGTATGTAAAATGAATTTAAAAATTTAAAATAAAAAAAAGAGTTGCCATGGTCATGGTGTCTCATCACACGATAGGTGGTTCTTCAAAAAATTAGGAATCAAACTACGTCAAGACCCAGCTATATCATTCCTGGGCATATATCCAAAGGACACTCCACCATACCACAAGGACACTTACTTAACTATGTTTATGCCAGCTTTATTCTTAATAGCTAGAAACTGGAAACAACTTAGATGTCCCTCAACTGAAGAATGAATTAAGAAAATGTGGTACATTTACACAATGGAGTGTGACTCACCTGTTAAAAACAATGACATCAGGAAATTTGAAGGCGAACAGACAGAACTAGAAAAGATTGAGTGAGGTAACCCATGCCCAAAAAGACAAACATGGCATGTACTCACTAATAAATTAACATTAGCTATAAAATAAAGGAGGACCATGCTACAACTCACAGACTTAGAGAAGTTAAGTGACCAGTAGGTCTCAAGGGGATGCATGCAGCTACCCTGAAGGAGAAATAGAAGGGACATTGCCAGTGGATGGGGGTAGGGACCTGGAAGAGGGAACAGGGATGGAACAGGAGGGATTAGGTGGAGGGAGGATGGGGGGAGAAAGTACGGGGGGGGGGGGGGAACAACTGAAATCTAGGTGTGTCTTAGGGATGGGCTAGAAACCTAGAACAATAGAAACAATGGTGACCCTAAGTAAGACTTCTAGCAATAGGGAATATGAAGCTTGAACCAGCCATCTTCTATAACCAGGCAAGACTTCCAGTGGAGGGTCTGGGACACCAACCCAGCCACAAACCCTTTAACCTACAATTTGCCCTGCATATAAAACATGCTAGGGTAAAGACGGTACAGAAGTTGTGAGAGTGACCAACTAACGACTGGCACAGTTGGAGACCCATATCCTGAGTGGAAGCTCCCCACTGACGACCAGGACCCAGAAGTAGTATACCCCAGAGACATAAGATAGAACCAAACACAAACTGAAAAAAAAAATGTTATGAAATGATCCTTGATTCTATTTTTGCTATACTCATAGATTGGTACCTAACCCAATTGTCATCAAAGGGGCTTCACCTAGCAACTGATGGAAACAGATGGAGAGACCCACAATCAAACATGAAGTGGATCTCAGGGAATCCTGCAGAAGATGGGGAGGAAAGATTGTAGGACCCAGTAGTGTCAAGGGCATCACAAGAAAACCCACAGAAACAACTAATCTGGGTTCATCGAGGTTCACAGAGACTGAACCGACATACCAGGGAGCGTGACAGGACTGATTTAAGCTCTTTGCATATACATTTCAGTTGCGTAGCTTGATCTTCACATAGGCTCCTCGCAGTGAGAGCGGGGGATGTTGCTGACTCTGATGCCTATTTTTGAGACCCACTCCTCTTGCCAGATTACCTCTCATCCAACCTTGGTGGAGGAAGGGGTGCCTGGTCTCACTGCAGCTGGATATAGCATGACTCGCTGATATCCGTGCGATGCCCGCCTGTATCTGAAGAGAAATAGTGGGAGAAGAAAGACCAGAGTTCTGTGAGTGGAGGCACTGGAAATGGGGGAGGACATAAACGCAAAAAAATAATAAATAAAGTTTAAAACAGATTAAATTGCAATTGTTAATCTCCCAATTGTTCCAATCTCTAAACATCCTTTCTCTGGTCTGCCATTTTAAAATCTACCAGTAGGTGGAGCGCTAGTATTTATTAAATCAAATAATGTTTGCCTAAAAGTGCCTTTGTCTCCCACACTAGGCAGTATTTAGAAAAATAAATGCCAGTCCCCAGGGGAGCTGTGGGGACTCAGGCCTGGTACTGTAAACCAACTGTAAAGGCAAGAACCCATGGCTGAAGAGGTCAGAGGCCCCAGGAAAGAACCTATTAGTATTATCTTGTTAAGCGAAGATAATATCAAATTCCTTTTCAATACATTTTTTATAACTATAGGTTAGCTCATCTCTCAGGCATCATGGAAACACTTCTTACAGTAGACAGTAGTTAATATAGACACTTGGAAGTCAAAATGCAAAGAACCAATGACCCTGGGATACTTGACCCTGACTGTGACATCTTCTATCACAAGCCTTGGGGACCATTGTGGAAGAGCAACAGAAGAATTTTAAGAGTCAGAGAGTGGGAAGTGCTGCAAAACGGTGTCTTCTGGACTTGACCATAACAGGTACCTCATGAGCTCACCCCAGCAGTGTTCACCTGCACAGGACTAGACCCATCAACCTTTCATCACTGGAAAAGGAAGGGCTTAAGAGATGCCTCCACCTCGGGAGGGGCTATGGACAGAGAATGTTATAGGAGATGGTATATCATGTTCTACAGTTGTATAGCAACTGATTAGTTGCCCATACTCCAGCAAACAACCTTCACAGGGTTCATGAAAGAAATCCTACTTAAGCTCTGGGAGTAACCCACACAGAGACACAGAAGTAGGAGGAGATCTGTGAGGAAGCAGGAAGCTTCCAGTGAAAGAGTGGGGATGAGTCAGAGGCACGGAGCCGGGAAGGACTGAAATTCACTCTATGAATGTATGGACCTATCAAATATTAAAAATAAATCTGTTTTTAAAATAAAATAGAGGAAAAAAAGGAGTCAGGCAGTGGTGGTGCATGTCTTTAATCCCAGTACTTGGGAAGCAAAGACAAGCATATGCCTGGTCTCCAGAGTGAGTTCTAGGACTACACAGAGAAATCCTGTCTCAAAAACAAACAAACAAACAAAACAAAACAAAAAATGTAATGTCTTTCAAATATTCAACTGTGTAATTAAAAAAAAGAAAAATTATTACCAAAACCTTTATTTATAAATTTATGTACATTATGTAGTATCAATTTAAATACCAAAAAATTGAAGAAAATTATTAAAACACAATACATTCATACAAATAATATGGGGCTATTAGCAATTATATGTTCAAATACTTTTAAATTTCTTATTAGAGGGAGAGAGAAAGAGAGAGAGAGAGGGAGAGAGAGAGAGAGAGCGTGCATGCGTGCGTGCGTGCGTGTGTGTGTGTTTGAATGTAGGCAAACACAAGCCACAGCCCACATGTGGAGGTCAGAGAACAACTCTTACAAGTTGATGCTCTTTCCATCATGAGTTTCAAGAATCAAAGTCAGGTTGTCGGGCTTGTGCACCAAGCACTTTTTCTCACCAGACCACTGTGCTGTCCCTATTCAAAGACATCTAGTGATATTGGTAAATACCAAGGTTATCAGATATCTCAGACAGTGAACCGCTTGCTGTGCACACATGAGGAGTCCCCTCCCCAGAACTCATGCATGAAAGCCATTCGTGGTGTTGTGTGTTTGGAATCCCAGTCTTGGGGAAGAGAGACAGGCAGATCCTTGAGATGCATGGGCCAGTCAGCCTCGCCTACTTAGCAAGCTCCAAGCTTGACAAGGGCAGTAAGGAGTCAATGTAAGTCAGAACTAAAGTTTCGTGTGTTTCAGACAGAAACCACACTTTGAGCCTAATGGTTTCCTGGCTTGAAGTGTTGAGAGCAAGAAACCTTGTCTTAAAAAAAAAAAAATGAGATGACAGCCTACAGATCACAATCCCAGAGAACCTAGACAACAATGAGGACCCTAAGAGAGACATACATGAATCTAATCTACATGGGAAGTGGAAAAAGGCAAGATCTCCTGAGTAATTTGGGAGCATGGGGATCATGGGAGAGGGTTTAAGGGGAGGGGAGAGACAGGGAGAGGAGCAGAGAAAAACAGAGCTCAATTAAATCAATAAAAACATAAATATACAAAAATTTCCTGAGGAATGCCACTCACTCAAGGATGATTTCTGTCTTTTACATGCATGTGCACAAGTGTAAACTCTCTCTCTCTCTCTCTCTCTCTCTCTCTCTCTCTCTCTCTCTCTCTCTCTCTCTCCCCACACACAAAAGTGAGGTACAAAATAAATTTTATATAATTTTTGCAAAATTATCCATGCCCCTCCTCCAGTGTGTGTGCCTGTGCATGTGTGTGTTTCTGTCACGTGCCAGGATTTCCATAAATATTGTTAAAAAAAAAAAAAAAAAAAAAAGATGGCTGCCTCCATTGTGGTCTGCTGGCTCAGAGGTTAGGATAATAGGAACCCGCCTGACTTTCTCAAACGCTAGGAACCCATGTTATCCAGAGGCAAAAAAACTGTGGGAATATGTATTCTCTTTTCAGCCCACTTGTGACCCAGTCGTGCTTGCTACGTCTTGTTCAGTGATTGGAGCCTGATCCACGCTGACAAGCTCATCGTGTCTGCGTGTTTATGGCAGTTTTTGCTAATTGATCCCTGTCGGTTTGCTGCCTTATAAAGGGCCCAGAGAAGAGGAAAAGCCCTGGGCATCCTGACTTCTGGTCATCTTACTTCGTTCCCATGGAATTTCAAGGCTGCCCAGGAATCTCAGGCGCAGCATTCCGCCATCACGATTTCCCTCCGTGAACTTTCTGACTTCCGTTCATCAATTTGACTGGCCACGCTTAGTCTTTCTAGACTGATTTTTCTAATCACGGAGACTAGTGTGGTTGTTGACAGTTGGGGGCTGGTGTGTTAGTAGAGGCCACACATGCTGTTGAATGCCCACAATTCCCCGAACAGCACACCCACAGCAAAGAGCTATCAGGTGCTTCTCGTCGGTAGTGGGTGAGGCTGAGAAACCACCTTAAAGAAATGACCGGCAGCGGAGATAAGAATCTACACCAAGCGAGCAAGGAGAAATATCTTCAGGTTCTTGAGAGTTCAGCCATCCTTCAGTGCACAGTTATCTGGGTCTATTGTAACTCCCGGCAACAATGGCACAGTTCAGAATCTGTCGTTGTTAGTTTTCAGCATGAAAACATTGTTCCCCTTACCTGAATGTGCTCCAGCCCTGTGCTCGCTAACGGGACATTACCCAGATATTGGTAAGGCTGTGGCAAGGCTGCTTCCGGGCTGTTGCTTCTCCGAAACAAGTTTGTGAGCATTCTGGAACGCCTCAGTGAGGAATGATACCGGAACCTGCCTCTAGCACCAACCGATTGCCAGGCTACTTTTCATGGTCCCTATTTTTAAGTGTGTGATTCAGTTCACACTAAACGTGTCTGTGTCGCAAAGGATGTCATCGTGTACGTCTATAAGCAGAACAGTTATAATATTCCAATAGCCTTCGTAGACATGGCCCGAAAGCTTGGGAAAAGAACACATTTTGCAAATACATTCATACCAAAATCGAGTTATTTCCTGACCCTGAATTGATGCTGCGCATTTATACCGCAAACCTGGGGTGGGAAACCTGACAGGACCATTGGATGTTTACATGAAAATGGACTTCAAAGACTGCTCCGTGTTTGTTCCTGTTCATTCTATGGGCACAGATTTCCCGCAGAATGTGATTATACCTCTGATTACCTGTGCCTATTGTCGGGGCAGTTCCATCGAAAGCTTTTTTAGAAAGTAATAATTGTCTTTTGTTGATCGGGATAATAGTGCCGAGGGCCGGCAGCACACGTGGAGCAGCCAGGCACAATACCCACAAGTAAGTGGCTGGGATAATTGAAAAACAGATCAAATCCACTGGACTTTTGTAATGAAATAAACTATGAATAGAAGAATAAAACATCCTCAATGGCTGGATGTGTATTGTTACTTTGAAGCTTTTCCCAGCTACCACCATCAGGAAATCAGAGTGGACGCTAACACCCACTACTTTAAATAATTATTGGATTATTTTTTCTCGTTATTTATCATTCAGACTGTTCTGAACACCACCCCACTTGATGCCATAATTAGATCTCTGGTAAACCTTTTGCAAAATGAATGGTTTTGCTTTTGTAGCTGTAAGGTTTAGAAATGAGGTTCTAAAGGCAAGGAAACCATTTGGTCTCCATTTTATGCGCCTGAAAATGAAGTTATATTTGAACACTGATCGTGGATTTAAGAAATGTTTAGTGAATTGCATATCTCTAATGTACTTGGAAATTGTGGCATTAATGATTTATACAGCGTTGCCACTAAACAGACTGTAACCATTTTTAAATCCTACTGAGTGCTTAGGGAGTAAATACCACAAATGATAATTAGGGTGAGTTCAGGTAAATACACTTCCTTCTGTTCATCAAGGAAGATGTTTATTCTTACAAGAACTATTTCAGAAAAGCAAATGAGAAAACCAAGTCAGTAGTTACTATGATCCTAGCTAAGAAAAGAACCTTGAAAGAAACTGAAGAAACAGTATATTGCATCAGCTCATTTTTTTAAATTATTTTATTTATGTATGTGTATGTGTGAGGCGGTAAGTACAGGTGCCTGTGAAAGCCAGGAAAGAGTCCTGGCCTCCTGGAGCTGGAACTGCCAGCAGTTGTGAGACACCCAACGTGGGTGCTGGGAATCAGACTTAGCTCCGGTGCAAGAGCAGCAAGCCCTAAGTGTTGTGCTATCTCTCTACCGCGCCACTCATTTCCTAAGGGAGAAACCCCAACACCAGAGAAATGAAGGAATTTTCCTGAGTTTCCACAGCCCAAGAGAAATTTGCTTAGATGAACTTTTGGTGAATCGGCATTACGGAGCTTTGGGGGTTCAATGAGAAGCACTACAAAGGCACACAAAATGAACTCAAGTTTACCAATTATTTGGCGCTTTTGCTCCTATTACTTCAAGGTCTTCCTTTCTGATCTTGACACACCATTCATTCTGTTTGCCCCCATTTCGATCATGTCGTTTTCTTTCTCTATTTAAAAAAAAAAAATATCCTCAATGGCTTTGCACAGCCCATGGATAATGAATTAATTTCTTAGCGTAGTTTTCAAAGACTCCATCTGGCCCTGCCCCATCCCTGCTCACTTGTAATCAGCACTCTCCTCTATAAAACCCTTGTCTGAATCTAGAATACATCAAATATATTTGAGTCTCAGAGATTAGTCATTCCCAATCACCTAAGGGAGTGTTTGTTTCTCAGCTCTCGCCTACCTCAAGGACTGAGGCCAATGCTTATCCGGTTCTCCTCTCTCCCGCACACAGAAGACACTCCCAAAGCTTCACAATACTCTCTTGGCCAAAGTATTAAGAGGAAAGGACATGGGGACTCATTAGCTCATAGAGTGGAACACTTACGCGTAAAAGCAGCGTGTATGTGAAAGTAATTAGAGGAACTCACACTTCTCCAGCTGTGAAGGCACAGCAGCCATATATAACCAGAGAGCAGACCTCAGCACACACTGAATCTGCCTTGGCCTTGACCTTGCCAGACTCTAGAACTGTCTTCTCTGATTTACAGTCACCACTATTCTTTTCTCTCCTATTTTCCACCCTTGTGTCTGTTTATTCTCCTTGCCAAAAAAAGCATGCCCAATTTCCGCATCCAATCCATTTGGTAAAATTTTTATTTCTAAGCATCTATGGAGACAGACTTAAATATCCGGGTCCATTTGAGGTCACCAGGTATCTGTTTGAACATTCTGTGGTGGTCACCTCCATTGTTTTGCCCTTGTGAGTTTATGTCCTTTTCTTAAACATTATTAGAGTGTTGTCAGGAAGGAACAGAATGGTCACAGGACATTCTCATCTATATAGTGGCATTTCATCTGTATTTTAATAAAGAAAGCTTTCCTGAAGATCAGAGAGTAAAACAGTCCCATTGGTCAGCCTTACAGATCAGGCAGTGGTAACACACACCTTTAATCCCAGTAGCCACACTAGTTCGCCATAGAAACCGAGCAGAGCATGCCTTTTATTCCAGCCCTAGAGAGAATTATAAAACGGGAGGAGACAGCTCTCAAGTTCAGTCTCTTTCTGAGATTCTTGGAGGCAGAATTGTCGTTTTTGGACTGAGGCCAAGCTAAGAGCCAGCAGCTAGCTATTTTGCTTTTCTGACCTTGAGGTTGAATCCCAATTTCTCCCTCTGAGTTTGTATTAGTCGTGAATCACATCAGATCCATGCAACCACTTCCAAGAGGTTCCCCTTGTTCTCTCTTCCTATCTATGAAGTCAAAACTATTCTTTTATTCAGAAGCTCTAGTCAAAAGGCATCTGTTCTAGATTGCTTCCCTGTTCAGTGATAAATCACTGAAAGGTTTATTTAGCTTTCTGGTTAAAGTACATCCTCAAAGGAAGCCAGGACAGGAGCTCAGGGTTAAGGCTGAAGCAGAGACCATGAAGGAAAGCTGCTTAGTAGTTTGCTTCCTTTGGCTTGCTCAGCTGCTTTTCTTCTCAGCCCAGGCTCACTTGCCCAGGCATGACATTGCCCACAGTTGGCCGGGCCCTGCCACATCAATCAAAAATCCAAAAGGGCCAGTCTAATAGAGCCCCTCTTCCCTGATATCTCTAGGTTTGTATCAAGTGGACAAGAACTAAGATAAACTCCAAAAATAAAGGGTAAAAATAGAAATAAAAGTTAAATGTCTTACTTTTTCAAAAAAAAAAAAAAAACCCTACTGTGGTTTGGATGTTCGTGTTTAAATGTAATCCCTATTGTTACAATATTAAGAAATTATTGCCTATCGAGGTTTATGTTAGAGAGCCAGGCCCCCTTAAACCTCTTAGGATTCAGAAGGAAAGATACAGCAAGCAAAAACTGACTGAAAGAAGACCGAGAGTAAACAAATTAACTCACATGTCTTTCATCGAGTCCCATTTAGTCTTTCTATGTTCCCTACAATGTTGTCTCTTGATGCTCTTTCCATGTTTTTCTGATGATCCCTCTCGATGTTCCTCTCAATTCCACAAGGTTTTCAGTATATATATCCACAGAGATGCATTAACAATGATACCGAGTATGCATTTCTCAGTGCCAACAAGACAGATAAGACTGATAAAGAAGGCATCAGTTTGTTTCTTATTGTCTCAAAGGGGGCATGGCTGTGAAACTCCCTGGCAGATGCCTGGGCGGGGGGGTTAATTAAGGATGAAATCAGTACAGAATTCTAAGAGGAGGAAATGGGGGTGTGCTAACTACATTTCTTAATGTGACTAGTTAAGCTACAAGTTAGTAATTGATAAACGTAGAGAAGTGAAGAAAAACACCACAGTGTTGGGCACTCATTAAGCACTTCCCTTCTAGCTGCAGCTGGGAACACAGTGTTTCTGGTAGCCATGGCAACCAGCCTAAGCCACAGGAGGAAAGTAGATGGTGATTGCCCCCACACACACACCAGGGCTAAGCAACAGGGTGCTATAGCCATGCTGTATTTGCTGGCATCAAGGTGAGAAGGAATTTCTTTCTCTGGGGCTGGTTTAGCCATCTAAGCTTTTTCTTTTTTTTGTATTTCTATGGGTAAAGGCACAAACGGTTAATTTTCTAAACTAAGATCTTTTGTCAATGAAACCAAGGTGGAAGTAAATATAGAATATTAACGGCCTGTTAGGGTAGATCAAAGGTCAGTAGGTTACATTTTAGGGCTGCCCAGACCTGTTTATCAATAAGGGC
Source organism: Chionomys nivalis (assembly GCF_950005125.1). Taxonomy (NCBI): domain Eukaryota; kingdom Metazoa; phylum Chordata; class Mammalia; order Rodentia; family Cricetidae; genus Chionomys; species Chionomys nivalis. The sequence continues at coordinate 43,361,290 of NC_080101.1, read as the reverse complement.
AGACATGTTGTCTCTCATTCTCAATGCCTGTCTTCTGAGGTTCTTAGGTGGTGTATTAGCAAGGCTCCTTTCCTTATTGAGTGTTCCGCCATAAAGCATATCTTTGGGGGACTAGCTTTATGTAGATTTGACTATGAGAACAAAGGTTTCTTTGACTGAGTGAATGCTTTCACACCAGTGCCTCACAGTGTGGAAAGAGGTCATCTAGTTGCCAGTACAGAAAGAAGTTATGCCCAATAATAAATACACTGCTGAGGCTATTTGGTATAAATCCCACTATGGAAAGGAGGAGCGCTGTGGCATCACAACTATTCAAAAGACAGGTGTTCCTGAAGCTCTGCAAATTGGGTTCCCCACTACTCCCATGAGTTAGTATATTGATTTGTCAGTACTTTTATTGTATAATGCTAAAACCACAGCAGTTGCACTGTTAGGCCTCTTACTGGCAGATAAGATTTGGAGGATTCCACTTTATTGCATGGAATGGCTTGAGGGGCAAGTTCTACACTTCATTCTTTAATGCTTTTCTGTTTTATTCTGTATGAAGAGACTCAAAGGGTGCCATTTTGAAAAAGGCAAAAGAGTTATATGATGTTAAGGAAAACCAGAGATTCCCTGTCACTTCAGAGACAGAGAACAGCTATGACCAGCTACCAAATCCACTGGTATCTTGATTTTGGATGTCTCAGCCTCAAGAGTTTATGTATCATTCATAAATAAATGTCTTCTCTTTGGAAATTATTCTGCCTGAGACACTTCGTTTGCAGGGTGAATGGATTCAAGAGAATTTCTTCAGTTTGAATAGATTCCTTAATATTCTAATTTTTTTCTCTTTGAAGACCTTGAGTCAATCAAAGCAAAACCACTTTTGCTTTCCATCTACTATCCCTGTATGGGTATTTATGGTCCCTTCTGGACAGTAGCATGCTGGGGACTTCTGACTAAGCTGGCAAATAAATTGGAACCTTCTTCTTGGTGAAATAGTAGAGTTCAAATAGGAAAGAATAGACTCTAGCCCAAAAGAATAAAGAGGTGGGTAGAAAGTAGTCTATGGAATCTGGTGAAGGGGTTGTAAGAAAACAATAGACAAATAGGAGGAAGAGAAAACAGGAGTGTTCTCTGGTAGGATTTTTCCATAAAGAAGCTGAACTGTTACATCTAGCTGTACCAGTGCTGCTCATGGGGTCCAGCTGCCAGGGGTTGCTAGGAGAGAAGGAGAGGGACAGAGCAGGATGTGGAAACCCAAACTAAAGACTAGATGCTCACGTGTGGATGGGAGGCTAGAGCAAAGAAGGCTGTGGCCATAGAAACAGCAATGTGCAACAGAGGTTGGAGCCTAGGGATTCTCAATGTCCATACCCAGCGGTATCTGGAGAGGCTACACGGGAGTACGGAAAGTGCACAGCAGAACTGACTGGAGTTTCCTGCCTAGCACAAAAGAAAATAAAAATTAAGTAAGCACAGAAGGACTGGCCTTCTAGACCTCTAAAACAGGTAAACAAAGGTAGATGGACTCTATGCCTCCTCCAAGGGCCAGGCACAAAAGGTTCTGAGCAGACAGACTGATTCCACAAACACAAGGTTCTGATTTGAATGGAAGGGGGTGTGGAGACCGGAACATTCTGGATGAAAGTGTAATTCAGTAACAAAAGGCCTTTCTCCTTGATGGACACACTTTCTTGACTTCCTTGAACAACTGATACTAGCAGGCAGCCCTCTACACACCTGAAGAGACAGACCAAACACACAATCCAATGAGAAGGAGAAATTGCCTTCCCAATCTCATTTCCCTTCTACTTTTTATTTTTAAATTATATGTACATTTTTATTATTGATACCTTTATGCTTTAAATGTTTGATCATTTAAACATTCAGCGTATACCTCATTGCAAAGGCTTTTATGTCTGTCTTTTCTGTTTTTAAGCCCAATATCCAATATTTTTCATACTGTTTTCATACCTTTAAATTACATAGCATCCTTTTCATTCCTTCCTCCGTTTTCCTGCTTTCTTGTTCTCTCCTGGGCTCACTATTCTAATATTGTTACTAATGACTCTGAAAAAGAATCCCGTAGATTACATTTCCGTTTTCCTCAACTAGTGCCGCTGTTTCTGAGCCTTATGGAGGACACAGTGAAGTGTCCAAACACCTTCTATTGCAAGTTCATGCCGACACTGCTGTAAAACCATCATATTTGTTACTGCAGTAAGCTTTACCTGTAAAAAGCAGAGGAGAACTTAAATCCAGGTAAAGATAACCACCACAATGATTCACAGAAAACAATACCAACAGAAAGTAAGAAACGGTTAAAAAAAAAAAAAGTAAAAGTAGGACGCTCTCATCCTAGCATATGCACAAACACAACAAAGAAACACAAAAGATACAAGACAGTCGTCAACTATCACACTCCCAAGACGACAGCTCCTCATACTAGATACCCAAGACAATGAGACCCAAAATGTGAGAAAACTATTTCAGAGTCTTGCTTATAAAAGGGCCTATAACCACATCGATGGTTCAAATAAGCAGATGAGTGGGGTTCTATGTTGTGGGGAGGGTCTTTTCTGGTCATGTATGTTTGCCATTTTTAATGCCTCTTATGGCTGGGCACCTGTGCCTTTCTCTAGGCTTGGGAAATTTTCTGGTATAATGTAATTGAATAAGTTGTCTACACCTTTAGATTTAGCTCCTTCTTAAACACCATTGAATCTTTGGTTTTTCTCTTAGACATAAATCATAGTTCTTAGAAGTTTTGCCATACTCACTAGTTGTTTCTCGATATGTGTCTCACTGTATTATTCTCAACTTTGCTCTGCATTCCTGAAACTCATTCTTCTACTTGATCTTGTCTATTGATGCTTTCCATGGTGTTTTTACTTGGTACGTTGTTTCATTTCAATAATTCCTCCTTGGTTTTCTTCCAGAATCCCAGTTCCTTGCTGATTCCTACCTGTAGTACACCTTCTTTGTCTAGGCCCTAAAATTGCTTAATAAATCATATATATATATATATATATTTCCATTGATATTATATATTTTACATAAATATTATGTTATGGCTTTATAAATTCATTAGCAGAATATTATAACCAGACGCACCATATACACTCTTCTCAGCAGCCTGTGGAACCCTCTCTAAAACATATCGCATTTTAGACTCTAACCAAGTCTTAAAAAATACAGAAGAATTTCATGTTTTTCTTCGATCTAATCAAGTTATAGTTGAATTAAACTAAGAATCAATAGCAATATAAGCCAAAAACTACACAAATGTTTAGAAATAAGTCAATGGGTCATGGAGAAATGAGAGAAGAAATTTTCAGATTTGTAAATCAAATAAAACCATGACCAAAGCATCAGAGTAGAAAGGCCAGAGTTCCAGAAAAAAATTCAGGTAGAAAAAAGTAAACATTTGCTACTAGGAGATACTTGTTTTAATTTTATATTTCTTGCAGTGCTGAGGGGAAACCCAGATTCCCAATCCTAGTCATATACTTCTGAAGGACACCAAACAACTCCGGGTGCTTTTTCTCTCCTGAGCTCTGACCAGACAGACCAATTCCAGAAGACCCAACTCACCAGCCACACAAATAGGCAACTATGTCAAGAAATTATCTGGCTCTATCGAAGTCTGACATGGGTATTACACCAGCACCTGCGTATCTGAGAACTTCAGATCTTACAATGAATGACTTTTCTGATTGAGCTGTGTTTAGTTTTCATGGTACTCCAACCAAGAATGAAGACGAGGACTGTTATCTGGATCCCTGAGAATATTATTTTTCTATTATAAGTAAGTGTCTCTCTCCTTTTGTGAAGTAGGATTAATTTTCTAATAATTTTTAAAGTATATCCACTCACTGAGAATACTTAGCTAGGAAAAACCTGGGATAGATTTTTGGTTATTTCACATAGGACGTGTTGGTTGGACAATTCAGTTTGCATGAGTCTGCTCCTTATCTGTGAAATGGGGAGAGCCAGCCTCTGTGGATTCAGGAGAACTAAGCAAAGGCCCATGAAAGCACTTTATACAATCCCTGCCACAGAAGGACCCAATAACTGTCTGGGCTATTTTCTCTTCTCTACCAAATGAATAAAACAATAAAGGCCAAAATTAGTATTCACATCACATCAGATTTTGTCCCTATTTGCTTATCCACGTGTTGGTTCCTCACAATACTAATTAGGTCACATCAAATATATTGCAATTAACCATGGCACTTGTGCAGCTTACATTTTCACACAGAAAAACTGAAAATGAATTAATAACTACCAATTTTGACAATTATGGTCAATTAATTTTCAGTAATAAACCATGATATATATGCTTTCTTCTTTAAGATACAAAATATTAAAGATGTTGACTAGCAAATAACTACAGACTCATCCATTTTTGACCAGTATACCTATTTAATTTTTATTATATTTTGTATGTACTTTAATTATTTAAAATAATCTTTAATTTTAAATATATTTTTATCATATTCTCCCCAGGTCCTTTCACATCCTCACTCTCTCCCAACTCACTCAAGTTTAGGTTCTTTCTCAAAAAAAAACAAACAAAAACACAATACAACAATAGCCCAACCAAACCAAATAAATAAAACCACATCCAAAAGGGAAAAAAAAAGCCACAAAACTGCACCCAACTAAAAACACACACACACAAAAAGAAACTGTGTAGTCCGTTGTATGTTGGTCAACTCCTCCTGAACATGAGGCCTGCCATGGAGTAGTTGATATACCCAGTGTCACTCTACTGAAGAAAATTGATTTTCACTCTCCAGTCAGATATAAATCTCAGTTCAGTTGTTAACCTTTACCCTGATGGCTAGGTTTTTATTCATTCACTCATTCATTTTTAAAAATAAAACAAACTAATATATAATAAGATAAAACAAAAGCTATCACAATTGAAGTTGGATAAGACAAACCAAAAAAATGAAAGGAGACCACGAGAAGGCACAAGAATCAGAGAAGCACACTCAAGAAACCATGAAAACAGTAAACTGGAAGCCTGTATATGAAGCCTGTATATATACACACACACACATTCCGAGGACCTGTTGCAGACCTCTGCCAGCCATGTGCAATAATCACATTAAATACAAATAACCCAAGCCCCAACTAAAAGCCTAAATTATCAAATTAGTTTTTCAAGTATGTGCTGCTTATAAAAAACAAACCAGGTGTGCCGTTCTTTGTGCAAGCCTGTAGGAGGTGTCTCCCTTGGAGGAGTGGATGAGAGGGTGAATAGATGAGGAAAGGGAGGGGAGGGGAGGAGAGAAGGGAGGGGAACTTGGTTGTTATGTAAAATAAATGAAAAAAATATTATTCAAAGAAAAAACAAACTTCAAATAAATCACACAAATAGATAAAAAGTAAAACCATAGAAATTATATCTCATGATAATCCTATTTACAAGGAAGTTGATACAGCCATTTTAATATCAAAGTAAATTTAAAGAATATTATTAATGATAAAGAGGGTTATTTCAGAGTGATAATGAAATCAACCAATACAGAAAATATTAGAATTGAAATATCCTAAGAATTTATGCAAATAACAATGGTTTCAGATTACACTGAGCAGAAAACTGATGAAATTACTAAGAGAAACAGACAAACCCACAATTACTGTCAGAAATTTCAAAGTCTTTAAATATCAGTAGGAGAAAACTTGAACAGCTACAGCAAACAACTTGACCTGGTTGACATTCATAAAACACTCTACCAAGCCAGAAAGGAGCACACTAATATTTTGTGTTCAGAACTATTGCCAAGATAAACTACGTTCAGGGCCATAACACAATTATCACAAAATAAAAGAATCCAAATCAAATAAAACATTTTCTTCATGCACAGCAAAATTAATTAAAATGAATAAAAGAAAAATTTTCACAAAACTCTCTAAAACCTTGAAAACTAAATATTATGCTTCTAAACAATCCATAGATCAAAGGGGAAAATTAACCAGGAAATGAGAATTATTTGTAGGAAAACATTTAAGGCAGCAATCATCTACATTAGAAAGGAATAGACCCTCACCTCTACCTTAAGAAATGGAAAACTAAGGGCAAATTAAGGCCATATTAGGTGGAAGAAATGAATAAAAATCAGAGCAGAAATGAATAACGAACAAAGCAAAATGTATCAGAGAAAACCAGTGATGCTTATGACTGAATTTTAACTTCTTTTTTTTTATTAATTAATTTATTTAATTATTAAAGATTTCTGCCTCTTCCCCGCCACCACCTCCCATTCCCTCCCCCTCCCCCAATCAAGTCTTCCTTCCTCCTCAGCCCAAAGAGCAAGCAGGTTTCTCTGCCCTGTGGGAGGTCCAAGGACCACCCACCTCCATCCAGCTCTATTAAGGTGAGCATCCAAACTACCTGGGCTCCCACAAAGCCATTACGTGAAATAGGATCAAGAACCCATTGCCATTGTTCTTCAGTTCTCAGTAGTCCTCATTGTCCATTATGTTCAGCTAGACCGGTTTTGTCCCATGCTTTTTCAGTCCCCGGCCAGCTGGCCTTGGTGAGTTCCCGATAGAACATCCCCATTGCCTCAGTGTGTGGGTGCACCCCTCACAGTCCTGAGTTCCTTGCTCGTGCTCACTCTCCTTCTGCTCCTCCTTTGGATCGTGAGACTTCAGTCCAGTGCTCCAATGTTGGTCTCTGTCTCTGTCTTCTTTCATCGCCTGATGAAGGTTAATATTCAGGGGAATGCTTATATGTTTTTCTTTGGGTTCACCTTCTTATTTAGCTTCTCTAGAATCACGAATTATAGTCTCAATGTCCTTTATTTATGGCTAGAAACCAAATATGAGTGAGTACAACCCATGTGTGTTTTAAAAATTGGTAAGTTGCCCAAGCTCTCGATTTTTGCCTGGAAATCTTGTATACTTCCAATATCCAGGAGGATAACTACATATTTTTATTCCTTTGGGTTCACCTTCTTAATTAGCTTCTCTAGGATCACCAACTATAGGCTCAATGTCCTTTGTTTATGGATAGAATCTACTAATGAGTGAGTACATACCATATTCATCCTTTTGGGTCTGGGTTACCGCGCTCAGGATAGTGTTCTCTATTTCCATCCATTTGCATGCAAAATTCAAGATGTCATTGTTTTTTACCGCTGAGTAGTACTCTCATGCATATATATTCCACACTTTCTTTATCCATTCTTCCATTGAGGGGAATCTAGGTTGTTTCCAGGTTCTGGCTATTATAAATAATGCTGCTATGAACATAGTTGAACAAATGCTTTTGTAGTATGATAGGGCATCTCTTGGGTATATTCCCAAGAGTGGTATTGCTGGATCTTGGGGTAGGTTGATCCCGAATTTCCTGAGAAACCTCCACACTGATTTCCAGAGTGGTTGTACAAGTCTGCATTCCCACCAGCAATGGATGAGTGTTCCCCTTACTCCACAGCCTCTCCAGCATAGACTATCATTGGTGTTTTTGATTTTAGCCATTCTGACAGGTGTAAGATGGGGTGGGACGGGGGTAAGGGGAGGTGGGGAGAGAGAAGTGAGAAGAGGAGGATGGAGAGAGCTTAGGGGAATAAGACAGTTGGGATGTAGGAGGAGTGGATATAGAAGCAGGGAAGTATATATCTTAATTAGGGGAGCCATTTGAGGGTTGGCGAAAGACTGGACTCTAGAGGGGTTCCCAGGTGTCCAAGGAGATGTTCCTATCTTGTTCCTCGAGCAGCTGAGGAGAGGGTACCTGAACTGGCCCTATACTATAGCCACTCTGATGAATATCTTGCATATCACCGTAGAACCTTCATCTGGCAATGGACGGAGATAGAGACAGAGACCAACATTGGAGCACTGGACTGAGCTGCCAAGGTCCAAATGAGGAGCAGAAGGACAGAGAACATGAGCAAGGAAGTCAGGACCGCGAGGGGTGCGCCCACCCACTGTGATGGTGGAGCTGACCTAATGGGAACTCACAAGGCCAGCTGGACTAGGACTGATTGATCATGTGATCAAACCGGACTCTCTGAACGTGGCTGACAATGAGGGCTGACTGAGAAGCCAAGGACAATGGCACTGGGTTTTGATTCTATTCCATGTACTGGCTTTGTGGGAACCTAGTCTGTTTGGATGCTCACCTTCCTAGACCTGGATGGAGGGGGGAGGTCCTTGGACTTACCACAGGGCAGGGAACCCTGACTGCTCTTTGGACTGGAGAGGGAGGGGGAGGGGGAGTGGAGGGAGGGGGAGGGAAATGAAAGGAGGGGAGGAGGTGAAAATTTGTAATAATAATAATAAAAAATAAAATAATAAACTGAATTTAGCAGAAAAAAATAAATAAAATAAAAATTGGTAAACTTCCATCTGTACTTGTTAGTAACAAAAAGAAAGAGAATAGAAGTCAGGAATAAAGACTATGGATTCTATTGATATCAAAAACAAAAAGGGGCTGGGTGGTGGTGGCACACGCCTTTAATCTCAGCACTCAGGAGGCAGAGACAGGCGGATCTCTGTGAGTTCAAGGCCAGCCTGGTCCACAAGAGCTAGTTCCAGGACAGTCTCCAAAGCTACAGAGAAACTCTGTCTTGAAAAACAAAACAAACAAACAAAAAGGAGCACAGTCATCCCTCAGTATCACAGACAACAGGTTTCAGAATCCTCTTCGATAGCAATATTTGCAGGTGTATTTAAGCAATGTACAACCTTGTGTAGATTTTTTTTGCCATATATGTATTTTACATAGTAATGGAATTCAAAATATATCTTCACATAAGTACACTATATAGTTTGATCATATTCATTTGATCATCTTTATTCTCTCATAAGTCCCTTTACCTTAACCAACTTTCCTATTCCCCATCATTCCTATTCATAGTTTTCCTTACTTTCCTAGAATGTATGTATAATGATTTTGTGTGTTTACAGAAAAATCTTTATTATTTGCTTCTCTATATGATGAGCTCAACTGTATGTATCACTACAAATATCATAATCACATTATTTTTGGTTGAAAAATACCACATTTTCTTCATCCATCTTTTGACAGACATCAATTTCTTAACTTGTATATTGAGAACTGTGCTTCAATGAATACAGATATGCAAGCATCTCTGTGATATGTTCACTAAGAGTCCATCTGGCATCCCCCCTAGAGTGGTATGGCTGGATCATATGGTAGTTCAACTTCTAGTTTCTTAAGAAGCTGCCATGCTGATTGCCATACAGGCAAAATTAATTTCCATCTTCATCATCAGTGCATAAGGGTTACTGTTCTAACACATCCTTATCAACATTTCTTGTTTTCTTTTATTAACTTATTTTATATCTCTGTGTGTATGTGTGTACGTGTGTGCACGCGCGTGCTCGTGAGCATGCTGCACACACACCTGAAAAGACTAGTGTCCACAGATTTCAGAAGGCTTCACATCCCCTGGATCAGAAGTGACAGGGGGTTGGGAGCCTTCCCATGTGGATTCTGAGAACTGAACCAGGGTTCTCTGCAAAAATAGTGCCTGCTTTCAACCACTGAACAATCTCTCCAGGCCCCATTATTTAGTTTTCATAATGGTTGTCATTCTAACTAGAATGAGATCAATTTGCACTGTAGTTTTAATTTGCATTTTTCTGACAGGAAATAATTTAGACAACATTTTGTACAATTATTGACTATATGTCCTTATCTTTTTTCATATTTTAATTAAGTTCCATTATAATAAATTGTAACATTTTGATAATTCCAAATAACACAAATCAGTTTGTAAATAAATATAGCAATTCCTTTAAGCACATATTCAGCTGTGGTGTTGAAAAGTACATAAACCTACCCTAATTTTAAGATATATTTTGTTTTGAAGGTATAAAACACAAAACTATAGAAACTATTGCCATGAAATTATGTTCTCATGGCCATCATTTCTGCCATTATTATTCACCTATTATCATCCACATTTTCACGAAGTTAATCCTATCAATAAGAAATTTTACTCATAAGTGGTTTGAAGTATATTTGAAATAGCTGTCAGCAACATTATCTATAATACTATAACTAAGACAGTGATAACTTTTTGTTTATTTAATTTTGATTTTGCATCCCAACCAAAATTTCCCCTCCCTCTTCTCCTCCCAGTTCCTGTCCCACACCCTATCCATTCACTTCTCCACCTCTGTTTCTCCTCAGGACATCTGGGCCTCCCATGGGTATAAGTCAACCATGGTATATCAAGTTGCAAGGAGATCATGTACCTTCTCTTCTATCAAGACTGGGGGAGGCAGTCCCATAGGAAAAATAAGTCCCAAAAAACTGGCAACAGAGTCAGAGACAGCCCCTACTCTCCCTGTTAGGGGTCTCACAAGAAGAACAAACTACACAACTGTAACATATGTGCAGAGGGCCCAGGTCAGTCCCATGCAGGCTCCCTGGTTGTCAGTTCAGTCTCTGTGAGCCCCTCGGAGCACAAGTTGATTGTATTCGTTTTCTTGTGGTGCCTTTGACCCAATTGGCCCCTACAATCCTCCTTCTCCCTCTTCCACAGAATTTGCCAAGCTCCACCTACTGTTTGCCTGTGAGTTTCTACTAGAGTTATCTGAAAGGAGGGAACCTTGAGAAAACACCTCCATAAAATCCAGTTAATGCAAACTTGTGCAACCACTTTGGAAATCAGTGTGGCGGTTTCTCAGGAAATTTGGGATCAACCTACCCCTGGACCCAGCAATGCCACTCTTGGGAATATACCCAAGAGATGCCCTATCATATGACAAAAGCATTTGTTCAACTATGTTTATAGCAGCATTATTTGTAATAGCCAAAACCTGGAAGCAACCTAGATGTCCTTCAATGGAAGAATGGATGAAGAAAGTGTGGAATATATACATATTAGAGTACTACTCTGCGGTAAAAAACAATGACTTCTCGAATTTTGCATGCAAATGGATGGAAATAGAAAATACTATCCTGAGTGAGGTAACCCAGACCCAAAAAGAAGATCATGGGATGTACTCACTCATAATTGGTTTCTAGCCATGGATAGGGACCACTGAGTCTATAATTTGTGATCCTAAAGAAGCTAAATAAGAGGGTGAGCCCAAGGAAAAACATATAGTTATCCTCCTGGCTATGGGAAGTAGACAAGACTGCCGGGCAAAAAATTGGAATCTTGGGGGTGGGGTGGGATGAGGGTAAGGGGAGATGGGGAGAGAAAAGTGTGAAGTAGAGGATGGGGGGAACTTGGGGAAACGGGATGATTGGAGATAAAGGAAGGTTGGATAGGTGAGCAGGGAAGCACATATCTTAGTTAAGGGAGCCACCAAAGGGTTGGCAAGAGACTTGAACCTGGAGTGGCTACCAGGTGCCAGGGCAATGTCCCCAGTTATTTCCTTGGGCAGCTGAGGATAGGGAACCTGAAATGACCCTATCCTATAGCCATACTGATGAGTATCTTGTGTATCACCATAGAACCTTCATCTAGTGATGGATGGAGATAGAGACAGAGGCCCACACTGGAGCACCGGACTGAGCTCCCAAGGTCCTAACGAGGAGCAGAAGGAGGGAGAACATGAGCAAGGAAGGCAGGACCACGAGGGGTGCACCCACCCACTGAGACAGTGGGTCTGATCTATTGGGAGCTCATCAAGGCCAGCTGGACTGTGACTGAAAAAGCATGGGATAAAACCGGACTCTCTGAACATGGCGGACAATGAGAGCTGATGAGAGGCCAAGGACAATGGCACGGGGTTTTGATCCTACTTCATGTTCTGGCTTTGTGGGAGTCTAGACAGTTTGGATGTTCACCTTCCTAGACCTGGATGGAGTGGGGAGGACCTTGGACTTTCCACAGGGCAGGGAACCCTGACTGCTCTTGGGTCTGGAGAAGGAGGAGAAGAGGAGGGGGGAGGAGAAAGGGGAGGGAGGAGAGGGAGGGAAATGGGAGGCGGGGAGGAAGCGGAAAATTTTTTTTCAATAAAAAAAATCCAGTTATAATTTAGTATCTTAATTAATTATTGACCAGACCATTGTGAGTGGTTCCATTTCTGGGTTGGTGGACCTGGGTTCTATAAGAAAGCAGACTGAGGAAGCCACTGGAGCAAGCCAGTAAGTTGCACCCATCCATGGCCTCTGCATTCGCTCCTTCCTCCAGGTCTCTGCTCTTTTTGAGTTCCTGTCCAGAGTTCCTTCAGTGATGGACTATAGATGTAGAAGCATAAGTCAAATAAACCCTTTCTTCCCCAACTTGCCTTTTGGTCATGGTACTTCATTGCATCAATAGAAAACCTAACTAAGATAAGATGGTATCCGGAGTGGGTTATTGCTGTGACAGACATGATCTTGCTTGGGGGATTGTGGAAGGACTCTGGGCTAGACAAGCCATTGAATATTGAAATCTCAGTGAGCTGTTCTATAGGAACCTAGAAGACAAGACTGTAGAGAGCAGTGCAGAAAATGGGGTTGTGGCTTGTGAAGTTTCAGAGGGAAGTTTAAAACTCTTTCTGGGGTGTTTGCTGTTTTGAATTGTGATTCCAGCACTCTGAAGAGCTTAAGCTAAAGGATCAGCAGTGACTAACAAGAGATGGGCAACACTGAAGTGAAATCTTTGCAATGCTGGGGCAATCGACGCTGACTAGCTGGAGCTAAGAAAATAGGCATGATTGAAAGAGACCAGCATCACTGAGGTTAGACCTTTAGGTAGTGTCTGTTCGGGGTCAACACACAGAAGTGTATTCCAGAACAGGCCGAGGTTGTACCTTGTGCTGCCCGCCAAACTTGGTAGTATAAAAGTCACCCAGGAGGTACTGATTTTGAAGGAATTAAGGGGTCATGGAAAGCAGCTGAGGATTGGCAGTGTGAGAGGCCACTGGTGAAGGCGTGGCCTCAGTGTCAGTTGAAAGGCCAGGACTGAAGGCATTGTGCAAAGAAATTGAGACTTGGCACTATGAAAAGAGCCTAGGAGAGACTATTGGCGGAAGTGCAACCCAGTTGCAGCAGAGGACCCCAGTATTTTGAATGTGCCAGTACCACGGGATGACCAATAACAGCAGCCACAGTGGAGTGGAGCTGAGTAGACAAGCTGTGTTTGCTGCAGAGGGTCAAGCTAGAGAAGTGATAACAGAGAGAAAGAAAAGTGATAACAAGAGAAAAAGAAAAGTAGATGTCAGGAACCAGGCAGTCAGGCAGCTCCAAACAGACAGACAGAGTAACACATGAAAAATGAAAGAAAGGCAAAAAGTCCCAAGGCAAAATGTAGATGTGAAGAAAAACAGGTTAAATTAAGTTTTAAGAGCTAGTGGGACATACATAAGATAAGGCCAAGCTTCCCTAAGTAATAATAAGTATCCATGTCATGAATTGGTAGCTGGTTGGTGACCCAAAAGAAAACCAGCTACAGTGAGGTAACCCAGATCTAGAAAGAAATATGTGGTATGTACTCACTTATAAGTGAATATTAGCTTAAAGTAAAGGATAGCCATGCTACAATCTCAAGACCCAGAGAAACTAAGTAACAAGGAGGGATCAAAGGTGGTATGCATGAATCTCATTGTGAAGGGGAAATAGAATAGACATCATCGGTGGGAAAATGGAGTTGTCTGGATGGAGGCGGGGTGGGGATGGGAATAAGAGAGATCAGGTAGGAGAAAGGAGAGATGGATAGAGTACTAAGAGAAACAGTTGGAATTGGGGGAATCTCTGGGAAGAGATAGAAATCAAGTGCAATAAAAACTCCCAGAAATCTATGAGAATGACCCTAGCTAAATCTCCTAGCAATGGGAGATGTGAAGCGTGAACTGGCCATCACCTGTGACCAGGTAAGATTCCAGTGGAGGGACTGGGATACCAACACAGACACAAAACCTTCGGCCTACAATTTTTCTTGCCTACAAGATTGCTGGGGTAAAGGTGGCACGGAAATTGTGGGAGTGGCCAGTCAATCACTGGCCCACCTTGAGATCCATATTGTGAGAGAGATCTTACCTTTGACACTGCCCAGAGACTGGACAGTCCAGAGACCTAAGACAGAACTAAACAGAACTGGGGGGAGGGGGAGTCAATAAGATGACTCCTAATGATATTTTGCTGTACTCATAGATTGGTGCCTAGCCCAGTTGTCATCAGAGAGGCTTCATCTAGCAATTGATGGAAACAGTGGCAGAGACCATTAGGCAAAGCTCAAGGAATTCTGCAGAAGACGAAGAGGAAGGATTGTAGGAGACAGAGGGAACATGAACACCACAAGAAAATCCATAGAATCCACTAACTTCAGCTCGTAGAGGCTCAGAGACACTGAACCAAGAACCAGGGAGCATTGTGGAGTGACCTAGGTCCTCTGTATATATGTTACTATTGTGTAGTGTGGTCATATTGTAGGACTCCTAACAGGGGGAGCCAGGACTGTCTCTGACTCTGTTACTGGCCTTTGGGCCCTATTTCTCATACCAGGTTGCATTATCCTGCCTTAGCTGACTTTTGGGACCCTATTTCTCCTATCAGTTGTCGACCAGCCTTAGTAAAAGAGGAGGTGCCTAGTCTCACTGCAACTTGATATATCAAGACTGCTTAGCAGTCATGGGAAACCTGCCCTTTTCTGAAGAGATACAGAGGGGAGGAGTGAATGGGGCAAGGGAAGGACTAAGAGAAGTTGGGGGAGGGTAATTGCAGTTGGGTTGTAAAAATTAAAAACCTCAAAAATAAAAAAAAAATCTCAGAAGTCTCAGGAAGTCCCTGAAACTTACCAGATGCATAAGGCAGCTTCCTTCCCAGTGTTATGTAGGCACTAAGGACTGCTGAGGACTAAGCTTCCTGCCAAGCTGGCAGGAAGAGGCTCAGATCAGGCAAACTGCCTAGAAGAAATGCTCTCCAATCTACCAACGTGAATGTAATCTATTACCCACACTGCGGCAAGCTTTAGTAATGCAACTACTTTTGAGTCATTTCTGCTCCTATAAGTAACTCTTTACCTATATTCCTAATGAGTAACCCTCAATAAACTCATTGGTTCACCAAGTTACTTTATTGATATTCTTACTTTGTCTTTCATCACTAAGATGAATAGGTGTTTGCTTACATATCTACCAGAATAGTGCCACCCAGCAGTGCTATCAAGAAGAATGGAGAAACTGTACACCTTTTGTTTTAATGGAAATGCTTTGAGTTTTTTCTTCATTTACTATAATGTTCGCTACAGGTTTATTGTATATAGCTGTCTATGTTCCTTCTATTTCTGATTTCTTCCAAGTTGTTCTAATAAAGGAATATTAAGTTTAGTCAAAATGCATCTATGTATCTGAGATAGCCAAATAATTGCTGTCCTTGAGTACGTAGCATGGAAAAAAATTAATATTTCAGAATCACCATTTCAGACCTCTGGAAATTAACCATTGTAATAGTTCTTAGCGCATTTGCTTAATAAAATGGCTGGATGTACATTAAACCAATGACTCTGTGGCATTTTAACTCAGTCTATTTTCTTCATTCTCCCCTCTATTCTGTAGCAATCATGAAAACTAGTGATTCAGACAGAACAGACCTAGAGCTCTTCTGGACTCCTTAGTAGACAAACACCATCACCTTAGCAGTTTAGTGATTCCCTGTACTCACAGAATGATTCCCATACTCACAGAATTGTATTTATTTGATCTGATTCACAACTTGCCTACTACAACCACCCATTTTTCCAAGGTGTTTGCAAAGAAAAAGAGAAGGAGGAGGAGGAAAGAAGAAAGGAAGGAAAGAAGGAAGAAAGGTAAGAAGAAAGGAAGCAGTAATAGCTTTTCACATCATGTTTGTCTGACATATCTGATTCACCTGGTACAAACAATTTGTTAAGCACAAAGCTTAAAAGAGAAATCTGGATACTAATGTATCAACAGGGTGAACTGTGTTTCTTCCCAAACTATCATATCATATTCTTAACATCAAATACCTTATAATATGAATATATTTGGAAACATGGTCAAATATGAATATCTTTGGGAATATGGTCACTACTGAGATAACTACATTTAAGTGGGGCAATGAGGGTGGAATCTTGGCCCAGTGTAAAGTGTAACCTCAGAGAAGCAGTGATATTATTTGGAAAAAGGTGTATGTGAACATATAGATGCAGTAGTCAACTGTAAGGCAGGAAAAGGGACCTGAGAAAAGCCATGCTTGACAACACCTAGACCTAGATCCAAAACAAATTTCCTCTGTTTAAGACACACAGTCTCTGGCAGTTTGTGGTGGCAACTTTGATAAACCAACACAAACAGTATTGACACATTCCGACACATACCACAGGATCAAGAAGGCCACACATATGTAAAGTGAGGCACTTTACTGTGGTTATGATACTCCAGAGGGACCCAAGAAATCCTTTTTTTTGTTTCATATATATATATATATATATATATATATATGAATATATATTTAAGTGAATTAAATTTCCTTTTCAGGCTCATTTCAATTTCTTTTTTTATTTTTTTATTTATTTATTTATTAAAGATTTCTGCCTTCTCCCCGCCACCACCTCCCATTTCCCTCCCCCTCCCCCATCAAGTCCCCCTCCCTCATCATCCCTAAGAGTAATCCGGGTTCCCTGCCCTGTGGGAAGTCCAAGGACCACCCACTTCCATCCAGGTCTAGTAAGGTGAGCATCCTAACTGCCTAAGCTCCCACAAAGCCAGTACGTGCAGTAGGATCAAAAACCCATTGCCATTGTGCTTGAGTTCTCAGTAGTCCTCATTGTCCATTATGTTCAGCAAGTCTGGTTTTATCCCATGCTTTTTCAGACCCAGGCCAGCTGGCCTTGGTGAGTTCCAGAACTGGCTAAACTGGAGACTCCAAACAAGAAGCCCGGTGTTACAAACTGCCCGGGTGAGTGTTGAAAGTGCTCTCCAACATGTATACAGACCCCTTGTGAAGAGAGGGTTTAGAGAACTCATAATTCAATCATTATCTAAACATAGTCTTGAATAGTGATTTCAGTGTCCACACATCATAAAGAATCGAATTATTCGAGAATTTGCTCATAAATGCCACTAAACAAACAGCAATTATAACAGAGCTTAGTAAAAAAGGAAATAAAAATTTCTACATATTATTTAAAATGAATAGGTTTTATCAAATAAACTAAATGGGAATGTTTTCAAGTTAATTTAATTATTCTTTCCATGAACAATCGATAGAAACAAAAATGACTCATATATGGGGTTGGGGCAGAGTAGAAACTGGCCCCATCCACTTGTTGGACTCTTTGACTCAATCAACTCATTTATGTTAAAGATTCTCAAAGAGTCAAATGAAACCTCGTTTAAAAAATTAAAGAACAATCAAGCATTGTGGTCCACACCTGTAATTCCAGGATGAGCTTGGAGGATAACGGGTTCATATTCAGCCTGAGTTCTGTGATAAATTAAAGACCAGCCTCAGCTCTATAAAATGTCTCTGTTACAAACATTAAAAGGGGCAAAATTTAAGATGCTATTTTAGCAATGAAAGGTTTTCAATAAGGAATGATTAAAAACACTAGAAATTTCATAGTTGAAAAGTACAGTACCTAAAACAAAAGTGTCACCAGAGAAGCTCAGTGGCATATTTGAACAAACAAAAGAATCAATGAACTTAAACTTATATCAATTTTTCTCTGATGACAATTGGGCTACACAACAATCTATGAGCACAGCAGAATATCATTAGGAATCATTTCATGACATTTTTTGCAATTTTTGTTTGGTCCTATCTTATGTCTTTGGGGTATCCTGCTTCTGGGCCCTGGCTCTCAGTGAGGAGCTCCCACTCAGAATATGGGTCTCCAACTCTGCAGCCATTAGTTAGTTGGTCACTCTCAATATTTCTGTACCATCTTCGCCCCCAGTACACCTTGCAGGCAAGAAAAATTGTAGGTCGAAGGTTTTGTGGCTGAGTTGGTGTCCCAGTCCCTCCACTGGAAGAGATAGGCAGAGAAAAAAAAGTGAAAGGA
This sequence comes from Chionomys nivalis, assembly GCF_950005125.1. NCBI lineage: Eukaryota > Metazoa > Chordata > Mammalia > Rodentia > Cricetidae > Chionomys > Chionomys nivalis. Next base: position 43,343,354 of record NC_080101.1, on the reverse strand, counting down.
AGTCTTACAGTATAGTGAGCCAAAACAGAAAAGAAAGGGGGAAACCTCCAACCAAATACATTCATGTTGATCAGTTTAATCATTGTTAAAACCTAAGAAAACAGTTCTAAAGGGGGAAATAATTACCATGCATTTTGGTTATTATATCATTGAGGAAACAGAGCTAGGAGCAGAGGAAGTTCTTTATCTCATTGTAGCAGATAACAGGAAGGGTCTAAGAATTAGCTATACATGTAACCCTCAAAGGCAAACCACTAGCAACCTACTTTGTACAGCTACACCCCACTGCTTACAAATTCCAGAATATTCCAAAATATTGACCAGTGTTCAATACATGAGCCCATGGGAGACATTTTATATTCAAACCAAACCAAAAAATTTACAAAATGTGATCTGTCACTACAACAGAATATCTTCCGACATTATTGAAGTATTGATACAATGTGAAAACAACCTTTCAACTCAAATGCTCCAATAGGGGCTGGCAGGAGCTCAGTTGGTAAATGCTTGCCTTGCAAGCATGAGAACCTAAGTTCAATCCCCAAAACCTACCTGTGAAAAGCCAGATGTGCTTGCAATATCTGTACTAAGGAGATAAAGACAAGTAGATTCTTGGGCTTGCTCGCCAGCAAATCTACCCTACTTTGTAAGCTCTGAAACAATGACAGACCGTGTCTCAAAAACAGGATAGATTGTGTCTGAAGAATAACATCCAGAGTTGACCTCTGGCCTCTACACATATGTAAAGACATATATACACACTCACAGATGCAGACTCAGGCCTGCATGCAAAACCATATTCTCCAATACAAAAATTAAGATCTTTTAAGGTTCTTTTTAATTTCAAACTCTTTTTCTAGCCTGTTATGAGACATTTCCTGGAAAGACATGAACAAATGTTTATCCTCTCCAACTAGGACACTTACAACAGACAAAAGAAATGATTCCCACCCAGGTCTAACTTTTACGAACCAGAGTTTACTGAAGTCATCTACAGAAACATGAGTGAAAGGTTACCTACAGGAATGTAGGTGGCTTTACGGAAGTTGCATGACTGAAAAGGTCCACTCCATTATGCAACATAACTCATGTAAGTTGCATCACTGGAGTTCTGTGTAACTTGGAGACAGGTCCACCAAAAACAGTCTCCTGTTCTCCAGAAGTAGTAGATCATTGCTTGGATAACCTTGAGGATGAACCACATGAATCGTGTAACTTTCTGACTTTACTAAATCATATGAGCCACTTTCTCTAAGACAGAATATCTCCATTCAGAGGAAATAGATACATAACGAGCGCCCCTTCTTTCAGCTCTTACTTTATTTATATCCCCAATGTTTCCTAGGTCTTAAAAGGAATGATAGAGACATCGTGTACACACACACACACACACACACACACACACACACATATACTTATGGCTGATCTTTGGGCCAATCAGAGCAAGAGTCGCTCACTTATTTTCAGTAGCTTTAGCAATTATGGGTCTTAGTAGTTACTACCTCCCACTGATAAAAAGATAGATAAATAAATCATCTCTCTATGACTGAAGTAATGCATGGCTATAAAAATAAATGTGTAAAAGTAAATTTGAAGGTATATCATACCTACTTAACAATACAATAGCAGTTCTTCCTCTCTAAGACCTATGACCTCTCCCTCTGGCCATGGACTTTTCTGCTAGATTACAATACCAGACATGTATTCCCTTCTACAGATCAGGCTTTAAATCTAATCAGAAAGCAAATGATTGCACCCATTACAGTTGTGCCACTATTATATGAATAGGCATGTATGTCCTGGCATGAAAATATCCTATCATTTGTACAAATTGTTTTCTCAAAAAAGCAATGCTCGATACAGAAGTAACTGTGAGGACACTTCCCATAAAGCACACTATAGACCCTAGCCATTCTCCATGGGTCACCTTATTTTCTTATCCGGGGACACCACCACACAACTCCCAACCACCGGTATGCTTGGTAGTGCTGGTTTGTACATCTCAGCTTGGCTAGGGGTACAGAATCAGAGGCATACTCTAACCTGCTTTATCTGAGGCTCAAGCCGGGTCTGGGTCTGAGGAGCTTTGGGTTAGTACTGCAGTCCTTATCTCTCCATCAGTCACACTTGGGTTCATCAAAATATCATCTCCACCCCCAGCTAGCAGTGGCAAAATATACATAACCGAGTGTCTTTTATGGCTTCTACAAGCGTGTTGGTCAATGCCTTGGATTACACAGCCTTTGTCTCAAGAAGGAAAGGATAATTCTATTTCCACAGCATTCAGACTGATCCTGTCTTTTCTGCAGCATCAGGAGCCAGGCTCCAAGAGCCTCTTTCTCAATTCAAGCAGTTCTGACATAAAGTATTCCATGATTACCATAGTTTCCTGTACTAGACCACCACTAAGGACTTCACCTGGATGCCGAATTGTGTGTTTTTTATTTTTCTATATTAAAGGTCACACCTCAGCAGTATTTTTTTTATCATATCTGTCTTGTTCTCTACCCCTGAGTGTCCAATTCTTCCTATAAATCTGGAACCCAAGCCAGACCTTCGAGACAGAATAAACCTGTATTCTCCTCTCCCTTGCATCCTGCCAGCTGAAAGGAATGGCAAGCCAACACCTCCATCTTGTGTTCTGCTTTTTCAGTTTTCCCTGCCAAATCTGAGGCTGCAGACAGAATTGGCTTGTCTTTTTTTTTTTTTTCATTGTAATTCCTCTTTTAAAGGGCAAGTTCTTTCTGGAAAAACAAGCTGACACTTAGTTGCATGTCATCACCCACAGCAAAAAACATACAAGCGCTGCCACAGCCTTCTGACAATTGCAACGCGTACATACTACTTTCAAGGATTGGATTATATGATGTTCTACTAGTCCTGTTTGAGCACCAATTATGTTACATGACTTTTCCTAGGGAGACATAAACAAATATCTATTCATCCCAGATAAGACACTAATGATAAAATTTTAAAAAAAAAATCCAGCCAAATCTAGCTTGATGAACCAATGAGATCAGGCACATGGGTTACTTATAAGAACATGAGTGACCCAAAGGAATCTGCATCATTCCAAAAGCCCATTCCAGCATGAAGTTCACTCACAAAAGCTACATCCCTGGAGCTTCTTGTCCAACCACAGATTTAGGATGGGAAGCATATGTCGTTTGACCAAGACGGATCAGACTTAAAATTGTCTATACCTTTGATAAGTAATCTTCACAAACCACCTCTCCATTCCTGTTTCTTAAGCTTCAAAATAAATCTTTTTCACATGAGGTTGCCATGGGAATTAAATGAAACAACACCTCAACCTCCCAGCAAAGTGTCACAGAGCAGGTGGTTTGTGAACTTATTCCACACTAGACAGTACAAACAGGACAGAACTTGATAAAGTCTGTGAACATAATGGGGAGAAGATGTGGTAGGGTTCTAACAGACACAAAATCCAAGCTCTATGAGAGTTTACGGTAAGGAGGCATTGCACTGTGTCCATGGAGAAACAGCATCCAAGGCAGACTTTAAAAGAGGAAAATGGAGTTCAAAGACTAAGATTTTTTTTTTCTCACAGAGAGAATGCAAACTGTTCCACTAATGGTCTCTGCAAGACTGTCATGCTAGAAGGCTAGTGTGAAGAACAGGGGGAAATTATAACTGAGAAAACCAGAAAGGTAAATGTAATTTCTCCTTCTCTGATATCTCTTGGAATATGATAATCATACATCATAATAAAATTGGGTAAAAAAATAAATGACTAAATGTAACTTTAGCTTTGGGTCTAACTGTTGTTTTGTTTGGTTGGTTCATGGTCTTTTTGCTTGTATTAGTGAAAATAGAAATAGTATTTAGAAAAGTGGAAAATCATTATACTTAATTATGTGAACCAGAGTGAAAATGAAAACTACCATGAACATTAGTGTATTTCTTAAATTCCACATGGAATTGGATGTATTGTGCTCCAATGGAACTCTGAAATGAGGTCAACTTCTGGTAGGTCACACGACTATTAAGCCACTGTTCTGTAATCAGCTCCATATGTGGCACCCTTCTGCTAGGTAATTTTGTGTTAAGCTTAAAAATGTTATGAAAATCTATAATGGTGGAATAAAAGATCCAAAATATCACAAAAATCAAGATGTAAATGTGAGAAGTGATTCAAAATCTGAGAAAAGTATCTCTTCACAAAGATCATATTGTACAATTGTAAAGATAACCTCAGAAGAAAAAAAACGTATCTATGCTTGCAACACATGGGAGGGAAAGCTAGAAGGTACTTACATAATTATTAGTCATCTCTTAAGTATGGTCATCGTGTAGAACCTGTTAAAGAAAATGTCACTAATGAACAATGTTCAAGTCTCATGATGTCTACAGGTAATTTTTAAATGGTTCAGCAAAATGTATATGTGCATTTTTGCATAAAAGGACAGAACAGAAAAGGATGGAGGAAGAGGGAAGGGAGAAAGAAGTAAGGGAAAGACAGGGAAGAGAGAGAACAAAGAGAATGATGGCAAAATCTTAACACTTATGGGCTAGGTGTGTATCTCAGTGGTGGAAAACTTTCCTAGCATCTTCAAGGACCTGAATTCAATCCCCACCACTCAGGTAGAAAAGTTAACAGCTACAAATTTGGAGGGAACACAGGGTTTATTCTACCATCCTTTGAGGTAGTCTATCCACTTAATATTTCTCAAAAAGTATTCTACTTTTATTAAATCTAATCTTAACCTAAAATACAACATAGGGATCACTTAAAGACTGGTTTAAAAGACAAATGAGGTTTATGAAATGTCATTGCATGTGTTCTCAATAAGTACCATATATGCCCATTTTTGAACATCTGAATTTAAAACTTGGGTCTTTTTTCTTTGGAGGCTCTACTGGCATTGTGCGGCTATACACACATTCCTTGAGACGGATGACAAACCTCAGGCTTTTTGTTAAGACTCTACCTCTGTGTGCCTGTCTGACAGTCCCATTAATATTTCCATTGTAGAATTGCTATAAAACCATGTGCTGGAGTGTACTGTGAACGTTTGAGAGACATCACTTTTTCTAGGAGAAACTGCTATTACCCACATAAAATGTTCTTCAGTCCAAAGCCAAATTTATCTCTGTTCAAATGAGAAATTGGAATTAGATCAAGTTATAAAACAAAAGTAGTTATACAACACAATATTCAGGGGAAGCGAGGTAAAAGATGAGCATAAGATCCACAAGTACCTCTTTCTCACTCCTGTCAACCAGAGTTGGATCCCTGAAATGCGCAGTGGGAGAAGAGACCTGTGACTCCAGCCTGTGTGAGTTCACCCTCATAAAAAAAAATTCACTAATGATTGCATTTGTTGGGACCCAATGCACTGAGAGCTATAGATCAGTGCAAAAGTCAGTGTGCAGATGCTTTAGTTCCTGTACATATTCCTCAGTGTATGCTGTCCTTTCCCACACTGCATGCAGATGCATTTGCTTTGTGTATATAGTGCTTCCCACAAAACTATTGCAGTTCATTTTAACATAAGGATCAAATTTCTTAATTTTTTTGTTATAGAAAATTTACTTTAGTTAATACATACGTACATATATATAAACATGCATTTATACATACATACATATATGTTGGTACACCATAGGATGTGAGTAAAAGTATATGGACCGAAACAGAATGTTTTATGTAGTAGTCCAAAATTCTCTACATTTACTTTGAATTGTGTAGCCCCAAATAAATTACTGAAATTTCTTAAAGGGATTTGAATATAGTGTATATATAGTATATAAGTATATATATAGCATATATATATATATATATATATATATATATATATATATATAGTATATAAGCCTCTGATGAGAGAGCAGATGAGTCATGTGCTGATTTTAAGATGAGAAATAAGGTATAATATAAAAGATAACTTCCGCCGGGTGGTGGTGGCGCACGCTTTTAATCCCAGCATTTGGGAGGCAGAGGCAGGCAGATATCTGGGATTTCAAGGCTAGCCTAGTCTACAAGAGCTAGTTCCAGGACAAATGCCAAAAACTACAGAGAAACCCTGTCTCGAAAATAAAAATAAAATAAAATAAAATAAAAGATAATTTCCCTGATGAAAGAAGCATGGAATACAGAGAAATTGTATGCTGTTTCTTATAGTTAGAAGAGCTGCAAATAGAAAACACTTAGGAAGTTCCTGGAATGAAAACCACAGACAGAAGTCTGAGTATCCTATCTGCTGGTATAAACACACCATAGCCACTCCTTCAGAACCTTCTTTACCCAGAAACTGTGTCTTTAGGATATAGTTTAGCATTTCAGTAACACTGAAATAAACTCTTAAAAATCATAGCAATGAAAAGTGCCCCAGCTGGAACTATCAGATGCTGCTCCTCTCCCCTCAGCACAGAGACGGACAGCACGCAAACAATAACTGCAAACGGCTCTCGGCTGTAGAACTGGGACGGGCTTGTATGGGAGATTAGATCTGGTCCCTTCAGACAGAAAAGCTGTTACTCTATGCCTCCAGTAAATTTAAAGGAATAAAGAGATGGGATTTTGTGGTTTTAAAAATAGTGATTTTTCAACCCTAGGGAATGCAATTTAATTCAATTTTCCAACTTTTTTGTTCTTAAAGGTGTACAATTCTTAAAATGCTCTTCTCTTAAAAAGCCCTTAAGATATATGTTATTTTTTTAATAATAGCATATAATGATGATGAGAAGTACAGGTTTGGAGGCCACTTCAAGCAAGGGACGCAGCCCCCAACTCCAGCATGCATTCTTGGGGACCCAAAAACTATTTCTGTCAGGGAGGCTAATAAGCTAACAACAGATTTTCACCTCTCCTTCCATTTTGACCAGTCCAGTCACCTCGTCTCATCCCCAGCTCTGCAGCTGAACACCTGCTGCAGCATCCCCTTCCCTCTTGCACAAAGATCCAGAGGATCACAGAGATTTTCATTCTCTAAAGTCATTGTTTTGCCTGGCTTCACACTCCAGAACCAACTCCCTGAGAATGCACAGGCCACTCTGAGCAGGAAAGCAAGGAGGATAACTGCAGTTCCAAGTTCTTCACCTCTCCACCCACTCATCCATGCCCAATCCCCCAGTCTCAAGCCCACCTATTAGCAAACCTGTGACTGTGGTCTGTCCTCTCTGCCCCCATTACCAGGGCACCAACTAAGCACAACCTGGTGAAACACCCTACTTTCCTCCCTCTTGTGGAGCCCTTCTGCCATCTCCAGTACATTCCCTTTCCTATGTCTCAGATTCAAATACCCAGAAACAAATTTTACTTGGAACCCCCAGTGTCCACATCTATAAAAACCACAGATTTTCCTGCAGGTAACACACAGCCACCACACTCTCCTAAGTACCAGTGAAGAAACAGAAACCAAGGAATAAAACATCCACCCAACAAAGATAAGATAAAATATAAGCACCTAGAATTATAATCCTCCCAATCCCAGATGCCTAGATGCTAGTATAAAAACACAATCAGCTGAGCAACCCTGCCACAGAAGACCCTCCATATCCAACACCTGAACCGCAAGTAAAAGACTTTAAACAGCCTTTAGGAATAGGGTAGAAATACTTAAAGAGAAAATGAAGAAACCTATGAAACCACAAACAGTGAAATGAAATGAAGAGGACAGTTCAGGACCTGATAGTGGAGATAGAATCAATAAAAAAAAAAACTGACAGAAATCTGGAAAATAAAAATTTGGGACTTTAAAAGTAACCGGAGAGGCTAGTTTCATCAACAGAACACGATAGATGGAAGAAAGAATATTAGGCATTGAAAATATGATAGAAGAAATAAATACATTAGTCAAAGAAAATGCTAAATCTAAAAAGTTCTGGCACAAAACATGTAGGAAATGTGGAACACTATGAAAACATCAATTATAAGAATAATATTAATAGAGGAAGGAGAAGAAACACAGGTCAAAAACACAAAAAAATATTTGCAACAAAGTCATTGAAGAAAATTTCCCTAACCTAAAGAAAAAGTTTTCTATCAAAGTATAAGAATGTTAACTGGAGACTGTTTGTTCATTTCCCGAACACCCAGACATGAATAATCACACAGAAACTATATTAATTACATGACTGTTTGGCCAATAGCTTGAGTGTACCCCTAGCTAGCTCTTACATCTTAAATTAACCATTTCTAGTTAAGTGCATATTCATCGGTAGCTACCTGCAGATGGTGATGTAAGTGATGCATAGCTGAACTACAAAGGGGTTTGCTATGACAGATGGAGCAAGTGAAGGCTCCCCTGCCAATTCTAGAACGTGGCCATTAGGGCACTAATGCCGCTTGTACAGAAGACTGGCACTGAGGCGGCTCCTTGCAAATATTTTAAGTCATATTTTCGCATTCCATTTTAATAGTTACTTCCAAGACTGCTTTACTTCATTAGCATCAGCGTAGGTCTCTGAGTCAATGTTGAAATCTGCGAGTGCTTCTCATTTTCCAAATGAAAGGCTTCACGAAAGAGATTAAATCCTAATGGACAGTCAAAAATTATGAGGTGTCTGTCTACACTAGAAGAAAGTATATTAAAAAATAATTAGCCTGGATTTCAATGGCTTGAACACAATTATGATGAGTTTCACATTTCATTATATTTATCTATAGCCAGAAAGAGCATCAGTCAGGCACTCAACACAGGTAGGTTTTTGGTTCAAAATATGATCATTTGGCTGACCATCCAGAGATCTGATTTAGCTTTCAACCGGGTCTGGATATGGGCAGTTTCACTGGCAGTTTATGTCCATGTGAACAATGATCCGGAAATTTCAACATCTCAGTTGTAATCATGTTAGTTTTCTCTCAAACTTTTCTCTCAACTTTGCTTTCCTAGAATCTTTTCCTCTGTCAGTCAAAACTGCCTCATTAATTCTGATTTACCATATGGAAGGGTTAAAATTACAAGAGGCTTCAAGAAGAATACTAAATCCCTACTCAGATTGATTTTTTATTGTCATACTTAGCCATTCAATGATAGACATTTTTGTCTCAAAGACAGCTTTCATGAGTTTTTATTAAACTATCTAGTATTTTTATTTCAAATTGCTTTTATTTCAAAACCAAGAACTTCTATATATCACTGTTAATTTTATTTGAAATAAAGCCACACATTTTTATTTTAACTTAATTAAGTGTTTTTCATTTATTTTATGTAAGGAAAAATAAATGCTAATTTTATGTCTCTTTTATACCTACTATTTCTCTGTTAAGAATTCTAAAGACACAGATGTTTTACCATTTACAAGCTACATATTTAGTTTTAACTGTAAATTATTGTACACTAATAGAGCTTAAAATCATTTTACTGCTTTTATTAAGTTCTAGGTATAAAATCATGAAAAGATAACAGTGTTCATAGTTAGGTTCAACATACACTGCACAAAACACAGTCAGATTCTACTCTTATATTGTTTGAAAATAATTTAATTCCCTTTTAAGACAGAGAGAATTTATTTTTCTGCAAAAATTAGCCAAGAAACCTAGAAACTGTTGTTTAACAACAAACACTGGTAATGAAAATTCGAGTTTTAAGTCATGTTTGAACACTAATTACCAGACAGTCTGTGTAACAATATGATGCTCCTCCTTTTTACCAATGACTCAAAAACTCACATCATGGTTTATAAGACAGAAAATTCACGAACAGATGCACAAGTAATGTCTTAAAAGCTATTTTTATATTTAATAAATAATGCTTGTTATCAATAAATGTAAGAACATACATAAAAGTAATTTAAAACCTGTTCTCTCTTATTTTGTCTATATTTCTCAAGTATCCCATAAGAATTGTTTTGGTATATGTCTTCATATACTTCTTAAACACTGAATACATAGAATTCAAAACTAAGTGTATCACTGTGAAAATAATGAGATATTTGAGATATTGACAATTAAATTTTTATTTGAAACACATTATTTAGTAACATCATATGTGAAAACCCACATACAATTTGTAGTTTTATTAGTAACTTGCTTTTAATTTACCAGTTTAGAATTGTTTGTATAAAAAATAACTAAAGCATAAATATAAATAACTTTCTATTTTTATAGAAAGTATTTTAGCATAAAAATATGAAATTAAACTAAACTTTTTAATTCAACCATATTTAAAACATGTACAATCAAAATTCTATTGGCATTGAACATACTTGTTTATGGAGTTGCTATTTATTTAATAATCTTCATTGCATGAAATATTTTTCAACAATTGTTTGAAATATTCTTTCCTCTCCTGTGTGACAAGTCTTATACCTTTGAAAAAAGAGTAGAGCTGGAGAAAGCCAAGTATCTTAAAAAAACAAAATATTAAACAAAATATTAAAATCAATGCCAATTTTTTATTAAAATTAAATGTAAGTGGTCTTGTGCATTTCCTGTAAATTGTGTAGATGTTTCTAGAAATATTTAAAGATATTTGCATAATCAGAAAAAGGTTTTAGACTTCTAATATTACTTGAAAAGAAATATTTATCTGGAAACTTAATTAAGTTTTTATTATTTCATTACTCATTCAAACAAATGGATAGTAGTTTCTTCTTTATGTATTAAAATGAGAAACAGGATAACTCACTTGGCAGTTCCGTAGTTGTGACACTGGTTTTCCTAAACAATGAAAAACATTTTCACACTAAAGGTGTGCTACTTAAGAGTTCAGGATCTAGAAATCAGTAGGGTTTTTCCATCTCAGCCAAACTGATATTTGGGGCTAATAATTATTCTGAAGACTGTCCTCCAGATTTTAAGTCATGAGCAGCACCCTGGAAATCTATCCAGACAATGTTTATAGCAATTCCTCAGACGTGACAATTAAAAAGTCTTCCAGACATTAACAAAATTTCTCTTGGGAGGAAAAATCACTGCTGACGAACAACTATGAGATCAGGTGATTATAATTTCTTCCATCTTCATGGTCACAAAATGTATTTAGAGAGTATTGTTGCACATCTAACCATTCCAAAGGTAAATAAACAAAAAAACAAATGTCATAGTTTCTCTATTTATATTTATCTACATAGGCAGATTTGGAATAAAGACATTCTAATAAAAATGTTCAAAATTTGTCTTTTTAAGATACAGCCTAGCAACAACTAAAGCATTAACGTACATTAACACACATGTTCACACACAGGTAGAGACACACTAAAGATACAGTCACGCTCTTAGCAAAGAATGCCTTAAAACAATGACGACTCAATAACTAATCAACAAACTACAAACTTTTTTAAACAGTGTACTTTGTTATAATCTACACACAAGTTTAGAAACAACATCCCATATTGGGAGAACCAAGCAAAACAAACGTGGTGGCCATTATATAGATCTTGACTGTGATTTTAAACTCACATAAAAACACCTTCTATCCTTGGCTCCTCTACAGCGTCTGCATCGTGTACCTCTCGTCTTTTCTGCCTACCATCAGTTACTCTGTCAGTGACTAAACCTCAATCAAGTAAAAAGAAAATATTTTTCCTGAGACTGGTCACTTATTTTCAAACATTCTTTTCCCTTAACATCAGATGCTTATCATAAAAACTTAAGACTTTAAAGAATAATTAAATACCCAAATGTAATTTTTATGAAATTAAATAAAAAATAGAATCACTAAAATAATAATATCCCAATATTTTTTTCTTTAAAAAAAATCAACTTACCTCATTTATGAGTTAGCCAATATAGTATGGTGTTCATAGATTACCTTGCAAGGCATTTTGACTCAGCAAAGGCCCACCAAAAAGCTCAACTTAGATGTACTAAATGAGGAAGAACTCCTACTAAAACACCTTATTACACATTAATAAAAGAATCACAATGGTTAGAATTCACTGGCCATAGGACAATACCATAAAGCATATGTTATTAAGGATATAACACTATAGACTTTAACTGTCCCTAAATAAACCTGAAAGCTTGTCATGAAGTTGAAAAGATTTTCTGGTAAATTGATAAAATTAATATACTATTTTAAGTCACAATTGTTTAGCCATGAAGAGGTCTTCTGGCCATGCTGTTTTTATTTTAATTAAAGAATCTCTTCTGTAGTTATTGATGTGTGAACGTATTTCCATAGAGAATTATTTAAATGAAGAGCAATGCACTCAAATACAGTCAAATGTGGTTATTTAAACATGCTATATATTCATTCATTGGGAAACTATTCTAATATAAAATCAAAAGTAAAACATGCCATAGGTAATTATTAGTGGCTCAGCTGTCATTTAGTCAAATCAACTAAAAGGCCAATTATTTTAAGGCTACCCAGGATGGAGAACTCACTATTGCCATTAGGTTGTCTAGACACAGTTATGGCTACTTTTATAATGCATTAATTTCCTAGCAAGAACATTTGACATATAATCTCCTATATTATAAAACTAACCCCAAATTTCGAATGTTTACCATCTTGCAACAAATATGGTGCTATGTTTAAAATGAAAATAAGATACCAAAAAATAGATAATTAAAACTTTAGATTGTTACAAATGCTGGTTTTGCCTAGTTTTACCTCCAATGTTACTCAAAAAATTCAACTTGAGTATATATTATTTCCACAGGATATAAATGTTCTGAAGATTAATTTCATGACAATTCAGGTTCATTTAACACGACCGAACTACTCAATTAGAAGTGACTAAAATGATAACCTTAAGAATAGATGTTTTGCCATGGTAAAAAGATTTTTTTAAGTTAGCCCAAGCATTTTAAGTTAGTCTATAAAGGCTTCTGTGAGGAAAGAGGGCCCCTGTGCAAATATGGAGAATACTACAGTGTATTAGAACAATCCCCTACCATGTACTCTGATAAATGAGCCAAAAGAGAGGAAAGTGTAGACAACACAGTAATTTCCAGCCATTTCCCCAGATTATATGCCTAAAACTAAGTGCTTTCTGAAGGGAGAAATGGAGGGAAAGAATAAAGAAGAGGAAGTGGATGCAGGAGAGGAGGAGGACAAGGAAAAGAAGGAAGAAGAAAAGAGATTAGCAGAAAGGGAAAGAGGAAGATACATTTAGAAAATATGAGTATTGTAATATTTGAAATTTTAAGATATCCCACAATAGAGAAACCTGTTTAACTTATCTGTTTCTTAGAATTATCTGAGCATATCATTGTCACTATCTCCTGAAGATAATTTTTACTCCTGAATATAAAGTATAGCATTAAGCAATCTTCCTAAACCTTTGACTTTCACGGTACACTCTTGAATGCCTAGAATCCCTAACAGCAGCATGGGAAAGATTAAATGAGCAGTAAACAAGACAGTGATAATTGCTGGTGTGACATAATACTGTCTTCTCTAAACATATGCACATTCAAGCTTTTAACACGGGTCCCACCAGCATTAGCTGCTGTTCTTTCTCAGGTTTACAAGGGGAAGGTTCAGCTTTCTCAGTGAGCAGGCACCGGTTTGACCTCAGCCCATGTATATCTCTAGACTCTGCTCACTTCAAGTAGCACGCGATGTTAAAAGTGGTTTGCTTCACAGTTTCTTTTGTGAAACCTCACGGCAATAGCATCATATACATGTGCAGCTTAAAACAGTATAGTTCATGTTTTGATCAAAATTTGGTTTTGAAACACGGAACATGCCAACAACTCCCCAGCAGAGGATCTTAGCTCGTGAGTATGTGTATAAGACATTGCAGAGGTAGGTATGGTGGCTCATGCCCACAATTCTAGCACTCTAGAGGCTGAAACAAAGGGACAAGGCTGGGCTACAGAAAGACTTGTTTAAAAAAAAAAAAAAAACAGTAGCAAAAGAGATACACTTTGGGTATCTTTTAGAAAATACTTGCATTGTATCCACCCTTATTTTTCATAAGCCAGAACTTTTATGAGGTGTGTTTCTGCAACAATTCTAATGCTATACAAAAGTTTTCACTGAAAAGAAACATGTAGACCCAAAAACCAGAAGCAATGGAGATATGAGACCCTCTCTTGATATTTTATTACCTTTCAGTGTAAAAGGGACATAGACATTATTTAATTTTTATTTCCCCAAGGCATAAATTAGATGCAAGAAAAAGTATTATCATCAGCCTCGGCACTGATAAATTCTCTGGTGTATATGGAAGCATATAATGAGTCTCCTTTTCTCCAGGCACAAACCTTAGTGTTCTTTCCTTAAACAGAGTTGCATTTTGGGAAAGAGAGAGAGAGAGACCTGAAAAACCCACTTCTTTCAAGCAGTTATACCATCGTATTGAAATCCACTCAACAGTGCTGTCAAGTAACTGATCGGTTATGCAGAAGTAAAATTACAATACTGTAGCACGAGAGGGTCCTAGTTTGCATTTTCATCTAAAAAGTAAGAAAACCAATCCTAAATTTTAATTCACTTGAATCTGTGATTCCTCCCAACCTCAACATAACCAATGACATTCACAATATTATATCAAATAGTAAACACTTATCCCGCATAATTGATACAATATTAAAGTCAAAATAAGAGCAAAATTCACCTATAGTTCTCTTTTTTGCTACATCGAAATTAACAAATGATTGTACCATTTGACCAATCAAGTTAAGAGAGACAAAGTATAGTCTCAGCTGCATCTCTCTCTCTCTCTCTCTCTCTCTCTCTCTCTCTCTCTCTCTCTCTCTCACACACACACACACACACACACACACACCATTAGGGGTAATTATTTGGCTAATGTAACTATTAAACAGAATTTTTCACTTCTTTGGACCACATCAAATGAAGTCAATGAATTTTAACATGTCATAGTGCTATTTATGTTCATAATGCTGACATCCTTCTTTTTCCAAATGTTAAACAATAGAATCGATTGACTGTGAAAAGATAAATGATATAAAATTTAATGACAGTTTTACGTCCTTGTTACTAAAGAACTAAGGAAGCTTTCACATTTTACATGAACTTAAATCCAGTTGTAAATGTTGTAATATTCTATTTAAACACATACACAATATTAGAAATTCAAATTTAATGAGCACTCAAGGCCTTCAAATGTTGGCACATGCCAGGTTCCTACTGGAGGTGTTTTGTTGCATTGGCACCCTGAATACTGAAAGATGGCAGGATCTGAGACTGTCCTTCCCACCTGTTAAACAATATGAAACTCAAGCAATGTCTCTGTTCTTCTAAGCTCTGGGCTTGTTCTTCTTAATACTAAATTAAGCCATTCCCACAGGCAGGGAATAACCCTGATAACAGTTCTCTTCAGAGTATTTCATACCTTTCCCACAAACCCCTAAAATGGGTGTTTAGAATATTTAAAAAAAATAACAACAGAGACTTCATAGCCCAGATATTCCTTGAACACACTCAATTTTCTTGATTGTGACTATACAGTGTGAACTACCTTGAACTGACTAGGCTGAACATGCTGAGAAGCACCCGTATCCTACTGCGTTGGCAAGCATGTCTTAACAGCAAAGCACAGACAAAATCTTTTTTTTACACGATCACCTTAACTGTTTCACACATATAGTTCTAGATGTCAGTTCTTCCTTAGGTTAGCAAGCATTCCACTTTCAGAAAAGCCCACAGTTCCTGGCGCTGTGTATACTCTGGCTTGCTCCCCAAAAGGCCATGTCATTCTCAGACAACTTAATCAGTGGCTACACGGAGGAGAGCAAGGCTGCAATCTTCCTGATCATTTTAATGAGGACCCCTGGCTATTCAGCCATTGAAATATAATTGACTTGCTCTTCTTTTATTTTCATAATAGACACTCCAGCCTAGACCACACTTATTTGGCTATAAGAAATGTCAAGAAGGATTGGAACTTTGCTCAGCGTCCCCATTAAAACTGAAAACATGCCACCCTGTCTTTAGCATGAGCTGCGATCGCTTTGTGTTGTTCTCATTATGCAATGAAAGATGCAAATGCCGCCCTTGTTTTTTCCACCAAACTGCAAAACCAAGGAAATAAATAAACCCAAATAACTCACCTTGTCTGTAGCTTTTTCTTATAATTTAGTAACATATAATAGAGAAAATAGGAATACAGATGTTAAATTTTCACTGACTTTTTTTACTAAAACTGAAAAGTAGGACTGAGGTCTATTCTGCTTCATACATGGCAAAAACTCTCTGCCCATTAAATTATGTAATCTGTGTAACAAATAAGAAAATGTTATCATTGTAATAAGGTTTATGCTGAGAATTTTAGATTTGCAAAATTATTACTACATCTTTGAAATGATAATTTCTTTGAATCATTGTTTTCTTTGGGGAGTTTTCAGCTTTAATAATTAAAACACTATTTCTTACAATGGAACTTTCATCACAATATACATTTAAAAGTTATCCTTCCACCAAAAAATATTAATTTTATAAACACCTATAAAAGAGGTCAAGCATCTTGCTATTAGACATTTTGTTTCCTAGCATAGATCAGTCACATTTTAAATGTCAGTCTTCTGGTTAAATGATAATTATTCTGGTTATTTTCTATTTCAATTAAGATAAATTTCTCATGAGGCAGCAATGTTGGAGGAAAGGGGTTCATATTACATACTGCACATATATTGTATATAAACTCTGGGGGGAAGGTAGTGATGTTATTTTATTTCCACTGTAACGTAAATTCTACTTTCATAAATATGTTATCAACTGCGTGTATATTCATAAATACACACATGTGAGTATATCATTTACAGACTTATACACAAATGTACACACATATACACAGGTGTTTGCTGCACTGGTTTGTAGCTTTTTAAAGCAAAGAAAATGAACACTGGAAAGAGACAAGAAAGGGTCACATCTCTTCCATTTCCCTGCCAGACTCAGTATATCACACAGCTGAACTCCTTGTTAGCACTAAAAATAGCTCTCTGTGAATACAAAGCACATAATCAAAGCATTGTTGATGTTTACGTAGTTGGTGCAAGGGAGAAAGATTGGTGTGCATGTGAGTGTAACAATTGGTGGAGTTCAGTGCTGTGCAGAGCACACAGAACAGGACCTCATCCCAAAATGCAAGTAAATAGAGGCTTTTGAAGTCCGAGAGGATTATACTGCAAACTGTTCACAGAAATCATTCCTGGGGTTAAAGTACCCTGAACATAATGTTGCTTGAACATTCCTCCTTCATTCATTCATTTCACCAGCATGTGCTGAGCCCCGAAACGGGGCCAAAGCTCTTTCTAGATAGCAGAAGTACAGTGATCAACCAAACCAAGATGTCTGGTTGAGTTCAGTTTAAAAGCAGACAAAACCATCCTTGGCATTAACCATTATGTAAATAACAGTCTTTGAGATTTCTTACCCTTGTCTTCCTGTTTGTTAAAACTTTTTCTAATATTAATCAAATTAATTAGACTTTGACAGAAGTTATCACTAAAGCACTTTCAGCAAGCTCAACAGATTTGTGGAAAATATTGCTTTCATTTTATCATTCATAACTTAGCTTTACAGCTAAATAGCTTAATGAACAATTAGGAAAGAGTGATGAAATACAATTGTGAATTCACTAGGTATACTTTATATCAAATACGATAACTATATAATCAAATGTACAAATATTTTCACAAGTCACCTATGTAAGTCAAAGATAAAATTAATTTACAGATCAGAAATATGTTCAATATCAACTTATCATTGGTATATATCAGAAGTTTTAAGATTTGATATTAAGACTAGAAGAACATAATGGATTTCATGAAATCTTTCCTAAGTTTATTATAATGGATATTATAATTTTAGTATTAATTCATATTTAAATTTTATTATAATTTTAGTAAGTACCCTTCCAAATTTTTGATGTCTTAAGATTTATATTTTCCTTCAAACTAATTCTTAATTAAATAATTATTTATATAAATTATTTGCCTTTTGTTTCACTAAAAGTAAAAGTTTATAAAACTATTTATAGTTCATATTCAAGTGTTTCGAGGTAAAAGTAGAGCTGATTACCACTAACAGATATTACAACACACACAAAGGGGAATAAGTGACAGATACATCTTACATGTCTACTGAGCAGCCACACAAATAGTTCTAATCGAAACGCTTTAGTGCTTTAAGCAACACCTATTAGAATGGGACCAAAATGGCAGAGCCAAGAACCCAAGGCCCCTAGTACTTGCTGTAATTTAAGGAACATTTCACTAGATGGCAGTAGAGGTTGAATAGCTTCATCTCTTCAACTTTGGTACCAGGGCTAAGACATCACTAATGGGGAACTCATGACTATTGTTAAAAATAGATATCAGTGAATAAAAATCACAAGCCAAGCACCATGGAATAGTTTTTCAATGTTCAACATTTAACATCTAAACACAGTTGTTATACTGCTTCCCTTCCAGTAATATCATAAACATAACTGTGCCTACAACACCAAGAGATTCATATTTTTAGTGCTCTCCCCATGTCCAAGTTATTTTTTAATATGTATTTATTATTTTTTAATTTTTTTATTGTTTTTATTAAGCTATATATTTTTCTCCACTGCCCTCCCTTCCTATCCCTTTCCCTTCTACCCTCTCCCGTGGTCCCCATACTCCCAATTTACTCAGGAAATCTTGTCTTTTTCTACTTCCCATGCAGATTAGATCCATGCATGTCTCTCTTAGGATCCTCTTTGTTGTCTAGGTTCTCTGGGGTTGTGCACTGTAATCTGGTTTTTCTTTGCTTTATGTCTAAAAGCCACTAATGAGTGAGTACATATGATATTTGTCTTTCCGGGTCTGGGCTACCTCACTCGATATGATATCTTCTAGATCCATCCATTTGCCTGAAAATTTCAAGATGTCAATTTTTTCTGCTGTGTAACACTCCAATGTGTAAATGTACCACATTTTCCTTACCCATTCTTCGGTTGAGGGGCGTTTAGGTTGTTTCCAGGTTCTGGTTGTGACAATGTTGCTATGAACATAGTTGAGCACACCACATAATGTATTTTGGGAGTATACCCAAAAGTGGTATTTCTGGGTCTTGAGGAAGGGTGTTTCGTAATTTTCTGAAAATTGCCATACTGACATCCAAAGGGGCTGTACCAGCTTGCATTCCCACCAGAAATGCAGAAGTGTTCCTTTTAACCCACATCCTCTTCAGCGTAAGTTGTTATCAGTGTTTTTGATCTTGGCCATTCTTGCAGGTGTAAGATGGAATCTCAGAGTTGTTTTAATTTGCATTTCTCTGATGACTAAGGATGTTGAACATTTCCTTAAGTGTCTTTCAGTCATCTTGGATTCTTCTGTTGAGAGTTCTCTGTTTAGGTCTGTATCCCATTTTTCATTGGATTAACTGTTCTTTTGACCAATTTCTTGAGTTCTTTGTATATTTTGGAGATCAGTCTTCTGTCTGATGTGGTGAAGATCTTTTCCCAATCTGTAGGCTGCCATTTTGCTTTGTTGACTGTGTCCTTTGCTTTACAAAAGCTTTTCAGTTTCAGGAGGTCCCATTTATTAATTTTTTTTCTCTCAGTGTCTGTGTTACTGGAGTTATATTTAGGAAGTTGTCTCCTGTGTCAAAGCATTCAAGTGTATTTTCCACTTTCTCTTCTGTGAGGTTCAGTGTGGTTGGTTTTAGTTTGCAGTCTCTGATCCATTCAGACTTTAGTTTTGTGCATGGTGATAGATATGGGTCTATTTTCATTCTTCTATGTGTTGATATCCAGTTAGGCCAGTACCATTTGTTGAATATACTTTCTTTTTCCCATTTTATATATTTTGCTTCTTTGTCAAAACTCAGGTGTTCCTAGGTGTATGAATTGATATCTGGGTCTTTGATTCTGTTCCAATGGTCCTCCTTCTGTTTTTATGCCAATACCAGGCTGTTTTCAGTACCGTAACTCTGTAGTACTTGATCTTTTCCTTCATTCTTTGCACTTTAAAAATATTATATTTGAATAACAGCATGCCAAGGAAATTAACAATGAAGCTATATCTGATTTTGGCTATTGTTCACTCAAAGACTTTCCCTTGAAAAAATAAATGGTCACGCAGGAAGTCCTAAAGCAAAATGAACTAACTGTTCGCGAAGGAGCTGAGCATCATCTACTCCTAAAGCAACAACTACTGCCGTTTGTCATCTTCCCAGCATTCTTACTCTTGAAATCGACCTCTAAAAATGTTCCAACGGGCCTAGAGACATGGACCAATGGGTAAAGGCACCTGCTGCTAAGCCTGACAACCTACGTTCAACCTCCATAGGAAAAGAAGAGAACTGACTCTTTAAAATTGTCCTTTGACCTCCACACATGGACACAGTGGTTTGCCACCATGGACACACACACTATAAATAAATAAATACTATAAATAAATACATACATGCATGCATACATACATTGTATAAAAATTTTTAAGAAACCTATATAGTTCTTGGATTCTTCTGCCCGACTGGTGACCAGTCATATAGAATCACTTCCCTCTCCACTCTCTTTTATGTAACTAGAGCATTCCACCCCACACCCACCAGTTATCTTTTCACTAGCTCTCACACCTCAGCTTCCCTATAAAGATTAAATGCCTACATTTTCCCATGTGAAATGACCTCTGTCGTATTTTAGGGTTAGTGGCTGTGACCTATGATGTTAGCCTGTACATGTCTAATGCTAAAGGAATACATTGAATCGTAGTTTAAAAAAGAAAGAATCTTTGAGTAATTGGTACATGCTATTGAGTTAATACTTCCAAGTGTCCCTATGTGTCCAATTAAAGTAGCCTCAACTAATTGGCAAATTAATTTGTTTTTATTGACTTAGGGTAATTGGTGTCCAGTGTTCCAATAAATTTCATCTGTTCCTATTTTAACACTTCTAGAACATGCCTATGATTTTTTTTAATTTAAGCATGCAATAGATACATTTAGACCCTACAAAAATGGAAAACATTTGACTTGTCAATAACCATAAAATTAAAATAATCTCTTGTGTCATATATAGGAGTTTGCAAAATAATTTTTAATTGTATTCTTTACCCTTCCTTATTTCCCCCAAGTCCTACCCAACTCCCTACCCTCTCAACTTCATGTTCTTTCTCTTGGAAGGAAGGAAGGAAGGAAGGAAGGAAGGAAGGAAGGGAGGGAGGGAGGGAGGGAGGGAGGGAGGGAGGGAGGGAGGGAAGGAAGGAAGGGAAAACACAAAACCATGATCAGAAAGAGAGAGATGAAGAGATAGAGAAAGAGAGAGGAGAGAAAGAGGAAAGAAACTCCAGACTCCAGAATAAACATGAAGTCCATTCTTTGTGTGCCAGATACTCCTGAACATGATTGCTGCCCTGGAGTGTTGCTCCATTGAAGAAAACTGATTTCCTTTCTCATAAGTATCAATGGCAAATAGCTTCTTGGTATGTTGGGACTTTGTGTCCACTTTCCATCTCCATCTGAGATTTTGTCTAGCTTAAGCCTGGTTCAGTGTATATGGTCACAGTTTCTGTAAGGTCATATGTATATCAGCCCTGTTTTGTCTGGAAGACGCTGTTTCCTCAGAGTCATAGCTACCTCTGTCTCCTTACAATCCTCCTGCCTCCTCTTCTGCACAGATCCCTAAGTCTGTATTTATGATGGTTTATTCTGATTGCCCACTGACAGCTTCCCAGCCCCATACCTCCCCACTTAAAGTTCCACCTCATACCTGAAAAGTCAGTGACAAAGCCTGGTCTTCCCTCTGCTGATGCGGGAGTGGGGGTGGAGTTCAAAGTCCTACCCCATCATAGAATAGTTACCTTCTACCACAATAAAAACACAACCCATGTACCTTTTCTGTGCCCTCACATTATTTCTGCCTCTGCTTGCAAGCCCACCCTTATCTCCCAGGGCCTCATTATGTGAACAGTAAGTTTCTTTGTACCCTGTTAGTATATGCATGGTGTCCTCAATCTTGACATCCAAATTATTTGGGCAGTGATCGTCCATTCCTCCTCAGCAGTCCATTCAGTGATGTCTGGGTAGTGAACATAACCACATGGGATTCATTTGCTCTTGCCTTGGCTTACTAATCAGCTGGTGCTCCTTTACCCTGCCTTTACGGAGTGCTGTGGAAAGTCTGTTCCAGGTAGAACCAAGCTAAGTCTAACATTTCTGTAACTTGCATGCCAGCATGTAGGGACAGAAGACAAGATCCGGCTCCTCTGATTTATCTTTATATCCCAGTTTGAATTATGTAACTGTTTTCAGCCTAAGGCATAACTACCATTAGGTTTCATGGAACATCTCTCACCCTGTAGCCTCTGGTTGTATGTCCCAACCAGGCATGGTCTCCTGTTCTACAGAGGGGGAAAATGTTGATTGGAATATGAAATATGTGGATCTGTTCAGTCAGTACTGTGAAGTAATGATCACCATGAGGCACGTTGAGTTCACACTCCTTGAAGTAACTAGCTCACTAGGATTATACAAAATGTCACCTCTGCTGCCTGTGTCTCTTTTGCCAAAAAAGATTCTGATATTCGTGGTTTCTGGGGAAACAGTCCTGGCATCCCACGATGCTATCACAAGGTTAATTCTAACCTGATTTAATGCAGAGATCTTAACTCAAAACAGCAACCATTTTATAGGGAAGACCCCTTTCCCTGAAGATATTAATTTGAGCTTTTCTGAAGATTCTCAGTATCTCTCCCATCAAATTTTATCTATTGGGATAGACAGAAAGGGGGGTGGAGGAGAGAGACTATACAACAAAAAGATTAAAGGAAACAGACAGCCTTTTGTATCTCTTAATATGGGTTCTGAATCAACTTTAACATCAACTAAAATGTACCAAGTTGCACAGCTTGTTGAGATTAATCAATACAATGGCCCAAATGACTGCTTTAGCCGGGGATCTGGCTAAAAAAGATTGCTCAGCCATTAAAGGCTAGACTCACGACCAAAAATACCTGGAATCCTGCCCTAAACTTAGGTGAACCACTGAAAATAAAATAGGAGACATACATATGCCTCAGTTTAATCTTAATTCCACATAGTTAAAGTCCTTGTTTCTGCAAAACAGCCCTAGAGGGCCATTGAATGATACAATGAAGTTAGATTGAGTCTTTGAGACTGGTAAACAGGTTAACAAAAAGTCCTCAGAGATTTCTCCTAATGCTGATTAAAATACTAATTGTGACTCAGTGTAAACCAAAGCAGAGCTTCCAAACCCATCCTTTAAAATCTGTCCACACTTTTAACAACTCCAGGGCTCTTCTTCAAACTGGAAAGAATGATCAAGCGTTCAGACTGAAGCATCGCAGCCTTGTTGCCATAGCCAACCCATATCCAATACTAATGGAATTAGATACTTTGCAGCCAGAGGTTTGGGGACAGAATCTTGTTAAGTGCCTATTTCACCAGCCTTATAGCCACACTTGACTTTCACTTCTAAATGGACACAATACACCTGCTTTAGGATATCTGTGGCAACACAGCCTTTGCAGGCAAAAGTCAGCTGCATGCAACATTCTTCAGATTAACACAGTTATTACATTGCTTTCATGGCTTCGTCTTCTGAGGACATTATTGAATACACTCATTCAAGTACTCACAAAAGGAGATAGACTATTATCCCACACATATTACAACCCTGCCGCCTCCATTGAGTTATTGAAAGTTGTTCAATAGACTGAAGTCTGCTCAATCTTTCAGCAAGTCAAGAAATGGATATTGGATCAACACACAGAATGTTAGAGTTGGTTCAACATATTGCGAACATTTATTAATTTCTGCAGGCAATACTACTTCCATTTTAAACTATTCTTAAGCCCAATACCAACCCATTATGAGTGGAGTATCCCCCAAAATCCAAATCTGTCTAAATTCCAATAAAACAGGCAGTCCCATTGTAACCCCCAGAGTCCTTCACTGAACAGACTTTCACTTGAGACTTTCTCTCAAGCTTCAGGAAATCTCCAGTCCACCCTAGAGAGCCATAATTGTTCCCAGACTTCTGAGGCATGGATCTACCCTCCTCACCCCCAACATATTTGCCGTATTCCTGAAAAATCTATGGAAATGCCTGAAAATATAGCCTCTCATAGATTCTGAATTTGTAACTTCATTTTTTTAGCTACTCCTTATGCCTTGAATCATAGTAGTGTTGTGCAAGTTCAGCCTTGCTGTGAAGGTCCTCTCAGTACAAGACGGAGTCAAATCTATGCTGACTGCCATTTCTCAAGAAGGGTTAGCTTTCCTATCCTTATTCCTTTATTAAATTCCACAGAGATAAAAGTTAGCTCTCTCTTGAACCATTCAACTACTTATGAACCATCATAGGACCAACCAAGTTAGCAGCAAACATTTTATGAATGATGTCACCATACTGATATCCAAAGGGGCTGTACCAACTTGCACTCCCACCATCAATGCAGGAGTGTTTGAAAGGGTACATCTTTTATTGTTGTTTTAGGGTTAAAAACAAAACAAATATAATAAGATAAAACAAAAACTAACACTTCAGAATTGGACAAACAGAAAGAAAAGAGCCCAAGAGTTGGCACAAGACACAGATACCCATTCATTTGCAGAATCCCATAAAAACACTAAGCTGGAAATCATGGTATATACTCAAAGAACCTGTGTGGGGGACAAATAGTTAAAGAAGGAGAAAGGGAAGGAGAAAAAGAGAGAGAGAAAGAGGAAGGGGAGAAGAAGATGGAGAAGGAAATACAGATATAATTAAAATAATAAGAATTTTTTTTACTTTTTTATTTAAAAAACATAAAACAATCTTTTTTCATTTTACATACCAATCCCAGGTCCCACTCCCTCCCTGCTCTTGTAGGGAGGTCACTAGTTAGTTCCCGGCTGCTCAGTCCTGAACCACACAGAAACATATTAATTAAATCACTGCTTGGCCCATTACATTAGCTCTAGCTTCTTATTAGCTAACTCTTACTATTAACCTGTGTAGCACCATGAGGCTGTGGCTTACCAGGTAAAGTTCCGGTGCCTGTCTCTGGTGGGGCTACATGGCTTTTTTCTGACTCTGCCTTCTTTCTCCCAGCATTCAGTTTAGTTTTCCCCACCTATCTCTTATTCTGCTCTGCACAGGCCCAAGACAGTTTCTTTATTAACCAATGGTATTCACAGTGTGCAGAGGGGAATCCCACATCACCCTCCACCTTCCCTCCCACCCCACTCCCATCAACTTTTCAGAGGGTAAGGCACGTTTCTTTGAGGAAGGATCAAGGCCTTCCTTACTACATCTAGGCTAAACAAGGTATCCATTAAGAGAAAATGAGTTCTAAAAGTCCAGCACAAACAGTAAGGATAAATCCTAGTGCCACTGCCAGCGGCCCTGCATCTGCCCCAGTCTACAACCGTCACCCACATTCAGAGGGTCTAGTTTGCTCCTATGCTGTTTCCTTCCCTGTTTCAGGAGGTCATGATCTTGACCCCTTTGCTCATACTCTCACTCCTCCCACTCTTCAACTGGACTTTGGGAGATCAGCCTGTGATCCCCTGTGGGTCTCTTCCCCTGTTTTTGTCAGTTGCTAGATGAAGGTTTTATGGTGACATTTAAGATAGTCATCAGTCTGACTACAAGGCAAGGCCAATTCAGGCACCCTCTCCTCTATTGCTTAGGATCTTAGCTGGGGTCATCCTTATGGATTCCTGGGAATTTCTCTAGTGCCAGGTTAATTTCTGTACAATCTAATTCAACAGAGTAATTGAATAGCCCATTTCTTGCTAGTCACATAATAGCTCCCTCAATCAAAATATCTCTTTCCTTGCCCTCCATCTCTGTCCTTCCCCCATCTCAACTATTCTATTCCCTCAAGCTTTCCTTCCCCCTCTCCATCTCCGCTACACCTCCTTTTCCACCCTCCCTTCTCCCGCACCCCTATGCTCCCAATTTTGTCAGGAGATCTTCTCAGAAAATTGGGAATCAACTTACCTCGGGACCTGAAAATACCACTCTGGGCAAATACCCAAAAGATGCTCAATCATACTACAAGGATATTTGTTCAACTATGTTTATAACAGCATTAATTATAATAGCCAGAACCTAGAAACAACTCAATTGTCCCTCAACCAAAGAATGGGTGAAGAAAATGTGATACATTTACACAATGGAGTACTACACAGCAGTAAAAACAATGACATCTTGAAATTTGCGTGCAAACAGATGGAACTAGAAAAAAACATCCTGAGTGAAGTAACCCAGACAAGGAAAGATGAACATGGTATGTACTCACTCATAAGTGGATACTAGCTATAAAGCAAAGGATATTGAGCCTATAGTTCATTTTCCTAGAGAAGCCAAGTAACAAGGTGAACCCTAAGAGAAACATATATGGACACCACCACCCCAGAAAGAGAAATAAGAAAATTAAAATTAAAAAAAAAAGGAAGGGTCGTAACATGACATTGTAAGACATCTACTGCTGGGCATGCAGCCTACCCTTAAGAGTAGTTTGCTTCCCCAGTGAGACTTCTTTGGAGTAAACTAAACTTTCACTAGCAAGTTGTTGTCAGTTGGAGCTAGCTTCTGGGTTAGGGGTAGAGGTATGAGTTCGCTTTTTTCAGCTCTTGTGCCTTAACTGCTACAGACTGAAGGGCACCTCTTTGCCCTAGCCCATTCCTGCTACTCTCTTCTTTGCTTCTTAGTTGCCATGCAGTGAGCATCTTTGCCCCCACCACAACCTCTCCCATGATGCTCTGCCTCGCTACAGGCCCAGAAGCTAGGGATCCATCTAACCATGGTCTAAAAGCACTGAAGCCACAAACAAAAACTAATCCTCTCATATTCTAAACCATTTCAGGTCACAGTGATTAAAAGCCATCAATCACAACTGCAGTGAGGGAAGCAACTGGGGTGACAAGTGCCTGTCTTCCTCTGAGATGTTTGTATGCTCCAGTATACTGCAAAGGAGCCATCAGTCCATTGCTTTCCCAAAGCTCACCTTGACACCATGTGGATTCTTGAGTATAGACCAAACTTCTTCTGCAGACCTTTTCCCTTCATTTTTCAAGCAACTGGATTTTCTAATTTCTAAATCTGACTTTGACCCCATGATTAACACATGTTATTATAGATACATATATGTAAGAATAATAAAGAAACAGAAGCCATGAATTTGAGAGGAAGTTGGGAGGGACTTGGAAGAAGGTAGAAGAGAGGGGAAATTATATAGAAATAAATAAATAGTAAAGATGAAAATAAACAAAACACATCTGCTGTTCTGCCTGCTAAAATTAGACATTACACTTGATAATATTTGGTCAGAATGACATAGACCGTAAACATTGGGGATTTTTCTCTGAGAAAAAGTAAATTGTAAAACAATAATTATGTTTTATGATACGTCTGCGTGCGTGAAGTACACACAGAGAAATTACAAATGCTTATAACTCAGAACAAGAAATACAGCTTGTGCCCGTCTGCCCAGCCCAGGCACTGACGCTGCTCTTCTTCAAGCCCAGAAACGACCAAGCCTTTTCTGCCTCAACATGGCCAACAAGAGTCCATCCTGTGGCATGAGCCGTGAAGTGCAGTCCAAAATTGAGAAGAAGTATGATGAGGAGCTGGAGGAGCGACTAGTGGAGTGGATTGTAATGCAGTGTGGTCCTGATGTGGGCCGCCCAGATCGTGGGCGTCTGGGCTTCCAGGTGTGGCTGAAGAATGGCGTGATTCTGAGCAAGCTGGTGAACAGCCTGTATCCTGATGGTTCCAAGCCAGTTAAAGTGCCTGAGAATCCGCCTTCCATGGTCTTCAAGCAGATGGAGCAGGTGGCTCAATTCTTAAAGGCAGCTGAGGACTATGGAGTCACCAAGACTGACATGTTCCAGACTGTTGACCTCTTTGAAGGCAAAGACATGGCAGCAGTGCAGAGGACTCTAATGGCTTTGGGCAGCTTGGCTGTGACCAAGAACAATGGACACTATCGTGGAGATCCCAACTGGTTTATGAAGAAAGCCCAAGAGCATAAGAGGGAGTTCACGGAGAGTCAACTGCAGGAGGGGAAGCACGTCATTGGCCTTCAGATGGGCAGCAACAGAGGGGCCTCACAGGCTGGCATGACAGGCTATGGACGACCCCGGCAGATCATCAGTTAGAAGGGAAGGCCAGCCCCGAGCCTGCCTTTCCCAGATACCTGGCTGCAGCATCCTGCTTGGCCTGCCACACCCACACCTATGTAGGTTCTTAGCCCCGACAGCTTCAAGGCTGTCACTGGGCAACGATGACTGCACATGGGAACCCCCACCTATCCCCAGCCTCAGCCCAGCTTCTTACCCCAGAGCCACCACCCCTGGCCCCTGCTCCCAGCTGCACCCCCACCTCCACTGCCTCTCCCATCCTGGAGTAAGCAGGGAGAAGTGGGCTGGGGTAGCCTGGGTGTTGGCCAGCTGCCCACTGTCCTTGGTAGCAAATACCATCTGAAGGAGACACAGTCCAGCCTCTCCATCTTTTCCTGGAATATTTTTTGGGTTGAATTTCAAAAGTGAAAATATATATATATATATATATATATATATATATATATATCCAAAAAAAATAAATACAGCTTGTCTGTACATGACAAAGCTTAAAGAGATTTGATTTCATTCCGTTTGATTATGTGTTTTCTAAGTATTCAGTGTGTGCATTGTATAAGGAAGACAGCATGACTAAGACACTGTCTGTTCCTTACAGGAACAGTGGAAGTTACTAGCAGAAGGGGACACGCTAGCCTCCCCTGGTTTCCTACAGCATTTTGCTGATAGCTCCAGGCAGCATTTTCACATTTGCCTCATATCCTGTTAGTAAAACTTTTCTTTATTGCTAAACATCAAAAGGCTGTGAATGCTAGGATCGGGTTTAAACTGTTGATGCATTTCTGGCACCATTTAATAAATTACAATATGAGGGAAGATTCACAAATGAATATTGAACAAGAGTGACAATCGTATGCTCATAAGAGAGCAATTGTGACTAAATGTTTTTTTAAAGGGAGGGGGGCCCCACTGTCACTGTGAGCATGTACAATATCCAACCATGTTGCATAGGCCTCAGCCTCTCTGGAAAGAAAATGAGTGAGGCCAGTCTGAACCAAGGGCTTCTGAGCTGCCAGAAAAGGTAGCGGGGCTGGCAACAGAGGCTTTACCGCCAGGGTCTCGGCAAGCCTCCCAGATTAACTGCCTGCTAAGCTGCTGTAACTCCTATTTGTGGACAGGTGAGCCATAGAGGTTGGCCTTATCTTGCCTCAGGTGTTTCCGAACCATCATAACTGATAAAGCGATGAGCCCCAGACACCGCTTCTGTGCAAACGTGGTGAACATCCACGCACACACTGTCTTATTTCATACCAAGCTGTTGACCCAGGAAAAAAACTTCCACTGTGCAAACTTCATGACCAAACACCAATTCCCAAAAAACCCCTATTACCATGGCTTGGTCCTCTACTGCCCCATTCTTTCCTGGCATTCTTCCCTACTTTGGGCATCATTACTAAAATAAGACTTCAGTTCTAAGGGCAGCATTTGGACCTTTCTGGCAGGGACTCCTGGCCTGGGCAAGCACACTTGATGATCATACGGTGCGTGGGCCCTCCCCTCGTGGCCATCTGTTAGAGTGGCTCTCTGCCCACTCACACGCTTACTGGATTGTTTCACTTGGACACAGGTGCCAAGCGATCATGGGTTTAAATGAGCAGCCTACAAAATAGAATAAAATTTTCCTCTTCCCTTCACAGAGATCCTTCCCCCGTGACAGCTCTGCATGGCTTCTGAAGTTTGATTAAAGCCATGGACATGACAGAACCAAGAACAATATTAGAAGCAGCAACCCCTAATAAATGAGTGGTTATATAAGAAAGCAACCATAACCACAATAGCTATGGTGCCGGAAGATGTATGGATGAGCAACAATTATAGGGACCAAGTTATCATCACTCCAGATTTGTTTAGTTAGATCTTGTGATAGTTGGGTTTTGTCAGCTTGACACAAACCTAGACATATCTGGGAAGAGGGAATCCCCATTGAGAAATTGCCTCCATCAGCTTGTCCTATGGGCATGTTTATAGATGCATTTTATTGATTAATCGTGGATGTGTGAGGGACCAGCCCACTGTGAGCTGTACAAAAGAGCAAGTTGAGCAAGCCATGGGAAGGAAGTCAGTAAGCAGCGTTCCTCTGTGGTTCTGCCTGGTGTTCCTGTCCTGCCTCCCAGCTGTAAAATGAAGTAAATGTTTTCCTCCACCAGATTGCCTTTGGTCATAGTTTTAATCCAAGCAACAAACAGCAAACTATGACAGACCCTTAGAAATGAAGGAAGGAAATCGCCACTCTGCATGGGACTATGGCTGGGCTTGAATAGAGAGGGGCAAAGGCAACATAGGAATTACCTTTAAAATGTGGGTGCATGACCGCCACTTGGTGAAATCCTCATCCCTCCAGATTGCAATGTTTTTAAGAGTTAAGTATAGATAAAAAAAAGAAAAAGAAGACCATGCCCATGGTCACTATAGCAATAGTATAGATGACCCAAAATATAGTTCCTTAAAACAAAAATCATCTCTCTGTGGGTTGGAAATGTGGAAGTGGGTCAAATAGCCAGGTGTAACTCAGGTCCTTGGTGGCGGGGAGGGGTTGCAATCATGAGCCTATGCCTGGCTATCTCAAAGCCTTCATTTTTACATACAGACTGAAATATTTGAGAACTGAGACCCTAGAAACCCTCAAACATTACCCTGGCCGTTGCATGACTGTGGCTAATAGTCAACATCAGAGAGACAGCCATCTAACACCATTATAGAATATCTTTCTCCATCAACATTTGTATTGCTTTGTCCCTGCAAAGACACATTAATTTTGTACTTATAAAGAAATGTTTAAGACATAAAATCATAACTAACATTACGGAAGCGTTCCTGAACGCTGTCCTAGTTTGCTTTCCATTGGTTTCTTTGGCTTCCTCTCCAGGTCACAGTCCTTCACTGATGGAAGCCACAGTAGGAATCTGAGTTTGAAGTAGAAACTCAGAGGAATACTGCTTACTGGCTTACTCCCTCTGACTTGCTCAGCTGCCCTTCTTAGCCAGCCCAAGCCTACCTACCTGCTTAGTGGTCTGGGCCCTCCTACATCATGATGTTAGCAATTAAGGAAATGTTTTGCAAACACAGCCATGGGCCAATCTTGGTAAAACAGTTCCTCAATTAGGTTTCTCCCTCCTGGTTTATGTCAAGTGTACAGCTAAAGCTAACTATAATACTAACCCTCAGCACTTCCATAGAGGAGAATAGAAACTGCATGTCTTGAGTTTTGAGCCACATGAATGTTTTTAACAACCTAGGAATTTTTAAGCTTTGAAATATTAAATTAAGACATTATTATTAGGTCCAAAAGAAACTCAATGGCTCTCTATGGTACCTATTAGCATACCAAAGTGCATGTTGGCCTCCAGGCTCCCTTAGTATCACTAGTACCTGTGGCTCTTCTCAGCTCTTCTCACCCCACTCCCCTACCTATTTCTTGAGCTCATTGACTCCCCTCCCACCAGTTTCTCATTCTCTACTGTGATTGGCTATGCACTCTTTTGGTCCTCTCTCTCTTGCCCCCCTCTCTTGGTCCCTTCTCTTTCTCACTCCACCCCCACCCATCTCATGGCCATGTCCAGTCTAATTTTTCTCTATGCTGTGTACTCTTCCGGATGCCTTTAGCTTTCTTCTCCTTCATGTCTACAATAAAAACCTTCTGTTTAACCATACCTTGTGGTGGTCATGCCTTCAGTTTATACAACTATATTTTAGAAAATCTCTGAGATGTTAAAGTCCTCAGGTATTTGGTTAAAGATGAAAACTTGAATACCATTATCCGAATCCTTTTTAAATGGGTTACAGGAGTGGTTTTAGACATTAATCAGCAAAGCAAAGGTATAAAAAGGGAGTAAGACAGCAACACAATGTTGGAACTGGGAATGTAGATAAATGAATAACATATGCCATGGGCCTGGAGAAAGTAAAAACCTACATCGGCAGTGAATGGGGACAAAAGTGAACATTCTTGTCATAGCTTCCAGAGAGCTCAGGTATTGGTATTGTGGCAGGGACAGACACCTAAGAAAGAGCAGTGAAGAGAACCTTAAACTTAAGCTGGCTTAAGTGAGTTAGGAGAAAGTTAGACATCATCGTCCTCTTGCCCTCCATGCAAACTGATGTCTGCTTCTTGTCTAATTTGCTTTCTATTGCTGTGGTAAAGACCATGATCAAAAATTACTTGGGGAGAAATGGGTTAATTTCAACTTAAATGCTCTGATCGTAGTCTGCCATTTAGTGGAGTTAGGTTGAGCCTGGAAGCAGACACTGAAGTAGGGCTCATGGAAGAGTGCTGATGACAAGCTTGCTCCCCTATGGCTTGCTCAGTGTGCTTTCCTCCACAACCCAGGATCACCTGTATATTGGGGTACTGCCCAGAGTGAGCTTGGCCGTACCACAGCAATCATGAATCAAGAAATACTTCAAAGACTTGCCTACAGCTCAATCTGATGGAGGCATTTTCTTCTCAGTTGAAGTTCCTCTTCTCAAATAACCCTAGTTTGTGTCAAGTTGGAAAAAAAAACTAACCAGTATACCCCTCATCCTAGCACAAAAATGTAGAAGAAAAATGAGAGAGAACTGGAGATAAAATTCAATTGACAGTTTCAATAAACTGAAAAGAAAGCCTCTAACCCTCTCCACTGAGTCATGAAAATGCTGACAGTTAGATCTATATCCTTTAGGCAGGAAACTAGAAGGTTCTTCTCGATGAATGACAGGACCTAAGGATGCCAAAAGCCCAATTACTTCCCCAAAACAGCTGAATCACCAAAAAGTTAATCCCAGGATCTGAAATATGAGAGAACTGCTCATCTGGTGTTAAGGAAAGCCAGAAAACAACAGAGATAGCCCTGAAGAAGAAATTTGTTCTAAAAAATTAAATTAAATGTTTGATATTCTAGAGTAAAGGACACACTATTATACCCACATAGTAAAACTTCTGAGAACAAAAAAAAATCTTGAAATTAAATATTATGATAGAAATTTAAAATTTTAAAAAAAGAGAAACTGGGGATAAGATAGTCTGTCAGAAAACTTGGTAAAACATTTAAGAGATGTTAAATTTTTAAATGCCTGAATTAGTCCAGGTTATTCAATATCCAAATCATAAAAGTTTCAAAGTGGAAAAACTACAGAAAACAGAAAAGGCATAATTCAAATGGAGCTGGACACAGAGAATGTCGCTGCAAGGAATAGTAATCAAAGCGAGTCTCCCCATGAGGCAGAGTGCTATGGGAGCCTGAGAAAGATGGGTAACGACTATTGTTGCTGAAGTCCTAGCAACCCGTCTGGTATTTAGCTAACTGCCTTGAGATCTGACCGCTGCGTAATTTCTTCTATTACTTTATAAAGTAATTTTTTATTCTCAGCTTGTATTACTCTATAAAGACAACAAATTATAAAATCAAGAACTATGATGGACACTGCTTTAAATGGAAGGTGATGGGGGAAACAGCTGTGGAAATGATTCAATTAAAATTATTTTCATCCAATCAGTAAATTGCAACCATCTATATTTATAAGTCTCAAATAGCAAAGCACATCAACTTATACCTAAAATTCTTTTTGCTGTCAAGAGGATAAAATATTATACATACAAATCTGTGTTTTTTAGAAATAAAAAAATGTGCCCTTTGTACTGAAAGTGTTGACAAAAACCTAACCTAAAACCGTTTCTCCTTTTATCTCTCAAAAACAAAAAAGTAGAATTGAAAAATAAATTATTTTAAGTTCAAAATATAAAATTATTATACTATGATTAGAGCTTTATGAGGCTAGAAAGATGGATGAGTGGTTAAGAGTGTATGGTGCTCTTCCACAGGATCTAGATTTGATTCCCAACACCCACATGGTGGCTCACAACCATGTGCTCATAACACAGTTGGTTCCAGGGAATCCAATGCCCTCTTTTGACCTCCACAGGCACCAGGCACTTGATGTACATGCATACAGGCAGACAAAACACCAATACACATAAAATAATAAGATGCAATAATATAAATAAATGTGGCTTGGCCTATTCTGATGCCTTACAATTAAGGTAGAGTTTTATGTTCAAATAAATATAGGCCAAGTTTCTTAAGCCAAAAGTATCATGTGTCATTTATTTAACTAAGGCTTTATCTTGCCACATAGCTTAAGTAAATGTATCCACTTATACACATATGAGCAAAGGTGTCAAATTTTTCTTTATAGCATGAATTCATTAAGGTTGGATCTTAAGTAAATTTTATAATCCAAATGTAAATAATAATAATAAATAATATTTTTAAATAAAATGTTTTTACTTCAAATCATCTTCATAGATGATTCAAAACCTTTCAAGTTATTAGACATTCATAGATACATTCAAAACCTTTCAAATTATTAGACATTTTTAAGGAAATTACAAATGAACGTGGCAGAAATTTGTTGGTACAAAGTATTAAGAGACTGTGGTTTATAGGATACAGTTGCTATCAAAGTTCCAAAACCTTCAGTGCCTCCCAAACACTGGCAGTGTTGAGAGTCACTGTAGAGGTGAAGACTGGGAAATGTGGAAACAGACAGAAGTGGATTCTGTTTAAATTCTTTAGGCTTCAGGTTCTACACGGTGCCTCCTGGAAGCAGTCAGCATGAGGCATATGCTCGAGCATCCAGAAAGTCGCTTGTATCCTTGTATCCGTATCTGAGCATGCGCGTCCTCAGAAGCAAAAGCAGCCGCATCCAAATAACTCATTCTCCTCTGGCTGATAGACAGCAGTGACCACTAAGAGGTAAGGGGACAAGAAAAGCATTAGATTGCTTTTCGTAAGGAAAACACAGTAACTGAAGTAAAACAGTCGACAAGCATACTTCTGCCCAAGGGATATTTAAAGTATCTATAAATAACAGAAGTAAATACTCCCTCACGTAGGCAGCACGAATGTGAGACCTAGCACCTAAAAAATTCTTTGATGGAGGAAAATGTGAGAGGGAACATTAACGTCAGCTCCAACTTGCATAAAATCTCTGCAAAGGTGCCCTAATGCTAACAACAAGGCCACAAAATGCTGCTGCTGAAGGAACCCAAAGGGACCATCTCACCAGCTGCAACATTTTAGAAAATGCATCCTAGAAATCCCAGGTGGCTTGTCAAGGTCATGCCCAATTACAAGCATGGGCCAAACTTTCCAGATCGGTAGCCTTTCGTGTTTTAAAGACTGAAACAGCCTTTGCGTGTATGCGACAAGGAAAGAGGGGTGGTGGGAACAGCCTCTGGGGTGCGTGAGGCAAAGGCTCCTAACACAGCTAACAACTTGTGCCTGGCAGGCAGGAAGGTCAAAGATTGGCAGGGAGAAGCAGGATACTCCCCAGGACGAATAACACACTGTGCTCTTCTTCCAAACAGGAGGCAACTGGAATAAAACATTCCTGCTGTCAGGCTGACCACTGTTTTCAGAAACATTTCCACCTACCCTTTGGAATGGAAATGAGCCCGAATCCCTTCCTCAGAACAGTTGAGCACAGAATCGGCACACAAATGGTGCAGGCAGTCTGAAGAATGACTGCAATGAGTTGGTCCCCTGATAAATAGATTGAACATTATCACTCTACTTCATACCCTCAATGGAACTCAGTCTCGTGAAAGGAACGGTATATTATAACTGGCATAAAATAGGCCACCACTTTAGTTACAACACAGGATTGTCCAAATAAACAAGCATTAATCACGCATATTATGTAGAACATAATGCTTCGGAGAGCTTCTGCGAGCAGCTCCAAAAGAACTCAACCAAATTATGCCATCTGACAGCTGTTCAGTGACCTGTGGGAAATGAGTTGGTGGTCTCAGTCCAGTTCCTAGTGGACAGGTGTCCAAAGCACAAAAACTACCCTCACAATTGGGCCTAATTAGCAACCTGGTTGCTGCAGGCGCAGTAAAACCTGGAGCCCGTGTCACTGCCGTGCAGTCGGAGGCATCCTCTGCTATCAGGTGGCCGCGGACTGAACGCTTAGTGAAGAAAAGCTTGCAGGGGCGCCTCTACAAAATATGGTTACTTCAAAAGCAACATGACAACGGTGCCCAGAACCAGCTCTGCCTCTCACCTGACTCCGAGGGTGCTGGAGACCGGGATGCAATTTGGGGTACTGTTTTAAATCACAGAAGAGATGTGTTTAGAAAGCTTAAACTCCCACATTTCCTAAATGCAATTCATGGGTTACACGGGATTTTAGATTTCCCTGGATGCCCAGCCCCAGCTCAGAAGGATCCTTTTTCCCTTTTGGCTTTAAGAAAAACCTGCCTGCTTCTGTAGACACTGCTTCCTGCAACCCTGCTAAATGTCCACAGCTTTTACACCTCAACACACATACTACATGCAATGTACATTATAATGATAAGTTGTCATGTGTTGCTTGAGTTCACCAAGAGGCTGAAGGTAGAAATGGGGTTGCCCCACACCATTTCAGGCCCCTCACTGGGATGGTGAGATGGGCGGTGCCTCACTCCCCATGCACCTCTTTGACAGGGAATGAAAAGAACAACAAACAGCCCGGGAGTGAAAACATCCTCACCTGGAGTTCAGCTAAAAGGTAGACTATTTCCAACAGAAGTCCCTGTTGTTTAACCCCTGAAATAAAAGTGCCTGCAGTGGGAAAGAGAACATGGAAGTTCATGGAAAGCTCATCCACGCAGAGAAAAACCTAATAGGGAAGTCCAGCTGACTGCCTCAACTTTCCCAGTTGGTTTCTGCTGGAGGTTGTGAGTACCCAATCTGAATATATTATCTCCTTCTGTTGCGATTTGTTTCCTGTTTTGGAAGCCTCACTGAGGGGAATACTATTCTTCCCACACACACACACTGGCCCAACTTGAGCCTTTGGGCTTTAACTAGCTACCTAAATGGAGCATCCCAATGATTTGGCTCCCACTGGCTGTCTGAATGTAGCATCCCAATGGTCTTTGAGAGATGTTTGTAGCACCTGGTTTAGTGATGTTCTGCTATTTATCAATTGCTTGCTAACTATTTCTTTACTTTGGCTTCTACATACTAGTAAAGTCACTCAAAACCCAAAGCATGACAGTGCTCAATCTCCAGTCCATAAAGAACAAGGGAGAAGAAATATTGTTCTTAAATGTCACCTCTAGACCATCACTTCCCTGTCCTTGCAAACTCCTTCTTTGATATACAAAGCACTCAGTTCTGTCCCTGTCATCAACTCTCTTTCCAATCCATTGTTCAGAAAAAGGTATTAACTCCTGACTTCCTCTCCCCAGTTCCTTCATCCTCTATATGATGGTATCAGTGCCCCTTGAATAAGACACAAACAATGGCCTTGTTTTCTAATTTCACTAATCCTAGTGGTCTGTTCCTCTTCAGATCCACAGACACCCCTTCGATAGCAACACCTCAAATATCATTATCCAAGGCTCCCACGTCCAAAACAGACTTATTTTGTTACAACCCCCACTATACACTCCTTACAGATGCTTCACTGAGCAGTGGATTTCTCACTTATAGCAAAAGCCTCCACTTTTTCTTCTGTGACATCTGAAGTTTTCTCATTCATTTATCTAAATTAACATTGATTTCTGTTCATTTCTTCTACAAATCATATTTCTTCTTATTCACCATTTTATCCTAATTTGGATTCAACAATATAAGCTCAACAATATTTGCAGAATGAGTGATGCATCATAAATCAATGATGCTTTGATTTTTGATTAGAATATAGAAGCACGAGATGTTATGCCCACACTGAAAATGGATAGCATCTAACCTATAACTTCTCTTCATTCCCAAAAAAATAGAGGAGGTACAAGCAAAGATAACCAGATTTTAAAGCATGACAAACAACAACAAAAAAAAAACTTGTGAACTATTTCACCTTTGACAGAGTATAAAAAAGAGAAAATGGTAGATATATAAATAGAAAGGCATTCAGTTAAAATTTCAATTTGTTCAGACAAGAAGTGGAATAGAAAGACACTGAGGTATAGCTGGAAGAAAAAGAAAGATATTATATATTTATAGATGTTTTGGGATTTTAGGGATTGGTTTGGTTTGGTTTTGGTTCCAGTTTATTTTAGAGAATTTATTTCACACCTATAATACCGCATAGCATATTTCAAATACTGTACATAGAGCTCCTACCAAGATAACACAAAGACAATAACTTTCACACATATATTTCTTTTTTAGCTTTCTTTTTTTATTCTTTGTGTCTTTCACATCATGTATTTCAATCTCATTCATCCCCTCCATACCTTTTTATCTGCCCTCTGCCCTTGCAACCCACCCCCAAAGATAAAATAAAATTTGAGAGAGGAAAAGTCTCATCATAAATCTCTCCATGGAAATCACAGTGTGAATTGTGCAGTAAATCCTTTTTCCATATATCTTTAACTGCAGATGTTCAATGCAAAGAGTCACTGGGCTGGTTCAAGGCCTCTGATTTCTGCTATACTATTGAAACCGGGCACTCACCAGAACTCCTCTTGGACATCTTGTTGTTGTCCTGTGTCATGGAGATCCTGCAGCTTTGGATCTGCAGGTCAGGCCATTTCACATGTTCCAGCAGATCACAGATAGGGTAGATGTTGGGGTGGACCAACTTGAAGGAACTCGCCCCCAACATAATGAAAGCTATTTATGACAAACTACAGCCAACATTATCCTAAACAGAGAAACTCAAAGAACCCTGCTATTATCAGGGAAAAAAAAACAAGGCTTAAGACCATCCCCTACTCTTTTTCAACATACTGCTTGAAGGACTAGCTAACAGAAGAACATTAATGAAATACAAATAATAAAAGAAATAGAGTTATTACTAATAACAGATATGTGTGTGTCTCAAAAATTCCACTAAAAGACTTATAGAAAAGATCAACAATTTTGGCAAAGTGGTGGGATCCAAAATAAACTTAGAAAAATCAATAGCCTTTTTATACATCAACGTTGTCCCTGGAAAGCGATCATGGACACACTCTTATAATCACAATAGCCCCAAAGAAAATAAACTATCAATAAATAAACATAACCAGAGAGGAAGAAAAACCTTCGTGACAATAATTTTAAAGTTCTTAAGAATGATATTGAGGAAGACACTAAGAAGTGGAAAGACCTCCCATGATCATGGAATTTATGAAATTAATATTGTGAAAAGACCATCTCACCAAAAAGAATTCAAGTCCCATTCAAGATCCTTACAATATCCTTCACAGAAATATAAAAAGAACTCTGAAAAGTCACATGAAAGCAAAAGAGACCCCAGAGAGCCAAAGCATTCCTGAGTAAACAGAACAATCCCAGAGAGGTCACCATTCCAGATTTTAGAAGATATTACAGACATATAGTGATGAAAACTGCATGATACTGGCACAAATATACACATAGACCAAGGGAGTAAAATAGAAGACCCAAACATAAGAACTCATGCTGGAGGAGCCCACTTGTTGGTTCCAGGCTGTTCAGCCCCAAAATAGACACACAGAAACCATATTAATTAAATCACTGCTTGGCCCATTAGCTCTAACTTTTTACTGGCTAACTCTTACATTAATTTAATCCATTTCTAGTAATCTGTGTATCGCCACGTGGCTGTGGCTTACCAGCATGATTCCAACTGGCATCTGTCTCTGGCAGAACTACATGGCTTCTCCTTGACTCTGTCTCCTTTCTCCCAGCATTCAGCTTAGTTTTCCCTGCCTAGCTCTGTTCTCCTATAGCTCTGCATAAGCCCAAAGCAGTTTCTTTATTTATCAATGGTAATCACACATACAGAGGGAAATCCCACATCAAACTCATAGCTACAATCATCTGATATTGGACAAAGAGACAAAAAATATACAGTGGATAAGAGACTGTATCTTCAACTGACCTGGGCAAAATGAATGCCTGTGTGCAGAAGAATGAAATTAGACCGCTGTCTATCTCCCTGCACAAATGCTAACTCCAAATGGATCAAAGGCTTCAATGTGAAATCTGGGACATTAAAGCTGCTAGAAGAAAACATAGGAAGTGCCCTACATGATATAGATGTAGGAAAGGACATACTGCCCAGTACTCCATTTGTCCAGGAATTAAGGACAAGTGTGGCATCAAAACTAAAAAGCTTCTGTATAGATAAAGAGACAATAGACAGGTTGAAGAGGCAGCCCACAGAGTGGGAAAGAATCTTTGTCCGCTACGCTTCTGACAAATTTTTGGTATCCAGACTGTATAAAAAGTTCAAAAAAATGGCATACAGAGAGCAAATGACTAAATTTAAGAAAGAGCTCTGTGATGCTGGGGAGATGGCTCAGAGGTTACAAGCACTGGCTGCTCTTCGGAGGTCCTGAGTTCAATTCCCAGCAACCACATGGTGGTTCACAACCATCTATAATGAAATCTAGTGCCTTCTTCTGGCCTGAAGGCAGACATGCAAGCAGAACATTACATAATAAATAAATAAATAAATAAATAAATAAATAAATAAATAAATAAATAAATTTTTTAAAAAATAAAATGAGCTGTGGATCTGAACAGAGTATTCTCAGGAGAAGAAATAAAAATGGCTAAGAAACATCTCAAAAAATGTTCAATATTCTTAACTACTAGGGAAATGCAAATTTTACCAACTTTGAGATTTCATGTCACCCCAGTTAGAATCAACAAGAACAAGAAAACAACTAACAACAAACACTGACAAGGATGTGGGGAAAGGAGCCCCCTCATTCACGGTTGGTGGAACTGCAAGCTGGTGCAGTCACTCTGAAAAATCAGTGCAGAGAATTTTCAAAATACTAAAAACAGGTCTATCAAGTGACTCCACTCGACCACTCCTCAGCATATGCCCAAGAGACTCGGTCTCCTTCTCCGTAGTCACTGACTCAGCCATGTTCATTGCTAGTCTAGTAACAATAATAATAGGAAGTGGGAACAACCTAAAGTTCTCCCAACAGATGATGACTTGTGGGTAAAAAAGCTTAGGTTTGCAAAGAGTTTCAAGGGAATATGCACTAAAAGAATCTCATTCTGCTGTTTCGGTGAAGAAGCCTTCCTTCTGCTCCAAGCTGGTTCTTCCTGTGACCTGATGGGTAAGCCTGTTTGCCATGGGTAATACACACAGTACATCTGCTGGCATGTGGATACATAGTTTTTATTAATTTATTGATGAATTATTTAATAAATAATTTAAACTTAATTATTTATTTAGAATGGTGACAACTTGTCCTCTTTTCCTTGCAATTTTGTTTTAATTTATCCAACCTCTAGGCAGAGAAGTTGATGCTATTTACAGGCCTCTTAAAATACAATTATTTGAAACCCTCTATGGAAAGTCAAATTTTAACCTAAGTTGGGAAGAGAGAATGTTTGGGGTAGCTATTGACTCCAGACTGAAAAGTTCCCCTTTTACTAAAGAGGCTCATGAATCTCATTGGAAACTTACAAGGCTCAAGAGGTTCACAAAGTTTACAAGACTCATGAAGCCCCTTCATGAGTTATATAAGCAGTAAACAACTCCTGTGGAAGGGACTCAGGCTGTAGCTGCCTACAAGTTGCTCAAGAGAATGCAGTGATACTGACTTTATCCATGTAGGGGCACACTTCTCAGTGATACAGCCACCTGAATCACCACGCTCCTCTAACTAACCTCAAAAAACTCACTGTTTCACCAAAAATTAAGAAGTAAAATAATAAAAGCAGAGTGAATGGAGGGAATCTGTGAGACTGAAAATGCTGCACCATTTAGTGCCATAAATAAGAAATTTGCTTATATAAAAAAATAAAATGTTATCATTGTTCAGAAATTTTCATTAAGTTTATTGATAAGCACATTCAGAACTACCATTAACAGGAAGAAGGGTGATAACATT
This sequence comes from Chionomys nivalis, assembly GCF_950005125.1. Taxonomy (NCBI): domain Eukaryota; kingdom Metazoa; phylum Chordata; class Mammalia; order Rodentia; family Cricetidae; genus Chionomys; species Chionomys nivalis. The sequence continues at coordinate 43,301,606 of NC_080101.1, read as the reverse complement.
TTAAGTTTTTTGTTTTGAGAATGAAATGTTTCTCTTTGCTCTGGATTCTTAAGCACAATCTCCATGTACACTAGGAGCTTGCTGGAAATTACACCTTTCCACAGATAACACACAAATTGGTGTCTTCATAAAGGCCAACAAGCTAGGCCTCGCTTGCCTCTTGCGAAGCACCAGTCCCTGTACACTGGAAGTGCAGATCTGTTTCTGAAGATTCCTCGCACCAGACTCTGGAAAAGCGGTTTGTGAATCAGAAGTTCAGCTTAATTCTGATCACCTCTGATTTTATCAGCAAGGTTTCTCCACCACTCCAGTAGAGGGCACACTTGAAAGACTTTTGGAAATGGCTGCTTCCTGAGTGCTTTCAACACCCTGTGTGAGCACTGGTACAGACTCCCTTATTCACCCCCTCCTTCGAAGGAGGGGAACTCCGTGAATGCGTGTTGGAGAGCTGAGGTGCTGGCACTGGCAGCAAGAATTTCTACTAAAATCAAAAACTGGATCCAAATTTCATTCTCCTACTCAGCATTGTACCAAATGCCCTAAACAGAACAAAGCCAATAATAATAATAATAATTAATAATAGGATAATAATTATCATGTGCATATTGGACTAAGGTAAAAGGGATTTTATTCAAAGCAAGATTACATAGAGGATCCCAAAAAGCCAACAAGAAAAGAGCTAGCAAAACTGGAGGATATAAAGCAATAACACAAAACTAGGTTATGTTTTCTTTTATTATTTTCCTTTCAATTTTATCTTTTTAGTCTGTACAATTGCTTTATTCTAACTAACACATCAATAAAAGCATCACACTACTGCTTTAAGGAGTACACTGATATTTGCACAGTCCCAAACTCTCTGTACCTCTGTACCTCTCAGTAAAATGGACAGATGCAACGGTCACTCTGAAGCAATAGAGGGTTTTCACCCTCACTGTCAGCTACATCCCACCACAAAAAAAAAAAGAAAAAGAAAAAATTATGATGAAGCTGAAGCTAGAAAAAATAGCTATATCTCTTTTGTGTGGCTCATGAGTCCTCCCTGGTCATCTTTTCTTAACTCGTACATAAAAATTAAAATTGTACATATTTATGGGATCCTATGTGACGTTGTAATGCAAGTACACATTGTTGATACTGAAGTTGGTTTGGGCCAAACATGTCTATTTCTCCAAGCATTTATATTTTGCATCATAAAAGCATTCAAAATCCTTGCTTCAAACTTAGATACATATACATTACTGTTGTATCAACTCTTTTAGATTCCATATCTGACTAGCATCGTGCAATGCTTGTCCTTCTGTGCCTGACTTTTTTCATTTATCATAATGACCTCTATTTCCACCAGGCTATCTCAGATGAGTTGGTTTCATTCACTTCGAATGTATCACATTTTCTTTACCCATTCATCAGTGAATGGACTTGCCTTTTGTCACCATTTCTTGACTAATACGAGTTCTACTATGAAGACATGAAACTCTGGCTGAGCAGCTCAGCAGTAAAAGGTATCTTCCACAGACATGACAATTTGAGTTTGGCACTCAGGACTCATATGATAGAAAGAGAGAACTGTTTAGACAGAGACTGACCTTTCATTTCCCAGATGCCTAGACCCAAATAATCACACAGAAACTATATTAATTACAGCACTGTTTGATCAATAGCTCAGGTGTATTCCTAGCTAACTCTTACATCTTAAATTAACCCATTTCTATTAATTTATGTATCATCACAAGGCTGTGGCTTACCAGTAATGTTTTGGCTTCTTTCTCCTTCAGTGGAAATATGGTGTCTCCTTTACTCCACCCACTCAATTTACTTGTCTCTGTTCAGATTTCCCACCTGGCTTTACTCTCCTAAGTCATTGGCTAAAACAACTTTATTCATCAACCAATAAAAAGAAACACATATACAGAAGGATATCGCACTTCAGAACTGACTCACAAAGTTGTCCTCTGACCTCCAAATATATGTTATGACAAGAGTACACACACACACACACACACACACACAGATGGGGGGGAGAAAGAGAGGAGTAAATAAATACATGTAATTTTTAAAAAAAGAATTATTAAGCTGGGCAGTGGCGGCACATGCCTTTAATCTCAGCACTCAGGAGGCAGAGGCAGGTGGATCTCTGTGAGTCTGGGACCAGCCTGGTCTACAAGAGCTAGTTCTAGGATAAGCTCCAAAGTTACAGGGAAACCCTGTCTCAGAAAAAAAAAAGAATTATTAGAGTACAGACATTTCTTCAACACATTAATTTGATTTTCTTTGTTGTATGTATCCGGTAATTGGATTGCTGTATCATATCGTAGTTCTACATTTCATGTTCATTGGAATTTCATACAAATTTCCATATTGGCTGTAGAAATGCACATTCTCACCAACAGTGAAAGGCTTCCCTTTGCTCCATACCTCCTAGCACTCAGCATCTTTAGTCTTTTTTATTAAAGGGAACTGATCTCTCTGGTAACTGTAACACTGTGTGTTATTCCATGTACCTATTGGTTATTTTTACATCTTCTTTTGAGAAAATGTCTATGTAGGTCTATTTCACATTTTAATTGGTACTTTAATTGGTATTTAATTGTCATTGAGCTCCTTATGTATCTTGAATGTTAAAAGTCCTCTTCCAGGTACATGCTTTGCAAATATTTTCTCCCATTCTTCAGGTTGTCTCTTTGCTAAAGGAGGCTTTTAGTTTTTTGTAATACTATTTGCTTTTGTTTCTTTGCTTTTGTAGTCTTGTTGGTACAAACCCTTACCCATTCCCACCTTCTGAAGCACTGTTCTATTTTCTCTAGTGTTTCCATAGCCTCAGGTTTTGGACTTTAACTCATTTTTTGTAGGTGGAGAGAGATGAGGTTCTAGCTTCATTTTCTAGACTGTGGCTGTACAGTTTTCTGAGTACCCCTTATTAAAAGGACTGTACTTTCTTTTTTTTATTATTTTTTTTTAAGGACTGTACTTTCTCTGCTAATGTTCACAGCATGCAAGTTGACTGGCTGCACACATGACTTGTTTCTAGCTCACTCTTCTGTCCCAGTGGTCTGTGTGCCTATTTTTATGTCAGTACCATGCTGTTTTGAATACTACAGAATCTTTGTGTATTTTGAAGTTAGATGGTATAATGCATCATTGACTGTTTTCTTTTTGCTTAAGATAACTTCAGAAATGGGATAGAATATGTTCCCATACAAATTTTCAGATTATTTTTTCTAATTTGTGCAGAACCACAGCAATTCTATTTTTATGAATTGGCAGTGAAATATTGCAATGAATTCTTAAGTACCAGTTAGTGCCAGGTCAAAAATCATAGAACATTTCAATCTAAATAAAAATGGATAATAATTTTTACACTTAAAGCTGCAAAGAATTGACAAATGAAATTAAAGAATAGGTAAATAAAGGAGAGAAATCTGTGCTCACAGTTCAAACCAGGAAATATAATTAAGATGTCAATACATTTAGTGCAATCCCAATGAAAACATTGAGTGAGACTTTTTTACAGAAATGGACAGGCTAACCCTAATAATTAAATTAAAGCAAAAATTATCCTACATATCAAAGGCAATGCTAAAAGACAGGAGCCATGTTATACTTCTCAGAGCACCTGACTTCAGGATTTTCTATCAAGTGACAGAAGTCACCAACATTGACACCAGAAAAATAGAAAGCAGTAAAGAGTTCAAGACTCATAATCCCAGCTGCTCTGGAAACTGAGACAGAAAGCTTGTAAGTTCAAGCCCTGCCTAGGCAGCAAGTGAGTTCAAGGCCAGACTCCAAACATTAGTAAAACCCTGTCTCCAAATATAAAGTAAAGGTTAAGCTAGCTCAGTGGTGGAGTGCTTGCCACACTACTGTAGAAGTAACAAATAAAAAATGATAATTTTCCAACATACAGTATTAAACTATAATTTAATTTCCATATAAAAATATGTCTTGACCTGTACCCTAAACTATTCACCAAAGTAAACTCAAAATGGATCATAGACTTAAATGTAAAGCCTAAAACTATAAAACAGCTAGGAAAAAAATACATAAGAATTTTCAATTATTTATGTTAGACAAAGGTGTAATCCATTTTAAAATTTCATAAAAATAATTTTTTTCTTCTCTTTGCAAGATAAAACAAACCGCTGGGGTCTGTGGAGATGGCTCAGAACTTAAAGGGCTTGCTGAACAAGCATTAGAACCTACTGTTATTTTGTTATATATGGTATCAAACTGCTTTCTAAACCCATTGCTCTCTCCCCATAGACTGCCTATTCAGTGCAAGTCTCAGACCTTATTGAAGAAGTTTCCTTATGTACTATATGGCAGTTAACACAGAAACTCACAGTTGGCCAAAGTGCAGAGAGTAAGCATCTGTGGTGTGCTCAACCACCAGGGGTTCATCCGTTCATACCCCTTCTCCCCAAGGCGCAGAGACCAGTTTAGAAAAGGGGTAGAAAGAGTGTAAGAAGCAGAGGTCAAGGAGGACCAGAGCCAAACACTATCAGGAATGTCAGGACCACAGCACCTGTGAACTCACAGCAATGTGGTTGCCTACCCGAGACCTACACACGATCAAGCCAGTCGGCATTCCAGCATGGAGAGAGAAGAGACACAAGGGGTCCCACCCCTACCTGGGGATCTCTGAACAGCTGATGGCTTCAGGGGGTAGAGAATCAGTTTTTCTTTAAGGGCTTGATCCCTGGTAGGTCAACCTAGCTCCAGTAGACAGATTCACATGTGTGAGGTGAAGAGTTTGTGGCTCTGCATGGGGGAGGAGAGAGAGAGAAAAAAACATGAGTGAAGTTGGGAAGAGCAGGGTGAATCTAGAAAGAGGAGAAGAGTAGCGGTGAATGTGATCAAAATGCACTTTGTGCATATTTGAATTTTTCTCAAAGAATTCATAAAATATTACTTTTAGTAAAAGAAGAGAAATAAGAAGAAGCAGAAGAATAGGAGGAGGAGCAGGAGGAGGAGGAGGAGGAGGAGGAGGAGGAGGAAGAAGAGGATGGAGAGAAGGCGGTTGAAGAAGCAGCAGCTGTGCCAGGTGTGACACACACACCTTTAATCAAAGCAGATCCTGAGAGCAGCCTGGCCTTCCTAGTCTCCTGGAACCTTCCCAGCTCCAGGCTGTGAGAAATCCTGTCTCAGAACAAACAAGGTGGAAGAGGAACTGGGAAAGACTTTTGGACATGAAATTCTGTGATCCTGCACAGGTGAGCACATCAGTGCATGCATACACACAAAAACACACACACACACACACACAAATACGCACACACATGTGCACATGCACACACACATACATACACAAAGAGTTTGGCCATTTCTTGTATATTTAAACATGACCCAATGGCAACATATACCATACGTATGTACCTAGCATGAAACAAAACATTTTTTCATGCAAGTATCATTACATAAATCTCTGTAGGAACTGTTTTCACTGTTGCCAAAACCTGGAAAGAGTCCAGGTATCTATCAATTATACAGCAGATGACAAAATATGTTTTAATACATGAAATGGAATATTTCTCAGCAATAAAAAAGGATGAACTACTGATTAATGAATGATTTTCAAATGTATTAGGCTATATAAAAACACAGCCTCAAAAGTTGCATATTGTTTGATGTCATTTTATAAAACTCTAGAAAATGCAACATTACAGTAACAGAAATCAGTTGCCAGTGCCCAGTGGAAATGGGAAGGGACGGCCTACAAAGGCCACAAGGGAGCTTCTGAAGATGATGGAACTATTCCATACCTGAAATGCATTATATGAAAACATGTCTGCCAAAATTTCCCAAGAAGCCAATTTCCCTGTGTATAAACTCTCCTTCAATGATCATTTGTTCCAGGATATTCTAGGATGGGCACATAGGGGTTAATTATCATCTTATCTCTAAAATCATGCATATTCTTACATTCCCATGATAAAATGGGAATTTTTCATTTCTTCATTTTTAAATGAAGGTCAACACCAGACCAATGGCCTTCAGCTTCTATTTATAGCAGACCACATGTTTAAAATACAAATACAAGATTGCAATACAGAGCCCTTAAGATAGCTCACCGGGTGACTCTACAAAGCTGTTCCCCCACATGTGCTCCATAACATGTGCACACAAGCATACACATCATGCACATACATAAGATAATTATAAATAAATTGTTAATTTACAAAGGATGCAGTACAAAATAAGACATAAACTTGGAAAGGTAAAGCCCTTGCACCCGGAACACTGTTTTAAAATTGCTGACAGTATTTTGTGATAACCCAAGTAAATCCAAGCTAACCCCAGTATTTATTCTAAGAAGATAAAAATTAAATAATTTTTAAAGATTAATTTGGATTTCAAGGCTCCTGTGATAAGGAAAAACCATGATCTATTTCCACACTTAGACAGCTGCACATATAGAGAATGCCTTGCATGTAGGAGTTTCTTGGATGACACAAATGTTTTAAATCATAGGTCTTACGTGAAAATGATATATCTTGAGGGAAAAGGTGAGAAATTAACCCACAGTTTTTATGAATGCAGTTTATATACTTATAGCATATCAACAGTCCTCCTCCTCTTCTTGAAGATATACATGGCTCTAGTTTCACCTTAGTATAAAATTCCCATTAATTGTAGCAGTGGGAACAAACCATGCCTTTCATAAATTGTACTGGACTGTCTTGCATGACCACTAAGGCTCATACATGGCTGCAACAATTGCCTCTGGGATAGAGGCATGCAGCCTGGTGTGGTTTGAAATCTAACCCTTTTCAGTTGGGTGTGGTGTCACATATCTTTGGTCGCAGAGCTGGATAGACAGAGGCAGGCAGATTTTGAAATTCCCGGATAGCCAGAGCTACATAATAGAGAGACCCTGTCCCAAAAAAGGAAGAAAGAAAGGAGGGAGGGAGATAGGGAGAGAGGGAAGGAGGGAAAGAAATCAAACCCCTTACTTGTCATAAGATTAGTCATTGATGATGAAAAGTAATACCCTTTTCTAATTATCCCACTAAATGGGGGAACCTTTGTTTAAACATACACACAACTAGAGTACTGTGAATCCTGCAAGTGACCCCAAAACTATTACTCTTCCTTAAACTCAATCTCAGAGTCACCATCACATTAGGAATTAAATGCTTCAAATTTCTCCTTTCTTTATTTTTAGTGCATGTGTGTTTAACAGTCATAATAAATCTAGATAAAAGAGGACAATATATACATAATTTAAAAGCTGTCAGCTTCATTTTGAAAGTATCTGTTTCCTCATTGGATTCCCACGTAGTCTGTATCATCCCAATCATTAGATAACATTCAAAAATAAATAAAAAATAAACAGCCCTCTTCTCTAAATAGAAACAAAATATAGTCCTTCAAGAAGGCCCGATACTGGGGGCCATTTGGGGTTTAGGGAGAAACCTGGTGCCAAGATATCTCCCAAGAATACACAAGAATGTCCCCAGCTAAGATTTCTAGCAACAGTGGACAAGGTACCTGGACTGGCCTTCTCCTATAATCAGTTAGGTGACTACCCTAATTGTCAACAGAGAGCCTTCATCCAGTAACTCATGGAAACAGATGCAGAGAGCCACAGCAAAGCACTTGGCTGAGTAACTGGAGTCCAGTTGAAGAGAAGGAGGTGGAGTTGTACAAGCAATGGAGGGTCGAGAACATGACCCTCAGAGAAACCCACAGAGACAGCTGACCTGAGGTAATGGGAGCTCACGGACTCTGGACTGACAGCTAGGGAGCCTACGCAGAACCAACTGAGGCCCTCTGCACGTGAATGACAGTTATGTAACTTGGTCTGTTTGTGGGACCCTATCAGGGGGATAAGGACCTGTCCCTGGCTCATGAGCTGACGTTTTGGAACCTATTTCCCCATACAGGGATGCCTCACCCAGCATTGATGTAAGGGGAGAAGCTAGATCCTGCTTCAATGTGATATGACGTGCTTTGTTGACTCCCATGGGAAGTTTGTCCTTTTCTAAACGAAGAGGAGCAGGTAGGAGAGGATAGACTGGAAGTGGGGGGAGGGAATGGGAAGAGAGAAGGGAGGGGAGGGAATGAGTGGGATGTAAAATAAATGAAAAAAATAATAATAAATAAAATGAAAAAAAAAGAAGGACTGATACAATATTTTCCCATCTCCCTTAAGGACAGCTAAACTTCCATTGGTCTCTGTGAGCCGTAAAAAGATGATAGACCTGTGTGTACAGAAGAGTATATCCAAAGATTATAGCAAAACAAGATTGTATAAAGAAACTCCTGTCAATTATAGCTGGCAGAACATTTAGCAGAGGGATACCAGATAAAATTATCATAAATATCCCCCACTACTTTCATCTTGCCTTCAGTAACCGTAACAATAACATCTGAAATCTTTTCTTCCTGGTGCATCCATAAACAATTAGCCTCTCTTTGTTAAACTCTAATTGATCTTCCTACACAGCTGTGCCACTGTACAGCTTAAGAAAGAGGGCTCAATTGTTAAGACAGTTATTAATAATGTCATAACAAAGTATAAGGGCCTAGGGAGTTCAAGAAAAGCAGGTCACCCCACATCCTTTCAGAAAATCAAATCACGGACCATGTCTTAAAGGCAAACTTTATATGGCCTTTTCTCTTAAATATAATTCCATGGTGGGAGGCACAGGAATGCAGAGGCTAAGAACACGGCCTCTTCGATCAGACTGTATGCATTTGGACCAGGTCCACTGCTGACAAAACCATATGAATGGGACATGGCTCTCCCATCTCTGGGCCCTAGTGTGCACATCCACAAAACAGGGCTTATGCTGGCTTGTATCAAGTTTAACAGCTCTAGAGATCTTAGAAGAATGCCTTGAGTATAATAAATGCTTACTATATTTCAGAAACAATATATATTATTTTTTACTTTCCTCTTAGCATGATGGTTGGGTTGGCTTATCAAATTTTTACCTTACAGCTGTGGTCTAACCACATCTGCAACAACAGCAGTGCACAGCAGCACAAATCAGGCCTCCCACACTACCCATTGGCACCTCAGTAGCATCATGGCTAACAGAGAAAAGACAAGAGTGCTGCAGAAAGTCACTGAAAGGCCCAAGTCATTTCTGAACCTTAGAGTTGTTCACCCTCCAAAGTGACACAATGCAGGTTGACAACTTTCCCAGCCCCTTCTACTGCAAAGTCTGTTTGTCCCAGAAATATCTTGACATGTTAGACGATTTGAGCTTCAGGAAAGGAAATGTTCTCTAGCAGAGAATTGAGACATCCACAAATCTGACACGAGATTACTCCGCAGAGTACAGAAGCCAAGCCTCTCTAACAAAGTGTAAGACGGGCTACATCTATGATGTGGCCTCCATCTGTGTGCCCAGGCAACGGTACGGCTTACCTGGCAAATACACTGACCAAACAAGCTGGTCTTCACACGGAATCACTCGAGCCACATTTGGCTGTCAATAGCTGAATCTCTGATCAACAATAGATTTAAAATGAACTCATTTCATTTTTCACAAAACAGCTATAAGGTTTACCTTACTCAGTTTCCACCTGTCGTGCACAGCAGCTTGTCTTATCTGCCCTCAGGCCTGTTAGCCCATGATTATGAGGGGGCTGCCTCAATGTCAAATCCTAAGTGCACAGACCCTATTCTCAAGGAGGAAGGAATGGAGCCAATTCCTTCCCTCTCCATTTATCCTTTCCAGAGGTACCCTCCTTCAACCAAGATTTGAACTTCTACTTCCTGGTCTAAGATGATATCACAGGACCAGTCCCAACTGTGTGACAGTATTCAGTATTTGTAACCTTCATTAGTGGGAGGACAGCAAGGAAGAAAGAGAATGACCACTGAGTAGCCAACACCACCTGCTCTGCAACCCTTTCCCTGATTTTCCATCTGGGAAATTCCTTATCAACATTTCAGAAACAATGCACCTGTCATTTCTTGGCAAACTCCTGGCCCAGACCAAGACAGAGTTGAGTTCCTTGTGGAACTGGTAGCAGCTCAAAGCCCATCCCCAGTGACACACTTCCTTCAGAACGGTCACATCTATTCCAACAAGGCGATACCTCCTATTCCTTCTAAACATGTCAAACAGATACATTCCATAGTGACCAGGAATTCAAATATGTGAGCCTATGGGGTCATTCTCATTCAAACCACCGCATGATCTTACCAAAAAAGAAAAAAATTGAACTTGAAAACTAAATATCTAGATTCAGCTACAGCATTCATAAGAAACACAGAGAGGAAGACATACCTTAGAGTCACACCAGCCAAGTACAGGCAACAGAAAACTGTAGGACAGACAGCACAGATTCTTCAACCAGTAAACTACAGGAAAAAACAAATGTAAAGGGAAACCTATAAATCATAAATTATTTGACATACAACTCTAATGCTCATGTATAGGATATGCATGGCTCCTGATTCTGATGAAAACAGAACTTTTTTACATAGTCTTGCCACTGCAGGTCTCAGATAAACTGTGATTTATGGGTCAGAGAGTTGAGTGGTCAGTGCGTGGAAATTTATTGTAACGTCCCACCTATTTTGTGTTTTCTAATTTTTCTACAATGAAGCACCTTTATAATACTTTCCTAGCTTAAAATAGTAATAAAGCAGGCCAGGCATGGTGATGCACGTCTGTAATCTCCCAGCACTTAGGATGCTGAGGCTGGATGATGGCAAACATGAAGGCTACCTGGACTATAGAGTGAGTTCAAGGTTCTGGTGAGCTATATAGCGAGACCCTAAAATAGATATACAAGCAGATAGAGAGATAGATAGAGGGATAAAGATAGAGAGATAGATAAATAATTATAAGGCTCATAAGATGTTGAGTAGAATTTTGCCAGCAGTCTGTAAAGGAAATACTCCTTTATGAAACGGGGTAAAATCTGCTCTAATATTTCCTAGGAATATGATGACAAAATGCCCCAGACTGGATTATTTACCACACGTTCACTCTCATAGCTCGGGAGGCTAATATCCCAGGATCAGTTAGAGACTTGGTCCTCAGATGGTCGCTGTCTCACTCAGCCCTTACATGGACTTTTCTTTACGTACATAGATTCCTGGTATCTCTCCATGGCTTCAAATTTCTCCTCTGATAAGGGTGCCATTCATACTGGATTAGAGTCCATCACAGCAACATCATTTTGCCTTTAAAGACTCTCTCCAAATACAGTTTACATTTTGAGGTATCAGGGGTTAGGATGTCAACGCATGGGGGGGGAGGGGCATAATTCCTCCAGAACAGTTGTCATCCTTAGTAACTCTCCATCAGGATCTAACTAACACCCTGGGAATCTTACTTGTCAACCTGCCTCCGCAATGCTTGAAAAAAGCCAGGAATTGGGTCAGGTTTGATGGGAAGACTTCAAGTCAGTTTAGTCCCAATAGATCTAAACCTTCAAAAACATTAAACCAGGTCTAAAGACGCTCTTGCCTAGAAGAAAAGGAGAATTTATGGGAATGAACTTGGGGTGTGCAGTTTCCCATCCAAACCCAATGAACTTGTCATAGCTTGGATAATCAATGTCTTTTTGGCTTTGCTTGAGGCACCTTATTCCATGCAGAGAAGGGATGTGTGCAGAGAAAATACGTCTTTGACTCACACAAGGCTGCAAAGAGTCAACACAAACTCCTCTGTGCACCATCTGCAATTACAGGGAGAGATGGAGGCGGCTTCCTGCCAGGAGCCACAGCAAATTGAACTCTTCCAAGTCCAACAATCCCCAAACGGCCCCCACGAATGTATTTTCTATCTAGATGTCCTGCCAATCTCCTGTTTAGAGGTTCAGCCAGCACAGGCAGATCGTTCTGTTCACAGGTGGTTTGTTTGTTCCCTTTCCAAATTTTCTAGGCACCTATGCAAATCACAGCACTCTTTCCCCTCTTACCTCTGCCATCAGTCTGCCAGCGAGACACAAAATTGTGATTGTTTAATTGGGTATTGTTTTACTATTTTGAACGAGGTTATTTTCCCAAGAACTCCCCCCAGCCTAACCACTTATGAGACAAACTTTACCCCCAAAATATTCTCTAATCAAACATACTGGATAAGCTGCCATCATTGTGAGCTCAAAAACCAGACCATTGTACCTCTCAGGCCTGCCTACATTGTGTCTCTTTCTCACATCAGCTAAAAATGTAGGACGTTCCTTTTCTAATACAACTTGGAACAATTTTGTACATTTCTGTAGGGACTTGTGTGTACCACTAATGCAGAACAACTCAGCACTAATAATGCAGAACAACTCAGCACTAATGCCTAAGTTTCTTCTTATCATCTAGTGATACAAAATGGTTCTTGGTCATTAATTTGTTAGGATGGCATAACTATTTACATAAATCACTTATTTTTATATACCCACTGAAGTTCTGACAAACACAGTTCCCAGTAATTCTATAGTCCTTACTTTCCCCAAATTCCTAGTCCAAAACCATATACCAAGTAAAATCTTAGATATGCAAGGACTGTGGGAAGGAGGAGGAGCAAAGATCTTATGGACAACACCAAATAAAAAAGAAATGGAACCAGCCACTGTGGTACCAGAGAGAAGAGAGAAACCCAGGGGCATTGACAAAAGGAGCAGATACAGAACCCAGAAGGAGAGAACTCGGGTTGATAAGCCTAGGGAAGCAGCACAGTGGTCCCCAGGCAGAAGACAGCATCTTTGTCTCTATCATCCCCACCCATGCTAGCTTGGAAGATTTTTCTCTCTTTGTGATCTCCACTTTGTCAGTGCACAAGTCTTAGAAACTAGAAATGTTGAGCCTTCAGTAGGATACCTGTCAAGAAGAGAAAATGCAATTGTGGGAAACTCTTATCTCCCTTCCTGCTGGATAGACAGAGAAGGGGCTTGGAGAAGCCAATTTTGGCTTCTAATCAAGAGTGTCCTGCCTGCTATCTGTATGGAAAGTGGCTGAGTTACCTAACGTCTTAGAATTTCTGAATTCTACTGTTTAAAATCAGAATGATTCTACCAAAAAGTGATTACAGATCAACTTCAAACATGATATAGCTCTGTAAATGATTTACCTTCCAGGAAAAACCCAACAGCAGAGACAAATAGGGAAGCACCCACCAATCAGCAAGGCTGACCAAAGACCAGATCTACATAGTGAGATCCTGTCTATTTAAAAAAAAAAAAAAAAAAAGTAAGAAAAGAAAAGAAAGGAAGGAGAGAGGGAGGGAGTGAATAAGGGAGGAAGGGAAAGAAAAAGGCCTTCTTACAACAACTAGGAACATTTTAAATGGACTCTAGTTTCTAGAAAGTTTCACTGAGTTTTTGTTTTAGAGAGAGCACAATGTGATCTATGTAGAAATAAGCATCTTTTTCCTCTCATTTTAATTTATGTGGCCAGAGGTTTTTCATTCATGTATATCTGTGCACCACACGTGCGCCGTGCCTTCAAAGGCCAGGAGAGCAATCATATCCCTTGAAACTAGAGTTACAGACAATTGAGCTACCAAGTGGGTGCTAGGAATTGAACCCAGGTCCTCTGAAAGAGCTACCAGTGCTCTTAGACTCTGAATCATACCTCCAGACCAAGACCTCCTTTTTAAGAGATACCAAATAAAGTCTAATGATGTCTATATGTTACTTTCAAATGGCATGACTAAGCATCTATGCTGTGGTACACCAAGGTGACTTCACACTAGGACTTTAGTGTAGTAAGTAGAGGAATCTTAAAAGAACATTCTGAGATAAGAGCAGCAATGATTGTTTCTAGAACCGCCAATGAAGGTGGACGCTTCCAGACCCAAATTTCCCAGTAGAAGAGTGAAGGCCAAAGTCCCCAGGCCATTTATGCCAGTCCACACATGGATGATTTCTGCTACCTACAGGACCAATCTGTCTTCTCAGCACACTTTGCTTTCATCCAGTATTACTCCAGTTAGCACACAGAAAATAATTTCTGCCTGTCTCTATTTTCTACCATTCCATGAGGACATAACAGTATTTTTGTTGTTGCCCTGAATACATAGAAAACAATGCCTGACACACAGTAACTTCTTAGTAAATATTTCTTAAACTAATATATAATGGTCATCTTCTAAGAAGATACATCATCTCTTCCCCTTGCCCACTCAGCCATGTCACAGAACACAAGAAACTCTATAAGCCCCTGAGAGTTACTTTCTGATACATATTTGCTATCTTTCTGCAACTTCGTAGAGAGCAAAATTAAAATATATCTACCAATTCACAAATATATATAAATGTGATTCAGGAATTACTTACTTCATGAATCCATTACAGACTGGTTAGTAAGAATATACCCCCATGTATAACCATGCTTGATGCCATATTGTTCTTTTTAAGAAGTCAAAGACAAATACATTTGCTATATATACCAAAAAATTATGCATATGTCAGTCATTCAAAATGTTTCCTGGTATATTGGAAGTTGAGTCATCAAAGGCCTCTCATTCTTTCTACTCTAATGGAAAAGAGGGCATTCAGTTAGATCAGCCAGACTGCTGGCGAAAGTATTAAATAGAGACGGGGAGACATAATAGGAGACCTGGGGAAAGAGGCGGGTGGAACAAGGCAGTAATGAAATCCCCCCAAAATGTTAGAAAAGTGATAAGTGTAAAAGTGACAATTCAGTAAGTAAATATGATTCTCACAAACCACAGAAGGACAAAGAACCAGCAAGGAGAACTGAGAGGGAAAGAAAACAATACTCCAGGGTCCACAGAGGGAGCAGGCATGAAATACTGGGGTGTGTTGATAGGTGCAAGCGGCCGGAAAGCCAGCCCCTCTCCCAGTCTCAAATCTTCGTGCCTCTCACAGTGTGCCAGAAGAGCTTCCATTAGCTGGAGTATACGCCGAGCTATGCGAGAACGTTGGCCACCTAACAGTCCTCTGCGAGCTGTAATTTGTGATGAAGCAGTGTCTAGTAGTTTATATTTTGTGCTGACACAGGCTTCCATCAACTCAGTTTTAAAAACTATACAACACCTGCAGTAGAACCCTTTCTTCTCAAAATCTGTAAATAAAAATATCAAACTCTCTTCCCAAGAAACTTGAAAATATTTTTTGGAAACTTGAAATTTTATTTTGATCACTTGGTATAAGAAGCTGACACCACTTGATCTATTTTTCAATCCATTAAACTCCTAAAAATTGTTGCAAAGTTTTCGTGGGTTTTTTTTTTTGTTTAAAATACAAATTATTTGCCAATTATCATAAATTCTGGGCCTAATCTGTTATTTATGGAAAATCTTTTCCAGTTACATACTAGCCTAACCCTTGCAAATAGTTTATATTTTTATTCTTATGTTTGAGACGCACAATTGCCTCTATCTCTGGATCAAGACAAGGAAGCATTTTTTACATTTTAAAAAGCAGGCTTTTGAACAGGAGCTGCAGCAGTAGTAATTTTCTGCAAAAAGGGGGGGGAGGAAAAAAAGGGAAAAGAAAACACTCATGGATACCAGGCTTCGGGAAGGTTTCTCTGCAGCAACCTGTGGCCTGCCCACAAACCTTAATTAGTTTGAGAGATCATGATACGGAGCCTCTTCAAACCGGCCAGGAGTGGGAGCTCTCTGTGGAGAAATAGAGCAAGCCTTTGTACCAGGGAATCTAAAGAGCAGCAACAGGCTAAGATGCAGACAAGAGAGGGTGTAGCATGTGGTGTGTTTCTCAGCAGAGCAGCAGGCCCCTAATGAGGCCCGGGAGTGGATAGCAGCTGGTAAACTTGGGCTGAAAATAGGAGGCTCTGAGGGCCTTTATTTGCTAACAAAAGGCTGCAAATTGCTCAAAGGCCCGAGTAGGCAATGAGAACATGTTCATATGGTGAGCCGGTATATAAATTTTCAAAACAAAATATTACAATCTATAAATTTACATTGCAATGAGAGTCAGAAGAGTCCTATGATTGTCGACATTTTGGTAAGAATAGGTACAGAAATTGGCTATTAAATTTTGTATAAGAAACTCACCACCTGCTCTTCGGTCCTTTCTGGAACTCCCAGACTGAAATGCGTGCAGTGTGTGTTGTAGCCGTTCGTACAATCATGCTTTATACTGCCCGCAACCCCAGACCACTGGAAGTTAGAGCATGCTGTGTTTTATAAAGTAGTACAGAATTTATGCATGATGAAATTGCTTTCTAGCTGCCCCATAATAAACTAATAACATATCATAAAAATCACAAGGAAAAGCTCAAATCTCTTGGGTTAAGAGAAGGCTAGCTTTTAGGGACTGGTTCTAAATAGATTACATACATTCTCTCCGCACTCTGCATGAATATTCTTGAACAGAAAGCATTCTCTTTAGCAACTGTACTGTCAGGATGGCACAAGCGGGAATTCCCGAGAGAAAACACACAGATGGATACTAATCTACTTGGTTAAATATTGAAATTTTCTACTCATTCTTTCCTAACACAACCATAAGCAATCTCACAAATCTGCTTTGATAACATACCGCCTGAGAAAATTTTTTGTTTTACTGGGGTCTAACTAGTAAATACAAATTATATGTATTCATGATGCACAATGTGGTAGTGATTTGGCAAGCACATATTTTATGAAATGACGACCACCGTCAAATTAGTTGGCGCATCGATTACCACACATTGTACCATTTTTGAAAAAGCCCTATTGTAAGTCCCAAATAGGGTATGCTCTTCTAAGTGAAAGTGGTGGTCTTCTTGAACCATTACGGACTCCGGGTTTTAAAATAAAGACCCAGTCCTGAAAACACACGTCAGAGATGTGGATGCTTTGTTCAGTGTTCTGTGGTGATCAAAACTGCACTTTTAGAGGAAACGCCTAAGCAGTGCCTGGCACAAAGCTTATTCGAAAGACTCTGTCATCTAATGAAATTTTTTGAGTCACCTTAATGTTAGCTCCGTCATTTACAACATGAAGATACATCTTACATTTTCCTCAAAATGCCAATCAACATCTCATTTTTCATCCAACTTTTTCCAGACCTGCGTAGAAAACATGCATCCCTTCTGTAGCCATATTCCTAGTCAGCCTGAGACACCTCAGCTCTGGGTCGTTTCTGAAATAACAGCACCTGCCTGGCATGTCCATCTTTTGGATGGTGTTCATGCCTCAGTTCCTCACACCTGACACTCTATACTACAGCATTCCTTGGGCAGTGACTTGCCATGTTCTCTTCAGCTGAAAGATAACTTGGTTCCCAGCCATCCCAGAGTTCACTTGTCTGAATTTCCCATCCCATCATGGCTGCTACATTTGGTTTTGAAATTTTCTCAAAATCCTCTGTGCTGTGTGTCACAGGCTTGTTTCCAGCCTATGGTACTGTTGAGAGATGATGGAAATTTTAGGCAGTGGGGCCGTGTGGAAGGAGGTTAGATCATTTGGGGAATGCCTTTGTAAGGAGACATTATGACAGTGGTCCCTCCTCCTCCTCTCTTTTGCTTCCCAGCAACCATGATGTAAACAGTCTCCTCCAACGTACACATCCACCATGACATACTACACTGCCTCATGCCTCATGCAACAAGACTTTAGTGTCCAAGAACTGAGATTGTGGGACAAGATAAATCTTCCCTGCATTTAAATCTCTTGTCTCAGGTATTGTGCTACAGCAACGGAAAGATGCCCACCAAGCTCAAGTCTCCTCGGCCACCCTCTGCCTCTTGCATGAGGCATGGCTCAACCATGTGTCTTTTCTCATACGGTTTTTTAACTGACACCCATGTGTCTTGACATCAAACTCTATTGTAGAAGGAAAACGAACTATCTGCCAGCATTCAAATAATTTAAGAAACATTTATTAAGGGTTTTAAATGAAGAAAGTATGGGACCATGACTTCCTGTAATACGAATACACAAATTTGAGGTATAAATTAACCCACATCCTCTACTGGGACGGTCCATATTACATCTTGTGTATTTTGAAGTTAATCACATTGACCTAGCGATGACAGATTCTCTCACCTCAGTCCCTGCACACCCGTCCTTTCTTTCTCCCTTGACTGTGCAGTTCATTAACTTTACTCATTGTTCACAATATTTTGAATAGCAGCCTCGCTGGAAGGTGTCTGTCTCATCGGTCACTAGTGAAGCAACTAAGAGTTTGATTGATGGAGAATGTAAGCAATTATTAGACTGGGGAAGAGGACGAAGACATGTAGCTTTGCCTCTTTCCTGCTCTCATCACCTGCCCCTACCCTACAGGGACTGCCTCGTACCACTCAGGTCCTGGTGTCTATGACACATCCAGAGACAGGGGTCCTGAGGCAAGAAGATCTTGTCTCCTAAACAATGTACAAAGATGCTCATCTGACCAAACGGGAATTTTGGTTTGGCGTGGTGTTAACCACTATTGCTCATAATTCGCTCTACAGAGAACTGGAATCCTAGTCTCTGAACAGGCTCCTGTTTGGTTTGTGTCAACAAATTCCTGGCAAAGTGAGCCAGTGATGCCAGCCCCCACTGTTCCCTTTCCCTCACAGGGCCCTCTTAAATCCTGATGAGCTAAGCCCCTCAAAAGTCCCCAGTGTATGAAGCTTGTTCAATTACAGAGTCTATTCAACTTAATTATGGATCATAATGAAAATACCAGCCTCAGGCTAGAAGAGTAGCCTGGTCCGAAGTGAGAGAATAGGAACGACTAGGCAGGGGCCAAGCAGAACACCAGGCAGCCAGGGTTGGTGGCCTTAGGGGTCAGTCATTTGTCACGAGCTGCAGTTGGTGAGCTTCTGGTGAAATTGCCTAACCCCTGAGAATCCACGCCGCAGCTCCTCTACGGACAGATGGAGCCCTTGGTTGAAATAGCCCCAGACTTTTGAGAAAGAATTTAATCTTTTACACAGTTGTGTTTTATGATTAGAAATTGCTTTCACACATAAAAGTGAACATTTCTAAGATGTTCACTGGCCTTTATTCATAATAGGAAGTCCCAACAGTAATGAGCGTGACTGCAGAGTTGTGAGTATCTAACCCGGTTGCCGTCCCTTTGTAGATCCTTTCTTCTGCCTACCTGCTCACACCGTCGCTTATACTTGAAAATAGCATTATTAGTCGGACTTTGTTCACACAGCAGAGTTCCTTCCTGTTCATGACACCATTACAATTGTTTTATCAATTCTCTCTTTGACACTGGGCACACAGCAACAAGAAACTGCTCTGTGTTGTTCGACGACATACACCCAGAACCTAAGGCAGTGTTTGCCCATGAGAAAGACACCTGTGAGCCAGTGGTTAAACTGTGCAGATACCATGTCACTGCCGTCATCGGGACACCCGTGTAGAGCACACGGACATGCGACAGCGCTTTCTAGGCGTTCACAGCTTCCGTCTAATAAGAACAGCTTTCACACAACGTGTAGCTTATTCAAGTGCAGAGGGGAAATGGGGAAATAGCCCAGAGGAATGGGGACCTTCACTGTCCCCACTTCAGCTTCCCAGTGGGATATTGTCAGATGGCAGAATTCTTTCCTCTTTGCTGCAGTTAGGTCCCTAGCATAAGTAAAGAATGCCACTCTTCAGAAAGTCATCTGAACTAAGTCAGTCTGCAAACAGGATCCAGGGGTGCTGTTCCTGACTTCCTTACCAGAAAAGGCCGTACTTCTGCAGCACCAAATATCCATAGCTTACTAGTTCCTCTAACTCAAAAAGGTGCCCTCAATACAAGGCCCCAACTGATTTTCTTATTTCTTTTTTTAGAATATTTTATTTATTCTTTGACAATTTCACACTTGTGCTCAATATATACTTATTGTGTCCACCCCAATTCCTTCTTCCATTCCCCTTCAGGCCCCCAACACTTCCTCTTCCTATCTTCACGTCCTTTTTTTTTTTTTTTTTTTTTTGTTTGTTTTTCGAGACAGGGTTTCTCTGTGGTATTGGAGCCTGTCCTGGAACTAGCTCTTGTAGACCAGGCTGGTCTCGAACTCACAGAGATCCGCCTGCCTCTACCTCCCAAGTGCTGGGACCTTTTATATTTTTTATAGCCCACTGAGATCAATTTGTGCTGCTTGTGTGCGCATGGGTGTTAGGACATCCATCAGAACATGGACAGCATACCAGTGACCACACTAGTGAAGAAAGTGACTCTCCTTTATCAATTGGCAGTATCTCCTCAGGTAGAGATGGTCTATCACAAGCCCTCCCCTATACATATGAGCGTGCTGGCTCACTTACCTTGTACAGGTATCCCTAACTCCTATGAGTCAAAGTGTGTAATGGCCAAGTCATATCCAGAAAACTGTTTGACGACACTCCTCCCAACCGTCTTCCTCTTACGTTTCTTCCACCCCCTATGCTGTGTTTCCTGAGTCTTGTGGTGGGGCTTTTTATTTCTCACTTGTCATTGCAGTCTCAAGTCATTGTCCTCAGGAAAGCTTCCCTGACTTCCCTCCCCTGGTGTCATTACCTCTAATAAAATGTGAAACCGGCTCTACCATCACCTACCACAATATATTTAAAGGATCCGTGGGATTTCCTCTTTTCCTTTATATAACCAGTTTTAAAAGATCAGGGATCTGCGTCATCTTCATTTCCTCACTCCTAACCTGATGCTGGACAAAGAGACGTTGTTTATAAATGCATGACAAACCTAATCAGAGCAAAAAACCCTTTGGGAAAAACAAAGATAGTAAGAAAAGGTCTCACTGTGGACAATACTCCTGCAGGGCAAAAGCAACAGTGAGAATGTGGTGAGCCAGAGCTGGGCCCTATGTGGTCAGAAGGCACACAAGGGACAGTGGACGAAGGTCCCCGACATCCTTGTCCAACTGAAGATATAAATTCCATCCAGCAAAACCACTTCAGAGAAATCCATGGATAATAGGGGGTTAATAAGGGATCTATACAGGACAACTGATCACCTAGATATCGCATGATTGTGTTGTGAGAAGAGATAGAGTCTTACCAAAAGGGGGGGAGCTCTGACTGAATGGACTGTTGCCTACAATGGACCACAATAAAACCCTTTGAGAGCAGAATCTTTTTTTTCTCATTTTTTTTATTCTTTTTTAATTAAAATTTCCAACTGCTCCCCGTTTCCCATTTCCCTCCCCCTCCTCCCACATATTGCCCCCTCCCCCCGCTCCCCTCCCCCTATCCCCACTCCTCTTCTCCTCCCCCCAGTCCATTCCCCCTCCCTCTCCATACTGAAGAGCAGTCCAAATTCCCTGCCCTACAGGAAGACCAAGGTCCTCCCACTTCTATCTAGGTCCAGGAAGGTGAGCGTCCAAACAGGCTAAGCTCCCAAAAAGTCAGTTCATGTATTAGGATCGAAACCTAGTGCCATTGTCCTTGGCTTTTCATCAGCCTTCATTGTCCGCCATGTTCAGAGAGTCCAGTTTCAACCCATGCTTATTCAGTCCCAGTCCAGCTGGCCTTGGAGAGCTCCCAATAGATCAGTTCCACTGTCACAGTGGGTGAGTGCACGCCTCGTGGTCCTGATTTCCTTGCTCATGTTCTCCCTCCTTCTGCTCCTCATTTGGACCTTAAGAGCTCAGACCGTTGCTCCAAATTGGGTCTCTGTCTTGAGAGCAGAATCTTAAATAATGATACCACTAATGATGTTCTGTGTGTTTATTTCTAGCTGGTTGCTTTTCCATCTGAAAGACCTAAGTTGCCAAGAGGAGTAGATGACGTCTCAGTGTTGGCTTTTCTGCCACAGCCTGTATTCCTTCTATGCTCAGAATAATGTTTCAAAACACTATCCTGAGTGAGATAACCCAGACCCAAAAATATAAATATGGTATGTACTCACTCATTAGTGGATTCTAGCCATAAACAAAGGACATTGAGCCTATAGTTCACGATTCTAGAGAAGCTAAGTAATAAGGTGAACCCAAAGAAAAACATATATAGATCCTCCTGGAAATTGAAAGCAGACAAGATAGCCAGGCAAAAGTTGGGAGTGTGGAGGTGGGGGTGGGGGGAATGGAAGAAGGGGAGAGAAAAGGGAGAAGGGGAGGATTGGGGAGAGCTTGGGGGAGTGGGATGTTGAGATGGAGGAAGGGTGGATATGGGAGCAGGGAAAAAGATATCTTAATTAAGGGAGCCATTTTAGTGTTGGCAAGAGACTTGGCTCTAGAGGGGTTCCCAGGTGTCCACGGGGATGTCCCCAGCTAGGTCCTTGGGCGGTAGAAAAGAGGGTGCCTGAACACTGATGAATATCTTGAATATCACCATAGAACCTTCATCCAGTGATGGATGGAGATAGAGACAGAGACCCACATCGGAGCACTGTCCCAAGGTCCAGTTGAAGAGGAGAAGGAGGGAGAAGATGAACAAGGAAGTCAAGACCGCGGAGGAGCTGGTCCAACCACTGAGACAGTGTGCCTGATCTAATGGGTGCTCACCAAAGCCAGCTGGACTGGGCCTGAACAAGCATGTGATCAAACCAGATTCTGTGAATGTGGCTGACAATGGGGACAGACTGAGAAGACAATGATAATGGCACTGGAATTTGTCTCTACTGCATGTACTGGCTTTTTGAGATTCTAGTCTATTTGGATGCACACCTTCCTAGGCCTGGATGGAGGGGGGGAGGGCCTTGGACTTCCCACAGGGCAGGGTACCCTGCCCTCTCTTAGAACTGGAGGGGGAGGGAAGAGGGTGAGTGAAGGAGCGAAAGGGAAACAGGAAAGGGGGGGGGAGTGGAAATTTTGAATGATACTATTTATAAAGCAATAAAAACGTTTTAAAAAGAGGTCTGTTTGGATGCTCACCTTCCTAGGATGATGGAAGGGGGGGCCTTGGACTTCCCACAAGGCAGGGAACCCTGACTTCTCTTAGGACTAGAGAGTGAGGGGGAGTGGGAGTTAGGGATGTGGGAGGGAAATGGTAGGAGGTGAAAATTTAAAATAAATAAATTAAGACACTAAAAAAAAGAATTCAGCACCAAGTGCTGTATGAGGCATTCTAAAAATCCAAAATAATGTAAATTTACATTTCTCTTCAGCTCCATAACTATGGATTCTTTATGCTAATTAGTACCTGACATGAAGTTGATCACAAGGGAACATGCTTACTTTGTTAAAACTCTTCATTTATAAGCTAGTGTGCAAAGCATTTGGTTTCATTATGATATTTGGAAAATGTTCTTTAAATTAAGACATTTTTGTGTCACAAAAAAAAAGAGCCTACATCAAAATAAAAAGCAACAGCTTTTGAACGCAAGTCCCAAAAGGTATTAATAAACAAGAACAACTTGTAACTTCCAGGGTTAAATATGTTTTATAAACAGTGACTCAAATACAGAGGGGCAGGATCTTTGCTGAAGAATTTCTCAAAGACTTTGTTACGTTAATATGCACTATGAATTCTAAGAGGGTGGTATCTGATGTAACATTTTACCCACATGTTCAATTACAAACCCCCTTTTATGTCACAAATTTGGGTAAGAACAAGCTAAATCCCTGAAACCTACTGGTTGTTCCTAGGAGTTCATTGCAGAAGAGGTAAAGGGTAAACATGGGCTGGCTTCCCAGCAATCTGTGCCTTTACACAGTAACATAGGCATGGTGTGCTCTCAACTTCCCTGAAACGTCATACAGAAGGAGCGTGTGCCAAGGCGAAACAGCTACGCTCAATAGCTGTTTCAGTTGCACCCGTGGGTGAGAGAAATGAGAAATTAATAAGTGCCTGTCAACACACTGTGTATCACAAGTTCCCATGGAAGCAGACATGGTGGACAAGCTCCTATCTGAAAGGCCTCAGGTGGGAAGTATAAGGTAGACACTGAGAAAGAATGTTAGAAAAGACAGAGTTTATTTAAAGAGCTACTCCTGCCTTGGACAGACAGGAGAAAGACACTACCAAGGACTCTGGAGAGAGTTCAGGCCCTAGCATCAGCCTAGGTAGGGACCTCTTATTCATTCTAAAAATTCACAAAATTTTCAAATTCCATTTCTCAAAAATCTCAGATCCAAACATTGGGTTCAGTGTTTCAAACTGTCAAGCTTCAAGATAGGGGCAGGGAAGAAAGACAGGGAAAATTGGAGGGATAAGGGAAGGGAAATTCAGCCCAGAAACTAGGCTGTGTTTGCCACTAACAGTCCAGGACATCCATACAAATGGTAAATGCAGAGACAGCATTCTCTTTCTCTGTCTCAAAAAAGTATGCTAAAGTGATCAAGTAAATTGCACTTTGCACCAGAATGTTTGTGTGTTTAAATATAACCATGGCAACTAACATTTCTCTCACCCCTACACCTAAAAATGAGCCTCACAACTCTGTTTTTAAGTAGGAAATTTGTTGTGGTTTTATTTCTATGTTGTTTGGAGAGGAGGGATGTTTCCTTGTTTTACTAACAGGCTTTCATGTAGCCCCAGCTGGGCGGAAATTCACTAAGTAGTCAAATAGCCAAGAATGACCCTAAACTCTAAACTCCTGATCCTCCGTCATCTTCCTTCTTCCTCCTCTTTTTTATCCTTTTCAAAATTTTATTTTATATTTATGGAAGTTATGTACATCTGTACACCACATGCATGTCTGTTGTCTTTGGAGGCAAGAAGAAAGCATCGGGTCTCCAAGCACTGAAGTTGCAGATGGTTATGGTGCTAGGAATCAGATACGAGGCCTCTGGAAGAGCAGTCAGTTCTAACTGCTGAACCATGTCAGCAGTTAGAAGCACTCACCTCTACTTCTAAGGGCTCAATTACAGGTATGCACCACCATGCCTGATTACATCTTTTGAGCAATATGATTTTAAAGTCACAAAATCGTGTGTGTGTGTGTGTAAATGTTTTTGGGTTTTGTGTGTGTGCACATTTGTATGTGTGTATGTGTATATATTATTGTTAAAACACTTTACTGTGATTGTCCTTCTTAGGAAGCATGCACACTATGGCCCTTTTCTCAAGGGTGTCTGTCTCTCTGAATTCCTGTGCTTAAATCTAGAGTGCATAGTAGCTCTTGCCTCTGCTTAGTAAGTTTACTAAGTTTTCTCTAGTCTAACTCATTCTGAAATCTTTTCCTATGTTTCATTTAAGACAGATTCTCAAGGAGCTGGGGGTAGAAAGTGAGGATGAAATATCAAAATACATCATATAAATTTATGAAATTATTAAAAATTAATAATAAAAATTTAAAGAACAGGGTTTCGCTAAATTACTGTCTTATTCAGTGCTCTATTGCTGTGAATAACCATGGCAACTCTTATAAAGGAAATCTTTTAATTGGGACTGGCTTACAGTTTCAGAGGTTTAGTTCTTACCTTGTTGGCAGGAAGCATGGCAGCATTCAGGCAGACATGGTGCTGGAGAAGTAGCTGAGCGTTCTATATCCAGATCCACAGACACTAGGAAAAGAAAGAAACTGAGCCTGGCTTTGGCTTTTGAGACCTCAAGCCTACCCCCAGTGTCACACCTCCTCCAACAAGGCCACACCTACTCTAGCAAGGCCACGCCTCCTAATCCTTCTCAAGTAGTGCCACTCCCTGATGACTAAGCATTTAAATATATGAGCCTGTGAGGCCATTCCCCTTAAAACCACAACTAGCCAGGTTAGCCTTTACCTTTCGACCTTCCATCCCTCTCCAGAACAGATGGCATGACAGTCCTGTGTCAGCAGACCCAGCTAGAAGAACCTAGGGTAATGGAGAAGGGGGGAACTCCACAGGTTACAGGTGTCAGTGTTGGGCTATATCTCCTTACTGCGACTGCATTTAGATCATCCTATATTTGAGTGATTAGTAGTTGAAAGAAATAAAAACCTTGGAACCATAAACACATTCCATTTTACTTAAATCTTTAATTTCCCATGTAGTGTCCAGACCAAACATGGTTCGTGACACATCAGAACAAGCCCAAGTTAGACACAGTGTAACAAGACATGATACTGAGACTTTCATCCTAGGATCTTTAACACGTAGTATCCTAGGATCTAAGCCAACATTTACTTCATAAGTAGCTCCTCCAAACTTATCCAAACTACTCAGCTCTTTCCCAATTACATTACAGTTTTAAACTGGCCTATTTTTTAAAAATCAGTCACTTTGACCCACCTGAATTCCTTTTTTAATAATTAATTTTGAAAGATTATATAAGAAGTGGATATACCAACTCCCAATCCAGAATTGCAAAATAGCATCTATCTCTGGATGAGAGACAGCACACACTTGCCATTCTGCTATGCCTTCTTGTCTCCTGGCCATGAACCAGTTTCTACTTCTAAAGTCAGCTCAAGAGGCTTTCTGTGTGTTTGTCTGTAACTGCTAGAGGCAAGGCCAGAGGGCCTCAACATACAGAAGCATCTCACACTCAGAAGGAGGCCTTCAGGCCTTTGTGCCCATAGATATATGCGAAGAAGCTTAAATAAGTGTGGGAAAACAGCACGTGCAGATCTGAATTTGCCATAAGGCAAGACCTAACACAGATTTTCCTGGTTTGCCGCAGACAGATGGAGTAGCAGCTTGGCCAAAGGGTCTCCAGGGCTATTCCCTCCATTGTACCCACACAACTGAGACAGTAAAAACACAAAGAGATGGCACTTAGGGAAGAAGTGTCTCCTTGAGAGCAAAGCCCTCTGCTGCTCGCTATTTTATCAAAAACTGTGGGGTGGGGGATTGATGTCAAATATTTCTAGGGGTCAGACCTGCTCTGTGGCTACCGGTCTTCACCCTCTGTACAAAAGCAGGCAGCTGGATAAATGACAGCCAAGGCTTTTTAGAGCTGTGTCTTTGCTGGCACCCCCTAAAAACACAAATCTCTCTTATCCTTTGGAAAGCAACTGGTAGCAGCCCCTAGTTATGGATAACGACAGCAGAGCAATGGAAGGAACCTCAGGAATCGTTTCTGTCTGAGCAGAGCAGCTCTCCTGTCCTCTACAGGGCAGAAAGTTGCTGTTACTCCACATAAATACTCTCTGACTCAGCGAAAAAGAAATTTTAATCATTAAATTGTCATTACGGGTGCTAAAGAAAAAGCTCAATAGATAGGAGCTTGCTCTAGGAGCCCTGTAGCGTGAGCAAGAATTTTATACAGCAATGTAAAACCTGGCCACTGGATGTGTGTGTCTTAAAGCCAGGAGCCAGAGACATGTGGATCCCAGATGGCTGTTGACCTAGAATCCAGCTGAAACAGGTTCAGCAAGGGATAGAGGAAGACACTGATCTCTGACCTGCACACAGACATTCAAGGATTGGGAACACATGTATACTCACATGCATGTATCACACATGCTTTCATGTACACGCGCTCATGTGCACACATGCACACCAGAGTTATGATCCTAGAATGAATTATAAGCAGAGAAGATACTTTTCTCAAAATGACTCATCTACAGGAAAAAAAAGTTTAGTCATGACTTTACTGTTGTTGGAACTAAGAGATTACTGACATCTTACTTTTTCTACTATTTTTATAAAATACTCTGTAACAGATATTTTGGCTACTTTATATTGTGTATTTTTCAAAGAAATATGGCATTCCTCTAAACGGCATATGAAGAATGTAAGTCTTAAACTTTTCTTCTAACCTTAGAAATATTTCTCAAGGCTGAATGTGGCAGTGCCCAGCTGTAATCTCAGTACTTGAGAGGTTGGGGCAAAAGCATCAGGAGGGAGAGAGGTCACCTTGAAGTACATAGGAAGACAAAGAGAGGGTGGAAAGTGAGGAATGAGCTATGGAGAAAAAATAATCTGATTAAAACAAGAGCCTGTCATCTGAGCGGTAGAGGTGCAAGCCTTCAAATCCAAAACTCTACATTTAAAAAGTCTTTGTCAAGTCATGCTTTATTTTATAAGAGTTGTTATGATTATGGTGTCTCTTCACAGAAATAGAATGCTGAATAAAACAATATCTCTAAGATTCATCCTACTACAGAGATGCTTGCTCATCCATGGTTTGTTTTTTTTTTTTTTTTTGATGCTCTTTTCAAAATAGCAAGGAAATAGAATCAGCCTACATGTCCATCAACAGATGAACGGATAATACAAATGCAGTACAAATAAATACACAGTAGAATTTCATTCAGGTGCAAAGAAATGTAAAAATATGAAAACTTCAGGAAAATGATTGGAAATTGGGGGATATTATGTTAAGTGCAATATCCCAGACTCAAAAAGACAAATACCTCATGTTCTCATTTATATGTCCATCCTAGCTTCTAATTTTTATGTATGTGTGCCCATTTGGGAAAGAGTGTGTGCAGAGGCCAAGAAATGAGTAAGGTCTCATTGGGAAAGATTTTTAAAAATAGGCTTTTGGGAAGGTATAGAAAGTACAATAGAGAACGTATGATATGAAAGTGAAGGGGAACAGTGGGGACTGTAGTGCTTGACTGAAGGGGACAATGAACACCAAGCATGCATGAAAATGCCATTAAAAAGCCCTGTTACTTCTCCTGAACAAATAAATAAACAAACAAACAAACACACATTGGGATCATCTCTGCTTATGAAGGCTATGACCTTTCCTAACATCTACTTTTACTTGATTTTTGTTTTTAGTGGTGTTTGGTTGCAGGTTGCTAGATGACATTTAACCAATCACTTTGCAAAATAAGAAAAACCAATGGCCCAGGATAAGAGGATGATCATCAAAATCAGTTTGTTCATTTCAGGTTATTGCTGGTAGGCCCCTCTAAGGTCTTTCCTTTTCCTGTGTGTGCCTAAGAATGTCAGAGCATCATCCTATCTGATTGTTTCACCAACACCTGGATGAGGCAGGAATGCTCCATCTGACATGTTTAAAAATCACTTAGGAAAGAGATTCCACAATCTTAAAATTCATATGGAAGTACAAAAGACACCAGATAGCCAAAGCAATTCTGAACAAAACAGCCAGAACATATTAAAGCAGACCTGCTAGAATTGCATGTGAATTCTCAATGGAGACTCTAAAAGCCAACTCTAAAACCCAAAAGCACCTAGACAGATTGCTGCAGACTCTAAGAGACTAAAGTCACCAGCCCAGACTACTATATTCAGCAAAACATTTAATTACCCTAGACAGAGAAAATAAGATATTCTATGATAAAACCAAATTTAACCAATATCTTTGTACACATCCAGGTCTACAGAAGATATAAAAGCTACAGGTTACCTGCATGCAAGAAAACACAGGGAATAGATAATCTCAGACCAATAAAGTCAAAGGAAGAGAAATGCATGTGCGTGAGCACACACATACACACACACATCACAGGAATCACCTTGGTCATTGATGTGTCCCCACATCAATGTTCTCAATTCAAGAAGAAGAAGAAGAAGAAGAAGAAGAAGAAGAAGAAG
Source organism: Chionomys nivalis (assembly GCF_950005125.1). NCBI lineage: Eukaryota > Metazoa > Chordata > Mammalia > Rodentia > Cricetidae > Chionomys > Chionomys nivalis. The sequence goes on along the minus strand of NC_080101.1, from coordinate 43,272,424 downwards.
AAGAAGAAGAAGAAGAAGAAGAAGAAGAAGAAGAAGAAGAAGACATAGACTAACAGAATGGATGTGAAAATGGGATCCATCATTCTGCTACATCCAAGATTCACATACTAACATTGACAATAGATATCACTTCTGGGTAAAAGGTTGGAAAAAGATATCCCATGCAAATGGACATAAATACACAATCTAGTGTAGTCATTTTAAATATCTGGCAAAAAAAAAGGGCCTCAAACCAAAACTAATCCAAATAGTTAGGAGAAAACAGGATCCAGAAAGAAGAAAAAAAACAGACACTACAAACACTTCAAAGGAAAAAAATATATCAAGAGAACATTTCAATTCTTAACATATATTCCCCAAACACAAGGGCACCTAAGTTTGTAAAAGAAACACTAATATAGCTTAAATCACTTGTCAACCCTATACACTAATAGTGGAAGAATTCAATACAGCACTCTCACAAATAGATAGGTTACCCACACAAAAACCAAACAGAAATGCTGACGCTAACTGAAGTTATAAACCAAATAGACCTAACAGATATCCAAAGAACATTTCTCCAAACACAAAAGAATAAACCCTCTTTTCAGCATCTCATGGAGCTTTCTCTAAAACTGACCACATACTCAGTCATAAAGCAAGTCTCAGAAGATGCAAGAAAATTACAATAACATGCTAATGCCCTTCACACTATCAGACGACCATTGGTTAAAGATGGACATCAGCAACAGAAACAATAAAAATTTTAGAAACTTAAGAAAACTGGCTGGGCGGTGGTGGTGCACGCCTTTAATCCCAGCACTCGGGAGGCAGAGGCAGGCGGATCTCTGTGAGTTCGAGACCAGCCTGGTCTACAAGAGCTAGTTCCAGGACAGGCTCCAAAACCACAGAGAAACCCTGTCTCGAAAAACCAAAAAAAGAAAAAAGAAAAAAAAAGAAAACTGAACAACTCTCCACTGAACAAAAAATGGGTCAACACCAAAATAAAGAAAAAGAATACTTTCTAGACATGACTGAAAATTAATACACAACACATGCAAACATATGTGACACAATGAAGACTGTTCAAAGAGGGAATTTTTTATGAAGGCACTAAATGACTACATACATACACACACAAAGAATGGAGAGGTTTCATACTAGCAACATAGCAAAAAATCTGAAAGCTCTAGAACAAAAAGATAAACCACAACCAAAAGGAGTAGGTGGCAAGAAATCAACAAACTGAAAGCTGAAATTATTAAATAGAAACAACAACCAAAAAAAGAATAAAACAAAGAGTTGGTTATTCGAGAAAATTGGTAAGATTAACAAACCCTCATCTAAATTACCAAAAAGGCAAAGAAAATATCCAAATTGACAACATCAGAAATGAAAAGTAGAACATGACAACAGACACCAAGAATGTCCAGAGGATCATACTTTAAAAATCTGTACTCCACCAAATACCTAAAAGAATGATAATTTTCATGTTAGAAACCACTTCCAATGTTAAATCAAGACAGATAAGCAAATTAAAGAAACCTATAAACCCAGTGAAATAAAAGCAGTCAATGAAAGTATCCCAAACAAAAGAAGTCCACCAACCGTATGTTTTACTGCAGATTTTCCCATACTTTCAAAGAAAACTTAATGTCACTACCCCTTAAATTGTCTCACAAAATAAAAACAAAAGGGCCATTGCCCAATTCATTTTATAAAATTATGATTACCCTTGGGAGGCAGAGGCAGGCGGATCTCTGTGAGTTCGAGGCCAGTCTGGTCTACAAGAGCTAGTTCCAGGACAGGCACCAAAGCTACAGAGAAACCCTGTCTCGAAAAAAACCAAAAAAAAAAAAAATTATGATTACCCTGATACCCAAACCACATAAAGATCCAACCAAAAAAAAAAAAAAAGAAATAGAAAAAGAAAAAAAAGAATTACACCATTTTCCCTTATGAACATGGATGCAAAAGCAAAAATGTTCAATAAAATACTTATAAATTGAATCAAAAAACTTACCAAAAAATCATCCATCATGATTAACTAGGCTTCATTCCAAAGATTCAGGAATGTCTACGGTTCGACATATATAAATCAATAGATAAAGTCCACCATGAGACAAACTGAAAGACAGAAACCATGTGATCATCTCATTAGATGCAGAAAATGTCTTTGACAAAATTCAACACTCCTTCATGATAAAAGTCCTGAAAAGTATATGGATACAACGGGAATAACTCATCATAATAAGAGCAGTTTATAGCATGCCCATAGCTGATATCAACTTAAATGGAGAGAAATGCTAAGCATTTCTACTAAAACAGGAAAAAGACAAGACTGTCCACTCTCTCCATACCTATTCAACATAGTAGTCGAAGGGTTAACTATAGCAATAAGATAACTAAAGGAAACCAAGAGGATACAAATTGGAAAGGTAAACATCAAAGTATCTTAATTTGCACGTGATATGATAGTATATTTAAGTAACCCTAAAAGTTCCACCAGAGAACTCCTACAGCTGATAAACACATTCAGCAAAGTGATTGGATACAAAATAAACTCACAAAAATAAGTAGTTTACCTGTATACAAGTGACAGACTGAGAAAGGAACAGGGAAACAACACTCTTCACAATAGCTTCAAATAATGTAAAGTAGTTTAAAATAACAATAACCCAACAAGTGTAAGACTTGTATGCTAAAACTCCAAGAATTTAAAGAAAAAAATTGAAGATATCAGAAGATGGAAAGAACTCCCATGCTCATGGATAAGTAGGATTAACATAGTAAAAATGGCCCTCCTACTAAAAGCAGTTTACAGATTCAGTGCAATCCCCATCAAAATTCCAACACAATTCATCACAGATCTAGAAAGAACAATTCTCAATTTCACTTGAAAACACAAAAAAACACAGGATAGCTAAAATAAATCTGAAAAATAAAAGAACTTCAGAGGTCTTACCATTCACAATTTAAAGTTATACTACAAAGCTATCATTAAAAAAGCAGCATGGTATTGTCAGAAAAATAGACACATTTATCAATGGAATCAAATTGAAGGCCCACACACCTATGCAAACCAGATTTTTTTAAGCAGAATACAAATACACTCAAAAGAAAAAAGCAGCGTACTTAACAAATAGTGATGGTCAAACTGATTGTTGCCTGTAGAAGAATCCAACAAGTCAAAAAGGACTCCATAGAAATTTCTGAACACAGCTTACACTTGGGCTAAACATTTAAAATGTACTTAGAAAAAAAGAAGAATCTAAATAGGGCCAAGCAACAACAAATGAGTCAAAGACCTCAAAATAAATTGAACCTGAAAGAAGAAGAAAAGGAAGATAGCCTTGACTTCATTGGCACAGGAGAAGACTTTCTAGGTACTAAGATCAATAATTAATAAATGGGACTTCATGAAACTGAAGTGCTTCTGCCTGGCAAAGGATGTCATCATTCAGACAAAGCAACAGCCAACAGAATGGGAAAAGATGTTTAGCAATTCCACATCCAATTAAGGACTAATATCCAAAATACATAAGGAACTCAAGAAATTGGATATCAAAAAACCAAATAATCCAATTTTAAAATGGTGTACAAACAGATCTAAAGAGAGAATTCTCAGGAGAGGAATATCAAATGGCTGAGAAACAAAGAAATGTTCAGCATCCTTAGTCATCAGGGAAACACAAATCAAAACTACTTTGAGATTCCATCTTATACCCATCAGAATAGCTAAGATCAGAAACACAATTGAGAGCTCATGCTGGCAAGGATGTGGAATAAGGGGAACACACAGCCATCACTGGTAGGAGTGAAAACTTGTATAGAAATTAAGGAAATCTGCACAGTGGTTCCTTAGAAATATCAAAGTCTGTCTACCTCAAGATCCAGCTATACCACTCATGACATTACCAAAGGATGCTTCATTATTCCACAAGGACACTTGCTCATACTTGACCATGTTCATTCCTGCTCTGTTCATAATACCCCAAAATTATAAACATCTAGATGTCCTTCAACAGAAAAAAGGATTTTTTAAAAATGCAGTACATTTACACAATGGAGAATTACTTAGGCATGAAAAGAAATAACATCACGTTTGGATATAGAAGAATGCAAATAGATCCATATTTATCACCCTGTACAAAACTCAAGTACAAGAGAATCAAAGACCTCATCATAAAAACTAGATACACTGAACATGACAGAAGAGAAAGTGGGGCATGGCTTTGAATTCATTGACACAGGAAACAACTTTCTAAACAGAAGAGTGATAGCACAGGCATTAAGAATAACAATTAATAAATAGGATCTCATGAAACTGAGATGCTTCTGTAAGGCAAAGGATAGCAACAATTTCACAAAGAGACATCCTTCAGAATAGGAAAAGACTTTTATCAATTCCACACCTGATAGAGATCTCATATCCAAAATATATAAAGAATTCAAGAAACTATATATCAAAAACCAAATAATCCAATTTAAAAATAAGGTACAAATATAAACAGAGAATTCTTATTTGAGGACTCTCAAATGATTGAGAAACTCTTAAAGAGGTGTTCAACTTCCTTAGACATCAATGGAAATACAAATCAAAACTACTGTGAGAGTCCATATTACATCTGTCTGAATGACTAAGATCAATAACAAGTGACAGTTTATGCTGGCAAGGATGTGGAACAAGGAGAAAATAACTCAATTGCTGGTGGAAGGGAAAACTTGTTCAGCCACTATGGTAATCAATTTGGTAGTACCTCAGAAAGCTGGAAGTCTATCTACCTCAAGACCAAACTATATTAATCTTGGGCATATACCCAAAGGACACTCCATTCAATCACAAGGACATTTGCTCAACTATGTTCATTGAGGATTTGTGATGTGAGATTCCCCTCTGTATGCTGTGAATGTTTTATTAATATTGGTTAATAAAGAAGTTTTTCTAGCCTATGTATGGCAGGGCAGAATATAGCAAGCCAGGAAATCCAAGCAGAGATAGAAGAAGAAAGAAGGCAGAATCAGGCAGACACCATGTAGCTGCCAAAGAAGAAAGACACCAGAAACTTACCAGTAAACCACAGCCTCATGACAATACACAGATTAATAGAAATGGGTTAATTTGAGACAAAAGAGCTAACTAGTGATATGCGTGAACTGTTGGCCAAACAGTGTTCTAATTAATATAGTTTTATGTGATTATTCAGGTCTGGGTGGCCAGGAAACAAAAAAGTAGTCTCCGACTACATAATGACACCATTATTCATAAAAGCTGGACATTGGAAACAACTTAGATGTCCCTGAACCAAATAATGGATAAAGAAAATGTGGTACGTTAACACAATGCAGTATTATTCAACTGTTTTAAAAATGGCATCATGAAATTTGCAGGCAAATGCTTGGAAATAGAAAAAATCACCCTGAGTGATATAACCCAGACCCAGAAATACAATATTATATGTATTCACTTACAAGTGGGTATTAACTGTTATGTAAATGATAATCAAGCTACAATCCACAGACCCAGAGAGCTTAGGTAAAGAGGGGGACTCTGGACAGGACACATGAATTTCACTGGGAAGGAAAAATAGATCTTGTAGGTAGACTGGAAGCAAGTAGGGATGGAAGCAGGAGAGACTAGCTGGAGGGAAGGAATGGATGGAGTGAGTGTTGGGAGAGACAGGTGGAATTGGGGCATTTGGGAGATGGTGTGGAAACCTAGGACAGTGTCACAGAACATTTCCTGCAAGATGGGGGACTCTCAGCTACTTCTCCAGAACCATGTCTGCCCACAGGCCACCATGTTCCCTGCTTCCTGTAATCTATGACGATGACTATCTTAGTTAGGATTTCTATTGCTGTGAGGAGAAACAATGACCACAGCAACTCTTATCAGAAAACTATTTAATTGGGGTGGCTCACTTACACTTTCAGAGATCCAGTCCATTATCATCATGGTGGGCAGGCATGTCAGAGGTAATGTTTTCTTTGACTGATGAGTCTATTTTCTCTATTGTATCTCAGCGCTTGACAGTCTCTCTTCCATCTCTTATATTCTGCTGGTTTTGCTTGCATTTTTGGTTCCTGGTCATTTTCTCACGATTCCTGTTTCTATAATTTCCTCAGCTTGTATTTTCTTTACTGTATCTACTTCAGTTTTCCAGTCTTGAATAGTTTCTTTCATATGTTTGATTGCTTTTAGTTGGTTTTCTTTAAGGGATTTGTCAATGTCTTCCTTTTTTGTTTGCCTTTTCCTCCATTTCTTTGTGGAAATTTTTCATTTCCTCTTTAAGGGCCTCAAACATTGTCCTAAAGTTATTTTTTAGGTCATTTTCTTCTGCTTCATCTATATTTGGTTGTTTACATCTTGCTGTCCTAAGGTCACTAGTTTTTACTGGTGTCGTGTTGCTCTTTGTGGTATTGTGTGTGTTCTTACCTTGTCTACCCATCTTTTCCTCTGACTGGTGTAGTTTGGGCTGTCTGTGACTCTGGTGATCAATCTTCCAGATGCCAGTAGATCCAAGGCTCAGATGGTTGCTACTCATAGTGCAGTCAGGGCTATGGTTCCAGTCACCCCATTGGTCACTCTCTGTTCCTGGAGGTCGCTTGATATTCCTGGGGTTTGCTCTGCTCCTGTGGAGTTCACTGTCTCAGGCCTGCCTCAGCCTAGGCTTAGTCCTGTTTCCGTAAACGTTCCTGGTCTGGATCTACTCCTGCTCCCATGGAGCTCGTAATCCCAGGCCCACTCAAGTCCAGGTCACTGGCTCAATCCTGCTCCTTTGAAGTTTGCTGTCTCAGGCCTGTTCCGGCCCATGACAGCTCTTATAAAGAAAACATTTAATTGAGGGAATTTTCTTACAACTCAGAGTTTCAGTTCATCATGGCAGGGAGCTTGGCGGCATGCAGGCAGGCAAGGTGCTGGAACTGAGAGTCCTACATCTTTTCTCAAAGGCAACAGAAAGTCCACTGACTGTCACACTGAGTGAAGCTTGAAAGACCTCAAAGTCAGCCCCCATAGTGACACACTTCTAACAAAAGGTGTGACCCAGATTAAAGGTGTGCCCTCCGGCCTCAAGGTCTGGATTAAAGGCACAAGTCATCTAGTCTCCTCCAACAAAGTCATTCCTCCTAATAGTGCCACTCCCTATGAGTTTATAGGATTATGGGGCCAATTATATTCAAACTCCCACACTAATACCGCTTTAACATGAGGGGAAACACCTAGTCTTATTGCAAATTGATAAGCCATATTTGGTTGATATCCCTAGGACGCCTGCCTGCCCTTTTCTGAAGGAAAACTGAAGAGTAGATGGGGTGGGGAGAGGCTAGGAGAAGAAAAAGAAAGTGTAGTTCAAATTAATATATGAGAAAATAAATAAATAACTTTTAAATAGAGCTTTCCAGGCCATGCATGGTGGATCATACCTTTAAGAAGCAAAGCCAAGTGAATCTCTGTGAGACTGAGGCCAGTACAGTCTACACAGTGTGTGCCTAGGGCCACACAGTGAAACCCTGTCTTTAAAAATAAATAAATAAATAAAGCATGTGAAGCAGTAGTGGCTCACACCTTTAATCCCAGCATTTGGAAGGCAGAGACAGGTCAACCTCTGAGTTTGAGGCCGGCCTGGTCTACAGAGTGAGTTCCAGGACAGTCAAGTCTATACAGAGAAACCCCATCTCAAAACACCAAAAAATTAATAATTATTATTATTATTATTATTATTATTATTATTATCCCTCTTTGCCTAAATTAATTCTCCAAACTGCCTTTTTAATACACTAGAAGTCAGGATTTAAGTACATGAATTAGAGGAATTACAAGCATTAAGTTCATTCCAACGTCTTTTAAATGTCTCATAAAACCTTGGGCAATTCAAGCTAATTCAATTTCTCTTCCTCTGGTAAGTTACATAGACTATTCAGGTCAGCCAAACTAAGTTTTTAAAGCACAGTTTGAGCCAGGTATTATATATCTGTGTGTTTTGAGCCAGAGAAAGATCACAGATCTACCTCAAAACTTATGCACCTGACCTAGGTACTCAGAGAAATTAACTTAGCTACTGGTCAGGCCAATGACAATCCCATGTCCAAATCTGAGAAGTGGAAGGAGATTTAGACACCATGTGTGTTGCAAAGAGAAATGGAAATATCTGATATCTCCATTTATATCAGACTCTTCCTTTATATAGAACACCAGTAAGTCGAAGGTAGAGCCCAGGTCTAAGACACAAGCGGTGTCTAGAAGACAGGAAAATTGACAAAGTTCTTGTTATCAGGCTATATTTAAGGACTGAATTACAAGCCCACAAGAGAACCATACCACTCCTTAGAAAACACGACAAGGCTCTAATAGGAAAGAACTTCACCCAAGAAGCAACATCGGTACTTAAACGTTGTGCCTAGGACATCAAGTTGATGGAGAGAAAAGCAAAAGCTGACTCTGGCCGAATAATGAGGATCAGCAAAATAGCTGCTGCACCAATCCAGGAGAGTAGCTCCATTCTAATGTGCACAAGTTCACACGGTTTCTTTCTCCTGGAAGAGTGGGCTCAGGTGGTGAAGAGTCGGCGTGACAGTGAACAGCATCAGTGGCTCAAACTGTGGCCACATTAAACAGCAGAGAAAGACAACGGAGCAGCACTAACATTTTGAGATTGCTTCCTATTTCTCACAAAATAGCCTTTCTTCGGTTCTTTCTAAGCCATTTTAACTCTATCTTTTCTGGCCCATTCAGTTCTTTAAAAACAATGACCGCTGTAATGAAAGCTCAGTAGGTGAAGTGCCTACTGTAAGCGTGAGGACCTGAGTCCAGTTCCTCGGAACCCAGGGGAAAAGCCACGCATGGACTGGAAGCCTGTAAACTTAGCCCTGGAAAGGGAGGGTCCCCAGAGCTCACTGACCGGCCGTCTAGTCTTGACAAATTAGCAAACTCCACTTTTGATAAGAACCTCTGTCTGAGAAAATAAGGAAGTGAGTGACCTTGCCCCGGAAGTGGGAGGGGCTCTTGGAACCACACTTCTCCCTAAAGGTCTGTAAGGTCAACAGCTGCAAAGAGGGGAAAGAGATATTTTCTTCAGTGCCGTACTGGGAATGTGCCCAAGCTCCTGTAAATAAAGTCTCACCCATACTCAGGTAAAGAACTCTAGAGAAGCTCATCTAGTGGCAGAAGGAGAACCTGAAGGTAGAAGTGGGGCTAGTTGGCGAGAAGACGGCAGGAATGAGATGGAATCGAGGGGTGGAGTGAATGTACCCCAAATACATTATGTACATACATCACAGTAGCATAATGAAAACTATTGCTACATATAATTAAAACATGCTAATGAAATATTTTTAAAGTAAATAATGTCGGATATTATAAAGAAAGATACCAACTGGGTGGTGGCAGTGCTTGCCTTTAATCCCAGCACTCAGTAGGCTGAGTGATCTCTATATGTTCAAGGCCAGCCTGGTCTACAAAGTGAGTTTCGGGTTAGCCAGAGCTGTTACACAGAGAAACCCTGTCTCAATAAACAAAAGCAAACAAACAGAAAAGACACCAATATCAATCTTTGGCATTCACACGCAGGCACACAAATGTGTGTGTGCATACACATGCAAATATACACATACACCACAGTGAAAAGGGGGAAATGGAGGAAGGGAGGGAGGGAAGGAGGGAAGAAAGGAGGGAGAAAGGGAGGGAGAGAGGGAGGGAGGGAGGGAGGGAGGGAGGGAGGGAGGGAGGGAGGGAGGAGAAGGAAAAGGAATACCAAACAGGACTGAAGCATGAAAGTCACCAGAATTATTCACACAAGGGAGCAGATCAGTCCAAACGTATCTGGCATGTACTGTAATAGCAGAAAACCCTACTCTGTGGAATCACTGACTCATGGTGATGAGCAGGTCACCTCTATCCTCTGTCCTTCTGTTTAGCAATCATCTATTGTCTGCTCACGAAAACCTCAGAACTGTAAAGGGGACACAGAAGGACTACAGCATATGTATGGTCCAGAAAACCTAGAGCGGAACTATAAAGGCTAGTAGTTACGGAGCACAGGGGGTGTTGAATAATCTACCCATCACTAACTGCAAAGAGGTGAATAACTTTATAGAGGTAAACACGGAGACCATAAAAATTACAATAGAAACCTATTTATCTCCTGGTGGAACACCTACCCTTATGACAACATAGCCATGGTCTCATATACCATAACTCTAGTGAAAAATGGAAGGGGAAAGAAGGTCAAGAAACAGGCAGCTTACTATGGAACAATAGGAAAGAGTTCCATGAAAGGTTGACTCTGAGTTATGTTTGCACAGGACGTTCTAGAGAGAGAGAGAGACTGAAAGGCTGTACTGTATGCAGAGGAGAGGCTGCTGCGCTGTTCTAGAAGCAGCAGTGGAGAAGGCAATGGATGGAACCAAGAAAAACACATGAAGAAGGGGAAGCTGTGGAGTGTGAGGCTGCACAGACTCCAAAAGCATTGCACCAGAAACTCCAGTTATCCAAAAAGAAAACCTTCAGACATCATCTAACAAAATTTCCTACTCTAAGCAGCAAAACATTCATGTGTCCCTAGAGACGTAGCCAGGAATTTTCCAGCAAGAGAACAGAAACTCACCACCTCTCAAGAAGAGGACTGATTCAAAGTATCCTGCTTGTAAACACGTCACCGTTCTATGATTGACCCTCGAGATGTTTAAAGAAGCTAAGACGTCATCCCTCTTCAGTCTCAGGCCTAGCAGCCCAGAATAGACTGGTATTTATGTCACTGATATTCAGAAAAGATAAGGGTCATCGGCTGTAAAGTTATCATGTCAATCCACAGACCTCTAGAAACTGAGTCTGTTCAAACAAGCACGTTGCTTTGATGAGAAAAATATATGTCTGCCTCTCTCCAAGCTGCTGCCGATGAGACTGGAATTGGCGTCAAGATTTGACATTGCTGTTCTTCCAGAACAGAGCCTGCCTTACAAGGTGGAACACACGAGCAAACGTTAGTCAAAGTGTACATGGTTACGGAGTTCATGGGTTTCATCATTTCCCAGGTAAAAGGATGTAGTTGTCTCGGGTAATGTGTTTGTACCTGAAGCCTGTCAGTGTTTAGCATATTTCCTACATTTAAAAATCAAATCAAGTTTCCACTATAATTGTATCGATGGTTTTTTATTACTATTGATCTTTGTTGTTTGTTCATAAGGAGTCCCCATAGCAGGGCATGGGAAAATTCATCTTCTTTGCAATTAGCTCCAAGTTTCGTACAAAACAAATCATTCCCTAGCCTATCGAATACTATTGACTATTGGGAACAGGGATCAACTATGCACTGGACTGTCAATCTAGAGGAGTATTTACTGTGAAAGACTTCGCTACTCATTGCAGGCTGCTAAGCAGAATCCTATACTCTAGTTTCTAAAGGCCCATAGTACCTTCCCTTCCCCGTTATAGAACCAAAACCATCACCAGACATTGCACAACACCCCACCTCCAGGAGCGAAACATTTCACTCCTTGAAAACCAGACATAAAAAATACAACTTAGATTATAAACTGTTCTGCGCTCAGCATTCCGGGCGTGTTTTGAAAGTGATGGTGGCCGTCCTTCTGGCTTCTGCCCATGTGAAATTTGCTACTTGTTCCAATCTCTTCAGAGGAAAGTGTGAATGCCCTGTTTCTTGACAAATGACTTTAATTATTAGATTGTACCACGATGTGTATCAAAGTACAAGGGCAAAGCCTTAGCGCTGCTGTCAAGACAACCGATGCCTCTTCAAGCAAAGGGAAAAAAATCAAAGACTTTGTAGGATGCCAGTTGAGCAGGAAGCTGAAGCCAAAGGCAAGTGCTGTGGCCGCGGCTGAGCACCTGGTACTTTGTGGAGGAGCTGAATACTCAAGAAAATTGAGACTTCAAATGAGCATCCACCTAACAAGCTGCAATTTTGTTTCATTGCGGGGGACAGTAGAGAACAAGTTGGAGAAGAAACCAGGGGAGAATTCGACCGACAGTCCATCCGCCAATTCAGCGAGGAGTTCAAGACAATCTTCAGAATGCAGCAAGACAAAGGCGTCATTATGTGTAATTACCACTTACCAGTAGCACGGATTGATAACAAGCTTCCTCACCGATCTTACCCCGCCATTATGAGAAGAGGCGATTAAACTAATTAACAAATCAACTTTTCTGTGTAACATTGAGCTCAATAGCAGGAAAATAATGAAAAATAGGCTAGCATATTCGGAGAGATGAGATGAAACAGAATTCTCAAGCTAACAGTATGGAGAGCTACAATAACCAGCAAATGTATACATTTTAGCACAAACTCAAATGAGCATTAGGAATTATGAGGCCATGTGATCAAAGTCACACTGAAATTTATAGTATTTTGTTTACTCAGGAAAACCAGCTACACTCACATCAGTGTGCTCAGTACTGTACATGTATAAACACAAGATATAAAATAATAGCTCATTTATAGAGAAGTTAGACTGGTGACAACTTCACACATCACACAAAAAGAATCTGTTTAATCATAAAATCAGTTTATAGGAAGAGAAAAAGACCTAGTCTCTCACGCTAGTGTATTTGGTACTCCTCTCAATGCCCCCATTCAAGACACCATGATTCCTGGAGCTATTTCTAGCCTGAAGCCTTCCACAACTCAGAGATGCTCCGTAAACACGCAGGACAGTTTTATGTCAACTTTACCAATCTAAAGTCACCTGAGAGAAGGAAACCTCGATTAAGAAAGTGCTTCCATAAGATCAGGCTGAAGTCAAACCTACAGGGGATATTATTTTTCTTTCTCTTTTTTTTTTAGAGTTCATTTTTTATTTTTTATTAATTAATTAATCTTCCCAGCTTGATTACAGTTTCCCTTCCCTCCTCTCCTCCCAATCCCTCCCCCAGCCTCCAATGCCTCCCCCAGCCCATTCTCTTTCCTTTCCCTTCAAAATAAAGCAGGCCTCCCATGTATATCAGCCATGGGTTATCAGGTCGCAGTAAGACTAAGCACCTATCAAGGCTGTACAAGGCAACCCAGTAGGAGGAAAGGATCCCAAAAGCAGGTAACAGAGTCAAAGACAGCTCCTGCTCCCACTGTTAGGAGCCCCACTAGAATCCAAGTCACACGACCGCAACACATGTGCGGAGGACCCAAATCGGTCCCATGCAACCTCTCTGGTTGGCGGTTCAGTCTCTGTAAGCCCTCATGAGCGTCGGGCGTTTTCTTAATAAGTGACTGATGGGGGAGGGCCCAGAGGGCCCAGCCCACCGTGAGTGGTGCCATCCCTGGCTGGTGGTCCTGGGTTTTATAAGAAAGTAGATTAAAAAGTCCTGACGAGCAAGCCAGTGCGCAGCCTCCTCTGTGGCCTCTGCTTCAGCTCCTGCTTGAGCTGTCCTGATTTCCTTTGATGGCGTGCAGTGATTTGGCAGGTGCAAGACAAATAAATCCTTTTTTCCCCAGCTCGTGGTTGTTTTTGTTTGTTTGTTTAGTTGGTTGGTTTTTCAAGACAGAATTTCTCTAAGCAACAGCCCTGGCTGTACTGAAATTCAATCTATAGACCAGGCTGGCCTCAAACTCACAGAGTTTGCTTCTGCCTCTGCCTCTGCCTCTGCCTGAGTTCAGGGGTTAAAAGCGTGCATCACCATCATCCAGTTCCAACTTGCTTTTTGATCCTGGTGTTTCATCACAACAATAGACCCCTAACTAGAACAATAAACACCTGTGGTAGCTCTGGCCAGTGACATCTCCATAGCCATCTGTGTGCTTACTGACCAGTTGAAACATGGCTGAATTTTTAATTTAGCTTCAATCAGCTTGAACTTAAAAACTGATACTAATTTCAATTATTGGGAAACTTAAATATGTGTGAAATAACGTCTATATATTTGGTTATAAACTTTATAAAATCAAATAAGGAAAAAATCTAACAAAAAACCTTAACATTTAAATTGTAATTAAACTAAATCTCTGCTAATTAAAGTAAAAGATACCAGATTTCAAAGACTTGGTATGAAAAATGTAAAATATATCTTTAATATCTTTAATACTTGTATATTGACTACATGTTTAATATATTTTATAGTTCTGAATAATTATAATATGTATTGTTAACTATAAATACCTTTTGTTTTTATTTCTTTTAATGTGTCTACTTGGAAATTTTTAGTTTTGTATTAGGCAGTTAGCACCAAACTAATGAATGATACCGTATGTAGCAGCATGTTAGAAGTAGCAAGAGGAACCTGGTAGCAGAAATGACATCAGTACAAGAGACAAAGAAAATCAACAAAGCGCAATGATTCATGAGTATATCCAAACTACGAGAACATATTCCTATTTCAGAAGTTCCTAGGTATCTGCTGTTATGTACCGTAACTCCTTAAATATGTGCTTATTATGTACCACAAGTTTAAAATATATGTGTATTCTAAGATGGCTAAATTGCTCTGATTAAAATATGCATGACTTCATGGACTTATCAATTTTTGTAATAAAAACATATAAAATCTACTCTTTTTTAGCAATTTTCAAAAGTATGAGATAATTTTATTAATTATAAAAACTTTCGTGGTTTGAATATGAAGTGTCCCCTCCAGGCTTCTGGAAAGTTGTGTTGAAAACTTGCTCTTCAACTAGAGGCATCAGTTTGGAGACAGTGGAAACCCCAGGGGGTGGGATCTAGCTGGAGGAAGTATGTCACAAGAGGGGTATGTTTGAAAATGTTTCCCTCTTCCCCACCCTTTCTTCCTTTCTGTGTTTCCCGTCTGTGGATGAACAGCCTCTGTGGCATGCCCCTGCCTCTGTGATAGTCTGCTTCTTCATTTGCTCAACAGAGTCGAGGTTATCAAATGAAAGCTCTGAAATTATGAGCCAAGGGACTGGAGAGATGGCTCAGGGGTTAAGAGCGCTGAGTGCTCTTCCAGAGGACCTGGGTTCCATTCCCAACACCCGCATGGAAGCTCGCAACTGCCTGTAACTCCAAGATCTGGCACCCTCACAAAGACACACATGCAGGAAAACACCAATGCACATAAAATAAAAAAATAAATACATTTTTAAAAATTATGAGTCAAATTTTTTCTTCCTCTCCTGAAGTTGTCTCTAGAGGATATTGCTTGAATGTTGGAAGAACTAATAGAAATTTGAATGGCCATTGCTATGATTAAACCTGACCCATTGTTATAAAGCCTTTGAAACATTTGTGGGAGGGATTGGGGGAGGTGGAGAAACGGGGTAGAGAAAGCCTAAAATGCTCTGAGCAGAGTTTAATGGGTGATACGGTGGGAGCTTAGGAGACCAGAAAGCCAGTAAGAAGGCTGGCAACAAAGACTGTGCCATGGCGTTTCAGAGGAAAACAAGGACTTCAGTGGGAGTGGACTAGAAGCTATTCCGGTTACATTCTGCCAAGCAACTTGTCTACGTTTTATGTTCTGAGAATTGGTGCTGAGGCTGACCAAAAAGTGATTGTCTAACTGATCAGGCAGAACAAATTTCAAGGTAAGCCAGTATTTGGGATAAGACATGATTATTACTACCTGCTTTTAGTCAGCCGTGTTTATTGTCAACGACACAACCTAGAGTCAGGCCCTATTGCTATAAAAGTACAGTGAGACTTGGGGGGCAGTTTTGGAAAACTGGCCATCGGTGTGGGTCTTGGAGAGATGGCCTCATTCCACACTGGCCTTAACACTCAGGAGAGCTTGCCGCGCTCCTCACCTGGGCAGTGGGGAGAGATGGCCCCAGTGGGCTCGGACACGCTGGTGGCTAACCAGCTCAGCTACCACTCAGGCCCAGATCCAGGACTTTGAGCAGGTCCACCCCAACCCCTATCCCATCTATAAGCCACTGGAACAAGTGAAAAGGCCAGTCCTGCAGAACCAAAGCAGCAAGATCTCCATGACTCAGGGAAATAGCAGGATATCCCAGAGGAGTCTCCGTGAGGGTCCAATATTGATGGTGTAGCAGGAGCCGGGGACCGCGAACCAGACCAATAACTCATTGCGCTGAACATTGGCCAGTGCAGCTGGTTGGACAAAAGGGTACAATGTGTGACGCCGTAGCTTCCACAGAGAGACCTTTTTCTATTTTCTTTTCAAGGATGGTTACAAGGGTATAGGGTAGATACAGGGCTGGGGAATGAGGGGGATTGGGATGCATGATGTGGTATTCAAAAAGAATCAGTAAAAAAGTTATGGGGGGCTGCTGGAGAGATGGCTCAGAGGTTAAGAGCACTGGCTGTTCTTCCAGAGGTCCTAAGTTCAATTCCCAGCAATCATCTGTAACGAGATCTGATGCCCTCTTCTGGCCCGTGGGCGAACATGTAAGCAAACACTATGTACATAATAAATAAATAAAATCTTTAAAAAAAAAGAAAAAGAAAGCCGGGTGGTGGTGGCGCACGCCTTTAATCCCAGCACTCGGGAGGCAGAGGCAGGCGGATCTCTGTGAGTTCGAGACCAGCCTGGTCTACAGAGCTAGTTCCAGGACAGGCTCCAAAGCCACAGAGAAACCCTGTCTCGAAAAACCAAAAAAAAAAAAAAAAAAAAAAGAAAAGAAAAAAGAAATACTTTTTTTTAAAAAAAAAGTTATGGGGGAAAAGGTAGGTAGAAGAAGTTGCAGTTTGGTCAGGAAATTTAATGTAAACTTGAGGCCAAGGAAGTGATGATTTCTGAAGAGATTAGTGCCATTTTTTAAAAGCTCAAAATATTCTTCACTGAATCAACAGGAATGATGCCCAAAGGGCATTTTAGGAAATGTCCAGACCCCACCCATCACAGACTGAAAGCTATAAGAGTGTGAACTCATTTGACGGACTCTCCTTTGAGAAAAGAGCGAGTCTGAGTCACCACTCCTGCTCACCATGCTTACATGGGACCACCTAGGAAGTTGTTTCTCCAGGACTCCTTTTGCCATGTTCAGTAACCCAGACGCTCAGAAACCAACGAGGACATTATCCTAGAGTTTCAGATAGCATACAGATTTGCAGCAGGCCTTGGCAATGTCCACAGGATGCTAGTTTGACAGGTATCCACAATTCAAGAGTTAGGGAGGAATGGAGACTTTCACCTGGATTCCAAAAAGAACCTGCAAAACCAGGAACTGTGAGAGAAGGTCAGAGGCCCTGCAGGCGGCCCCTAAGGTACTATGTGTGAAGACAGGAAGGTGAAGCCTTCTCGGTAATATGGAGATCATGGGGTTTTAGAAAACGCTAAATGTTCACTGTGAACGCACAGATGGTAAGGATAGCTAGCCCACAAGAGAGGCCAGATGCCAGGCATGCAACTACAGGATTTGGTGTTTGGTCTATAGGGTTTCGGTCCTTCTCCAGTAGAGTCCTTCCTTCTTATTCTCCTGTTCGTCCCTTTTAGCGAGTACTCATTCTGTAGTATTTTTTTTTACAATAATAGGATTGTCTTTTAATTTTTCAGGTAGTTGCATCTAAAAAGTTACGTGTTGTTGATTTTTTTTTTTTACTCTTTACAGTACCTTCACCAGTTCCCAAACAAATATATGAAGACTTATTCTTACTTATGAATGCCCAAACTTAGCTTGGTGTAAGTCTAACCAGTTTTTCTAACTTAAATTAGCCCGTTTCTCTTCTTCTATGTCTGAACTTTTTAGCTTTCTTTATTCTATATGTCTTTCTTCCCTTCTTACTCTGTGGCTGGCTGCATGGCTGGGCCCTGAAGTGCTCTTCTCCTTCTCCTCTTCTTGACCCTCCCTCTTCTCTTTCTCTTCTCCTATTTATGCTCTCTGCCTGTCCTTTCTCCTGCCTATCTATTGGCTGTTCGGATCTTTATTAGACCAATCAGGTGTTTTAGGTGGGCAAGGTAACATAACTTTACAGAGTTAAACAAATGCAACATAAAAGAATACAACATAGGGCTGGAGAGATGGCTCAGTGATTAAGAGCACCGCCTGCTCTTCCAAAGGTCCTGAGTTCAATTCCCAGCAACCACATGGTGGCTCACAACCATCTGTAATGAGATTTGGTGCCCTCTTCTGGCCTGCAGGCAGAGCGCTGAGAATACTGTATACGTAATAAATAAATAAATCTTTAAAAAAAAGAATACAACATATCTTTGCTTCATTAAACAAATACTCCACAACATAAATGAATGTAACATGTTTTGAAATAATATTCCACAATAGTTATCTTGATTATAAGAAGAGACTTTAAACTTGGACTTCTGAATGTTATTAAAACTATTAAGATTGGGGCTGAAGAAACGGTTTCTGGTGCAGAGGGTCTGAGTTCAGTTTCTATTACTCACATGGTGACTCACAACCATCCTAACTTCAGTTCCAGGGGAGTCCATGTCTTCTTCTGACCTTAGTGCCTACCAAGCAAGCAGGTAGTACACATACATGCATGCAAGCAAGACTCATACATATAAAATAAAAATAAAATAAATATTGAGAAACACACTACTATTTTGGAAACTCTTACATTTTTTTCGTGAAATGGCCATGAGCCCTTTGAATTAGAAATGTTCCATGAACTCGTGTGTTAAATGTTTGATCTGTGAGACAAAACAGGAACAATATCCCTTGCAGGTTAAGAATTCTGTGTTTAGGGGGCTGGAGAGATGGCTCAGTGGTTAAGAGCATTGCCTGCTCTTCCAAAGGTCCTGAGTTCAATTCCCGGCAACCACATGGTGGCTCACAACCATCTGTAATGAGGTCTGGTGCCCTCTTCTGGCCTGCAGACACACAAACAGAATATTGTATACATAATAAATAAATAAATAAATAAATAAATAGAATTCTGTGTTTAGGTAAGATAGTTAAGAACAAGTTACTGTTTGTCCAGTGCAGGTTAAGGTTTCTGTTTGTAGTTATTGAAAAAGTTCCTCCTAGACAACAAAGAAGACCCTAAGAGAAACCTGCATGGATCCACCTAGGAAGGAAAAAAGACAAGATCTCCTGAGTAAACTGGGAGCATGGGGGGCATGGGGGAGGGTAGAAGGGGAGAGAGGAAGAAGGAAGGGGGTGGGGAAAATGTATAGCTCAATTAAAAATAATAAATAAAATAAAAAAGAATAAGTTTCTGTTTGTCCTGTGTTAAATCCTTGCAAGTTATGGTTTCTGTTTGTAATTAAGAATAAGTTCCTGCCAGCCCTTGGTGTGAGCAAGGGAGAGCTGTCCCCATTACTCTTCTGTCATGTGGATGTATGGGCAGGGAAGAGATGCCCTACCCCCCAGCCCATCAATACCTGAGGCCAGGAGAGCTGGCACTGAGGTCATAAGAGCAGCAGGAGAGCTGTACCTGCCCCTCAACAGGGGAGAGTGACCCCTACTCCACACCGGGGTAACGGTGTAGATGTGGGAGAACCGACCCTGAGGACCTGAAAGCAGGAGAACTGGCCCCGCCCCTTGCTCATCACTGCAAGGGATGAAGTAGCCAAGGTAAGGCAGGAGAGCTCACCCTGGTGGTGAGAACAAGTAAAAGCTGGCAAGCTGACCAACCCTGCAACTACCCAGTCCCAGAGACGGGGTTGTGTGTCGGCCAACAATAATATCCACCCCATCTGTGATCTGTTGGAGCACATGAGGGACTGGTCCTGTAGACCCAAATCTGTAGGATCTCCACAACATAGCACAAGAGCAGGATAACCAAGAGGAGTCCCATCGAGGGCCTAGCATCAATAGTGTAGCAGAAACTACATGCATTAAACCAGACCAATGACATTTGGCAATGAATACTTACTTAAGATGAAAGGACTTACTCCTGTGTGACTCACTATATCGTCCTACAGCTTCCATGACAAGGTTGGGTTTTTTTTTTCCTACTACTCTTTTTTTTTCTTTTGTCTTTTTTTTTTTTTTTCCTTAAATTTTATTTTACTTTGTAGGGAGGCTGCAGGGGCAGAGGGCAGATACAAAGGGACAGGGAAATGAATGGGATGGAGATACATGATGTGGAAAAAACCCAAATAACAACTAAAAAGAAAGTTAAAAAATAATAAGTTCTTGTTACTTAGATCTGATGTAAACTGCAAAATGTTTTCAACCTACACTAAATGTGAGACCCCATTCATACGCTGCATATCCTTACCCTTGTTCCTTCCCTTTTGTTGTATCTTTTGAGCAATGTGGAGCAGCCACCTCTCTTGCCTCTATATACACCTTTTCTCACTTATAAGAGGACTTCTAGAGGCCAGCAAGGGCTGTTCTCTCAATCCTGACTTAGAGTGAGAGAGCCAGCTGGTCAGGCCCAGATGCACCCCAAAATACAGCTTGCTTTAATCTGACAATCATGGATTTGATCTTCCTCCTTGCAATTGTAAGGTTTGACCAATCCTCAGCTGGTGTAGATCTTACTTGGGAGGAAATTTAGGAAATAGGACCTAACTGACAAAGTAGATCACTGGGGAGCGTCTTTGAAAGCTAGCTCATGTTCTTAATGTGTTCTAGTTTAGCTTCAATTAATATGAAAACACACTCTGACCAAAACAATGTAGGGAGAAAAGAGTTTGTTTGGCTTCTACTTGCTGGTCATAATTCATTATTGAGGAAAGTCAAAGCAGAAACATGCAGGAATTAATGCAAAAGTCACAGAGGGAACATAGAGAATATATATCCACAAATCCAGCCCTATGGGAGGTACTAAGAAGAAAAATCCAACCTTAAGAGGTTAACTACACCCACCAAAACACAAGCAACAAATAATCGCACACCATCATAACCCAAAGAAGGAAAGCATATACGTGCACAGTCACCTTCACACTACCACCATCAACAGCTACAACCAAAGAAGAGGAATTAATAGTCATTGTAAGTTGATATCTCTCAATATCAATGGACTTAATTCCCTAATAAGAAGTCAAAGACTAACAGAATGGGTGTGAAAACAAAACCCATCCTGCTGTGCACAAGAAACACATTAAAGATAGATATTACTGCAGAGTAAAGGGTTGGGAAAATATTTTCCAAGCAAATGACTCCAAGAAGCAAGCTGGTGTAGCTATTCTAAGATCTTACAAAATAAAGTTCAAACCAAAATTAATCAAAAGAGATGAAGGACGGTTCACACCCATCAGAGGAAAAATCCACCAAGATAATATCTCAATTCTCAACATCAATGCCCCAAACGCAAAAACACCCAGATTTATAAAGGAAACACTACTAAAGTTTAAACTGCACATTGATAATCGAAGACTTCAATTCTCCACTCTCACCAATGGACAAGTCATCCAAACAAAAGCTAAATAGAGAAACAGTAGAGCTAACAGATAGTTATGAGTCAAATGGACATAACAGCTATCTGCAAAACATTTCACCCAAGCACAAAAGAATAAACCTTCTTCTCAGCACCTCATAAAACATGTATTAAAACCTACTACATCTCGGTCACAAAACAAGCCTCAACAGGTACAAGGAAATTGAAATAATCCCTTGTGTCTTATCAGACAGCCATGGACTAAAACTGAAGATCAGCAAGAACTACAGAAGCAACAGAAAGCTTATAAACACATGGAAACTGAACAACTACTGAATGACTATTGGGTCAAGGTAGAAGTAAAGAAATTAAAGACTTCTTAGAATTCAGTGAAAATGAATGCGCAACAGACCCAAACTTTTGGGACACAATGAAAGCAGTACTAAGAGGAAAGTTCACAGCATTAAGTGCCTATATAAAAAATTTGGAGAGATCTCATACTAGTAACTTAACAGCATGCCTGAAAGTTCTACAACAAAAGAAAGCAAACTTGCCCAGGAGGAGTAAATAACAGGAAATGATCAAACTAAGGGTTGAAATCAATAAAATAGAAACAGAGAGAACAATACAAAGAATCAATGAAACAAAGAGTTGGTTCTTTGAAAAAAATCAACAAAATTGACAAACCCTTATCCAAAATAACTAAGAGAGAGGATATCCAAATTAACAAAATATAAAATGAAAAGGGAGAAAACACAAGACACTGGGGAAATCCAGAGAATTGTTAGCTCATACTTTAAAATAATGTACTCTTTTTTAAAAAAATTTAAAATCTAAACGAAATGGGCAAGTTTCTTGATATATATCACTTACCAAAATTAAAGCAAGATCAAATAAACAATTTAAATAAACCTCGAAAGAATGGTACTCAACTTCATATGGAAAAGCAAAAAACCCAGAATAGCCAAAACAATCCTGTACAATAAAAACCTTCTGGAGGTATCACAATCCCTGACTTCAAACTCTACTACAGAGCTACAGTACTGAAAACATCCTGGTATTGGCATAAAAACAGACAGGAGGACCAATGGAACTGAACAGAAGACCCGGATATTAATCCACATACCTTCGAACACCTGATTTTTGAAAAAGAAGCAAAAATATCAAATGGAAAAAGAGGAAACATTTAACAAATGGTGCTGAAATAACTGGATTTCAACATGTAGAAGAATGAGAATAGACCCATAACTATCATCATACACAAAACTCAAGTTCAAATAGACCAAAGACCTCAACATAAAGCCAGCCACACTGAACCTCATAGAAGAGAAAGTGGGAAGTTCACTTGAATGCATTGGCACAGGAGACCACTTCCTAAATATAACCCAAGTAGCACAGACACCAATAGGAACAATTAATAAATGGGACCTCCTGAAACTGAAAAGCTTCTGTAAAGCAAAAGACACAGTCCACAAGACAAAACGACAGCCTACAGAATGGGAAAAGATCTTCACTAACCCCACATCAGACAGAGGTCTGATCTTCAAAATATACAAAGAACTCAAAAAAGTGGTCGTCAAAAGAACAAAAAGTCCAATAAAAAACCGAGTACAGACCCAAACAGAAAACTCTCAACAGAGAAATCTAAAATGGCTGAAAGAAACTTTAAGGAAATGTTCAACAAACTTATTCATCAGAGAAATGCAAAGCAGAAGAACTCTGAGAGTCCATCTTACACCTGTAAGAATAGCCAAGATCCGGGCAGTGGTGGCGCACACCTTTAATCCCAGCACTCGGGAGGCAGAGGCAGGCGGATCTCTGTGAGTTAGAGGCAAGCCTGGTCTACAAGAGCTAGTTCCAGGACAGGCACCAAAAGCTACAGAGAAACCCTGACTCGAAAATAAAAAAAAAAAAATTTAAAAAAAAATAAAAAGAATGCCAAGATCAAAAACACTGATGACAACTTATGCTGGAGAAGTTGTTGGGCCACATAACTTTTGACCTACAGTCTGTTCTGCCTATGTTATATGCTCAGACTGGTACCTAACCCAATTATCATCAGAGTGGCTTCATCCAGCAACTGATGGAAACAGATGCAGAGACCCACAAACATTTGTTTATTAATGTTTATTAGGTAGAACTCAGAGAATCCTGCTGGAGAGAGGAAGGAAGGATTGTAGGAGCCAGAAAGGTCAAGGACATTATAAGAAAATTCAAGAATCAACTAACCTGGGTGCGTAAGGGATTGCAGAGACTGAACAAACAACCAGGGAGCTTGCACTGGACTCACCTAGCCCTCTGCATTTATGTGACAGCTGTATAGTTTGGTCTTCTTGTGGGCTCCTAACAAACAGTATGTATATGCTCTCATCTCTGCCCTTCAGTCCTCCCTTCTCCCCCTTCTGTATAGGTTAAAGAAGATGAAGAGGGATCTCAGCTGGCAGTGGGGAAATGGCAGACTTTGAAGTACGAGTGGTAAGTAACATAATTTAATGACAGCATCTACTATGTGAGCCATTTAGTTTCTATTTAGTACACTTCTCTTTTTTCTTCTTTGGTGGTGATTATTTTTTCTTTAAACGAATATAAATTAGGAACAACTAAAGAGATGGCTCAGCAGATTAGAGCACTTGTTGCTCTTACTGAGGTTTGATTCAACATGGTTCAAACCCATGCAAAACTCCAGTTCCAGGGCATCCCATGCCCCCTTCTGACCTACCTGGGCACTAGGCATGCATGTGGTGGATATACATACATGCAGGCAAAGCATTCAGTCATGCATATAAAATAAATTTTTTAACCTACAAATATTTTTTAGTTTCGTCAGAATCTGGGCATTATAATTTCAAACCATGGAAAGCAGAGCACATGGAATTACGATTCTTCGATTTCAGAAAAGGAAAACCGAGTCACCTCTTACTCAACCACTATCTATGTCTAATCTGTTTGCTAACATGAGAATGCAGAGTCGCTATTAAAAGGCTTGCGGATGGGAGGATAACCGGAACCCTACAGATGATGAGATTGTTTTGGGCTTTCTCTATGAGTACCTGGGGAAATACTAACCTGTGTACACTTACTTTTCTTCTGGTGCCTTCAGGATCGCATCTGCAGGATGTGGGTTTATCAGAAGGAATCAAATAATCAAATCTTTTCAGGCTCAGTGAGCTTCCAAATGCAGGCCAGCCTTCCTGCAAGCTGTCTAAGCCTGGCTGGGTTTTCCCAAAGGGAAGATGAGAAAAGGAACCCCGGAAGTCAGCCCTGAAGGGAGGTTCTGACAGAAGGACTGACTGTCCTCAAGAGGACTTACCCAGTTTGCTTTGCAGATCGCCTAACCTGAGATTTAACTCAGGGGTTTTAACAAGGTCACTATGGAAAAAAATGGCCTAAAAGCCGTGCCGTGAAAGCAGGAAGTGAACGTCACTGTGACCAACGGTATTCTCCGTTACCAGAACCTTGGATGGAAAAGGCTAGACTCAGAGGGGATTACTGTAAGGAAACTTTAATGTGAACAAAATTTAAACCTTTAACTGAAGTTTGCTCATCTTGAAATGGTATCTCTCTTGATTTTTATTATGAAACATTTTATGTATCTCCATGATTTAACCTTTAACATATACCTTTAACATTATTTTTAACCAAATCTGTTACACTTGAACCCTTAGAACAAGTTATTAAGTAGTAGAGAGACTGTGATTCCAAGTAACTCTAACAAAAACAATCCACATACAGTTTATTTTTTAATGCTTATAAATATCCTAACTCCTTTTCATCTGCGTTTCTTGTAGATAATGTTTTTGGACCTTCGCGAAGAATGTACCTTTTTTGCATTCTTTTCAACCTCTTTTCTGGTTTAGAACTTGTCTCAAGAGAAAACCTTGAAAGAAAATGAAAACTTCTTTCTTAAAGCCCACAGTGGTTTATTAATATTTTAAAGCTTTTCAATGCAATTGCATTCACAAATTGGATTTGCGCTGTTTGATATACAACAATTGTTTTATTCCCACTTCAAGTGTGCCACTGTTTTCACGCTTGTTAATTAAATGTTTTATTTTTTAAAATACCGTACAAGTTTCTCAAAACTTCATCTGCACCTGCTCCATTCATGAAAAGATGTCCTTGGAACAACTCCAGTTTATTAAGAGGACAGTCATTTCTTTCGCATAAGAATCCAGTCTTTTACCTGTAGCCTTTAAAACGAGTTAGTGTGCATTGTGTTCCTTCACCTTTTATCTGCTGTCAATTAACACAAGCATTTTTAGTATGCGGAAGAAAAAAATATGCTGCTTGGAATGTCATTTCCATTGCCTGATGCTCCCACATATATGACGAAGTGACATCTCTGAGGAGCTATTTGGCGCTGGCGCTCTTCTCTTTTTTTTTTTTTTTCCTTCATTTTTTCCAAGGTATATGTTAGACCTTAGATTCAGGCTCCAATACAAGAAGGAAAAAAAAGGAAGGGAGAAATGGAAAGAAATGGCCCCTAGTTTGGAGGAGTTTCTTTCCTTGTTTTGTGTTATTTTAGTTTTTTATTCTGTTTTGGTTTGGTTTTGGAGACAGGATTTCTCTGCGTAGCCCTGGCTGTCCTGGAACTCACCAGGCTGGTCTCAAACTCACAGAAGTCTACCTGTCTGCAAGCCCCCCAAACCAGAAAATAACGCTAATGTCTTTCCCTCCTTTTTCTCCGATGTAGAATCCATTGACAGGTGCCTAAAATCCTATCTCAAAACTCAGGCCCACTTCTTATTGAAGGTCACAACCTTTACTGCTAACCTAATGCTCTCCTCACTGTCCATTAACCCTTGAAATGCTGTAGCCATGTTCCACGCAGCCTTTCTGATTCACTCTTGGCTTGACACAATTCTTTCTTTACCCACGAGTCAATATGATCTTACATTTCCTCTTCCCTGACTAAAGCCTTCTAATGGCTTTCCACCACATTCCAAACAAAAGTCAGCAGCCTTGTCGTGACTTCCAGAATCCTGCCCCCACACACACACTTTGCCCACCTTGGCTGCCGAGGCACATCCCACCATGTTTTTCCCTCATTCTTTGGGGCTTTCTCTCCTGGAAGTACCAAATTTATAGCTGCCAAAGACATTGACATTATTAGCCTCGTCCTTTGCATTAATGCGTCTCCCCTGGAAACACAACGCCTTGTTCCTCTGGTCATTCAATCCTCATCTTAAATGCCACGTTCCCATAAACATCCCTTTGACAGAATGACTTACAAAGGCTCCCAGCCCCTTCTGCCACACGGATGAATTTGTTGCCATCATGTGTCAGCCCCATTATTTTTGTTCCCCTGTTTATTTGTTCCTGTTTTCTTCTGGAAAGTACATAAAAAGAAAGACCACCATGCCTGCTAACACCTAAAGGGCACCTGACACAGAGTAGACACTCACGTATTTGTTGAATGAATGTAAATGCAGCCTGGGGTGGGGCTGTAGTTATTAATTTTCCTTATCTGTTAAGTGGTGAGCATGGAGTCACAGGGTTATGACAGCCATCAAAACAGTCAATGTATATAAAAGGCACAGAATACTTTCTCGCACACAATTTGCTATTATGGCCTGTTAAATTAAATAAGTAAGTAAATAATTTAAAGATCAATCTAGGCATAATGGCATATATTTGTAACTCCAGCTCATGGGCAGTGGGGGCAAGAGAATTGGGAGACAAACCCAGTCTCAGCTATGCAGTGAGCTCAAATTCAATATGGGCTATACGTGATCTGTCTCAAACACAAAAATAGTATTAAGGTCAGTATCTAGTAAGAAAAAGTTCACAACTACTATATATCAACTCATTAGTGCAGTAAGACCAAGACCCTATCTCAAGATAAACATCTGGGAATACAGGTGAGTAGAGTTTGTACCTAAGAAACGCAAACCTTGGAAGTCAGTCCCCACAAGCTGTTATCATCCTTAAAGAGCTCAAATTTTAGTAAAGGAGATAAATTGATGAACAAATACAATGCACATGTGCACAAAATGCACTAAGAGAAATGACTACCACAAGGAAAATACAGAAACTTTTGTCCAGAGAAATGGAAACTGAACGGGACCCTCCTTCCGGACAGGCAAGTGACTAGTCCCTCTGCAACCTCCGTAGTACCAATTGCCATCCACTCATGACATTTTTTTTACGTCTAGAGTCACAAAAGACTAAGTCAAGATGAGGCTCTCCAGGTCACCCATTCACTTCACACTAAATTAGGTGTTCACATGTGCCGTAGGTCATGGCACAATCTACATAAGCATGGTAGATGTCTGGGATACTCACACCAAATTAAAAACTCTATCATCTTACTCTTTTAATAAGTTGACATCATCACTAACCTGAAAACTAGCTATTATATAACATATAATATATATTCCTGTAATATATATAATATATTATATATTTTATACTAATAACTAGTTTTCCTTTGCATTCCCAAGAGACTTTGAGTGTTTGAACTTTTTATATCCCAGAGAATGTACTCTTTAAAAGCACACAGATAGTGAGTCTAGCCTCACTCCACAGTAGCTTCCCCATAAAGCAACCAAAATGATCTCTGGACCATCTGTATGCTTGTAACTCTAATGACTGCACAGCATTCAGCACTAACCAGACATCCAGGAAAAGTTCTGTAAAGTAGTGAATGAAAAAATGAGTAAATAAACCTAGAGATGAGCCGGGTGGTGGTGGCGCACGCCTTTAATCCCAGCATTCGGGAGGCAGAGGCAGGCGGATCTCTGTGAGTTCGAGGCCAGCCTGGTCTACAAGAGCTAGTTCCAGGACAGGCTCCAAAGCTACAGAGAAACCCTGTCTCGAAAAACCAAAAAAAAAAAAGAAACCCTGTCGTCTCGAAAAACCAAAAAAAAAAAAAAAAAAACCTAGAGATGAGTGGAGACAAAAAAATTACAATATGTTCACTCATTTTAACACTAAAAACAATACTGTGCCTGTATATGCTAAGGTACAGAATAGAAAATATTTCAACTTAATAAAAATACTATGGTGCATGGCATTTGAATATACTTTTTTTATTTTTTTATTTTTGTTCCTGAAAGCTTTATTATCTACTTTTCCTAGGTTTTTTAAGTTTTTTTTTATTGAGTTTATTGAGCTATACATTTTTTCTGTTCCCTTCCCTTCCTATCCCCTTCAACCTCCACCGAGGTCCCCATGCTCTCAATTTACTCGGGGGGTCTTGTCTTTTTCTACTTCCCATGTAGATAAGATCTATGTGTGTCTCTCAGTGTTCTCATTGTTGTCTAGGTTCTCTGGGATTGTGATTTGTAGGCTGGCTGTCTTTGCTTTATGTTTAAAAACCACTGATGAGTGAGTACATGTGATAATTGTCTTTCTGGGTCTGGGTTACCTCACTCAATATGATGTTTTCTAGATTCATTCATTTGCCTGCAAAATTCAAGATGTCATTATTTTTTCTGCTGTGTAGTACTCCATTGTGTAAATATGCCACACTTTTCTTATCCATTCTTCAGTCAAGGGGCATTTAGGTTGTTTCCAGATTCTGGCTATGGCAAACAATGCTGCTATGAACACAATTGAGCATGTGTCCTTGGGGCACGATTGAGCATCCTTTGAATATATACCTAAAAGTGGTACTGCTGGGTCTTGAGGAAGGTTGTTTCCTAATTTTCTGAGAAATCGCCACACTGACATCCAAAGGGGCTGTACCAGCTTGCATTCCCACCAGCAATGCAGAAGTGTTCCCTTTTCCCCACATCCTCTCCAGCATAAGTTGTCATCAGTGTTTTTGATCCTGGACATTCTTACAGGTGTAAGATGGAATCTCAGAGTTGTTTTGATTTGCATTTCTCTGATGATTAAGGATGTTGAACGTTTCCTTAAGTGTCTTTCAGCCATTTTAGATTCCTCTGTTGAGAGTTCTCCGTTTAGGTCTGTACTCCATTTTTTTTATTGGATTATTTGAACATACTTTTTCTAGTTTGGTGTCTGGTGCTGTGAAAAAA
This sequence comes from Chionomys nivalis, assembly GCF_950005125.1. NCBI lineage: Eukaryota > Metazoa > Chordata > Mammalia > Rodentia > Cricetidae > Chionomys > Chionomys nivalis. The sequence goes on along the minus strand of NC_080101.1, from coordinate 43,243,313 downwards.
AATGACCAAAAACAACTTTGGAGAGGAAAAGGTTTATTTGATTTAGAGCTTATATTCCATCGTGGAGGGAGGGCGGAACAGGAACTCGAGGCAGGAACCTAAAGACAAGAACTAAAGCAGAGACTTTGAAGAAATGATATTTATGGTAACTTCTAGAGCAGGTGGCAAGGAGCGAGGGCTCCTACATCAATTAGCCATCAGGAAACCACTGCACAGCCGTGCCCACAAGCCATCTAATCAAGGAAATTCTTCAGCTGAGGTTTTCTTTTCCCAGGAGTTTTAAGCCCAAAACCAAGATTAGCCATAATAATATCAAATACAAAAAATCAGCTAGTTTGGCACTCTGACTATGGGTCATGAAAGGAGAAATGGATAAAAGCGTATATTTAATGAAGAAGAAAATTCTTACTCTTGCTATGGCAGGATGTGGGCAGCAAACACTCACCCACACGATCCAGTCAATAAGTGAGAAAAAAAAAAACTCTGTTTGATTTTGTTCTTTTCTGTTTCCTGCCTTGTTTTTAAAAAATGGTTTCTAAAGATGAAATAATCAATAAAACTAAAATTAAAGGGGGGTGTATGTTGACATATTTTGTTGTTATCTGCAAATTGCAGTAGTTGCAGGTCATTAGAAACTGGTCGCTTAAAGAAGTCATGTTTTCTCATGAAGAGCCACTAGTCCTAGTCTGAGGAAGGTCTGGGAGACATGTCATAAACACTGCCTCTGTCTCCCGAACCAGCCAGGAATAAGCTGAGCAGAACAAAGCCTCAAATAAAAAAATAAAAATAAAAAAATAAAGCCTCGACTTTTCATGCAAGGACAAAAGGCGGTTATTAGGCATACCAGGAAGGTTCTTTCACAGATGATAATTACATATAAATTGGGGACATATAATAAGAAGGATCATTTTCCTCTTCATTTACTTAAAATGCGATTTCTTTCAGTCATTATATAATTGCTGGTATTTTTCGATAACATTATTAAGCATAAATGGGCAACTGTTTCTGGAATTATCGTGAAGATACAAATACTGAAACCCTTTATAAGAGCTAGTTTCTGAGTAGGTGGAAAGGGAAAATGGTTCTTTTCGACAATAACAAGCTGAGCATTCTTCTGGGCCCAAAGGGATCAATTTCTCATTCTGCTCTCCCCCGCAAAAAAGTGATCCTTCCTATATTCCACATATCTTTACAAGCACTTTAAAATAAGCTCATTCTTCAAATCTTTTGGGCTTTGTTACTCCTTGTCTGTGAAAAACATAAACACGAAAGAAAGAGGGAGAGGGAGAGAGAGAGAGAGAGAGAGAGAGAGAGAGAAAGGTCTGCTAAGAACTGGAATGCCACTGTTAAACTCACCAGGACCAACATACTAGTGAAGGAAAATAAAAAGAAAACATACTCATCCTCTCAAGGGCTTATGCATTAGAAGGCTCTACATTTCTGTAATGAAATACCCGAGGCAATTACACTACTGAGAAAAAAGGGTTCAGCACTGAGAAGATGGTTCAGAAGGTAGAGCACTTGCTGAGCAAGCATGAAGCACTGAGTTTCACCCCTAACACCACGTAATAATCCAGGCATGTCCATGTGCCCCTATAGCCCCAATGTTGTGGAGAGTGCACACAAGATTGCTGAGGCTTGCTGGCCACTACCTACCCTCCACATTCTGTGAGAGACCCTGTCCCAAGGGAATAAGGATAGAAAAGCATTAGCTGACAACCCTGGACGTTCTCCTAGGCCTTCAGGTGCATACCCACACTTGCATGAGCACAAATACCATTCATACATTCACACATGCATGTATACCAATGCATGCGTGCAAGCACGCATACACACACACACACACACACACACACACACGGGTTGTTTCAGCTAATGGTTCTGGAGGATTTAATCAAAGATCAAGTGACTGTATTGCTTTGACTCGCTGGCGAGAATATCTTAACACAATGACAAGGTGTTAAGGTGACATGGCAAACTACTTAAACCTCATAAACCAGGAAGTGGAGAGAAGGGCGGGATAGGCCCCACAATTTCCTTCTATGGCACATTGCCAATGGCCTAAAGGCTTCCAAAAGGCCCCACCTCCTAAAGACACCTCCTAATAGTGCCACCCTGGAGACTAAGCCTTTAAAACTGAAACCTTTAGGGAACATGTTATCTTCAACACATGCATAAAGCAGGTACCTTATTTTCCCACATCTTTCAAGGTTCCCTTTTTCTGCCTTCTGCCCCCTCCCTCATCTTCGCTCCTGAAGATTTCCACAGAGGCAGGCAGATCTCTGTGAGTTCGAGACCAGCCTGGTCTACAGAGCTAGTTCCAGGACAGGCTCCAAAACCACAAAGAAACCCTGTCTCGAAAAACCAAAAAAAAAAAAAAAAAAAAAAAAAAAAAAGCCAAAACCACACTCCAAGTAAGCACATTATCTTGTCTGGTTGTGATCAGTTCTAGCATACAAATAAATCACCCCCTGCTCATTTTCAAAAACACAGCCCATGGACACAGATGGCAGCAACCAGCCAACAAAACAAGCGAACGGTTGCTAATATAGAAATGTTTGATTTTTCCGCTCTCCGTTCTTGTTGTCTTGGTGACCTGGTTGCAGTGCCGAGGCCCTTGAAGGAGATGTAACATGTGGAGCATCATCAGACACTCCAGCTGGACAAGGACGGGTTATGTTTACAAATCTACCTTTCAGCAGGTCTCAGCTCAGATCACACAGATGTCCCAAAGCTGCCACTGCCCGTGACACTGTTACTCAACACTTTGGAGTAGATGGGAAAGGAAAGCTCCCGCAAAAGCATTCCTTCAGGTGCATACCCGCACATACACATGCACAAACACCGTGCGTACATTCACACAGGCGTATATACCATGCACAAGCACATATACTTCTGTGCCACTCCTCAAAGCAGAGATCCAGTTAGAGCAGCCGAGCTCTGGCAGAGCCAGGACTTTGACCAGAAGCCACTCTCAGGAGAAGGAAGAATGAAGTGAGCGATGTGCATGATACATACACTTATATGCTGAAAAATGACAAAAGAAATAAATGAATAAAGAAAAAGAGAACTAGGAAACTATTAATTTTTCACACAAATAAAAGAATGGATCTTAGCAAATTTCAAGAAATGCCAAAACAAATAGTCATTAAAAAGATGCTTACAGAATGCGGCGATAGCTCATGCAGTAAAGCTCTTGCTATACAGGTGTGAGGACCTGAGTTTGGATCCGTCACCCACACAAAGCCTTGATGGCAGATATATATAATGCAGTAATGCCTCAGTGAGGTAGGAAGCGAACACAGGAGAGTCTCTGAAAGTTCTCAGTCCAGATAGTCTCAAACGCTCACACTCAGCAATGAGCAACAAGAGACCCTGCTCAAATAAAGGGTGAGGGCTATCACCTCGGTTGTCCTCTGACCTCAAAAAATATGCCATCTCAGTTTGGATGCTCACCTTACTAGACCTGGAAGGAGGTGGGAGGTCCTTGGACTTCCCAAAGGGCAGGGAACCCTGACTGCTCTTTGGGCTGATGAGGGAGGGGGACTTGATTGGGGGAGGGGGAGGGAAATGAGAGGCGGTGGCGGGGAGGAGGCAGAAATCTTTAATAAATAAAGAAAAAAAAGAAAAAAATATACCATCTCACTCGCACATACACACACACACACCTGAGTTCACAAAGATCATACACACCACACACACACACCACACTCACACACCACACACTCACACACACACACACTTCCTGGACTGAAAATGTAGCTCTCAGTGGCTAAACATAACATGTTTGAGAGCCTAAGTTTCATTACCTAACACTTCAGAAAAGAGAGAGAGAGAGAGAGAGAGAGGGCTACCCTTGAATTTAAGAGTTAATTATTTCTAAAACTGGAGCTTATGTTAACTGCCCCAAGAATGAAACAGAAACTTCATAGCCTTATCCATATTCTTGTTCACCAAATGAGGCGTTAATCTCACAGTCGTTTAGTTGTAACTCCCTATTTACAGAAAATGCAGAGGGCTGAAGAATGTGTTGAGCAACAACAAAATATGACACCTAGAGAAATGCCAAAAAATATGACACCTAGAGAAATGCCGTGAGTAGACTTTGTTTAAAACCCAAATTCAGTTGTAGCCAGACAGCTCGAGGTAACTGCGAACAGCTCCAGCTCGTGGTGCACTGGGGATAGATGTCGCAGGACTGTCAGCTCAGCCGATACAAAGCTTGAACTTTAAACATTTAAACAGGAGTAAATGAAACAAGATTACAAGATTAGTAAGACATCAAGGGAGAAGTCTTTTTAACCTTTTTTCTCTATTTTGTTATATCTGGGGAAATTCGCCCTAAATTTCCGTTTGCTTGACTGCTTTGTTTTGTGGCTCATGGTTTGTTTTGGTCTGGTGTGCTTTGCTTTGCTTTTTTTTTTTTTTTCATAAAGGTTACCGGATGTTCTTGACAACTTAATTAAGTAGACACATTCTTCCTTACAGGTTTTTTTAAAGCCCTGATTTGATTCAAACGGTCCAGCTAATTAAGAGAGACAGGGCTTTGTACCAACCACAGAGAAGGTGAGTCAGGAGCTCGGGAGATGGTTAGCTGTCACCAAGCAAGTCGGGAGCCCTGTGAGAAAACACAGGACCTGAACAACTGGCTTGACAAAGACAATGTGGCAAAGTTCCTCACCCCAAGCACAGACCTACTGGCTGCTTTCCCGCTGGATGCTGCCAGCTGACGCCAAGGGACTAAGGGTCTGTACACCCACCCCTCCCCATTTCTCTGAGCCAGCTGCTCTTCTCCTCCTTCTTCTCCTTTTTCCCCTCCTCCTCCTCCTCCTCCTCCTCCTCCTCCTTCTCCTTTCTCCTCCTCCTCCTCCTTCTCTTCCTCCTTCTCTTTTCTCCTCCTCCTCCCCCCTCCTCCTCCCCCCACTCCTCCTCCTTTCTCCTCCTCCTCCTCTTTTTCCTCTTCCTCCTCCTCCTTGATTCTCCACAAAGAGCAGGAAGCAGGGGAATTAATGATGGACAATCCTACCCAGCCAGTCACCTAAAGACACTCAGCCTAATGGCTCCAGGGCCCTCTTCCCAGTAGAAAACAACCCCACTTGGCTGGGCAGTTTTATCAAGTTCTTTCATTTTTGGAAAGAAAATGAAAAATGTATCTGTGGCCTATGCTGTTTGATGATGTACTGTGCACACTAAAATGCTAAGGGTTAACTTGTTATAAGAACAATGGTGTGCTTTAAAATGCTAAATAAAAGCAGGAAAACTAGACCTGCTACTGGAAAACCAAAAGATACCAAGCACATTGAAAAGTACATCTGCCCAGCACCAATACTGCCAATGTTTTTCATTTACTTTTCCGATCTGCCTTTATAACACATACCCTTATGTAACTGTCATCATAATAAGCAATCTTTGTGTGGGGGAGGTGCGTGCTTGTGTGCATGTTCCCCGATGAGTGCACATGTTCATGTGTGAGTAATTGTGCAACAGCCTTAGCGTCTTGCACAATAGCTCTTTATCCTTTAGAGAGAGGTCCCTGCCTCACTGAACTGAATTCATCAATTCAATTAGGCTGGTGAGGCAAGGTGCTCCAGGATCTACCTGCCTCTGCCTCCCCAGTGCTGGGATTACAGTGTGAACCACTATGTCTGGCTTTTTACATCAGTGCCTGGATTCCACACTGACACAGCAAGCACTCGACCCACGGAGCCGTCTCTTGTCCCGCTAGACAATCTTCGTCAGTCAAATTTTCTCATTTAAAGCTTCTGTCACTTCCTACTGTTTTACTGTAGTTGGCATCACTCCGCACTATAATCTCAGGGGTTTAAACAATCCCAGGTTGTTTTTAGTACTAACGCTGCTTCTCGTCCTTTGCTTTATTCCTCTTCCTCTTTTCTTTATGATTCCTGTCTACACTCTCCACGGGCAATACCTTGTGTCACTGACGGCCATGTGTAAGGCTCCTTAGGCTCCCATGTCCTCCTACACTGTGGCCACCAAGCCCTACCAAGGTCTCCTGCTCAAGATGGGACTCTGTTCTGATTGCCACTTTCTCTTTTCAGCTGTCTCCAGAACTGCAGAATACAGCTTCCTCCCAATTCATCTCCCTACCTCCAAAACCATCGTCTTGCTGTTTGAAGTTGCCCAGGCCAGGTTAAACCTTCCAAAAACCTCCTTCTTCATGGACCCTATATAATTACTCATATTGTCAGAAATGATTTGCCAAGATGCTTTTAAACTTCTTGCAAAAATTCATTTGATTTATCTCACAAGAGCCTTTTAAACAAGGTCGTTATTGTGTCCATTTTGCAGATGATTAAGCAGAGGCATATAAATTTTAGATTATTTTGCCAGGTTCTTCTAACTTGGAAGATGCACAGCCAGGAGACAGACTTGTCTCGGTCCTAGTGTAAAGCACACACTGCACTTTCTCGCAGTAGGACACTCATCTGGGAACAGCACTTGCCTACCTGTCTGCTGCTGCCTACAAAAGGCACTGCTGTGCTGTGTTTGCACTTCCTAACATGCATCCATATGAATTCCCCACTCAATTGCTTACTCATGCTATTCTGCCTCATAGAAATAACCTCCCATGTCCTTTCATCTCTGACCTAGGTAACTGGCCCATCTCTTAAGTCTTAAAAGATTATTCTTAAGGACAGAGTTCAACCTTGGGTGTCTCCCCCAGACTTGCTCTTCACCTTGTTTGACAAGGGATCTCTCACTAATCCTTGAGATTAAGGTAGGTTTTTTTTGTACATACATACAGTCAGGCAACCCCCACCCTGATTCCACAGCAGGTGGTCTTTTATGTTCAGTCACTTTATTTTGTCAGGTACATGTATTGGGCATAAACTGTCATTTACTTCCAAAATGCCTTAAGGGCTAGCTAAGCATTCTCCAGAGAAATGAAGAGAAATGAGGAGAGACTTAAAACTGTTGCTGAAAGTTGTATACAGTTCAGAAAGCAAAGCTACACATCAATCATGCCTGTATTTGAACAAACGTGTAGGTTAAGACGTAGCAATAAATGGCCAAGCTAAGGGGTTGGTCTCCCTCCTCTTTATCCTAACTCTATCAGATTGACTCTTCCCTAATCTAAGATCAAGGTGCCAGATTTAAGATTTATTGCAGGGATGTATGTCCAAAGAGAAATTTCTTATGGTGTCTCTTGGGTCATCCTAGAAAAGAGAATCATGGAAAGTAGTCTATATAAATTAAAAACCTAGAGACCGTTATGTCCTGAGATACATTAATAATGATCAAACTGTAAGGAACATGTGCAGCCTCGTGTAACATACTCAATTACTGTCCTAAGATCAGGGAGGTCTTCCTACCGAATGTATGTCATTCTGTTTACATCAAACACAGAAAACTCATTTACAAGTGAATGTCATTTTCATCTTTGTTCCATGGCCAAGTACATCTCATTTGCATTCGTTTGTTTCCCTACTGGAGTGCTGTTCTACAGCTGGTGGGGGTTGTACTCAGTACCTGCTACTTACCACACGCCCGTACTGCAGTCATCCAGCTATAGGCCTGCATAATAATTCCAGCGGCGTTTTTACATGTTAAGTTCCAATGGTTACATCGAAAAAAAATAACTCAATAATAGTATTCACGGAAATCATTTGAAAAGTTTAAATGTATGTGCACACAAACAACATTCCTTCTCCATGTTAGACTAGCCTTGAAATCCCCAAGATGTCCAGATGTGGTGGTATAAGCCTGTAATCCCAGACCTTGAAAGGTAGAGGCAGGGAGATCAGGAGTTCAAGGCTATCCTCAGCTACATAGCAAGTTTGAGGCCAATCTGGGCTATAGAAACCATGCCTCAAAAAAAATGTTGCCTGACCTAGAAAGGTACAATTTTATAATCAAGGAACCCCACAGTTTCTTAGCAAATTCTAAAAGGAAAAGAAAACAAAATCAGTGTGGAGGCTTTACTGCCTACTGGTATCTCGCTTTGTGTGTAGTTAAGACTAGAAACTCTGTATCTACCAGGTCTAGAGATTGGCAGGGTTAAACAACTATGCCAGCATCTCTCTGTGAGAGCTTCATCCACTTCTGACACTGTCCTGATCCATTGTTCTCAGTGGGTTTTCCTATTGTCATGGTGGCAATGATACCTCCTAAAATATAACTGCAGCTTTTCTACAAAATAACTTAGTATTAATTATCCATTGAAACATTCAAACAACCTAAATCAATAGGAGAACTAGCTAGATAATCTTTGTACAGCCACACAATAGGGTGCTGTGCAACAGTAAAAAGAAAGAGGGGAATGATGATGTTCTCTTTATAACAAGGAGGGAAAGAAGAATAAACACTGTTGGTATCTGTTCTTCAAAAACCAAGACTAGGACTGGTAAGACATTCAGTGGATAAAAGCACTTGCTACGCAAGCCTGAACACCTGAGCTGGATCCCTAGGACCTACTGTGGAAGGAAAGAAACAGCAACTGAAATTTGTTTATCTCACTATTGTCTAACATTCATGTGCATACAAAAGCATGCCAAAACTCACATACACCACACACTCAATAGGAAGAAGAGAAAGAAGAAGAAGAAGAAGAAGAAGAAGAAGAAGAAGAAGAAGAAGAAGAAGAAGAAGAAGAAGAAGAAGAAGAAGAAGAAGAAGAAGTAATAGAACATAATGAAAGGCTAGAATACATAAAAAATAATAATACGGAACAGAGGGATGGTGGGCTTGGTCATAAAGTCCTGGGCAGGCACGATAGCTAAGCATGTAAAGGTACCTCCCAATAAAGCCTGCTGACCTGACCTGAGTTCAACCCCAGGATCTACACAGTGGCAGAGGAGAACTGATACTTTTAAAGTGTCTTCTGACTTACACATATATCCCATGGCATACTTGTGCCTACACTCATATACACACACAGACAAACACACACACACAAACACACAAATAAATAAATAAATAAATGTAATAAGATAAGAAAAATAATGAAGTGTTGAGGCTAGAGAGATTGCTCTGTGGTTAAGAAGATCGGCTGCTCTTGAAGAGGACTGGGTTTGTTTCCCAGAACCAACGCAGAGGATGAGAACTGCCACAACTCCAGTTCCAGTGGATCCAACACCCTCTTCTCACCTCCTCCGCATACACAATGGTACACACACACATGAAGACAAAACACTCATACAAAATAATAAATCTTTTACAATAATAATAAGTGCTGCCATGGCTCTGCACTGGGGTACCCCCCTCCTGCCCCCAGAAAAACTGGCACAACCTCTGCTCTGTGGCCAAGGAGCTGATGCTAACGGCCAATGATAATTGCCACACATCAGCCAGGGACAACACTGCCACCTTAGGCAATTTGCCTGAGACTCTTTGATGCTGTCTCCAAGACCTACAGCTAGCTGACCCTCAGTCTCTAGAAAGAGACTGTTCACCAAGTCTCAACCAGGAATTCAATGATTATCTTGTGAAACCCCACAGTAGACTCTCCATTCAGGGTACCCAGGCTCCAGTTGTGGCTACTACACAGGATTTTTTATATACAAAATCAAAATGAATTAAGTCTGATAAAGAAGGAAAGCAAATCCTTGCCCTACAAGCGAAAGGACCTGACTTCCATCCCCCAGAACTCGTGTAAACCCACGGTTTATAGCAACCTGTGCCTGAAACCCCAGCACCAGGGAGGCAGAGACAGGAGGATGCTTAGGGCTCACTAGACAGGCAGCCAAGCCTGGATCAGTGAAACACCTTGTTTCAAAAAATAAGATGAAAAGTATTTAAGGAAGAAACATGACATCAACCTCTGGCTTCAACATACGTGTACATAACTCCACACACACATGAACATGTACATACAAACACAAATGATAATAAGCGATTTTCAAAATGAATATTCACATAGTGTGGTCCAGAAACTCACAGAACATGGGGTTTCACTTTAAAAAGTGAACACAACATAATATGCAAGTCTTCTAAAATCCCTTGACAGCAAGATTCCCAATATGTGCAGTTAGCTGTGGTGGTAACCCACGGGCTGAGAGACAAAACAGAATTAGGTGAATCTCCTACGTGCATGCTTATTTATACAAAACGAGACAGTACCAGATTAAAACACAAAATTAACCTTTACATCAATCCTTGTGCTGGAGAGATGACTCAATGGCCAAGTGTTCTTGCTACGCCTGCAGAGGGCCTAGGTTTGGACCAGTACCCACCCGGAGGCTCAAAACTGCCTATAGCCCCAGTTCTAGGGGATCCAATATCTTCTGTCTCCCAAGGGCTCCTGAAAACGTGTTGTGTTCACATCACACACACACATACACACACTATTTTTTTAATAAAAATAATAATCCTTTTACCTGGTTTAAGATCACTCTCTCTATCACCTCTATCAAAGTTCAGGCTGCTAGTTCTAGGGAAGCCCCATCCTGACACCATCACCTATAAAGAAATCCTGCCTCTGTTGGGCTCTGTCTCTGTGATTATGGGCATGGTGTCCAATTTTTAGTTTTCCACTGTGTTCTTTCTCTATGGTCACTGTCAGCTTTGCCATTAGCAAGGCTACTTCAGATCAACGAGCCCCACCTAGCACCTGCCTGGAACCTAGCTTGCTACCTAAAGCATTTCAACATTAAACCGCATCACAGGCGGGCGCCAACCGTAAACGTCACTGGGACAATGGGCAATGGACAGTTTTCTGTCCTGAAGAAATTCTAAGTGAAATTAAGCTAGCGTACATTTACCAAGCTAAACCCATCCCTGTTTACGCATTTCTGTCTTTAACAAGACCAAACGAGGTTCTATTGGACTGAAGGGAACATTGTTGGGAAATGCCAGGACTCAAATGAGTCCAGCTCAAAGGTGAGCTCTAGTTTGTCTGTGCTCTCCACTGTAAAGCCTGGGAACCCGCTGACCTGTGGGCATCACCATTCCTCACAGCTTACTAAATCCAGGCAAACTGAATTTCTGGTCACCTCCCTTACCAGAGAGTAACATTTTGTGGTATCTTTTATGTTTATTACTTTTAAGTTAACATACAAAGAAGTTCGTTTCATTGTGACATTTTCAACATATATATCAACATACTTTGTTCCATTTCATCTCCCTTGAGCACCATTCTCCATGCCTCCAACTCTCTGCTGAAGGCCCTTTTCCTCCCCCCAAAAAAATCCCCTCATGTTTTCATGGCATGAGTACTCAGTTACGCTTTTTTCCCTCCTTACCCTCTCTCTTAAGATTTGTTTTTTCTCTTCCATGGCTGTCTTCCTCTTTTCACTACCTAATGTGTGCGTGTCTAATAAACATATAAATTTGAATCTATATTCCATATATAAGAGAAAACATGCAGGATTTGTCTTTGTGTCTAGTTTATTTCACTTAAAGTAGTGCTGTCCGATTATATACAATTCCCTGCAAATGTCAAGATTTAACTTTTCCTCATGACTGAATGGAATTCTATTATATGTAATCACCACATTTTCCTTATTTGTCTGTTGATAAATATGTAGACTAGCTCCATTTCTTAGTTATAGTGCATAATCCATTAATAAACAAAGATTTACAAATATATCCCTGATATGTTTGCTCAAGAGTCTTTTTGGGTTACATAAGTAGAAGTGATATACCTAGGTCATATGCTGGCCCTTTTTTAGTTTTGGGGGGAACCTTCACACAGACTTCCATAATGGTTGCATTAGTTTACATCTCCCGAGTAGTGTGTAAGGGTTCCCCCATATTCTCACCAGCATTTGATATCTTTTTCTTGATAAGAGTTATTCTCAGTCCTGTGAGATGGAACCCCTAAGACGGTATAGCTCTCTGAAGGCTGAGGATGGTGAATACTTTTTCAAATAGTTATGGGACATTTGTACAGGAAATAGTATTTGAGAAACCATGTGAAGAGGGAGTCTGTGAGTTTAGTGGGAAAAGGATTGAATCTTGGGGAAATGTCTCACTGGTTGAAAGACGTGATTCATTTCCCTCATTTGAGAAATGAATTGTTACAAAAATGAAATGATATAATAAAAATCTAATGAAATATTGAATGTTCTAAGGTAAAGTTGATTCTCTTTCTTATATTAACCAACATAAAAATTATAGAGTCCCAAATCACCAATTAAATTTATTACACAAACTGATTTTCCAAACAGGGGAAACAACACGTGTACAAATACCTATAGATGCCGAAGCAAGTATCCTGGGACCAGATTTCAGCATGTTAGCCTTAAATCATTTAGAAAACCCATCCTATCAGCTCCCTGAGTATCTTCTTCTCTTCACATCATCTTGATTGCTGAGACGTTTCTTTCTCCTGCTCTCTGAAAACCACAAAGAAGCTTATAAAATGCGACAGCCCACACTGACTGACTCCTCATTGGAGTGACTATTAGCATACCTGAAAGCTTTTTATGACTCTCAGTTGTGTTCCTCTGTGGCCCAATGCCCCCAAGTCAATCTGAATCCGACATGGTCGCGTCTCCATTTTCCTTAAGGCAATAATAGAGGAATGAACTTCTCAGTGTCAGACATAAATTGTATCTTCCTGCTTCTTTTTCAGTAGATGTATAAAAAAAGATTTAAAGAAACCTTTGACCTTCACTGTCTCATGTACAGCTATCTGCTGTTGCGTCTCAGTGTGTCTCCCGTTGCACAATGCATTTTCAAGCACAGCTTTCTAGTCTACATCTGAGTGCCTCCCATTTGGACACAAACTGTGGCAGAACCTTATATTTTAAACAATCCACTGCTTAGGGTAACTTCAGGAACATTATTACACTGACAACATTAAAGATAGGAAGTGCGCATCTGCATTCGGGTCTGCACTAACAAACTATGAAAAAGTGCACATAAATAGGGAAAGGTGAAGACAGGATATTCAGATAATTTATATATTTCATTTTATACGAAATTTAAATTTATTCAAGCTACATTAAAAAAACCTTTGTCATTATCTGTTTAACTCAAATAATCAAATCTCCCTTTGGTGATATGACTTGTATATTTTTCGATAAACTTGTCTGTTAGGTTTTTTATCTATTTCATAAAACGTCTAAGTTTAAATAACATGTTGTACTGAAAATGAAATCAATGTCTTTAAAAGGGCTATCCATCCAATTTTAGTCCCTTTTTATAGGACCCTTGGATGGTTTCCAAGTCAAAGGCATTAACAAGTTGTCTGTCGCACGTTTTCCCTAATTTGAATTAAACCATAGTTGCAGATGACAGAAGCTCGCCTTTCATCTTTTATAGAAGGTCGCCCAGCTCCTAGCGAGCAAGCCGGGAGCTCCTTCTGGAACTAAACACTGGGGCTGCGCCTTCTGTTGAATCCTCCCTGTGTTTCTCACACCTGGGTGGTCAAGGGTCACATATGACCTCGGCCGTCGGGTGCCTCTGCCTTCTTCCCTTTGGGGAGGTGGCAGATGGTGAGAGCGTAGGGCACTGGTGCTCAGCTCCCCGACGCAGCCGGGCAGGGCCCGGAACCGGGACAAGCCTGGCTGCGACCCCTCCCCTGCCAAGGGTCGCAGGGGTTTTTCAGGGCGCTTTTGCTCCAGAGGTTCCTGGGCTGTGCTCTCAATGGAGGTGAAACTCCCATTCCATTGCCCAACCCTGAAACTCCTGTTCTTGGGAAAGCGAAGCTGAATCGCTGAAACTGCATGGAGAGCGCCTCTGGCACCCGGTACCCCGGGCCTTACACCACAGCAAGGCTCCCGAAGTACCGTGTCCGCCGCCTGGGCTCCAGCGCACTGCTGGTCCACCACCAATAGCAGCCCTATCTGCAAGGGATGAGCCAATGGGTGCTATAGAAATAAGGACAATGACCGCCCATTCGGCTCAACTCCGCCAGCTCCACAAGCTCAACAGCGCTAACCCTTCTCTTGCTCGGAGCTTAGAATCACTAAAAGCTTTTTTCCCACCATAGCCAGACCTACAGCTCTACTCTAGTCTTGGCTTTCCTCTGGACTAAAGTGTGCGCGTGCTCGCCTCTTCCCTGCGCTTCTGCTTAAGCTCAACCCTCATAGACCAGCCAAGCTTTTCAAAACTTAGTAACTGGAAACGAAAACAGCATTCTCTCCGCGCCAACAGCCTTTGAAACTGGTTTTCTGGGCTTACAGTGGAAACCAAACAAGAAGTCTGAAAAGGTTTCTTCAGGTTTAGAAAGCCTCTATTTACGGAAAATGATGTAGCTTCTCCCAAAGCTAGAACAAAACTGCTGTCCTGCACAAGCTGCCGCAGCTTGGAAAACCTGGCTCCAGCCCTTCTACTTGCGGGCGAAATCTTAAGTGATAGCAGATATCAACTTACTAGAGTAGAAGTGAGAGCTTTCTGTGCACCAGGCATGATGCTAAGTCACTTACGAGCATCACCTTAGAGTGCTCAAAACTACCGTATTTTACCTTGTGTTACAAATGAAGAAACAGTAGCAATAGACCGTCTGGACTAGTAAGTGCCAGCGGCAACATCAAAACCCAGATATAGCAGACCGATTTAAGTTAGCAAAGCCTTCCAATATTCAACTTAAGTAATGCTAAACAATCTGGAGCCTTTCGCTTTAGAAAGACATGAATCGTCCTCCTCTTCTTTTTTTTTTTTTTTCATTTCTATTTCATACCATGGCACAGAATATTCCGTTAAAAATCTAGGAAATACTCAGTACCTTTGCGTTGCTCTCAGAATGAGTTAAGGTCACCAATATATTGAGTAAAAGGGAGTAAGAAGAAAGGAACGGATGCCTGAATTCCATAACTGGGGAGTCTGAGGCACAAGGATTCTCTAAGTTCAAGGCCAGTCTAGGGCACATAACAATCTTGTCTCAAGAAACTTTTCTAAGAAAAGCTGAGAAAGTTTCATTTAGCTGACTGTGTTTGCTGGTTGGACTTCGATGGAGAGATAAACAATGGCATTAATTATCTCTGGAGTTAGGATGCAAAGCATGAACAAAGAACGGAGTTGTCTTAGTCTATGGAGAATTACAAACAATCTGCAATTAAGAACTTTGAAGATCTATGTTTAGTTTTTATTTTTAATGTTATAAACTAGTCTAAAAGGCAGAAACAGGTAGCTGGAGCTTTTTTGTTTTACCAAATCAATATCAATTCTCCATGTATTTCATTTAACCAATTCTCCATGTATTTCATTTAACCAAACAATTCTTGTTTGTTTACTGACTATTTTTCCACCAAACAGAAGTTACACTAACTAGTACTGATCTAGGAAATGAAGTGCAGGTTATAATTTTATAGCTAATAGAATATTTTCCCCGTGTTTCAAATCTGGACTTCTAATTTTCCCTTGAGGACTTACAAGATCTGATGTCAGAAAAAAAAAATTCTTTCAACCCTCTGTACGAGGATGTATCTGCTTTTGAGTGACCACTATTACAAAGGATAAGACCACAAAGGACAAAACATGGTAGCTAAGCAGGTAGTGGAAAACTGAATTAGAGAGCTTAGGTTCCCTCCTAGTCATGAGTATCAAGATCATCCCTGAACCTCCTTCCTAGGGGGGAAGAAATGCAAGGAGCCCAGAAGAGTCCCTCAACAAAAGTGTGTTACCATTGTGTCCACAAAACTCAGCTCTGTCTCTCAGTCTCTGTATCTCTCTGTCTCTGTCTCTTGTGTGTAAAATCCCCTCTTTTTGCTTTCTCTTAGACAACAAGACGATCTCTAGTCAGCTAACACTGAAAGCCTATAATTCCCAGCACACATCTTTGCATTTCCTCATAAAAGGAATCTTTTGGAAGATCAGCATTAATAGAAATCAAATGTTCTTGGTTATGATGTTAAAAAAAAAAAAAAAGTTCCTGTCATTACCTAGTGTTTCCAAGGGGCAGTGTTTCCAGCTAGAGACAGCACTGGGAACTTACAAAGCATTCAGGATTCAGGATTCAAAGGACAAGATTGGGTGACTGTGGCCATGAGATCCCTGCAAACTGTCTAAACTAACCTCTGAGAAAACAGCTGCAGACCTGGGCCCTCAGTGTACCTGCCTTTAACTAAGGGCCTAATTCCCTGTTTCTAAAAGTGGGGGGGATTCTTCCTAGAATGTATATCTAACATCACTTTTTAAAAATAGCAAATACAGTCACTGCTAACAATTTTGCCATTCTAATTACTGTCTGTACACTGTGATCAAATTATATTTCCTCTTCTGTAAAATGGGGCCAAAACTAACAGCACAAAGTTGCTGGAAGAAGAACAAGGGGGAGGGGAGACTTAAGCACCTCCAAAAAAAAAGGGGGTCCTCTTCTAGTGTTTGTTGAATTAATACTAAAATGCATGACTTGTAAAATGCTTACAGCAAATTTCCTTTTATAGTTCCAAGGTAAACTCTGTCAAAATGGTAGACAACAAGAAATACTGATTCTAGTTCCATGATTCTTTGTGACAAGGAAATATTTATATATATGTAAAGGTTGTTGTTGGGGTTTTTTTTTGCTTGTGTTTGCTTTTCCCTGAAGGTCCTTGAAGTGAACATAATACACTTAGCACGGTTAACAATGGTTTTAGAAATCAATGGGCTTCGCCTGCTCTCTGTAAACCCCAATTAACATTAATTCTGTGAATAATGTAAATCTTCTCTGACTTGTGAAGTTTCCTCAATGGTTGTTTTCGAATTGAACTACTTCTTTAAAGGGTCCTCTGAAGTTGCCAAGTAATCAAACTCTCGTCTGTATCTTTATTAGTCTTAAAGATTGCACAAAATGGAAACAAGAGCAAAGTACTGTATCCACTGTACATCATTCATTATAAAACAACATACACATCTGGATTCTACCAAATAGGATATTCTTTAAAATTTATATATTGCGTGCTCTTAGATTCATGCGTTATTTTACATGTATCATTATTTTCTCATAAATAATTCCAACTTGACCAATTCGTGCATCCACTACCACAGTATTCACAATGTGGCAAGGAGTGGTCTTTGACAGGAAAACGGCTTTAAAAAAAAAAAAAACGGAAACAAGTATGTGGGTGTCACAGCTACTATTTGGCCTACGCGGTGAAATGCTAACAAAATTGACGCTAAACATCTTTCCAAAAGGCACGATTTCCTCCACAGAAAAGAACGTTTTCAAAAACGTGTGGCAGATAAAATCATCACCTTTGGGGGCACTGAGATGCTTATATTGATGTGATCCTGAACCCCAAGACCAGAATGCCTGCAGGGAGAGGGTCTATGCCAGAGTCTAGAGGCCTGAATTATGGAGATACACGCCCAACGGGGCTGTTCTTTGGCTGTTTTTCAGCCCATCCTTAAACGTTGCTCCATTCCAGAACTGGAAAAGCTCACTGTTCCAAATCCAGCACCCTCCCCAGAATAACGACAGTATCAACAAAGTCTTTCCTGTCACCACATCTCTCAACTTTGTCCACACCCCTTCCCTTTCCACCGAAGCATTAGGAGTCGCGCTCGCCTCGGCCCCCAGCCTCAGGGTCGCTCTGGTCATCCGTGAAGCAGACGTCCACATCACTGTCCTCGCTCTTGGGATCCCCAGGCTCCAGGGCATAGCCCGGCTCCGCGCCCGGGCCGTCGCCCGCCTTGGCGATCAGGCTCTGGCCCGGGTGGCGGGATTTGACGTGACGCTCCAGATCCCGGCGGCGCACCAACACCTTGCCGCAGAACTCGCAGCGATAGGGCGTATTGCCCTCCGCGTGCAGTCGGATGTGCTTGTTGAGATTGCTAGGGTCGCCGAAGGGCCGCAAGCACACTTTGCACTTGAGCGGCTTGTAGCCCGTGTGCGTCCGCATGTGGATCTTGAGCCCATACTTGCGCGAGTACAGCTTGCCGCAGTAGAGGCACAAGTGGCCCGTCTTGGGCTTGCCTGCTGCGCCCCCGCCGCCGCTGCCTGTCGCTGCCACTACGGCCGGAGGCAGAGACCCCGAGTCCAGGCGGGCGCGACCCTTCCCGGCAGCCATCTCGGAAAGCTGCTGCGTGTGCATGGCGATCTCGCGGTCGATACTGGCCAAGGAGCCCAACTCCGCCGGGCCGACCGCCGCCGCGGGCCCGCTCAAATAGGAGATGGACTCGGGGTATTTGAGAAGCCCGCCCAAGTGCAGCTTGAGCGGGTAATAGGCGGCAGGCGGGCCGTAGAGCAGGTCTCCGCTGTATACCGTAAAGGCCGGCATGACGGCGGGCAGGGGGCTGCACTCACCGCTGGAGTAAGCTTTGAGCCCGCCCGCGGCGTCGAGGGGCGGCAGCGCGCAACGCTCCAGGGGGAGCCCGGGTGCAGGGAGAGCGGCATAGCGCGGGGTGGGCAACGCAGCAGCTGCGGGCGGGGCGCGCTCCACGTGCTTAAAGGCGGACACCTCCTCCGTGTGACCCGCCAGCAGGGGGAAGGCTCGCAGTGCCCCGGGACACGCCAGGCCGGGTGGCGGCGGATCCCCCGCAAGCAGACACTTGGGGTGGTGGTGGTGGTGGTGGTGAGCGTGGTGGTGATGGTGGTGGTGGCCAGAAGGACTCTCTCCACTGCTGGGGCGCCCGCCGGCCCGACCCCCACCCAGCAGCCGGCCCAATGCCAGGCCGGGCCCCTTACCGCCGCCCTCTTCCCGGTAGGGGTCGCCCTGCGCGGCTGCCCGGGCTAGGCCAGCGGGTTTGAAAGCCGAACGCACGCCGGGGTAAAATGTCAAGCCGCTGCCGCCGGCTGCGGAACCGCCCACGATGCCCACGAAGTGACTGTGTGCGCGGGCCACCCCGCTGGCATCCAGGGTGCGATCTGGCTGCTCCTTGCTCTTCCTGGGAGTTCCCCACTTGCCTGGGGACGGTGAAGTGGCCGGGGGCGCCAGAGAAACCTCCCGCTTGATGCTCTCCCGCGCTCCGCAAGCCTGGGCGAGTTGAGGAGCCTGTGCTTGGGACCTCAGTGCACCTGCCTGGAGGGGCGCAGTCAAGTCCGGGGCGGTGGGTTTCGGAGGGAGGCCAAGGGCTTCCGCAGCCGGGCCAGCGCCGGGTCTGGCCGCGTGCTCCTGATGCAGAAAGGCTCGACCCCCGCCGCCGCTGACCACGCAGTGGAAACGCAGGTGTGCCTTGAGACTGTTAGGGTATCGAAACGTCCTCCAGCAGTACCAGCAGATGTAACGCTCCTCTCCTGGGCAAGAGACAGAGGGAAAGTAACCCTATGAGAAGCAAGGGAGCCAGAAGGAAAGCTCCGGGGCACCAGGCAAAGTCCAGGTTTTGACCCATGGCGCGGCAGAAGCGGGGATGGTGGTGAGGGTCTTAGGGCTGGCAGATAAAGTTCAGTAACTCTATCAAGACCCTCCCAAAGCGTGTAAATGGCCAATCCTTGTCACCTCTATCCTCAAAGGCCTACTCAAACAGCAAACCAGGTAACCTGGGGCCGTCCAATGAAGACTTCCTCCAAGCCCTGGTAGTAAATATCCTTTAGAAGAGAAAAGCACAGGAAGGCTGACTGGGAAGGGCAGAGAGCAGCTGTTGCCTTAAATCAAGTGTTGAAGCTGTGCTGTGCCTGTGCCCATCTGTTAGCGTTTACAGAATAGGTGGCGTATGTCAAGGAGTTGGATAAACTGAACAAAGGCCAATCTAATAGTCGTGAGCGC
Organism: Chionomys nivalis; assembly: GCF_950005125.1. Taxonomy (NCBI): domain Eukaryota; kingdom Metazoa; phylum Chordata; class Mammalia; order Rodentia; family Cricetidae; genus Chionomys; species Chionomys nivalis. The sequence goes on along the minus strand of NC_080101.1, from coordinate 43,223,781 downwards.
CTCATTACCAGGCGAGACAATATCCTGTATGTATGGGCCATATGTAATCATTCCTTTTCATATAACAATGTCTTTTGTGTCGGCTCTCCACCCTTTCTACCCCCTCCCAGACTTAAACACTCGCCTGAGGTTTTCCTGGAGCGTGACCAAATGAATCCCCACATAAGGACTGTGATTTGCTACTCTTCAAAATTATATGCGTCCTAATTTCTTTTAGTAACTTCATCGGATTGCATTGAAGAAAAAAAAAGTTCTACTTTTTGATATCCTACGATGGATGATTATATCCAGAGAAGGATGGTGTAGCGTTATCTTATCAGTTCTATCTGAAAGTTAATTAACTCCTAGAAAGGTGCAGAGATACAAGCTCGCGCGAGATATATTTCACTTAGTAAATATATAAAAATGAGAAAGGTACTCTGCTCTTAAAAGTGCAGAGTTCTCGAGCCGGGCGATAGTGGCGCACGCCTTTAATCCCAGCACTCGGAGGCAGAGGCAGGCGGATCTCTGGGAGTTCGAGACCAGCCTGGTCTACAGAGCTAGTTCCAGGACAGGCTCCAAAGCCACAGAGAAACCCTGTCTCGAAAAGCCAAAAAAAAAAAAAAAAAAAAAAAAAGCAGAGTTCTCTACCGTGAGTGTTATGCTGGTGTACATGTGTAGTTAGTGTCATCAATTCTTTGTGTCTCTTCCACTGTAACTGTCTTGACTTACTAGGGTCATTGAACACAATCCAGAGACAGATGTGTGGCATAGCTACTAATCAGGTACTAAAAGCTAATTTCTATGTACCACTGTGCATACAAATGCAGTCCTGCAGTTTGTTGTGTTTTTAAGTGATAGATTGATTGATAAAATTAATGATGTCGGTGAGAAAGTTGATCGGGCCACATGGAAATCCCGGAGTACACGGTAGATTTCTTAAGGTTGCATTCTCCCTCTTTATGTCCACTCAACTCCTGCTTTTAAGACATTGCTAAAGAGCTTGCCGTGGTGGCACAAGACTTTAATCTCAGCCCTTGGAAAGCAGAAGCAGGCAGATCTTTGTAAGCTGGAGACCAGCTTGCTCTATAGTAAGTTTCAGGCCAGCGAGGGCTCTCTCAAAGGAGGGGAGCAGTTTATTCCAGTAAAGGTCAAAGGAGAGCTGAGAGAAACAGGGGGACAGAGGATTGTTCCAGGTGTTTCCCAAAGCCTTACACAAGAGCACGGCAACATTCCTGCTGCCTGTGTAAAACACCTATGTAAAACAACTCTTAGAAAAAGAGGAGGGTGGTCCCTTGGTTCTCTTGGAGTGTTTGAAGTTCAGCTGCTCCTTTACATCCTCTCTTCAAGAGTTTTCAGTCTGCTCCAGAATGGCTCTGCCAATGCAAAGCCAAGGACACTTGGTTCTTAAAATGAAGGGCAGTGACTCAATCTTTCTGTGAAAGTGAAACTAACTGAAGTTAGCTGGTATTGTAAAAAGAGATGTTATCACTGAAAATTTCTTCCTCTCCCCAAAACACAGGACAACTGTGTGTGTGTGTGTGTGTGTGTGTGTGTGTGTGTGTGTGTTTATTCCAGCTTATCTTCATCAACAGGTCCTGCAGATCCTAAGGTTCAACTCTCACCAAGTGACTCTTCATAAATGACTTTGCTCCTCCTTTTCATGCAATTTTAAAGATTTCAGAAATGCCAATCTAGAAATGTCAGGTTCAAAATAGGCTATAACCTTCCCAACAGTAAAATGATGGATTTTTTTTAAATATCAGTTGCCATATGGCATTTATAAAAGTAGTTGGCTGAAATAAAATACATGGGTTAAGCAAGCAGCTTTTCCCTGTTTGGTCGTCCCTATGGGAAATGTTCTGTGTAGAAGTGGCTGGCACAATTTGTTGCAGAGTGGCAAGCTTGAGACTTCCCCTACAAGACAGCTGCGCTTATTCCTGGAAGGACTTGACAAAAGATTCTGATAATGTAGTTCAAAGAACAAACTATATTAGGATAATTCTTATGAATACTGGACATTAAAAAATCTATTTTAAAACAAATAGAATTGATTTACAGAAAACAGTAGTACTTTGAAGTGAAATGACTCGTTTCTCTAAATAACCTGTCCAGCCCAAGAATTGTTTCCAAATAACTACACTTTTATCAATATCTACCTGTTTCTAAAGGGACACAGTAGAGTACCCATTCTGGAGGAGATTGTGTTAAAGTATTTTGGAACACTTTTGTTGTTGTTGTCTATAAGTAAATAGCTTCTTGGGAAAATTATAAACAGGCTAAAACAATTAAGGAGGAGGGGTAAGGGCAGAGGAAGCCGAATGGAGTTAGAGAAGGGAGTCGCAGAAACTGAACTACTTCAGCCTTCTTCCCACAGGAAGTGTCCTTCAGTGCTGTGTGGAGGGTTTGAAATGTGGTCCTCTTTAGTGGCTACCCCTTAATTTGTATTAACTGGCTCTTGGCTTGGAAGGAATCAAATAAATCTGAGAAGAAACTGGGATACATCCCAGATTCAATTTAAGTAGACTTAGTAGTGGGAAATGAATAAATACCATTTTAAGCAAGAACTTTAGTACCTGTCAAGGGACCAGCTGCAAGTGCCTTGACGCTTCTAAAATGCTATCAAATACACTGCTCTCCTGTAAAACTAACAGAGAAAGAGCACTTTTGTAGGTTTTTTTTTTTTTTTTTTTTTTTTTTTTTTTTTTTTTTTTTGGTTTTTTGAGACAGGGTTTCTCTGTAGCTTTGGTGCCTGTCCTGGAACTAGCTCTAGACCAGGCTGGTCTCGAACTCCCAGAGATCCACCTGCCTCTGCCTCCCGAGTGCTGGGATTAAAGGCATGCACCACCACCGCCCGGCCTTTGTAGCTTTTTAAAAGTATTCTAGGTTTAAGTTTTGGGGTCTAGAACTCAAGATGTAATGGTTGTGGCCTATTAAGTCTCCTCTATTGGTTCTTCATTAAGTAAATGCTTGTCATTCAGGGTACGTAATGGGAAAGAGAGAAACCAAGAAGTTCCTAAGGAGTATTCCGCTGCAGTTGAGGACAAGATTATTACCCACTTTTGTTACCACTTGCTAATGGTTTTAAGGCAGCATTTCCCTCTTTGCCTGTGTAAGGAGCATGAATTCCGCTTCCACGGAGCGCAACAAAAAGGTTCTTCAGGTCTGGGATCACCTCCCACTACCCAAAAGAAGAGTTGAACTCTACGCTTGCTCACCCTCACTGTTGGGGAGACCTTCTCAGAGGCAATACCTTTCTCATCATGAGTCGGAGTTGCAGTTGTGGGGATGTCAAACCACTGAGCCAAAGAGTTAGAATACCACACAGTCAGCTCTTCCCCTGGCTGGACATCTCGTAATGCTCGATAGAAGATCTAGGATGCAATAATAATAATAATAAGCAATAACAATAATAGTAATAATAATAAGGTTCTCTGTTATTTCCTGGTGCTTGAGAATAAAGGTTCAAATGCTGACGTTGTGGCCCTGGAGAAGCTACTGGATAGCTTTGACTCTCATCCTTCGTCCTTTAAATGGCAAACCAAAAGTATCTTCCTTGCAGGGTCATTGACACGTTTAAAAGGAGAACTCTTGCCTTTCAAAGTTCTTTACTTACAAAATGCCCGGCTGCCTTAGGGACCATTAGTGGATGCAATTGGAATTAACAAGGATGAGGGGCACTGACAGTACCTGTCCTCCTGGTAAGTCTGCAACAGCTTCCAGAGTCTGTTCCTGGGGGTTCCTGGCTGCCCGGATTAACCCTATCCACTCCAGAGGGGAGCCCCCTGACTCGTCCACCAGCTCCCCTCTCACCATGCGCACCTGCAATACAAGCAATGGTCATTTCCCCACGTGTCACAGCCAGTCTCACAACCCAGAGGAAAGACTGTACTCCACCCCACCCAACTTCGGAAAATGCTCGTGTTCTCTCTGACCCAACCTCTATGAGCTGCTGGGAGAATAATTCCTCAGTGCCTCAGTTTAGAGGATGGAGAAATGAGGAAGGTTGAATGTTAGTCAGCACCACGACCATCACCACAACCACACACCTTGGAAACACCAGCTGAAAAAAGCATTCTCTGAGAGCTCCCGGAGGCATACAGTCACAAAACACTCCCCCACCTCTCTCTACGCGCGGTTCTAGGGTCCTTAACACCGGAGAGAAGTGGTTCCAAGTTCAAGCCCGGTCTGAAGCCTGGCGCAGTATTCCTACCCTGTTTCTCAGCCTCCCCATTCTATAGAACTGCTCATAGGTGCAAGAGAACTCCGCGGTGAAATGCTCAGAACAAAGCCAGCACAGAGAAATTTTGCCTGCAGCTAGCAGGCCATTTAAAAGCAATTAAATCGCGTTTAAAGAGAGAGGCGTGGTTAGCTACAAAACCGGCTGTAGACCGGAATGAGAGACCAGAGGCTTTCTGGCACCGGGAGTAAGGTGCAGGTCCTGCTCCTCAGACACGGAAGACACTTCTTGCAAAAAAGCTCTAGACTTTGACTAAAACTACGGTCCTTTTTTTTTTTTTTAAACAAGCTTTTGACTTAATTTCCCGGTCCTGCCTGCCAGTCCTTGACTGCTAAGGTATCCCCCCACCCTCTGCGGGCAAGAGTCTTTAAATTCCCCCTCTAATCAGGGATCAAAACTGTGGGGGTGGGGGGAGGGAGCGGTCAGCGTTGAAGAGTTGTCCCTGGTGATCTCGGACTCTGAGAGTCCGCTGCAGGGGTCTCAACTGGGTGTTCCCTCGAGGGTGGGGCTCCGCTACCTCTCAAAGGGCATCAAGATTAATCACCACAAGACTCATCCTCCCTCCATCCTTTCCTACCCAAACCTACAAGTAAATAAATGGGGACTTGGTATATTTCGAGAACTAATAGCCTCACAAGAACTGTCTCCTCCGAGAAAAGGGATTGACTTGTTTAAAACAAAATTTAAGCCTCAAATTAGTAAACAAAACCGGGAAAAAAGTCCTTCCCATCCGATGCCTCCAGAGAAAAGGGTATGTTTGCCCAAAGATGCAAGAGCCCAGGTGAGAGTTAGGAACCTTTACCGCCTTGCTGAGGACACCCCGAGAGCGCTGGCGAAAACTATCAGTTCTCACAGGCCCCCATCCCTACAGATCCTGGCGCACCGACCTAGAGTCTGTTTCCACTCAGCTCTGCCCTCCCTTCAACCCACCCCACGTCCAGCTCAGTTATGAGACATTCTAAGTCTAATCGGAAAATTCTACTCTGCAGAATTAGCAGGTGTCCCTTTTCTCCGCTTTTCCTCTCTATCCCTTTTCTGGATCGGAGCAATGGGAGGCGAATCGCAAGGGACGGAAATCCAGAATGGCCCAGTACCTTTTTCTTGGGCCCTGGTTCCCTGCGATCTGACAGGTACTTGCCCAACTTGAAGGTGCCAGGCACGGGCCCCAGGCGCAAGCCAGCCGGGATGCAGCAGTCAGCGTTCACGCTGGTGGCCGGAGCGCGTGAAGTTCCATGCATTGTGGCCACCGCCACCTGGCAGACGCTGGGGCTCACGGGGTCCTCCACGAGGAGAGAGTGACAGAACCAGGAGCAACCTCATGCAATGAAGGAGCCGCACCCCGACGTGCGTCTTCTGCCCGCAGAGTGACGCGGGCGGGCATGCACTGCGCCTTTTCAATCCGGGCGGGCGCCTTTTGGCACCGTGAGCGCAAGGGCGCGGAGTTTGGTGAGAGAGTTGCGCTGTGAAGCAGCTGCAGAGTCCCACCCGAGAGGGTCACATGGAGTGGTTCCCTCAGCCCCCTGCATAATCGAGGCCTCTGAATGGCTAGCACACAATGGTCCAGGCGACCTTCCCATTCCTAAAAATCCAATTTGTCAAGGGCGAAGAAAAGGCTCTGGTGAATCAAAGGTCCGGCGGGACCATTAATCCTCAGCATGGGGTATTGTCCCTGAGACAGTTACGATATTTTAAGTGACAAATCCACTGTATAATTTCTCCATAAATTTTACTTCCTTTTATTGTTCGCCGACAAACCAGTTTTGGAAAATAAGTGACTACTTTAAGTCTACTTGGCTGATTCCTTTGAGCCTTGGTCTACTTCAAAGATTCTTAATTCTCTCCCCTTGGCTTTATTGTAAAGGAGATTAAACAAAGAGATGGGGACTGTTTGGAGGACTTGTTAACTTCTATTGATTTCTGGCGTGTGCCATACAGAAATTAGGCAGGTACTTGATGGGAAAACACCAGAAAATACCTACACTTTTCAAATAACGACCATAGTTCCATTTCAGGGATTGGGTTCAGGCCAGTCCACCATTCAGAACCACGTTAGCTGTTCCCTCTACCCGGATTTGCCCCAAAATATGAAACCTCCGGAACAATTTGAGAGGGAGAAGCCAGCTGAGCATCACTGCCGCTCTTCACACTCAGGGCCCTCAGTTTTCTCTGAGGATAGGAAGCAGCCACAAAGCTTCGTAGGAGATGCGCTCTGTGGATCGAACTGCGGCCTTGAAGAGGAGGAAGTTCTCCGCAGGGCTGTTAATCCCCGCTGCTGCCGCCGCCCCCCCCCCCCCCCCCCACACACACACACCGCCTGCGATTCATCAATTCAACCTTGTTTTGCTTTTAAGTTTAAAACCGGGAGAAAGTCCTGGCACTTACTTCTCCAGAACCAAAAGGCTGGATTTTTACTTATGTTTAAAGCAAACAAAACAAAAAACAAACAAACAAACAAAAAAGACCGCAATCTCTCAGCAGGGCGAGAAGAGCCGTAGCAGGCATTTGGGTCAACTCAGGCACCTTTCTGCAAATCCCACGCTGTCACCACTGAAGTCACCAGGAAACTCCTGCAGTGGCTCCAATGATGTGTCCTCACTCCCACCCCATTCCCACCCTCTGCCCCATCATAGAAAATAGAACAGAGGACTCTGTGCAGAAAGCTCATTGGTGCCTTGCCCAAGAAAATGCAGTTGTGCTGCCTAGATCAGAAGTGACACTGGCGAACAGGATGTCCGGACAATCGAAGAGGGCCTTTAAAGTCGCCTCCTAAGCTGCCATCTGTTGGAAACCTAGGCAGGGCCAGAAAACTAATTCAAGTCCCGAGACACCTTCGGTGTGAATTACTCGGAGCCTCAGTCTCCAGATCTGCAAAGTGGAGCCGCTGGGTGCGAACAGTCGCTTGCCACGCTATCCACTAGTCATCCAAGCATGTTGGGAAAGTGAGCAATCGTGGCACTTAGAAAGTCACAAAACTCGTTGTTTATATCAATGGGAAAGCCAGGCCAGGTCAAAGGTCTCAAGTCTAAGCAAACCAAGACAAGACCATGTTGAACACAAAGAAAACAGACTCAGTGTCCACTCCACAGCCTACGGAGCTATACCTCCTTGGGACACCAGAAAGTCTCTTGGTAGGCTTTAAAAGCAGCCATGCTCATGTGACTGTGCACCTTGCCCGGAACTATTTTCTAAGACAGCAAACTCTCAGTTTCAGGCTCAACCTTCCAATTGCTTCTGGGGAGTAAAGAAGGTTCCCCTCCAGAGATAGAAGAAAGCCTTTGATCCCAGGGCCCATGAATGGCAAAACCAGGGAAGGGAGAGGGAGGGGGCCCGAGGAAGCCTCTCCGAAGAGTCCAGGGCAATAAATTTTAAGCCATGAACATGCCCCTCTAACCTCTGGCCTGGCAGCTCCGGATGACACCCAGTTTAACTTACCAGCACTGAGAACGAGAAGGGGGTGAGCTCAGGGCCTGGGTTCGGGACGCCTCCCTAGCCCTTCTTAACCAGTGAAAAAGCGTGAACGACACGCGAACAATTTTATCAATAGGACCATGTAAAGGCCGACTGTGAGGAAAGTTATTTATTAATATAGCCAATTGTGGCTGGTTCCCAGCCCCGCAAGAAGAAAGACACTGCGCCAGAGGCATTCACACCAGCTCGCCGAGTTTTATTCTGTCCTGTGGCTCAGAGTTGCAGTTCCCCAAGTGAAATAAATTGTCCACAAAGGAGAAAAGGAACACATTTTCTTTTATTTTTCCTCCCCTAAAAAGCAAGGGTGAAACCAATCTAATGTGCCCAGTGGAGCAAGATGGGCCGTGAAAGGCTGGGTGTTAAAAGTAAAAGCGGGCTGTGCAGCAAATGGGATGGAAAATTAAATGAAATTAAATAGCTTGAACGGCCGTATTGTCCCTTATTAAAAAGACACATTAATTACATGGTCTCAGCCTTATTCAAAGACAATGTTGAGACTCAATCAAAACATTCCACTCGGCTTTTTTATCGACTTAAAATGGGCGTCCAGAGGCCCTGTTAAAGCGAAATCCCTCCTACACGGAGGTGCATGGAGAGCGTGGTTTGGGGCGGTCCTGCAGCCTGCCCAGCAAGGCTGGCACTCGGCTCCCGCGGCGGTTAACAGGTTGCCTAGAGAGGCTCGCTCTCACAGGGCTGCAGCGGCTTCCACCCGGCTACCGGCCGGCTTAGCTCGCCCATCCTGCGGTCCTCCTGGCAGGGAAGAGCAGACCTAGGCCTTCCGCACGGTGGTTCGTCTCAGATCATGCTTTTGGGGACGATCGGTCTCGGTTCTCGGGGTCCCCTGGGAGGCTGAGCTGGCTGCCCCGCGTAGGTCCAGGGGTCAGGTCCCCGCTATTGCGCCACACAGTCCCCACCCGAGACGGAGAGAGCCCCGGCTGGCTTGCGCAGGCCCGAGTCGCGGACTCAGCGGTTGCCAGCGGTCCTGCGCTGGCCGGGAAAGCGCCCCCTGCGGGTGTCTGTGGCGGCCCGGCGGCCGGGTCAGAGCAGACCAGCTGCTCTGCCCCCGAGGCGCGGGTGGGACATTAAGGCCGGTTCTGAATAGGGAGACTGCGACCGGCTCTGGGAACGCCACCAGATGACGCGCCGGCGACGGGGCATTTTTCCCCCTTAATTACGTGGACGATGGGTGCGCGGAGGCCAGGAGACTTCAAACTTGTAGACAAGGACGCAGCCCTGATACCGATGGTGGGTTTTGTGGTGCCTTTTTTTGGTTTTGTTTTCATTTCTTTTTTGTTTTGGTTTGGTTTGGGTTTTTTGTTTTTTTTTTGTTTTTTTTTTTTTAAGTCTGCCATTGGAAACGACTCAATAAAAGTATTCAGAGTCCCTCTCAAGTTGCCTTTTAACCGGAGTTCTCCAACTTATTTCTTGGTTCTTTCGGTTGACATGGTGCAAAGAAAAGTCAGCGAGCGTGCTGCTGAATTGCAATGTCTTGGGGCACCTCCATATTCACGCTTCTCTGCCGGCCTCTGCCCGAGGAGCCCGCGCTCAATTCGATTTTCCTTGCTATTGGGCACATTTAGGAGCGCCTCTATTTGTGAAGTTCATTTCTAGGCAAATGTATTCAAGAGCTGATGGGAATGAATAGGACCGTGTGTCAGCCGCCCCTAATTGGGATTAAAGCACTTAGGAGCATATGCAGAGACTGACAGAAATTCTCAGGTTGCATTGTCTTCAGACTTCCACCCGCTCAGACGCTCCTCCTCCAAGGGAGATTTATAAAGATTGCGGGGAGAAACTGAGGAAAGAAAGACGAAAGGAAAAGAGCCAGGCTAATAGCCCAGGATGGGGCTGCAGCGCAGCTAGTGGAGGTGCCGGCTTCGCAGAAAAGAGACTGCAGGGTAATTGAATGCGGGCGGGGGGAGCAGGTCCGAACTCTAATCTGAAAGGCGGAGAGTTAAAAGGCGAAATAAAGATGTTCTTGAAGCTCCCAAACGCCCCTTCCTTTTTTCTGTCCCCTGAAGAACCTGCCTTTATTTCTCTTTATCTCTGCTGCCATTCTACACCCCAAAGCACATACGCTCTCTCGAAGAAATTTTACACAGGTTGATACTTGAAACGGAGAAGTATCCTCATATAGGAAATAAAAATAACTTTTGCATGTTGAAAAGGTCGTGCTCAAATAATCCTGGAAAAGCTTCCTGATGAGTGTCTCAAATATATGTGTGTCAAAATACAAACACAGTAAGTTCTCCTGTATGTACAATTGTTTTTGGATATGTAGTCCACCTGTAAATCTCAGTCCAGAAGTAAACACTGAGGTTTGGGGCTGAGGTGACAAATCCTTTGAAAAACTAGGAACTGGCATGGAGCTGAGATTGAGACAGTTTTCTAAAGAGAGCAATGGCAGCCTCCTTAAGCATCCTCCCCCAGGAGCAGAGAGGCCTGAAAGACAAACCAAACACTAAACAAGAGTGAGGATTTCCAGTGTTACCAGGATTGTTTGGTTTCGGAGTTGTTTGGCTAACCCCTGGAAGCACTGGTTTCTTAGAGGACTCTGAGACTGGGTGTCAGAGCACAGAATCAGAGAAAGATTTCTGGCCGGGCGGTGGTGGCGCACGCCTTTAATCCCAGCAGTTGGGAGGCAGAGGCAGGTGGATCTCTGTGAGTTCGAGACCAGCCTGGTCTACAGAGCTAGTTCCAGGAAAGGCTCCAAAGCTACAGAGAAACCCTGTCTCGAAAAACCAAAAAAAAAAAAAAAAAAAAAAAAATAGAGGAAGATTTCTCATCACATCCTTTGTGGTAACGTTTTGGATTTGATAAAGTAGGTGTATACAAGAATATAGTTCCAATTAAAAGTTATTATTCAGACTTAAAGATGACTCCTCATGAGTGCAAGGGGGAAAGAAAAAGAAGGCGAGATGAGGCTCTGGAAGGGACAGTAAGCAGTAGCTTCTGTGACAAACTTCTACTCAACACTTGACTCTCACCCTGATTCCAGGGACCTTACTAACCACACAAAACCCAGAATCTCCACGTCCTGAAGAAGCTGTAGTGGAAAGCTGTGCTCTCCAAGAATGATGGGAATTCTGGACAACGATGATCATGTGACACAAGAACAAGCTCCCAGGAGTGACTGGACATTTTCCCTTTGCAGTTCCTCAACAGAACTAAAAGCTTCCTTTCTTCCCAGGGCAGCCCACCTCATAATTACATTGCACAAGTTTGTGTCCTATAGAAAGTAGATCTTCCTTGAATCAGATTTTTCTTGTGTTTGTTGTTATCATTACTCCTTATTCTTTTTTTATAAAAGGAAGTTATTACATTTTATTATCTGTTTTGTGTGTCCGTGTGTGTGTGTGTGGTGTGTGGTGTATGCACATGCCAGGGCACAGCTGTGTAGATCAGAGGACAGCTTACAGAGTGAGTCAGTTCTCTTGAAACATGTGAGTTCACAGGATCAACCTCAGGGCATTAGGCTCAAGCCATCTCGCCAGCCCTCTTTGCATCTTTTGATTGGCATATCCTAATTGTACCAAGTAATGAGCTTTGCCGTGGAATGTTGATATCTTCTTGCCTTACTTTTGACATATTCATCCTCCTTATTATTGCCTACTATTGTCTAACTTCCTCGGAAGGTGGTACATAATGGGAAGAAGCTAACTGTTCAGGCATATTTATAGGTAAACTATGAATAATGGAAGTTCACCAGATATTCTTTACAGTGGTAATAGGAGCAAAGCAATAGACACCTCCAGCTATGTCACAATCAATAACCAAACTCAACTGCATCTCCATCTCCCCAAAACAATGAACAACCTCACCCCCAGTGTCTACCCTTACTGATCATGGCCTTGTCCTCGTGCATGGCTCCATCACTTGTGTTGCCCATGTTCATATTCTTTTATCCATAAGCAATTCATATGCTTAGATTCCTGAAATTCTGTTTGAATGTTATATTTTCATTACACAGTAGGGGTTCACATTCAGATAATATTTCAGATAGATGGGAATCATGATGTAAAACTTGGACGAGATAATAAAAATGAAATTTTACGCAAATGCACAAAAACATTTTTTTCCTTTCTAAATAGCTATATAAAGGTACAGTGCTCTGGTGGGAGGTACAAGAGATCAAGCCTTGGGGTCACGTGTGCTCCACTACTGAACTAAACTTGTAGCCCCTGAGATATATATAATATCCCACATTATAAATTTACTCATTTAAATTCACATTTTTAGTATATCCCCACACATGTGCAACCACTGTAATTTTCTATTTTTAGAAAGTTTCTATTCCCAAGTGATAGAACATGTATTCTAGGCAGACACCAATATATTTTCTATACCCAAAGATTTGCTTTTTCTAGACATTTCATGTATCCAGCTCATACAATATGTGACTGTACTTCATCATTTTAGCATCATGTTATTGGAGTTTGTTTCTACAGATTGGCATCTTTATTGAGAGTGAGAGACAGAGAGAGAGATTTGGGATCAGATTCTAAAAACAATGAAATTCAGGGTAAGTTTACTGTATCTGGTGCGATATAAGGGCTCTTCAGAATTCCAAAGAAGAAGCCCAGAACATCACATGGTGAGCTAGTACACATTGGTCAGCCTGTGTCTCTCTTCATCTTAAAAAGTTTATAAAGTTATATTATGGCAACCCTACTCTCATGACCTCACCTAATCTTTTCCTTTAATTGAAAATAGATTCTTTTCATACAGTGTATTCTGATCATAGTTTACCCTCCCCAACTCCTCCCAGATACTCTCAACCTCTCGAAATCCACACAATTTCTTTTCTTCATTAGAGATACAGGCATCTAAAAAATAATAAGTAAGTTAAAATAAAAACAAACAAAAATGAATAGGACAAAATAAACAAATAGGAAAAAAGAGCCAAAGAAGAAGCACAAGAGATAATATAGATGCAGAGGTGCACACATCTGCACACACAGAGAAATTCCATAATGACACAAAATCAAAAACCAAAATGTATAAGCAAAAGATCTGTAAAAGTGCAGACAAAACAGGATGGGGGGGAAGCTCCAAAAATATTAGAGTTTGCTTTTTGAGGACCATCTACTGCTGGGCAGGGGCCCTGCCTTTAACTATGATTTGGAGAAAACTAATTTTTTATTTCTGAGGAGTTGTCAACTGGAGATAGCTTCTGTATTAGGAATGGCAGCTTGTGTCCCCTTCTTCTCTCAGTGCTGAGACTGTGCCTGACCTGGACCTGTGCGGGTCTTGTGTGATGTCACAGTCTCTGTGAGTTCATATGTGACTCAGTCCTGTTGTGTTTGGGAGACACTTTCACTGGAGTTGGCCATCACCTGTGACTCTTGTAATCTTACCACCTCCCCTCTACTTACATCCCTGAGCCCTGGCAGGGGGTTTGATAGAGATATTCCATTTAGGATTGAGTGTTCCAAGATCTGCTACTCAGTATACTGTCCAGTTGTGGACGAGTTTGTTCTTGTCTACCGCAGGAGGAAGTTTCTTTAATGGTGACTGGGCAAGACTCTGATCTACAAGTATTGCAGAATTTTGTTAGGAGTTATTTTATTGTTATGCTCCTTTAATAGAACAGTAATAGTTGGTTTTCCCCTAGGTCTCTAACCTACCTAGTCTTGGGTGTTTGGCCACCCAAGCAGTGTTGGGATGTGTTCCATCTCATGGAGGGGACCTTAAACCTTAAATCCAGTCAGTTGGTTGGTTACCCCACAATTTCTGTGCCACTATTGCACAAGCATATCTTGTAGGCAAGTCATTATTGTAGATCAAAGGGTTGGTAACTGGTTTGGTGTTTACCTTTCTCCTTTGATGTGGCATATGTACATGTGTTTATGTGTGTTCACATGTGTGTAGGGCCAAAGTCAATATTAGATGCTGTCTTAATTAGCTTCTATTGCTGTGAAGAGACACCATTACCACAACACTTATAAAGGAAAAATATTTAATTGGGGTGGCTTATATTTTCAGAGGTTCAGTCTATTGGCATCATGGTGCAGCATGGTGGTGTGCAGGAAGATATGGTGCTAGAGAAGGAGCTGAAAGTGGAGAAGAAACTACATCTTAATCCGGAGGTGACAGGAAGTAAACAGATACTGTATGTGGCTTGAGCATATGTGAGACCTCAAAGCTGCCCTACAGAGGCACACTTCCTCCAACAAGGCCACACCTCCTAATAGGACTGCTTCCTATGGACCAAGCATGCAAACACATGAGTCTATGGGGGCCATACCTATTCAAACCACCACAGACACCACGAGAAACCTATTCAAACCACTACAAAGAAAACCCACGGAATCAACTCACCTGGGTTCATAGAGACTCACAGAGACTTAACAGACAATCAGGAAATCTGGATGGGTCTGACCTAGGCTTTCTGCATATATGTTTTGGTTGTATAGTTTGGTGTTCCTGTGGGTCTTCTAACAATAGGAGCAGGAGATATCTCTGATGATATTGCTTGCTTTGGGGGACCCTTTTTCTCCTGTTGGGTTGCTGCATTCATCCTTAATATAAGGAGAGGTGCCTAGACTTATTGCGACTTGAGATGCCCATGTTTGGTTGAACTACCTGGGAGGCCTGCCCTCTTCTGAACAGAAACTGAAGAGGAGTGGATGATGGGAGGGTACAGCAAGGACAAAAAGGAGGTAAAACTGCAGTCTGGATGTCTATATGATAAATATATACATTTTTTTTTTAAAAATTAGAGCTTTCTGGGCCATGTATGCTGAGATCATCATAGGCATGGTCTTCTACACCCATGTAGACCCTTGGTTTTTCAAAGTTTCCCCAGTGAATTCTTTCTTCTTTTAGTGGTTAATCTTTTGTGGGAGGCTGTTTTGTGATCAGTCCCAGCAATCAAACCTCTTAATATTCATTCTCATGTATAGTGTCTTCTCATAATGACTCTGAAATTTGCCAAATGGCATTCTCTGATCAGTAGGACATGTGACAAGCAAAAGCTTAAGTACTTGACCATCTGAGAGGATTGTTCTTTTTACATACTATTGATTGTCGCGAGAATCAGCCTGATCTAGTCTCCTTAAAAGGCCAGCAGGACAAGATCTACCTGTGGAAAAGTGGGAGGATAGACTGTGGGAGTCAGAGGGGATGGGGGATACCAGGAGAATGTAGCCCACTGAATCAATTAAACAAGGCTCATATGGGCTCACAGAGAATAAGGCCGCAAGCACAGGGCCTGCATGAGTCTGCAGCAGATCCTCTGTGTATATGCCATAGCTGTTAGCTTGGTGTTTTTGTGGGGCTCCTAACAGTGGGAGCGGGTGTGTCTCTAACTCTTTTGCCAGTTTTTTGGACTCTTTTCCTCCTATTGGGTTGCCTTGTCCAGCCTCGATAAGAGGGCTTTTGCCATGTCTTTTTGCATCTGTTTTCTCTTGTTTGGTGTTTTCTCTTGGAGGTGTGCTCTTTTTTGAAGGGAAACGGAGGAGGAGTGGATCTTGGGGAGAGGAGAGGTTGTGGCAGAAAGCTTGGGGGAGTGGAGGGAGAGAAACTGTGGTCATGATTATTGAATAGTATTTCAAGTGATAAGTTTCTTTAGTTGGTTGGTTGGTTGGTTGGTTGGTATTCGTTTTTTGGTGGGGGGAAGTTCAAGACACAGTCTCACTGTGCAGCTCTGGCTGTCCTAGAACTCATTATGTATACCAGTCTGACCTAGAACTCAGAGATCTGTCTGGCTCTTCCTCCCAAATGCTGGTATTAAAGGCATTTACCACCATGCACCGGGTTCTTCAGGTAATAAGTTCTATGTAGCAGAATAAACCAAGGCCAATACTGAGGAAGGTGTTGTTTTATATGGAGTGGTTAAAAAACAATCTCGCTGATGTTATTTGACTGGAAGGGAGGAAGACAGTCATGTAAAACGTTGGGGGATGTATTAATGCTCTGTCCTAGCTAGTCTTACGTCAGCTTGGCATGTAAACTAGAGTTATTGGAAAGGAGGGAACCTCAGTTAAGAAAATGCCTCCACAAGATCTGGCTATAATGAATTTTTTAAATTAGTGTTGGATGGAGGGGAGCCCAGTCCATTGTGAGTGGTGCTATTCCTGATGGTCCTGGGTTCTATGAGAAAGCAGACTGAGCCTGGTGGTAGTGCATGTCTTTAATCCCCACACTCAGAGGAGACAGCGACAGGCTGATCTCTACAAGTTCGAGGCCAGCCTGGTCTGCAGAGAGATTCCCAGGACAGCCAGATCTACACAGAGAAACCTTGTCTTGAAAATAAACAAGCAACCAAAAAAAAAAAAAAGAAAGAAAGAAAAGAAAGAAAGAAAAAAACAGGTGAGCAAGTCATGAGAAACAAGTCAGTAAGCAGCACTCCTCCATGGCCTCTGCATTAGCTTCTGTCTCCAGTTTATTGCCCTGTTTGACTTCCTGTCCTGACTTCTTCAATAATGAACAGTCATGTGGAAGAGTAAGTCAAATAAAGCTTTTCCTCCCCAACTTGGTTTTGGTCATGGCATTTGGTCACAGCAATAGAAACCCTAACAAAGACATGCCCCCAAGATAGATGGACACCTTGAGGTTTCAAAGTTTAGCAGGGAGGTCAAAGTGAGTGGAACAGAGAATGTGAGGTGTATATGAGGGTGGGGGGTAGATGAGAGCAGAGAGAAAATAGTGATGTCTATTTGTGTAGGTTCTTCTGAATTATACTAATGACTATAGACATGAGTGTTCATCTGTTTCACTAGCCCAAGTTCTCACAGAGATGCTGGGTAAGATAATCAGGTAGGAGACAGTGACTTTAATATTTTTAACATTTTTATTTCATTTAATATCTTTAAATTTTCCTATAAAGGAAACTAAAGAAATAGGATGATAACTAGAAAGAGACATAGGATCAAAGAATTTTAAATTTGGTGGACATACCAGCAAACCTGTGTGGTGATAAAGGCTAAAGGTATTGATGCTGCAGGAGAGAAGAATTTCAGCCACTCAAACCCTGGTAGTTCCTCCACGTTTACATCTTACCAAATCACGAAAATGAGAGAAACCTAAAGATCAACTTATCCAGCCTTCTTCTTGTTAGTTTGTTCAAAACTGAAACACAGAAAAGCTACGCTTGTCCAAAGCTGTGCAACTGGTGGGAGATTCAGTTTCCCCTTTGTACCTCACCATGTTTTCCTAATGTAGTTTTTATTAAATATTTTATTTAATATTCATATATGAACATGATTTGTTTGGATCCAACCCATCCATATCCTCTCCTCACTGTAGTCTTTTTTCATGATTTAATTATTCATTAATTCCCACTTAGATCATGTTTAAATGTAGCATCCAGTGCATTAAATACATTCAGACCATTGTACAAACATCACTACCTGTTCCCCAAACACAAACTTTGTGTTCATTAAATAACAGTTCACATCCCCTAGTCACCCAATCTGCACCCACTGACTTGCATTTTACCTTGATGCTCTATGAATTTGACCGTTCCAGGTCCCACATACAGTAAAATCATAGAAAAAATAGTGTCGGGGCTATTTTCATCTGGCACGTTGTTTTCAAGATGAACATCATAAAATTGTACAATACAAAGTATACATTTCATATGCAAAACTATGAAAGTTTAACCCTGTAATCAAGGGGCAGCGATATCACCAGGAACAAGCACAAAGCAAGCTCCTCCGGCTGGCATCATTTCTTAGTGTAGTCTGTTAGAGGGAAGAGGAGAGAAGGGATGTTAGCTTTTCATCCTGGTACTCTCATGCCTCCTGTTGGGAAGCAAAGGAACTGACTCTCTCCTAATCACTGTTTACAAAGCGAGAAGCAATTCATAAAATTCAAATAACTCCGAACAAAGAGGCACATCAAGGTAAAATGTCGCATAGTTATTTGTGATCCAAACTGCCTGGCAGGTGATGTGCATCTGAGATTCAAACACTCAGAAGGTGGGCAGGAGGATTGCTTGAACCCGAGAAGCTGAGACGGCTGCAGGGTATCCACCAGAGATGACTGCTTGGGCATGGGTTTAAGCAATGGGTTTATTAGCTAGCTGGTGACTTCGCTGAGTATTCAGGATCCCAGTGTAGCCCTGAGCCTTTCTCGGGGGTGAACTTTTAAGCACAAAACACATAACCTGGGTTGATATACTTCAGTTAAGAAGAACAGTTAGTCAGAAGCAGAGCTGCAGAAGACAAAAAAGCAACATTAGTACAGTGACATACTCCCCCAGAAGTATAGATTTTGATGGAGTAGGTCTTTGTTTTAGTTTTGATAGGTGGTGCTGTCCACATGAAGAGTTTCATGGCCTGAATGGTTCTTCCACCATGGAGTCAGTTATGCTAAGGTCTGGGGCCTGTTATGGTCTCCACTAGTTCTGTGAGTATGAGTCAAATTGTGCATTCATCTGGGGGCAGAGTGTTATGTTGTCCTTTTAGCATTAAAAGTGTAACAGAATGTATTCTCTGTTTATAGGCATTTGAGCAAGCGGAGTCCTATACTGGGAGACCGGAGTAAAATGATTACTGGCCCAGCCACGGCTCTAAGTACAGTATTTAACCAGGAGAACAAAGATCGGTGCCAGTTGTTAGATTCTTGACATCTCTTCCTTTCTGAAGGTTATTTCGTTTATAGTATTTTTTTTAAATTATCCCTGACTGATTAGTATATAAGCAACAAGTTTCTTCCAGTGCCAGACAGAGACTTTTTTACTCATAAAGTAAAATTCTGAACAGCTTCAGCTAAGGAATCTAACTGGGCTTCCAGATAGAAAGCAGAATTTTCTATATGGCCCAGGTCTATAGTTACTTTAGTATTGAGTTCCTTAAAGTTTCTAACCCTTGTAAGCAGGGCTGAAGTTTCAAATGCAGCAGAGCCCGATATCTGCCTCCACCAACAGGGGAACGAGGAGGGTGATAGTTCATCTCCCATGAGAAAGCCCATATTCTAGGTGAGCCCTGACTTCTATTTCATTATAGGTGAACACCTGTGGTATAACACACATGAGGATACAATGGAGTGAGTTTTCCTTCTGTGAGTAAAAATTCAGAAGAAACAACCTTGGCTAAGCCATTAGTGCAAGCAAGCCCGAGAGTCTCTTGGGCCTGGAAGTACATTATACTGCCACTTCTGGGATTAACCAGATGTGTGTGGCTACAGGAATCTGCATGAGGGAACTATCTTGGGTGACATTAAACAGGCACCCTTCCCCTGAAGGTCCTTGTGCTGGCTAGTCTTATTATCTTGACACACAAAGTAGAGTTATCTGAAAGGAGGGAACCTCAATTAAGACAATGCCCCCATAAGATCTGGTTGTAAGGCATTTTCTTAATTAGTGGTTGATGGGAAGGGGGTCCTTTTCATTGTAGATTGTGCCATCCCTGGGTTGGTGGTCCTAGGTTCTGTAAGAAAGCAGGCTGAACAAGACAGGGGAAGTAAGCCTGTAAGCAGCACCCTTCCATGGCCTCTGCATCAACTTCTGCCTCCAAGTTCCTGCCCTACTTGAGTTCCTGTCCCATCTTCCTTCAATGATAAACAGTGATGTAGAAGTATAAGCTAAATAAACCCTTTCCTCTCCAGCTTGCATTCTGGCCATGCTGTTTCCTTGCAGCTATAAAACCCTAGGACTATCTGTCAGGGTGATCTTAGGTGGGGCCCATTTGCAGTTGTGAGGGCCAGAAGTGGAGCGTATTGTTTGATTAGTTCCAATTCCAACATAAGATGGGGTCCAGGCACAGCCAGCAGTCCTGACCTATTTTCAGTTGAGTATGGTTAATAAAATGATACACTCTTTCTAGCATCCTGAACACTGACAGCCTAGCCTCCATGGCCTCCTGGACATTTATCTTTGAGGTTACCGAAAGCATTTCCGGAGAAATTGTAGTTTTGGAGGTAGATCTCATATTTCAGAGGTATCATAATGGGTCATTTTGGGCCAATGGGCACAATGACTCTGTGTGCAGGTTTCCTTGGGATCCAGGCCACTGAGGTATAACCTGAGCTAGGTTCTGCTGGCTTTTCAATAATGGTTTTTGGCTTCCTGCCAGATCATAGCCTTTATAGATATGGAATTGCATTGCTGGTGCCCACAGATAAGTACTATGAAGGGATCATTGTGTCCCCAGGAGGATTAGGATTTGTAACCCAATGGATCACAATGGTATTTACCTGGTTTCTGGCAGCTCAGGGGTAGCATCAGCTGGGCAGGCATAGCACTGGATAGATCAAGCCCCTTCTCATCACCTGTGAACCCACAGAACAGGGGCATGCTCCTCCCTAGAGTGAACAAACCATCCCCCAGTAGCCTCTGAGTGTAATATTTTAGAGAAATCTACCTAGAAGGTAGGTTGTGTCTCAGTAGATATATCGGCTATGAACTTCATGAGCTCCCCAGTTCCCATCTTTCTTAATTCTCACATCCAAGGACAACCTAAGCTCTTGGTAACAACTCATTCTATAGCCTTCTTCAGCTGGTGGGACTCTCTCTCTCTCCCTCTCAGACTTTTTAAAAAATGTATTCATTTATTTATTAAGTCTACAGTGTTCTGCCTGCATGCCAGAAGAGGGCACCAAAGCTCATATAGTTGTAAGCCACTACAACTATTGGTTGCTAGGAATTAAACCTGGGTCCTCTGGAAGAGCAGACAGTGTTCTTAACCTCTGAGCCATCTCTCTAGCCCTCAGATTGTGATTCTCTTTACTTATATAAAATCACCAGGTTGATATTTGTAGGCAGGCTCAGACACGGGCAAGAATACAGACTCTTGAAGTTTCTGATGGATAGCCCTCTGGGTCTGTTGCAGAGTCTGCAAGGAAGGAATGGTTAGCAATTTTTATCTTAAGAATTTCTCGAGTTGGGCGATGGTGGCACACGCCTTTAATCCCAGCACCCGGGAGGCAGAGGCAGGCGGATCTCTGTGAGTTCGACACCAGCCTGGTCTACAGAGCTAGTTCCAGGACAGGCTCCAAAGCCACAGAGAAACCCTGTCTTGAAAAACCAAAAAAAAAAAAAAAAAAAAAAAGAGAGAGAGAGAGAAGAATTTCTCGATACAGGGTGCATCTGTCCCTTAGGAGGGTAAAATGTAGGAGGTTGGCTCAATTTTTTGCTGGTCTCAAGGACACATTTTAAAGGTGTTTGCCCCCCTCCACCACCCTTTTTGACCTACCCTGAGCATGGTAGCCAATAGGCACAATGTAGTTGATAATCAACATTTAGGACCAATGCCAAATTGATGCAAACTTTGGCTGCTGAAGTGCTCGCCATTGTCAGACCCTAGGGAGGGGCAACCCAAACCTAGAAATAATATCTGAGCTTGAGTAACAGCAGTTTTAGTTGTTCCCATTTGGAGATTGGCGGCCATCTGTCTTCTGATAATGACAGGGTGTACTGGTCTCTCGTCTGGCAAGAACCATCACCCATTTGTCTCCTATTTGGCTTTTTTTCCTTTTTGTCTACTTGATTTCTTTGCATGGATTGGGTTCTGGAGCAATTCAGGCTCAGGCAGGGTAACTAAGATCTGGAGAGGTCCCACTGGTTCTAGGGATGACTTCCTGGTGCCTGAGTCTGCTGTCCTGTCCCCTCAGGCCTCTGGGGATTCCCCTTCTTTGTTTTCTTTCTGTCTGAGGTGAGAGAGAGAGAGAGACAGAGACAGAGACAGAGACAGACAGAGACAGAGAGAGAGAACCCCAGAGACATGGGCCATAGCAAATACATACTGACTGTCCATGTGTAACTGTTCCTACCAGTGTCTGATACTACTTCCATTTCTGGTACTTTAGGTCAGGTCTCATGAATTGGACCATTTCAGACATTTTCAGGCAAAGCAGCAACCAAAAGTGTGAAAAGAGGCCAGAGGATCCACACCCTGGAACAGAACAAAGCAGAGGATTCAGCAGCTGCAGCTGGAGAGGCAGCAGCAGCTGTGGGGCAGCAGCAGCAGCTGGAGGGGCAGCAGCACAGGGGTAGGGTCCCCGCCTGAAATGGAAGCTGAGTTATCTTTCATTGTAGCCATGAGCACTTTCGAATCACCACACCTGCCGGGACAAGCTGAGCTTCAAGTTCCTGCTGGCTGGAGACAGAGGGGCTGGGGCATCTCCCCTCACAAGCATGGGTGTCAGAGGACCTATCCATATCTATTGCACCACCAAGAAGTTATAATCTTGCTGTTCCCTCACCTGGTTGGTGGAGTCTGAAGAGCCTGACTTTCCCTCCAAGGGAGAGGCTCTGGTGGATCATCAAGCAGTAAGTTGACTGGGCTGATGGCTGAAGATTTACAGAATAGGATAGATAGGAGTCTGGCCCGAGGAGATGGGGTCAGATAATGTTTTATTTGAGTGTTATATATTACATCCACCTTTCTGAGATTCACCTTAAGAGGGCCACTACAGAGTGTGGAATGGCTAGGGACAGTTCCTGGCCCAAAGTCAGTTTGTCAACTTTTATTAGCATGTCTATAGAAGCAACTGCCTGCAAACAAGCATGCTGTCCAGCAGAAGCAAGATCAAGTGTTTTTTGAAGCAGTTGCCTAAGGCCTCAGAAGATCAGCTAGAGGACCCCAGGGACACATGACCCCGGGGAGATGTGACCCTAGAGATTCCGTCTAGGGTTGGGGCTTCGCTTCAGGCAGTTTAGAGACTGGAGTTCTCTGGGCTCTTCCCCCACTGGGCTTGGCTTAGGTCTCAGAGTTAGCACGTCTGCATCTGAGCTCAGTGTCCCACAGAGTTGACCTGTGGGATCTCTGGGCCCAGTATGAGGTCACTCAAGTACTTAATGAATTAAAATGGGGGCATAAAAGATCCTAGGTATAATCAAGGAAAAGGGTTTCTTTGTAGATATGAAGGAGGACAGCCTGAAGCATCTGGAAGGGTCCAGACTGAACAGGGCCATACTGGGCAGAGGAGGTGGTAAGGGAGGAAGAGGAGGGAGAAAGGCAAGAGAGGGGACCAGGAGCCAAATTTGGAGCCTAGAGAACCAAGCACATGAGAACCAAGAGGGTGCATAGCCAAAATGGCTGAGTTATATAGGAATCTGAAACTGGGGGTAGGAGGCCCAGTCCCTGTGGTGGAGAGGTTTAGGGTAGGAGGCAAGGAGCAGAAGTACTGGCAGGAGCCACAGGTACGGAGTGAAACTTGTCTCAGCTTTTTTTGAGACCTGACTCGTAGCTCAGAGGCCTTTGAGGGTAGAATACCATCTCTGTTAGCTCCAAAAAAGTCCTAGGGATTCTCTCAGTATCTGAGAATTTGGAATGGAGACAAGGAACTAAATGGAAGAGCTGGTGGAGTTCATTCCTTTCACACTTTGGGGTTCCAAGGCACTTTGGAGCCCTGGGAACGTGAGCATCACCTTGGTGGGATGACGTAAACTCACACTTAGAACAATCCATTTTTTTTTTCCCACCAAAGACTCATTTATTCACTGGAACATATTACTAATCGCATTGCTCCAGAAAGAGACATCTTTAGAGAATATTTCTTGTAACATTTATTTTATGTATTCATATTCCTTGTAACATTTAAATCTCTAGATAAATTCTCTTTTAATCTCTGAAAAGGAGGTAGAGTTGTAATGTTTTGTAACAGGTTTTGTTAATTCCGCTGGAATTAACAAACTACCAAATTCTGAGCCACTTTGAAACTAGCTTTAATAAACACTGACAAGGATGATAGACATTGGCAGGATCCAATTAGACAGGGACTTACAAAGGCAAGACCCATAAGGCCTTCCCACCTTTATCCAATCAGGAGCAAGCATACATCCTGAGTTACTTCCTGCCTACGTACCTCCTGCCTACAAGTGGCCAAGCACATTCTGCGCAGTGGGGCAACCAAACTTGCTTACAAAAGTGAAAACAAGAGGCTCGTTATCTTACAAGAACAACAGTTCCCAGTACTCCAGGATGTTATCTGTCCTTGGGCAAGTGGGACTGAAAGGTTGGGGGCATTGTTATTTTCTAGATCGTGTGGTGGTATGAATAGGAATGGCCTCTATAGACTCATGTGTTTGAATGCTTAACTCATAGACACTATTATGAGGTGTGGCCCTGTTGGAGGAAGTGTGTCACTGTGGGGACTTTGAGGTTCCATAAATGCTCAAGCCACGCCCAGTGGGACAGTTCACTTCCAATGGAGAACTCAGCTACCTCTCAAGCACCACACAGCCGTGTTTCCTGACATGACAATAAGGGACTAAACTGCTGAAACCGTTTCCCAGTTTCTAGAAGGCCAGACAATGATGAAATCGTTAAAACACTGAAACCTGGTCCCCCATTCATATCCTCGTGTAGCAATTTCCACCCTTCCGTCTAGTCCCCATTGTGCAATAAGAAGAAACAAAGCAAACTCCCTCATTCTCAGTTACAGAAGCTGTTGTAGTGCTACTTATTTATTCTCGATGGAGATCTGACTGCCCAGCCTTGACAGATTGGACAGAAACATCCCACAGACAGGACATGGGGATAGTTGAAATGCTGGAATATACTGAAGCTGACTTTTGATAGCCTTTTTTAAAAAAAGATTTATTTATTTATTTATTTATTTATTATGTATACAGTATTCTGCCTACATATATCCTATAGGCCAGTAGAGGGCATCAGATCTCATTAAAGATAGTTGTGAGCCATCATGTGGTTGCTGGGAATTGAACTCAGGACCTCTGGAAGAGCAGTCAGTGCTCTTAACCTCTAAGCCACCTCTCCAGCCCTTTTGATAGCCTTTGATGAAACAATTCTAACAAGAAAGACAGGAGGTAGTTCCAGGACAGCCAGAGCTACATAGTGAGACCATGTCTCAAAACAAACAAATAAAACGTATCTGAGACTACAAAATCTTTATTTTATCCAATAAATCATAATTCCCAAAGGCATTCTCCATTCCGCTCACCATATAGATCCCCGTGCCTGCAGAGGCCAGAAGAGAGCATCAGCCCCCGGAACCAGAGTTACAGACAATTATGAGCCATCATAGGGATGTTTGGAACTGAGTTCCACTCCTCTGGAAGAGCACAGTGCTCTTAAAGACTGAGCCATCTCTCCAGCCCCCTGTTTTGTGATTTGTAAAGCTGAGCACCCAAGACTGTACTTTCCACGATCATTTTCTATAGTTCATTAAAACTGAGTATTGAAGAAATTCAGTAATTCATACCGGCCATATGCTAGTCCTTGCTAGCGTCTGGGGCTGAGATCAGTTCAGTGCTCTGCCTGCCTTTCCTAATGGTAGACTGTAATTATATTTCAGCAAGAGAAAAGATGCAGTAACTAACAAGTGATTATTTGCTGGGAACCTTCTAGTAGCCCAGGATGCGGAAGGGCTGTAGCCCTGTGGTGTTATTGATTTTTAAGAGCGTCCGCATTGCCACATATTCAACACTATCTTCTTTGGGCATCGACACTATGATGTAGAAGTTACACACACTCCAACGCTGTGGAATAATCCTTCTGTACACTGTGAATGTACAGAATGTTCAAATGGCCAAGCATTTGTAATTGATATAAGCTTCTGTGTGTTTATTATGTTCAAGCTGGGCGTGGATTATGTAATTGAAACCTGTAATCCCAGTACTGGACAGTGAAATGCAGCGGAGGTCAGCCGACTACATGGCGTCTCCCTTGGCTTAAACTGAAGATGAAAAGAAGTGCTGTGAGATATTTGAGCTGTGTGAGGATGTGCCGCTGTGATCGGTGTAATAAGGAGCCTAGTGGCCGATAGCTAGGCAGGAGAGATAGGCAAGACCTATCTCAGCTACTTGAGTTTCTTCTCTTGAGAATTCTCTGTTTAGATTTGGAGCCATCTGTTTATTTATATTTGGTTTTTCGAGACAGGGTTTCTCTGTGTAGGCATGGTGTGGTGGCACATGCCTCTTAATCCCAGCATTCTGGAGACAGAGGCAGGAGTGTCTGTGTTTGAGGACAGTTTGGTCTACACAGTGAGTTCTAGGCCAGCTAAGATCACATACTGAGACCATGGCAAAAAAATGAAAAACAAGAAAAAAATAAAGAACTAAAATGTCATGCTTATTGTGTACCTGTATTGTTATTATTTTATTATTTTTCTAAATTTATTTATTTAATACGTATACATTATTCTGCCTCCATGTAGAGAGCACCAGACCCCATTACAGATGGTTGTGAGCCATCATGTGGTTGCTGGGAATTGAACTCAGGACCTTTGGAAGAGCAGCCAGTGCTCTTAACCTTTGAGCCATCTCTTCAGTCCCATACCTGATATTATTTTAATATCATTGAAAATTTACAACCACTGGATGTGCAGTGATGGCACATGCCTTTAATCCCAGCACTCGGGAAGCAGAGGAGGAGGATTACTGAGTTCGAAGCCAGCCTGGTCTACAGAGTGAGTTCCAGGTTAGGTCCAAAACTACACCCTGTCTTGAAAAAATTTACAACTATCAAATGACTCAGATACCTTGATTGTCTCTGTCTCACAGATAAACTGAAGTTCGGGGAAGCTAAGTGTTTTAACTAAGGTTACATGAGTGGCAAGTGGAAGCCTAACAAAAGGCACACATAGTTATGCCTGGTTAAAATTGAGTTCTTAACTATGACACTTTACAATAATTTTAAAATCTAGCTATCACCAACAAAAATATCTATCCAGGATTTAAAATAATGGAGAAATGGTGAATAATCAGGTATAGGGAAGGATATATATATATATATATATATATAATATATATCAACAAATATTCTTAGTTTCAAGGCAGAATAGTGAAGATAAAAATCTAATTAAAATTATAATATGATCCCTAATAATAGTATTTGAGAGGGCAAAGTTGTACAACTTTAAAATAAGGGGGAAACAGAGGAAGTAGAATCTTTGAGGTCAGCCTGGTCTACAGAGTGAGTTTCAGGACAGCCAGGGATACACAGAGAAAGCATATCTTGAAAAAGCAGGGAAAAAAATCAGTATGTCACCAAAATAAAATAAAATAAATCCTTGAAAGTAGAGAGGAAACTGAGTGGGGAATGAACTGACACACACCTTCAGTCCCAGCATTGAGGGAGGCAGAGGCAGGATATCTGTAAGTTTGAGGCCAGTCTGAAATTGTCAAAAAAAAAAAAAAAAAAAAGGAAGATTAGTTTTTGATTCAGATCAACTTAATTCAACCTACATTTCTAGAGTACACTCAGAGGTTATTTACTGCACAGTTCAAGAGTTCTCAGCTTTAGGCCCTTGACTGACATGGCCCCTCTGTGAGCTCTGGAAAGCACCGCACATTTGGTGTTGTGGATTGGAAGCAGAAACCAGGACATAAACAAACAAACAAAAAAATCTGAACTCTTTTTGTTAAGCTGTGTAAAGGTGTTCACAGAAGAAAGGTGCCTGGATCTTCGTGACTCTAATAATGTGTTATCGTTTCTGTTTGCATTCACAATTCAACAACTCCACATTATTAGAACAAAGCACCCCTTAAATATGTAAGAGTTGAAGACGTGGCTCAGTGGTTAAGAGCACTTGCTCCTCCTCCAGAAGGCCTGAGTTTGATTCTCAACACTCATGTTGGGAAGCTCCCACCTATCTGTAACTCTAGCTTCAAAGGATCCAATGACTTCTTCTACACACACACAATCACCTTTAAAAAAGTCCAAAACCCCACATACATCAGTATGTGCTGTGCCTATTATTAAGTGGTATGTCCTTAACTAATGATGATACAAAGATGAAGACACTGGGGTGTGGAAAAGTACAGGCACAAACATAAAGTACATGTCAGTGCCAGGGTAATGACAGAAATAAAATGTAATAGGAGTGCATAGAAAGGTCGGGCATGGTAGTGCACACCTGTAGTCTGAGCATTGAGTTCAAGCAGCAGGATCAGAACTGTATCATCACTAATGGCGTCATAGTGGTCAGTGTCATACAAACCTACAAGCACTTGCTAAGAGGAATCTCAAGTGAGGAATCACCTCCATCAGCCTGGCCTCTGGACAGAGCTGTGAGGCATTTTCTTGATTGCTAACTGATATAGAAGGGCCCAGCCCATGGAGGGCAATACTACCCCTGGGCAGGTGGGCCTGGGATATATAAGAAGGAAAGCTGAGTTAGCAGTTTTTCTTCATGGTCTCTGCTCTCTGGGGGTCTCAAATTATGCCCCCAGGTTCCTGGCCTGGCTTCCCTCGATGATGGGTTCGCAAGGTGAAAGGAACCCTTCCCTTCCCCAGTTGCGTTTGGTCAGTGCTTTATCACAGCGGCAGAGAAGCAAATAACACTTGACTTTGCAGGGAGTTCGCGGCCAGCCTGTTATAGGAGCCAGCTGTGGTGGCTCTTTTAATCCCAGCACAAAAAAAAAAAAAAAAAAAAAGGGAGAAAGAGGCAAGTGAGCTCCAGGTCAGCCCAGAGCTGTGTAGTAGAACTCTGTTTAAAACAGGGAGGGGAGGAAGGGGGAGATAAGGGAAAAAAATAGAACTGTCATTGGGCGGTGGTGACCTTCGCCTTTAACCCTAGCACCGGGAGGCGTAGGTGAGTTCACCTCTGTGCGTTCAAGGCCAGTCTGGTCCACCGTGCAAGTTCAAGACAACAAGGGCTGTGACACAGAGAAATTCTATCTCAAAGAAACAAATGTGTGTGTGCGTAATGTGTATGTGTCATAGGAGCACACGAAAGATTGGTGATAGGAGTTTGTTACAGAATCTTTATGCAAGGCTGACAAAACTAAAGGCAAATACCGAGATCTGAAGACATTTTAAATTTCTATGATGTAGGACATGGCTTGGGTGGTGACAGTGTCTCAGAAACAGATAGTAGTGTTCCCAAATATATTACACACCCCTCAACACTTTTCTGGCACCTTGACAAATATGTTGGAGTCATGTAGGTGGTATCCTGGTCAGTAGGTCATGAGAACTGATTGTGCTTTTTCTATTTTGAGACTCTTAATACTATTTAATTAAGAACTAGTTTGAGTTCTCTGTAAAAGGAGATTGCTCGTTCATTATCTGGCTGCCCAGACCCAAATAATCATACAGAAACTATATTAATTACAACACTGTTTGGCCAGTAGCTTAGACATATTCCTAGCTAGCTCTTCATCTTAAATTAGCCCATTTCTATCAATCTGTGTATCAGCACAAGGCTGTAGTCTAACGATAAGGTTCAGGTATATTTCTTCTTCAGCAGCTACATGGTGTCTGCCTGACTCCACCTTCTTTCTCCCAGCATTCAGTTTAGTTTTTCTGCCTAGCTCTATTCTGCCCTGCCATAGGCCAAAGCAGCTTCTTTATAAACCAATGGCGATAAAACATATTCACAGCAGAACGAGGGGAATCCCACATCAGCTGTCTATTGTCTATACAGAAAGACTTTGATCTTGGAAGCTAGGAACCTTGAGATGAATAGTTAGGAGATAAAAACACACTAGTTCTCTGAAGAGCTAGAAGACAACTGTGAAGAAGTTGCCAACTTTAGGGCACTTCGTGGAGATGACATGCATTTTTATGCTAAGTTGGGGTGAGACTAGGGAGATGTTAAAGCGATTTAGCTTAATTTAGCTCATCCAAATTCATGAATGTATTTCACAGGATGGTTGGGCGTGTACACAAGTGGATCGAATTTAAAAACATCTTTTCTATAGCTGGCAGACTAGTTTCACTTATGAAGTTTTCACTCCATTGGTCTCCACCCACAAGGAGAAAATATCTGTGCTATCTGCCTCAGAGTTATTGAGTAACTCTGGGGTGAGTCCATTCATTTAGAGACGATTATCCCAGGCTGACCTAAATCAGCATTGCTAAAGATGATATTAACGTGATGGTGTTATGCAGTGCTGGGAATTGCACCCAGGGCTTCTGGGGCACCAGCAAGCACTTCACTAATAGAGCTACATCCTCTGACCCACTCGTTTCTTTTCTGAGACAGATTTCAGCACGAGACAAAGACTGACCTGAAACTCCTAACGTTCCTGTCTCAGTCACCAAAGTGCAGTACTAAGTGCAATGTTACAGAAACATAGGCATGTTTGTTTTGTTTTTTATTTTGTAAAATTAAATTATTGCATTTTTGCAGTATTTCAATTTGGGGCATGCATGCGCATCCGCGTGGCTAGATGTGTGTTCATACGCTCATCTATGTTTTTAGGTGTACCAATAGACGGTTCTGACTTTGAAAGATTGCTATTCTAAAAAGTCTACACTTACCACACTAAAACACATTAACTTATTAGGCCTAATGCCCGCAAAAACTTCACCAAGAGCGCTTAGATCCTAAGGCCAAAATTATTTTCATTTATTTCTCCTTTGGATCCTAGGAAAACGAGCACCATATGTCATGCTTTCTTACAATGCCAGGGTGCTATTTCTGAAGGCCTACCAGGTGGACTAACAAGGTCTCTAAATGGATCCAAAAGAACAAACAGCAGAGGACCAGGAAGCCAGGTAGCGGCTGCTCTAGGCCGACCTTGCCGGAAATCTCACGGGAAAGCGCCTCGTTACTCCAGTTCCGGTCTCCGCCCACCGACGGTCTATCGCTTCCACCGCTGCTAGGGCGGGCCGGAACTTTTGTCAGCAGGAACCGGTGTACGCAGCTCAGTGTTGTCGGCCGGCGTCTAGGCGACGAGGCTGGCTGCGGTCGCTGTGGAGCTCAGCCCGGCCAGTCTGGTTGAGGTGCACGGCCGCCTGGACTGGGTCTATGGTCGCTCCGTGGGCCGCTCTGCCGGCTGGTGCTTTTGTAGCAGGGCAAGCAGAGGTCCATGGCAGGGAACTTCTGGCAGAGCTCCCACTAGTGAGTGAACTTCCATTTTCTCGCGCGGGACCGGTTCTGGGGCACTGGGAGGACTGGGCCTGCGGCTCCCTCGGGGCTTCCGTCCTGGCGGCTCTTGGAGAGTGGGTGAGCCCTCCCCGAGAAGCTGGGGGTCCGAAGCCTACTGCGCTTGCTTGCCGGCTTTCTTGGGGCGGATTTCGGGAGCCGTGGGCGGCTGCGGGGGGTGAGGGGTATAAGACTAGTAAGAGGACCGAACTCCGAAGGAAGATTTTGAATTTTGGAGTTAGCTGAATGGGATGATGTGGGCACAGGCACATTGTAGCGTTGTGAGAGTGCCTGTTCCGGACAGGTATAGCTTCCTTTTGCTAGCCTTTGTTGAGAGAAACGATATTATAATCTCTTGTCATTCGCCTTACTCGAAGATTTAATATTTATTTACTCAGAGGAGAGCAAAGAGTTGTCCTTGATTTTACCTGCTGCTTCCTGGCTCTCCTTTATGCCTAGGTTGTCGATCCGTTTGTTGGCCACCCCCCCCCCCCCCACCATCCCAGGGTTTCTGTGTAGCCCTAGCTAGCAGTCCGGAACTCGCTCTGTGTAGAGCAGACTGGCCTCGAGCTCAGAATCCCAAGGCCTGGGATTAAGGAGTGTGCTACCACTTCCCGGCTTCTAAATTGGTTTTGTGCCCCTAGAATGTAGCAGGTGCTATATAAAATGTAGCGCAGGTTCTCTCCAACATGTATCCATTTTCATTCATTAGCCAGTGTCTTCAATTTTGCCTTAAAAGTGTGTATTCTCCATATTTTATCCCTTCCTTTAACCATTTAAATGAATGATGGTGTCTGTCAGTGACCGTAGAAAGGCTAAAGTAATATTTGAAACATTTATCACTAAATGCATTTGTTAAACACGCAGGAAGTTGTGTGATTGGGTCAAGCTTTGAGCAGGTTTTCGACTAACTACTTAAAAACTGAATGAGACTTGATAGAAGACATCTTAGTTTAAGCAAACTTTATGGTGAAGAGAATAACAAAATTTTAGTTCTGTGAATTGGATTGGCTCTTTTTCCTCTTTGCCCAAGAACAGGAGAGAAGAAGACAGTGAGTTTGGAAACCTAATTCTAGAAAGCATGTTTTTTGTTGCTACAAAGTGATTCTAGGGAGATAAAATGCTAATGAAACATCACTATGGGACATGTTATTTTCATTGTTTTCACTCACTGAGATATCTTAGTTGAAATACAGAAGGAGGAGACTCAGAAAAGTGAGGTTGAGTTTGAGCCTGTAATCCTGGTACTCGGATACTGCCTTGATTGTCTAAGTGATGTAATTCTGAAACACAGTAAGTCTTTGGATGTAGTAAGAGTCTGTCTTTGAGGAAGGGCCTTACTATAAAGGGTCTGAGAACCTGTGTGCTGCTGCTTTGTACAAATGACAGGATGAAGGAAATCCAGAAAGAGATAGAGAGAGACTTTGAAAAACATCAAGAGCTTTTTCAAGACAGGGTTTCTCAGTGTAACAGCTCTGACTGTCCTGGAACTCTCTTTGTAAACCAGGCTGGCCTTGAACTCACAGAGATCCGCCCACCTCTTCCGGGATTAAAGCTGATTCTTTACCCTCAAGTTCTCCTGTTTTTCCTCACATGACCTTGCTGAGACTGAGGTGGGCTGCTGAAAAGCTAGAGAAATCAGATGAATAACTTCCCTGAGAGTTTAAAATGACATCCATAGCATCCTTATTTATTTGTTTTTTTTTTTTTTTTTTTTTTTTTTTTTTGGTTTTTCGAGACAGGGTTTCTCTGTAGCTTTGGTGCCTGTCCTGGAACTAGCTCTTGTAGACCAGGCTGGCCTCGAACTCACAGAGATCCGCCTGCCTCTGCCTCCCGAGTGCTGGGATTAAAGGCGTGCGCCACCACCGCCCGGCAGCATCCTTATTTATTATTGACCAGACCTAACGGGAGTCAACCACAACAGATTGGCACGGAGTTGTTTGAAAATAGTCAGCAAAGCAGTCATAAGTAACGTCAAAAACAAAGGGATTAAATTGGTTTACTAACAAGACTGAAACTTTAGGGGTGATAATGAAAATGCTAATTGGAAAATATTTCCTTAGAAAAATGTTTAATCTCTGAGGCAGAATGTACTTGAAACTGGTGAGCATGTTTTGAAGAACTCAAGCCTTTCATTGTTGAATCTAGTTTATTCAATATTTTAGAGACCTATTTAGAAGAATGAACGCTGAGACAATAATATGTATGTTTCAGAAGTAGGCTAGTACTCTGTCTACCTCTGAGCTACATTCCTAGCCAGACCTGTCTTTTCTGAAGGATGTACCTTCAAAAAGAAAAGAGAAAAAGCTGGGTGTGGTGCTGCATGCCTTTCATCCTAGCAGTGGTGCCTGAGGTGGGTTAGGGTGTCATTGGCAGGAAGATCTCTGAGTTTGAAGCCAAGCTGGTCTACAGGGTGAGTTCCAGGACAGCTATGGCTACACAGAGAAACCCTGTCTCAGAGGGAAAAAGCGGGGGGGGGGGCGGTGGAATATACTTCCTAGAATATGATCAGCTTATTAAATCTTAGTATTACAGGTACTTTTGCTTGTTGACTTTCTATACCATGTTTTAACATCTTTACTTTTTCTAGTTTGCAGTGGATTTTGGATAAACAAGATCTGTTGAAAGAGCGCCAGAAGGACTTAAAGTTTCTCTCAGAAGAAGAATATTGGAAGTTACAAATATTTTTTACAAATGGTAAACTTTAAATTCGTTGAAGTGGTATAGTATAGCTGGTCACCTTTGAAAATCTTGTGTGGTAATTTTCATTGGATTATTACAGAATAGTTAATGCTTTTAAGTACATTTATTGTTTTACTGTTCTGGGTAACACTTTACACCTTATGTGTCAGAAGCACAGTTTTAACTAATCTCAGGCATTTCTAGTGCAGTCCCTTTTAAGGTTGACTGAAACAAAGTAAAAATAAATGATTCTCTAAACTGACATCCTATAGTTGTCATTTTTACCTTATAACTTCACATTAGCAAGAAGGGGATTTAGTCAAGATGCCTTTACTATACTGGGATAGCTTTGTTGCCTGGTATTTTTAAAAACAAATTGTATTTGTTTTATGTGTATGGGTATTTTGCCTGCGTGTGTATATGTACACTATATGTTGTACCTGGTGCTGAGGAGGTTTGGATCCCTAGGGGCTGGAATTACAATGGTTGTGAACCTCCATGTGGGTGCTGGGAATAGAACTCGGGTCTTCTGCAACAGTAGGTAGTGATCTCAATCCCTGAGCCATCTCTCAGTCCTCCCGCCATGATCTTTAACTCTGTCACTTTCTGCAAATCTACCTTTCTCTTGTATAGAAGAGTAACTATGGATTTCTTGGTAAATAACAATATCTAGTTTAATTTTTAAAACTTTTTATATAATGTGAAAAACATTAAAATGCATAGAAAAAGAAGAATATTTGCTATTCAACCTCCTTATTGCAAGATAGCTTGTAGGCAGTTTCTTTGTCTTGTTTATTCATATTGCTGTATTTGCAAGTCTTAGGCTGCTGTGATTCAGAAGGTGTCTGAAGACCAGGTGGTGGCATGCTCCACTAATCCTGCACTGGGAGGCAGAAGCAGGCGGAGCTCTGTGAGTTCAAGGCCATTCTAGTCTTTCAGAAAGAAAGAGAGAGAGAGAGAGAAGAGAGAAAAGGAAGGAAGGAAGAAAAAGAGAGAAGGAAGGAAGGAAGGAAGGAAGGAAGGAAGGAAGGAAGGAAGGAAGGAAGGAAACAGGGTGTCAGAATACATAGGTTGGGTTGAGTGGACAGCGTTCTAAGATATAGAAATTTTGTTAGATGTTAATGTTATTGTAATGCCAGATGATACATTTAAATTTTATTATTTCCCTTTTAGTTATCCAAGCATTAGGTGAACATCTTAAATTAAGACAACAGGTTATTGCTACTGCTACAGTCTATTTCAAGAGATTCTATGCCAGGTATGGCTTTTATTTATTTGTTTGTTTTTGTTAGCCTGTTTGAAATTATCTTCCAAGCTGGGCGGTGGTGGCGCACGCCTTTAAGCCCAGCACTTGGGAGGCAGAGGCAGTGAGTTTGAGACCAGCCTGGTCTACAGAGCTAGTACCAGGACAGGCTCCAAAGCCACAGAGAAACCCTGTCTCGAAAAACCAAAAAAAAGAAGGAAAGAAAGAAAGAAAGAAAGAAAGAAAGAAAGAAAGAAAGAAAGAAAGAAAGAAATTGTCTTCTAATTCCCATATGCCATATATAAGTAAGTCACTTGTTTACTATAGAGTTATGATTCCCTGCTCCCCTAACTCCCAGTGTGTATTTTTTAAATGGACATTATTTAATTCTTGTCTAATTATGTTCTAGGTATTCTCTGAAAAGTATAGATCCTGTATTAATGGCTCCTACGTGTGTGTTTCTGGCATCCAAAGTAGAGGTATAAAACAATTTTTGTTCTTCATCAGAGTATAATCCTTACATATGTCTTTATATTGCCTTTGTATAGATAATCGTAGGGAGTAATTTATACAAGAATATATACACATCTTGAAAATATACACATATTTATTAAATATAGCACTTATATCATCAGGTGCTTTAATGAGATCTTTTATACGTTTTTATTTAATCCTATAACAGTGGCGTGCGTATACACCAGTAGAATCTTTGTAGGGTAAAAGGGCCTTGACCTTGACTTGAAATGAGACTGAAGCCAGGGAAAAAAAACACTCTGCCCCTGACTTGATCCCAAGCCTGAAACGAGGACCATGAAAAAGAATCTTGGAAATCTCTACTCCCAAGAAACCCTATATGAAGCCTGCCTTCTACTCAGTTTCCTGGTGCTTCTCATCCAAGCAGAGGCAGCCACTCTCCTGGGTTCTTCTCTCCCAGTAAATCTCTTATGTAAGGTTTGTTGTGCGATGTGACTTTGTGGTATGCCTGGACTCCCAACTGCCAGGATGCCTTCCCGGGAGAGATACAACACTTTCATAGGGGAAGCCTTTCTTCTCAGAGCCTTGACACTTGCTCTGGGGAAATATTCCCCTCCGCTGCCAATGCCTCCATCAGGTAAGCATTTCCCCTCAGAGCCCCCTCCAGTGGGCAAGCTTTTCCATTCAGAACTGTAATATTTTGATAGGGAAGCCTTTCCCCTCAGAGCTATAACACTTAGAATCCCCGTTTTATAAATACGACATAGAGAGAGCAGCAGTCATACACTAGTCAGTTGCAGAGCCAGTACTCTGGTACTAATAGTCTGGTTCTTTATCTTAGGACTTAATCGCTTTGCTACCTTTGAAATATATTGTTTGCCTGACTGTGGTGTGTACACCTTTAATCCCAGCACCTGGGGGCAGAGGCAGGTTTGTTCTCTGAATTTAAGGCCAGTCTGACCTAATAGTTCCGAGTTCAAAGACAGCCAGAGCTACATAGTGAGACCCTGTCTCAAAGCAACAACAAAAAGACATTGTTTGGTGCTAAGTACCACAACTTACCTGCTATAGCCTAAGGATGTCTCTGCTCCTCTCCCATATGCTTTTTCTTTGTTCCTGTCTTCTCTGGCAATGAGCAATAGAGGGAAATATATATATATATCTGTAGACTCTAACAAGGAAGAGTGTGGGTAGTGGGAGCAGAAAAGGTAATTAAGAGAGAAGACAAATAAGGACTTAGCCCAGCAACTGGAATTCTGCCCAACTTACTTTTTCAGTGTTGTTGAGAAAGTTCATCTTTCAGCTGTAACCCAAATAGTAGCAGATTCTGAAAACTATTTTTCTTAACTGATCCACACAATCTTTAATCTGTTGTTTCTATTCTTGGTAAAGTTTTTAGACTAATAATTGTATTCATGTGAATTGAATGTGTTTCTAACCTAGTAAGTTTACATTCCTTTTGTGTTCATTTTGATTTAGAAGCATCCATGGCATCTTTTTAAATTATCTCCCAAGAAGTACTAAAATCCTTTAGTTCACTCTACCCATGGGTTTTGAGATAAAGTTTGAATAAATCTAACTATGGAAGGCAGTTGTAGACTGCTTGCCTAGCGTCCATGAGGCCTGGTTTCAGTCCTTATGGCTGGATTTGTGAAGGGTTTTTTTTTTGGAATAAAAAGGTGTTGTAGGTGAGGTATATTTTCAGGTTTGGTTGTTGAATTGATTTTTTTTCCTTAAAAACCTTTTTCATACACTATATCTTGATCATGTCTTTCCCTCTCCCAACTTCTCCCAGATCCTCTTCCCTTCCCACCCAATTTAGTGTTCTTTTTTCTCTCTCTCAAACCAAATAACATAAAACTAAAAACATATAAATCAAAACAAACCAAAATGCAGAAAGAAATGGAAAGCCTGCAAAAAAATAAATAAATAAAACAGTAACAAAAACTATGGAGTTCATTTTGTTGGCCAACTACCCCTGGGCATAGGGCTTCCTCTAGTGTGGTCGACGTGCCCAGTGTCACTCCACTGGAGAAAACTGACTTTCCCTCTCCCAGCAGGTATCAATTGAGATGGCTTCTTCATTCCCCCTCTCAGTGTATTGCATTACATTTTATCTCTAACTATGACCAAATTTCTGTTTTTTTTTTTTTTTATTTTTTACTTAAATTTCCAACTGCTCCCCGTTTCCCATTTCCCTCCCCCTCCTCCCACATATTGCCCCCTCCCCCTGTTCCCCTCCCCCTATCCCCACTCCACTTCTCCTCCCCCTAGTCCACTCCCCCTCCCTCTCGATACTGAAGAGCAGTCCAAATTCCCTGCTCTACATGAAGACCAAGGTCCTCCCACTTCTATCTAGGTCCAGGAAGGTGAGCATCCAAACAGGCTACGCTCCCACAAAGCCAGTTCATGTATTAGGATCGAAACCTAGTGCCATTGTCCTTGGCTTCTCATCAGCCTTCATTGTCCGCCTTGTTCAGAGAGTCCAGTTTCAACCCATGCTTATTCAGTCCCAGTCCAGCTGGCCTTGGAGAGCTCCCAATAGATCAGTTCCACTGTCACAGTGGGTGGGTGCACCCCTCGTGGTCCTGATTTCCTTGCTCATGTTCTCCCTCCTTCTGCTCCTCATTTGGACCTTAAGAGCTCAGACGGTTGATCCAAATTGGGTCTCTGTCTCTCTCTCGATCCATCGCCAGATGAAAGTTCCTGTGCCATTCTCCTTGGCCTCTCGTCAGCTCTCATTGTCCACCACATTAAGAGAGTCCGGTTTTATCCCATGTTTTTTTCAGTAGCAGTCCAGCTGGCCTTGGTGAGCTCCCAATAGATCGGCCCCCCTGTCTCAGTGGTTGGGTGCACCCCTCATGGTCCTGACTTCCTTGTTCATGTTCTCTCTCCTTCTGCTCCTCATTATAACCTTGGGAGCTCAGTCCGGTGCTCCAGTGTGGGTCTCTGTCTCTATCTCCATCCATCGCTAGATGAAGGTTCTATGGCGATATGCAAGATATTCATCAGTATGATTATAGGATAGGTTCATTTCAGGTTCCCTATCCTCAGGTGCCCCAATGAGCTAACTGGGGACATTGCCCTGGGCTTCTGGTAGCCATTCCAGGTTCAAGTCTCTTGCCAACCCTTAGGTGGCTCCCTTAACTAAGGTATGAGTTTCCCTGCTCCCCCATCCAACCTTCCTTTACCCCCAATCACCCCGATTCCCCCAGTTCCCCTCATCCTCTCCTTCACACTTTTCTCTCCCCATCTCCCCTCATCCCCACCCCACCCCCCAAGATTCCCATTTTTTGCCCATCAATCTTGTCTATTTCCCATAGCTGGGAGGATATCTATATGTTTTTCCTTGGGTTTACCCTCTTGTTTAGCTTCTTTAGGATCACAAATTATAGACTCAGTGGCCCCTATCCATGGCCAGAAACCAATTATGAGTGAGTACATCCCATGATCTTCTTTTTGGGTCTGGGTTACCTCACTCAGGATCGTATTTTCTATTTCCATCCATTTGCATGCAAAATTCGAGAAGTCATTGTTTTTTACTGCAGAGTAGTACTCTAATGTATATATATTCCACACTTTCTTCATCCATTCTTCTATTGAAGGGCATCTAGGTTGCTTCCAGGTTCTGGCTATTACAAATAATGCTGCTATGAACATAGTTGGACAAATGCTTTTGTCATATGCTAGGGCATCTCTTGGGTATATTCCCAAGAGTGCTATTGCTGGGTCCAGGGGTAGGTTGATCCCAATTTTTCTGAGAAACCGCCACACTGATTTCCAAAATGGTTGCACAAGTTTGCAGTCCCACCAGCAATGGATGAGGGTACCCCTTTCTCCACAACCTCTCCAGCAAAGGCTATCCTTGGTGTTTTTGATTTTAGCCATTCTGACAGGTGTAAAATGATATCTCAAAGTTGTTTTGAGTTGCATTTCTCTGATCGCTAAGGAGGTTGAGCATGACCTTAAGTATCTTTTGGCCATTTTAACTTCTTCTGATGAGAATTCTCTGTTCAGTTCAGTGCCCCATTTTTTAATTGGGTTAATTATCCTTTTAAAGTCTAGTTTCTTGAGTTCTTTATATATTTTGGAGATCAGACCTTTGTCTGTAGCGGGGTTGGTGAAGATCTTCTCCCAGTCAGTAGGCTGCCTTTTTGTCTTAATGACAGTGTCCTTTGCTTTACAGAAGCTTCTCAGTTTCCAAATTTCTGTTTTGTCTAATTGAATAGAAATTGTGTACAAATCATATTTAACATACTATCTCTAGTTTTTAGTTCTACATATTAGGGTCTAAAGTTTAAATTTAAATATACACA
Source organism: Chionomys nivalis (assembly GCF_950005125.1). NCBI lineage: Eukaryota > Metazoa > Chordata > Mammalia > Rodentia > Cricetidae > Chionomys > Chionomys nivalis. The sequence goes on along the minus strand of NC_080101.1, from coordinate 43,184,654 downwards.
CATACATATATACATACATAGATTAGGTTGTAGAGTACAGATTATTCCCCCACCTTACCCCTGGTTTTTTGAGACAGGGTTTCTCTGTGTAATAGTCCTGGCTGTCCTGGAACTAGCTTTGTAGACTGGCCTCAAACTCATAGAGATCTGCCTGCCTCTGCCTCCCAAGTGCCAGGATTAAAGGCATGTGCCACCACCGCCTGACTAGAATACATATTTTTAATTGAACGTGTTTGAATAGTTTTTAATTTGTTAAATAAAGAACCAATTCTTTTCTGACTTTAAAAGGAAGCAAATGATTTAGATCTTGAGTGATTTATATGAAATTAAATACGAGTCTACTTAAATTACATTACATGATAAAATTTAGTTATTTTATAGTGGTAGTCTATTAAGTTGAAAAGCCTAAGAAGCCTTATATTCCATTATAAGCTTCATTCTTTCAGAAAGGTTGGTGTTATATGATCTTCTGAGTAATACCGCATTTGTCTGTTCATTAACTGGTTGGTTGATTAATTGTGCTAAGAATTGAACACAGGCAGGCCTTACACATTCTTGGCAGGCAAGCAATATACTTCTGAGCTATATCTCCAACCCAAATTATTGAAATTTTAAGGAAAGATAATGCATTTAGAAATTTAAATGCTTCATAGATTAAGTAGGAAGAAACTGAGCAGACTGTGAACATGAGAAGAGCTTGGAAAAACTGTTTTGAGTAGATCTCAGGTATCTTTAATGTTTATTGGGTTAGTAAGTACTTGATCTCATTCACTTTTCTCTAGGAATTTGGTGTAGTCTCAAATACAAGATTGATCGCTGCTACTACTTCTGTATGTAAGTGCAAAAAGTGTATTCTGCTTTAAGGCTGAAATCTAAAGAAAGCTCTGTAACATACAGATTCTGTTTTTATGAGCCACATGTAAGTGGGTTTATTACACAACTCCAAAGAATATCTTTAGCATATTAGACAGGAAAAAAAATGCTTGAAAAGATGTTTTTACTGATGTAGTGGTGCAGACCTATAATCTCAGTGCGTGGGAGGTGGAAGTAAAGGATTAGGTGTTCAAGACTAGCCTCACCGACATAGTGATTATTGGGCCACATGAGACTGTCTCTAAAAAACCAGGGTTCTTTTTTGTTTGTTTGTTTAAGTTTATTTTTATTTTATGTTCATTGGCGTTTTGCCTGCATGTATGTCTATGTGAGGATGTCAGAAACCTTGCATCTGGAGCTAAAGACAGGTGTGAGCTGCCATGTCGGTGCTAGGGATTTAATCCAGGTCCTCTGGAAGAGTAAGTGCTCTTAACTGCTGAGCCATCTCTCCAGCCCTGAGATTTCTTTTCAATTTATTTCTATTATTTTATGTGTATGAGTGTCTTGCCTACATGTATATCTGTGCACCTCATTTGTGCTTGGTGCCCAAGGAGGTGGTGAGCCTCCTTGTGGATGCTGGGATTTGAACCCAGGTCCTAGGCAACAACAAGAATTACTCTTCACCACTGACAACTCTCCAGCCTCAAAAACACAAAAACAAGTTTTTTGTTTTTTGTTTTGTTTTTTGTTTTTTGGTTTTTGGTTTTTTGTTTTTCGAGACAGGGTTTCTCTGTGGTTTTGGAGCCTGTCCTGGAACTAACTCTTGTAGACCAGGCTGGTCTCGAACTCACAGAGATCCGCCTGCCTCTGCCTCCCAAGTGCTGGGATTAAAGGCGTGCGCCACCACCGCCCGGCTCTCAAAAACAAGTTTTTACATCCATTATGATACTACTTTTTTTTTTTTTTTGATCAAATCTCACCTGAAACTTGGACTCCTCCAGCTTCTACTTACCAAGAAGTATTATTGATCTCCTGTTGAGATTACAGGTATGGGCCGCCATGCCTGGTTTAACAATACTTTCCAATGGTGAAAAATGAGCTGTATTGATAGGAATTATGTATTATCAAGCCTTCAAGTTGTGTGGTACAGAAAAGAATGCTGACTGTGGGCTGGAGAGATGGCTCAGCGGTTAAGAGCACTGGCTGCTCTTCCAAAGGTCCTGAGTTCAATTCCCAGCAACCACATGGTGGCTCACAACCATCTGTAATGAGGTCTGGTACCCTCTTCTGGCCTGCAGGCATACACACAGACAGAATATTGTATACATAATAAATACATAAATATTTAAAAAAAAAGAATGCTGACTGTATAGTCAGTCAGCTGAGTTAATTTTTGGTTTTTGGCATTTTGAGGTAGGATGTCACTTTATAGCCCTGGTTGCCCTGGAACTCACAGAGATCTGCCTCCTGAATGCTGAGATTAAATTGAATTAAAATTAAATTAAACTTTTATCATTATGTCCAGCAACTCTTGTGTTTTTAAAGCATTCTTTTAAATTATGTGTAGGTGTGTGTTTGCATGTGGGCACATGCATGTGAGTGTAGGTACCCAAAGAAGCCCAAGGCATCAGTCCCCTGCAGCTAAATTTTCGTGTGTGTGTATGTGTGTGTGTGTAGTTTGTATGTGGTGGGCATATGTACTTGTATATGTGCATACATGTCAAGACCTGAGGTTGATGTATAGAATCATCCTTCGTTTTTCTTGTACCTTATTTGTTGAAGCAGGGTCTCTCAATTAAACCCAGAGCTTGCCAATATGACTAGTCTTGTCAGTAGCCAGCTTCCTATGAGGGAACTCCTCTCTCTGTTTTCTGAGGCTGAATCAGAGACGAACTGCCACACATGTAATTTATGTGTCTGGGGATCCAGACTCTGGTTTCCTCGTGCTTGTAGCACTTCAACTGCTGAAACATCTTCCTAGACCACTTCTTAGGCTGAAGGGTAGAAGTTGTTTGTGAAAGTTTAATAAAACCATACATATGTCACCTTAATGGTGCTTTGAATTGTTTTATGGAAACATTTAATCTATTTTCTCATCTGCAAGATTAGAGTTATTATAAAGATAAAATCAGTTAATATGTACAGCATGTTGAACAATGCCTTGCTATTTCTTTTCTAGAATTATTATAAAAAATAGCCGATTGGATATTTAAACAGAAAGGTATTTTCTCTAAGCTCTAGGGTCTGAAGGTCCAAAAATCAGGGCACCAGCAAGTTTGGTTTCTCTGTGGTCTCCTTTAGCTGTTATGGATGTTCTTTCATTGCCTTTTGTGTACCTACATCCTTTCTTTCTCTTTGTTTTTTAAACTTTATTTATTTTATACATATAAGTATCTTGCCTTCATGTACGCCATGCTGGTGCTGTGGAGATCAGAAAAAGACTATTGTACCCCTGAAACTGGAGTGATAGATGTAAATAGTGGTGGTCATGTGGATGCTAGGAACCAAACCTGAGTCCCCTGCAAGAGCAGAGTGTTCTTAACCACGGAGCCATCTTTCTAGCCATCTCCCATGTGTCTTCAGCATCATGTTAAAACAGCAGGAGTTGTGTGTGGTGACATACGCCTTTAGTCCCAGCACTTGGGAGACAGAGGTGGGCATATCTTTGCGAGTTTGAGGCATCCTGGTCTACATAGTGAGTTCCAGGATAGCCGGAACCACATAGTGAGACCCTGTCTTGGGTGGAGCAGCAGTTAGACATTCTGTTGCTGTGAAGAGTATTGAGTGAAGCAGCTCTTTTGTAGTTGGTGCCGGCTTTTTTGTTTTGTTTGTGAAGCAGCTTTAAAGGAAGGATTCGCTTCGACTCATAGCTTCAGTTTTCTGTCTGTGGTTTGTTGCTTCCATCACTTTTGGCCTGTGGCGGTGCAGAAACATCACAATTGAAGGGTGTGGTAGAGGAGACTAAGGACAAGAAGGATCTCTGTAGACACTCTCCCAGGGATCCACGTCCTCTGCTTCCACCACCCACAGCTCTACCGTCTCCCGTTTGGATGTTCAGTATGACTCAGTCAGTGTTCAGAAACTTCATCTTTCAGTGATTCGGTGAAAATCACCTTTTAGGGATTATATCGTCCAGCTGATGACTTGGCCTTCAACATATGAGTCACGGGTGATGCTTCAGTCTCATGTTCTAATTAATTTAACCTTTACCTCTTTTTAAAAATGATTTATTTGTGTGTATGTGTTTGGTGTTTGCCCGTTCATGAGCATATGGGCACCTGAAGAAACAACAACAAAAAAAGTGTTCCATTCCCAGGAGCTATAATTACAGACAGATGTGAGCTGCCTCATGTGGGTGAGAACTGAACTCTGGTCCTCTGCAAAAGCAGTGAGTGTTCTTAACCACTGAGCCTCCTTATTGCTGTAAAGGTCCTCACTAGGTATAATCCCCTTCTGAGGTAGTAGGGATTAGGATTTAAGCATGTACTTTATTGTTTTTGTTTGTTTGAGTTTTTACTACATAGCCTTGGAGAGATGGCTCAACCAATGACCTGAGTTTGATCCCTAGATGTCCTCTGAATTCTACCCATATCGTGGTATACATGTGTGTGCGTGCACACACACAGAATAAATGATAAATGTTTAAAAGTGTGGATCCAGTAGTAGTAGCACCTTTAATCCCAGCACTTGGTGAGTTTTAGGTCAGCCAGGGCTACACAGAGAAACCCTATTTCCAAAAGCAAAACAAAACAAAAAATGGATCATATCATTTCAACACAGGTGGAATAGAAGCTGATGGCATAAGGTGAATCTAATCTCAGTGGAGGTGTTCGGTGTCCGAGTCCAGGGATTAGTGACATGTATCAATTACAGAATTTTTGGAAACAGAATTTCACTATCTAGACCAGATTGGCCTCACACTCAGAGAGACCCACCTGCCTCCCAATTGCTGGAATTAAAAGCATAAACCACTGCGCCAGTCCTTTACAGACGTTATTTTGCTTTGTTGATTCTCTGCCATTAATAGGAACCTGCTTTATTTGTATACTTTACACACTGTTTACATATAAAGGAATTCTAAAACCTAGAAACCTTACTAGGGATATTTTCAAAATGAAAGAAAGAATGTGAATTTTCTCATGTTTAAATAGTTCTAGGTTTCAGATCTTGGCAGATGTTACCTAAATTAGTTGTAGAGAACTTCATTTATAAAATAACCTTTTTGAAAATTTAGTGCATAAAATGCACAGAATTCCTTATACTGAGTAAAGGAAATCATTTACCAATGGAGGAAATTATAAACCAGAGTTGCTGGGGCTTCCAGTTGCTACTCTAATGGATTTAAGTCTGCATTCTGATGTCTTAAATACTATTTTCTCAATAGGGCTTTTAAGTATATAAGACTACTTGAGGAGAGAGTTAACAGGTTTTCCATTTGTACTTTATTAGTGAGTACAAATGGAAACTGTGTTGTATAAGAAAATGGCCTTGCATGTATCATGGATGCAGCCGAGCTCTATTACATTGAGGCCTACATAGCAGGTTCCAGACTAGCCAAGACTACATAATGATACCTTGTCTCAAAAAAAAAAAAAAAAAAAACTAACAATAAAAACATGTATGTGTTTCTTTATAAATAAATACATTTACATATTTTGGTAAAGAAACAGTTAAAAGTTCAGAAAGTATCAATTAGTTTTAAAAAATTCCTTTAGTCTCAGATAATCACAGCTAATTTTGGTATATTGCCCTAACTTCTTTCTCACCTTGATTTTTTTAGAACTTGCTTTATAAGTATTCATTCTAAGATAAAGTACAGGCAAACAGAAAAATACCACTCTAGAGTTAAAAAGATTTTAGAGATGATAGAATCTAGTGATTTTTTCAGTCTTTTAATCTTTTAAAAAGCAATAAAAACTTTTTCCTTTTCTTTCTCTTTTTCCCTTTTTCCCTATCCTTCTCACCCACTTCCCCTCTTTCCTTTTCCTTTAGCTTTTCAGTCTTCTTGCCTATACTCCCGAGTACTGAGAGTGCAGGCACATGATACCATTCCAGCATGAACGTTTAAATATATATATTTGTAGATCTCCAATTGTATAGGCAAGGGTGCTTCCAACCACTCAATCATTGTCCTCCCTGGAAACAAAGCTCTATCTTTTAAATAGTTCTGAGATCTCCTACTGAAGGTAATAAATACAGCATACTGTCTAAGAGTTTATGCTGCATTAAAGGAATTTTTGGATAAATTAGTGTTGGCATTTTTTTGATTTTAATTGTTTTGTTTTGTTTCTTATAGTAAAAACTAGATTTTCATATGCCTTTCCAAAGGAATTTCCTTACAGGATGAATCATGTAAGTATATTATATAAAATTATGTATTTTATGTATATTAGAATAAACTTCATAGACTCTTAGAAATTATAGTTTCAAGTACTATAAAATACAAACATTATTTTACATTAAACCTCAGTAACTTCTCTCTCTCTTTTTGGTAATACTTAACAGTAGTGATTATTACTCTCGAATGCCAGTTAAATCATCTTAAGAAGTTTTTGTTGTTTTTTTGTTGCTGGGGTTGGTTTTTTGAGACAGGGTTTCTCTGTGTAGCCTTGGCTGTCCTTGAACTCTCAAACTCACTCTGTAGACCAGGTTGGCCTCTCCCTCCTGAGTTTTGGGATTTAAGGCATGTGCCACCATGCCCAGCTTAAATTTGTAGTTTCTAACAATTCTAACAGGATTCTGGGGTTATAGCTCAGTAGTAGAGTTAATTGCTTAGCATATTTGAAACTTTGGGTTCAATTCCAAGTTACTCCTATTCCTCAAAAAAGAAAAATATATGATACTGCCTTTTTTTTTTTTGTAAGGATTAAAAACATATAACAGTAAAATGCAATTTTTTGCCAAGTTCCCAGTACTGGGAAGGCAGAGGAGGCAAATCTCTGTGATTTTGAGACCAGCCTGGTCTACATAGTCAGGCCTGCGTGGTCTCAAAAAACAAACGAAACTTGTAATTTTTATTGTGAATGTTATTGATTATATGTTACTGCATTTATTTTCTTGATTTAGAAATTTCATATAAGACTGGTAAATTACTTAATTTATCTGTATTTATAAGTTATTAATTTAAGCAAAGAATATTTACATAATCATGTTTGTTTTCACTGGATGATTTTTTTTTAACAGATACTAGAATGTGAATTTTACCTTTTAGAATTAATGGTATGTATATATTTTTTATAATACAGTAAAACGGTGTAATGAATTGTTCTGAAGGGAGGTAAATTTTAAATTTATCAAAATGATATGTGATGACAAATCACAGAAATGTATAAGCATCATCACTTTATGAGGCCTGTAAAATGATTTCTATATCTGACTTGAGCTTAAAAAAGTAGTTTTATTATAACTATAATAAGGATTGCAAGCAAATAAGTCAGGAAGTTAAACCACTGTAAACTGTGTGCACAATTTGTGTGTGTGTGTGTGTGTGTGTGTGTGTTTGTGTGTGTGTGCGTGCGTGCAGAGTTAAAGATAGATTACTCTTGGGCAGAATTCTGCTCCTCCATTGAGGATTATGACTTTACAGACTTATAAGAGGTTTCAGTGTGTTGCAGATGTCACTTTGAGTCTCTAAGGGAAAGATGGATGCTAACTGTCTGCCACCTGATTTACCAAATTATATTCCAGACAGATCACTGCCTTCACTGTCATAGTAGCTCAGGGTCATATTTGAGCAAGAAATTAAAAAGGAAGCAAGTATAAGAGAGAAATTAATTTGAACTACATAGAACAATAAGTTGGAAAATGATATTGTTTTATGTTGTAATGAATCTGCTTTTGTACATATATATTTTTTTAAACTGTCTCTAGGATTGTTGCTTGATAGTGTATCATCCTTATAGACCTTTGCTCCAGTATGTGCAGGACATGGGCCAAGAAGACGTGTTGCTTCCCCTTGCATGGTAACTAGAACAGAAGTTACTCGTATATGACTTGTTGCTGACAACTAATAACATGGTTTAGTATTTTAAAATACCTCAAGATGTTTTGTATTCAGCAAACTATCTGCTTGATAAATATTAATAGCTATAGTGGCATAAATTATAAGATCATACCTATCTTAAATTACCTATTTGATAAGGATATCATCTGTTAATGTTTTGTATGAACAAGACTCCACATGAAAATTAAGAATAAATAAATTTTTTTGAATAAATTAATTTTTGAAATAATACTTTTTGGTTGGATTCAATACAAATCCATTTCAAATTATATCTTTAATTTTACTTTTTATTTTTCAAAAATGTGAAAATTTTTATTTAACATAATTTGTTGTGAGGTCCCAAAATTGAAAATATACTCACTAATACATGAATATTATGTTCAGTAATGTGTACCTCTTTATTGTCACATTCATGCGTCCATTGTTTTGCCTCTGTTTTCATCTTTGTAACTGCTCTTCGTAATAGAACAGAGATGTAAGTGTACAAAGATGGGAAATCTGGCTCTCTCTGGGAGGAGTTACATAGTGCAGTGGTTGTGCTGTTAGTGATGTTAAGATTTACATTTCTACAGGAGGATAGTGAATGATACCTACAGGACGGATCTTTGTCTGCTGTATCCTCCTTTCATGATAGCTTTAGGTATGTAAATTTAAAGTACCTTTATTGATTAAACTGTTTTTGCCTATTTAGGTCATCCTAAAATACAATTCGCTTGATTGTAATTTATGTTTTTATGAAGTAGAAGACTAATGTGAGCTCTTGATAATATATGCTACACCCCCTTTCTTGGTAATTTTCACCCCTTAATTCATTTAAAATATTTTAATCAGACCTAAACAATTTTTTTGTTTACTGAAAGTGGAAAATTCAGGTTTAAATCTGCTGATATTAGTTGTCTCTAAGTAACTGGTTCTGTTTTCCATTTCTGGATCCAATTAAGTGCTCAAGAGCTTAAGGCAGAGGCATCTGTGCTCGTGTTGCTGAGTTAGCTGGCGCCCACGGTGTGGAGAAGGCACGCAGGGTTGGCTAGAGGTGTCTCTGCAGAAGACTATATTTAGACATTGCTTTCCTTACAGTTATTGAAACACTTACCTAATTTTTCTGAGTTTGTGAAGTTGTGGGAAGGATAATAACTTTATAAAGAATTGTCTCAATAGTTAAGTGAAATGCCCTATAGAGCCCCGAATGTCTGTTATATCCTAGGCCTTTAATAGTTTCTGCTCTTTTCTCTCTCCATCTGTTGATTTTCATGGCTCCTTTCTTATAACCTCCCCTCTTTTTAAAAATTAATCCAGGTTTTTTTTTTTTTTTTTCTCCATACTTAATTTCACTGGATGGATTTCCCCTCTCTTCAGTTTTGTTTTGTTTTTTTTTAATTTTATATAGAGTGCTCTACGCATGCACCTGCAGGCCAGAAGAGGGCACCAGATCCTATTATAGGTGATTGTGAGCCACCATGTGGGTGCTGGGAATTGAACTCAGGACCTCCAGAAGGGAAAAGGGTGGGGGTAGCTCCCAAGTTTAGGTAGTAGTTCATTATTGTGGGGGAAATAAAGACAGTGGGAATCTGAATCAATGTTAGTCACAGGACATCTACAGTCGAAAGCAGAGAGAAATGAATGCATGCACGCTACTTATGCTCAGAGCCCTCACTACACTTATACAGGACCCAACTCCAAAGAATGGTGCTGCCTGTTTTTAGGTTGATATGTTAGTCGGAGTTCTCTAGAGGAACAGGACTTACAGAATAAATCTATCCATATACATGGAGGTGGGTATCAGAATGGCTTACAGGCTGTAGTCCAGCCAGTCTAATAATGACTACCTACAGATAGTCCAAGAATCCAGGAGTTCATTTCACAAGGCTGGATATCTCAGTTGGTCTTCAGTATACTCCAGAATCCTGAAGATGTAGGCTCTACTGCCAGTGAAGGAATGGACTGGCAAAGAGTGAGCTATTAGCATTCTTTACCACACAACAGTCTTTTATTTTTTAAGATTTATTTTTATTTTATGGCTGAGTATTGAATTTAGGTCCTCTGGAAGAGTAGTCAGTGCCCTTAACTTCTGAGCCATGTCTTCAGCCCTTAAGACAGTCTTAAAAGCTTGTCCAACCAAACATGACTGTAGTGTAAAGGTCAATAAATGCCTAAGTGAAATCTAGCTTTTTAAAATTTAGGTTTTATCCCCTGAGGTTGGGTTCCATTGGTTGAGACTAAAGATCAAGTTCTAGGGAGGGAAAGTCTGGGATAGGCATCCTGGGGTATTGGATGTGGTCTGCCTCTATATATAGCAAAAGGTCACCAGATCATTAATAATATCAACTCCTAGCTTTCTGGCTAAAAAGCAGGTATTTTATTTCCCCCTTTGAGGAGACACCCCTGCATGATTAACATTCCTGGTTTCTTCAGCAGTCTGTAGTTACAAGGATTTTTGTACCCCCAACAAATATTTTTTAGGCATAGCAGTACGTTGGTGAGGTGGGGCTTTATTTTCTGTCACTAACTTCTGGGTGTGATTTGACTTTGCACTAGGTGATTTTTTCCAGTTTAATTTCTTGGACTTGTTTCTCTTATAAAAAAAAAAAATCTACCCTTAAAGTACCCACACTGTGACCAGCATACAGCGAAGATAGGGTGTCAAGAACTATCCTGCAACTAGAGATTTTCTTCTGTATCATTAAGTTGATAAAGTGGTTTATTAAAAGTTGGTACACAATGTAGTGTGTGTATGTGTAATCTCAACTAGTATCTAGACTTTAAAAAAATAGTATTGGAAAATAAGATAAAATCTTAATGAAAATCTTTAGTTCTAAGAGTGTTTGCTGTTAAATTTGAACAATTGATTCTCATTTTCTTTCTAGCTTGCCTACATGTAGCCTGTGTTGTACAGCAGAAAGATGCTAGGCAGTGGTTTGCGGAACTCTCTGTGGATATGGAAAAGGTACTTTTTTTGTTTTGTTTATTGAAGACACGGTCTCACTGTACAGCCCTGCTCTGCCTGGGACTCAGGAACTTGCTATGTAGATCAGACTGGCTCCATTGCATGGAAAGTCACCTGCCTCTCCCAAGTGCTGGGATTAAGCATGTACTACCAGGCTCTGCGTGATGTATGTTCTTTATATACTAATGCATTGTTAGTTTTTGCTACTGAGAGCTTTTCAAATATTTTCTTCTAGATTTTGGAAATAATCAGGGTTATTTTAAAACTATATGAGCAGTGGAAGAATTTTGATGAGAGAAAAGAGATGGCGACTATTCTTAGTAAGATGCCAAAACCAAAACCACCTCCAAACAGGTATATTTTAGACTTAATTACTAATTTGGTTTCATTGTATAGTAAACTCGGTAATATTTTTCTTAGATTGTGTTATATCTTTTTCTAAAAACTTACACTAAAATTTCTTGATTTATGTTTATGTAATTTGTCTTGATAAATTAAAGATGTCTCAGTTTTAAGATAAATTTTCTGTCTAGTAACTTCCTAATGCAATGGAGGTCTATTACAGGTATCCCTCAACATATAGCCACATTCTGTACATAAATGGAACTGAATTAGGCAAACTTATTTAAAATTCAGATATAAAATGCTTGAAAATAAGTTTTTCCATTTGGTTCTCTGCCATTCCTCTCCCCTCAGTAATGATTATTTTATACATTTCAGTAACCATTTTCAAAAAAATTGATGATCTGATATACTAAAAATAATAAATTTTGGCTTCTGAGTGATCCTATGATCCATATAGCACACAGTTACATATAATTTTACCATAAATGAACCTCCTCTGCTAAGAAGTTTTTGTTGTTTTAATCTGTTTAGTTGAGTGATCTGTGTGTCAGATCATTCGAGGAAGAGAAACAGGTGAGAAGGAAAGTCAATTCTGTAAGCTTAGTTGTTACTTAAACATTTACATGATACTGAGATGCATTATAGACGCTGCTGGTTACAGTGATGTTACAGTTGAGAAGAAAGTGATGCTTAAGTGTTATGAGGAGCTGCTTAAGGCAGTCACTCAAACAGCTACCTTTGGATGCATTTTTTACAGAAGTTCCCTGAGTGATTCTCCACTAATGGCAGGGCCTGAAGCTGCAAGATGATGGTGGACAAGATAAGGCAATCTCCTATTGTCACAGTTACTGGTATTTTCAGCTTTAGTTCTTTTTATTTTTATTTTAATAGTCAACATTTTTCTAGGAAATTACCATATTTTTGATGTATAAAAGTTTGTTGTCTTTTCCATATGATTTTATTATGTCATTGGACAGCCAGGTTCTTGTTGGTTCTTTTGTTTTTGTTTTTGTTTTTTGAAAAACACTTTGGATTTTTCTAAGAGTAAAAGTAGAGTTTTACATGTCAGATTTAATTTTGTAGGAAATTTGTCCAGAAGTTGTAATCTCTATGTTGAGTGATACCTGTAATAATAGTGAAATCTCAAACGCTAACTTAAGTCTTTGAGTGTATATGGACACTAACTTCCAGAATGCTTGTTGTGTATGAGGGCCCAAAGTTACAGAAGAATAAAAACATGAGACCAAATGCTAGTTTGCTGGGTTTTAATTTTTCTACAACTGTGTCTTATAATACAGGAATGTCTTCACTCTGTAGAATTGTGCCACAGAATAATAAACTTCAGAAACTAGTAGTTCCAGGTGTTGAAAATGAATCTTTTAATTGGCATAAACTTTCTTTCTTCCCCGTTTGAACAGTGAAGGAGAGCAGGGTCCAAATGGAAGTCAGAACTCTAGCTACAGCCAATCTTAGAACACCCGGAGGAATCCTGTAGTGGACCACTTGGAAGTAAAGCATGGAACAGTTTGAGTAAGGTCTTCACTGGAAATCAGATGCAAGCTATTGGGAATTCACTTTTCACAAAATAAGTTTTTCTTACTTAATTTGATTCTAGTGTATAATTTATTAAATCTTAATTACAAAATTTTGTAAAGCTCTAAGGGGACCTATTTATACATACACAGACATTTCAAAGTTAACTTGTCTCACACAAATATAATAGCTTTTTCTTTTAATTAAGGCAGGAAACATAACATGAAATGTCATTTGTTTAAAATTTTCTTTAGACATCAAGGGACCAAAAAAAAAAAGACATGAAAAGTCAATAAGAGCTCCCTACCCTCCCCAGTTAAATTTTAAAACGTTTTTTGTTTGGTTGGGTTTTTTTTTTTGAGACAGGGTTTCTCTGTAGCTTTGGAGCCTGTCTTGGAACTCAGCATGTAGACCAGGCTGACCTTGAACTCAGGGAGATCCACCAGTCCCTGTCTCTGACTCTGCCTCCCTAGTGCTGGGATTAAAGGCATGCACCACTACTGCCCAGCAAATTTTAAAGGTTTCTTTAAGAAATTAAATCTTAGGAAAACCTGGGATGTTTTGAGAATTATATGTATAATTTGGGGGAGATTAATCAAGAACTTAACTGATTTTTAAAATGTATTTTATTCAGTACTTTTTATATCATCACAGAAGATACTAGCCCAGCCTGTTAGAAAAGTGCAATATGTATGGTCTACTTTGACATTTTGAAGGTTATATTGGCTTATTAGCTGTTTTGAAATGCTTGGAAACCTGAAAGAAAATTATTTGCAATTAATTCACAGTTAATAAACATTTTAAAAGTTTAATTTGGTTAATCAATGAAGGTGAAATTTTAATGTTAATCTTTAATCTGTCCTGAGAATTTTTTATGAGATGCATATAGCCCAGTCTAGTTTTGTGTTTTAGTGTGAGCCGACAGATGTGCAGCAAATATTCTGAGTCAAGAACCTAGTTAGGTTTTAGGCTAGTGTGATACTGGCTATTCTTAATTTTCATGAGTATAGACTTGAAAATAAATGTTACATCTGTGAGATTGGTATCTCTGGAACTTCATAAATTACTCTTTTTCTTCAGACTTGAAGGAAATGACAAATAAAATTTGGAATAATGGGGTATGAGTGTGTAGTCTTGCACGTTTAAAAAATAAATCATGAAATAAATTACTAAGCATTGACTTCCTAGATAAATTGGAAGAATAAAAGTTAAGTTCTTCAGCTATATTTACTAGTGTCTTAAGTTCATCTTGTTAAGTTTGACTTAGGCTTTCTGAGAATCTTTCTGCATGCTAAATTAAAGCCCCCCCCCAACTTCGTAAAGGGATGATTCCATATGGTTTATAATTAGATTGTAAGGAAAGTCTTGATTCCTTATGGAAAGTATCAGATGAGCTAGAAAGTTGACAATACATTACTACCAATATGGTCCCTCCTAAGATTGTGTAAGGATAAGAAACAAGAAAACATGCTCTTGACAAGTCTTAAGGAGTTAATCGGAGCTTAGCTCGGATGCTTGGTGATTGCTCATCAGTCATTAACTATGTTTTGTCTTCAAGCTTTTTTTTTCCAGTTTATTTTTTCAGTCAGATCTTTCTGCTTCATAGTTTTCTTTGCAATCTCCTATTGTAGAAAATTGAAAATTTACAAGAGCAGCCAAAGCAGTACAATAAGCCTCCGTGTGTGTATGATCTAGCTTCAACATTCACTGGTTCATAGCCAATTTCATCTCGCTTCAAATTCCACCCCAGTCTCCAGTTTGCATACGATTTTGAAGAAAATTCCAGATATATTATTTCATCTGTAAATATTTCAGTATGTACTCTGAGAAGTAATGGATCCTTAAAACACTATAAAAGTAAAAGTGCTTTTATAGTTTTCTATAGTTTTTTTGTACTTTATCTAAAAGTTAATAAAAATAATTATCAAATGTTACATTAAAAGTTTCAGTTCCGTTGAAGTTGCAGAACATTCTATATATTCATTTATAAATCCTATTAGTTTTAAATTCATGAATTCTTTCTCCATGTTATTAAAAAAAAATTCCCTGTTTTCACTTGTACATCTATGAAGTTTCCCATAGCCTAAATTTTGCTGTGGGCATCTTTAGCATGCCAATTAGTGTGGTTTTTCCCCTTTGTATTTCTGTAAATTGGTAATTGAACGTGAAGTCTGATCACATTGAGATCATTTCATTTTTGCTAGACTACTATATAAGGTGGCAGTCGCTTCCGTTAGTAACAGATAGTGGCATTCTGTATTGTCACCCACTTAGGACAAGTATTGTTTTTCAGAATCATTTACTGTCTTAGGCACACTGTCCAGTATCATAGCCAGCAGCCCCTTAGGGTAGAGTGGTTACCATGTGGCTTGTCTGAATGCAGATATGCTGTAATGTGTAAACGTGTTGGATTTCAGGTACTTACTGCAAAAGCAAAAGAATGTTAAAATCTCAATTTGTTTATAACCATTATGTGTTTTAAATGGTAATATTTTGGAGATATAGAATTAAATAAAACATTATCAAAATTAATTTTTCTTGTTTCTTTTTAATTTTTTAAATGTAGGAACATTTAAAATCGCAAAATGGCTTGCATTGGACAGTGCTGCTGCCAGATAATAATAAAACGTTAGACTCTGTCTCATCCCATATGCCTCTCATTCCCATTTCCTGCTCTTCCTTTTAACTTTTATCATTTCTCTGCTATTTACTTCAGAATTTCCAATTATCATGCTCTTAATATTATCGTTAATTTGAGCACTTACTATATGTCAGATGTGCTGAGTTTGAGCTAGTTCTCAGAGTAGGTTAACTCCACAGATGAGAACTCATTACATACAGATTCTAATCCATAAAACCTGGTGACTGTACTCCAGATACGTTACCATGCTTAATCTCTTCTGCTTACCCTTCCCCATTTATTTATTTATTTATTTGTTTGTTTTTATTTTCAGTTGTAAATACTGCCCTACCATGGAAGGTGAAAGGTCTTGCAGTCCGGCACATTTCCTCTTCACTCCTACAGTGAACTTCTATCATTTAGCTGTACAGTTTGAGCTGGCCCACACCTTTAGTACTAGCAGCTTAGGGTATGGAGGTAGGAGATCAGAAGTTCAAATCTGCTAGGTTGAATTCTTAGCACCCACATGGCCAGTCTGTAATTCCAGTTCCAGGGGATCTGATACCCTCTTCTAGCCTCTACAGGGGCCAGTTATGCAAGTGATGCATGGCAGGCGTGGAGGCAAAATACTGTGCACATAAACATTATAATTTAAAAGTAGTTTTAAAAATAATGCAGTACTTGATAGAGAGATGGCTCAGAGGTCTAAGAACATTTGCTGCTCTTGTAGAGAGCCTGGGTTCAATTGCCAGCATCCTCATGGCATCTCACAACCATTAGAAACAACAGTTCCAGGAGATTTGACTCCCTTTTCTGTCATCTGTGGGCACTGCACACATTTGGTGAACCACCAAATGCAGAAAGAAGTCATAAAACTATACACATAAAACATATAAATCAATTTTTAGATCTAAAACTTCAATAGATTAGATGTCGAACCTTTTTCCATTAATGGTAAATAGCAAAAGAATATATTCTCACAGAGTCAAAGAGGCCCCGTGGGAATCATGACGTAGCTGATGAAGATAAGAATGAAGGGAAGCTGAAGCATTTGGTTAATATAGAATTTGGTCTATTGATGCCACGTTTTCTATGGTTACCTCTGTTCCCTTGTGATCTGTTTAAAAAGTGATCTCCTGGGCTGGAGAGATGACTCAGAGGTTAAGAGCACTGACTGTCCTTCCAGAGGTCCTGAGTTCAGTTCCCAGCAACCACATGGTGGCTCATGGCCATCTGTAATGAGATCTGGTGCCCTCTTCTGGCCAGCAAGCATACAGACAGAAAACTATACATTGTTCTGTCTGTATGCTTGCTGGCCAGAAGAGGGCACCAGATCTCTCCAGGACAGGCTCCAAAACCACAGAGAAACCCTGTCTCGAAAAACCAAAAAAAATAAAAAATTAAAAAATAAAGTGATCTCCCATGATTGAGGTAAAACAACTACTTTTAAAAATTAAGGCATCAAATCATGTTGTATCTTTACATTTCGAGGCCTCTTGACACCATAATAGTTCCATGGAACAGATGAAGATTGCAGACTAAGAAGCTTCCCAATTGAGGCATCTCTGATTGTCTTTACCAGAACGTGGTTCCCAGAATAGTACTGGGACTGTCCTGTGTCTCATACCTAGGCCTGCTTGTTTATGTTCCGAAAGAACTTGCTGGGACTTGCTGCGGTCCTAGGATTATGCAGTGAGAACTGAGCTGACAAAATCACAAAACTAACCCACCAGGATCACATTCCGATGGAGGAGACTGACACACAGGCAGTGGGAGTATTTGCTTTATGAATAGCTGCTGCCTTGCTCTAAGTTCCCCTTGAAGCTATAGCGCTCCCCTCTCTATGGTGGGATTCATCCCGAAAACCCCAGCAGGGTATTCATCAATTACTGGGCACAATTCCTCCTATGCATTGGTACATTGGATAACTTCCCAGCGGTGCATGGTTCTGGCAAGAAAGTGATCAGTCAACTACTCTTATTCTCTCAGCCAGGTTTCTTTGGTTTTTTGTTTTGTTTTGTTTTGGGTTTGGTTTGGTTTTTAAAATAAACTTAGAAGTCTGCCCTCCTGCAATTATCTTCCTTGGCAGACAGTTGATCAATGCAAAGAGACCTCATTTGAGACATTCACAGACGCACACGGACAAGAATTACGGCTTATCAGATAGAGAACAAGAGTGTCCTGGATTCCCTCTGCCAGCAGACAGGAAAGCAAGCTAACCTCCCATTGGCCTTAAAGCAAGCCTATTCTTTGTTTGCCAAAGACCCAAGTCTCAAAGCTTATCTCACTGTACTCCCGCCCTCTGGTCAGTCTCACTTCTGTAACCTTGGCCCCTTGTGTTGCCATGGTAATGGCCCTGCCCTTACCACAATGAAAAGCTAACTCTAACTCTTTTTTGCTTCAAAGCCTCCGGGGAAAGAGATTTTAAGAGGCAAGACTAAAGAGGCAGTAGCCGGCAGAAATTAGAAATGTAAGAGGGTAAGAGTGTGGGAAAAGAAGAGAAAAGCTAGGAGGGATTAGAAGTAGGACTGGATTATTACGGTAAACACAGAACAATAAAGAGCATGGCCCTCAGAATGTGTGTGAGGTTATAGAGATCTTTTACCCCCTCCGCTCCTGAGAAGCGTTTTATCTTTGGAACCCTAGGTAGGGGCTGGAGCAGGACTCAGCCCCTACAGAACAGGTTACTTCAATGGACACGCCTGCTTTACAAGGCATCTATGGGGCCAATCCCTAAGGGCTAAGGATAATAACTTAAGTCCCCTTTATTCTTTACACTTGTCTGGCAGACTGGGAATGCCAGGGACAGTGGAGTTTTTTGTTTGTTTGTTTGGTTGGTTTTTCTTTTTTCTTTTTCTTTTTTTTTTGGTTTTTCGAGACAGGGTTTCTCTGTGGTTTTGGAGCCTGTCCTGGAACTAGCTCTTGTAGACCAGGCTGGTCTCGAACTCACAGAGATCCGCCTGCCTCCACCTCCTGAGTGTGTTGTATCAGTAGAAGTAGGAAGTAGTCCCTTAAGAGGGAAAACCTTTCATCTGCATAACAAACAAATCTTAAAAAAAGGAAAACACAGGTTTACTTTGTTACTATTATGCCAGCACACTAACAAGCCTATAATTTATTTATTTCTTTTTCTTTTTCTTTTTTTTTTTTGTTTTTTTGTTTTTTTGAGACAAGGTTTCTCTGTGGTTTTGGAGCCTGTCCTGGAACTAGCTCTTGTAGACCAGGCTGGTCTCGAACTCACAGAGATCCGCCTACCTCTGCCTCCCAAGTACTGGGATTAAAGGCGTGCGCCCGGCAAGCCTATAATTTAACATTCTAAAGACATACATGCACGCTAGAAGGAGTCAAAATGGTATAAATACTTGTTTTTAGTCAGTTTTCAAATTGAGGTATGTTTCTTGTAATACCATGTCTTTGTGTTTGTTTTGATGGGGTTTGACATGCATACTCCTGACAATTTAGTCATACCATGACAATCTCTACTAGCCTACAAAATTTCCTGACCTCTTCCAGGTTCGTTTGCCTTCCACAGTCATAACCCATGCAACTTTTATCCTCACATTGATCTTAAGTTTTAAAATTAGTTACATTGTTTCGATTCTGGCCACATGTTGTCCTGAGTCTTCAGACGCTGTGAATGTGTTTTCTTGTTCAGAGTTTACTTCTCTGGACCCCAGATCCTTTTCTTTCCTTTTCTTTTGTAACAGAATATCAAATTTTTTTTTTTTTTTGGTTTTTCGAGACAGGGTTTCTCTGTGGCTTTGGAGCCTGTCCTGGAACTAGCTCTGTAGACCAGGCTGGTCTCGAACTCACAGAGATCTGCCTGCCTCTGCCCCCCGAGTGCTGGGATTAAAGGCGTGCGCCACCATCACCCGGCCAGAATATCAAATTTATAGCCTGGCCTCAAATTTACAACAATCTGCCTATCTCAATCTACTGAGTATTGGAACTACAAGTATGGGCCTAAAACCAATGCTTAGTTATTGCTTAACATCAGGACTGCTTGTTAACACGCATGCTTATAGCATGACTGCACATGATTAGGTAACACAAGCTACCTGATCCTTTGGAATACCAAGTACTTAAAAATTAACTGTAGAATCTGTATATGTCAATGGCAATTCATATTATCTCAGTTCTCAGTAGACTCTGAAAGTGTTCAGGGGAGCAGTGTCTTCGGTTCACAGAGGAGGAAAACAGCTGCCGAGCGTATCCTTTGGTGCCAAGACTGGAGATTTCTTTTGCTTCCTCCACTGTCCTTGGATGTATGAACACAGGACAGAGTCTCTTATTCCAGAGCTCAATTTTCTTGTTTCTTCTCGGAAATTTCATAGGTTACCCATTCTTTCCATCCTCCAGCATAGTGTTGAACACTGAAAACATACAAAATCGGGTTATATTTCTTTTTTTTTTTTTTTTTTTTGGTTTTTTGAGACAGGGTTTCTCTGTGGCTTTGGAGCCTGTCCTGGAACTAGCTCTGTAGACCAGGCTGGTCTCGAACTCACAGAGATCCGCCTGCCTCTGCCTCCCGAGTGCTGGGATTAAAGGCGTGCGCCACCATCGCCCGGCTTCGGGTTATATTTCATAGCAGAAGATCGGGAGGAACTTTGCAATAGCTACTCACCTTACTATCTAGTTCTATACTGCTTTTCAAAATCGTTGGTTTTTAGTAGGTGGGAAAGACACATGCCCTTGGTCTCTATACTGCCTTTATTAACAGTATTTTTTTTGTGGGGGGGGTGGGTTGGGTTTTTTGTTGTTGTTGTTGGGTTTTTTTTTTTTTTGGTTTGTTTATTTGTTTTACCCCTGCAGTAGTAGGGAATTAAATCCAGGGACTTGGGCATGTGAGGAACATGGTTTACCACTGAATTCTATTACCAGCTCCAAGACAAATATCATGTAGCTCTGATCGACTTTGAATTTTTGTTACATATGTGTGTAGCTGTTTTGTCTGCTATGTGTCTGTACACCACATGCATGCCTAATGCCCAAAGAAGACAGACAAGGGCATCAGATCTCCTGGAACTGAAATTACAGACAGCTGTGAGGTGTCAAATGGGTGCTAGGAGTCAAACCTGGATCCTCTGGAATTGCAGACAGTGCTCTTAACCACTGAGAAATCTCTCCAGCCCTGCCCCCTCCCCAAGAGATTCTTAAGTAGACTAACAGATGTTTATTTTTGTTATGCCAGAGGTTGCATCTGGGTTTTTTCACATCCTAGGCAATTATACTGCTGCAGGGCAATAGCCCCAGCACCCGAAATGTCTGTATATATACTGATAATATTGTGATCCAGTGCTCAGTCTAGTTTTTCCTTCACTCACACCTGTTAAAGCCCAGCGATATTGCTGTGTCCATAGCCTTCTTACTTCTCACTCCAGCAAAACAAGAAAACACTAGACTGTCGGATTTGGATGGCTTCACTTCATTGTACTTCTTTTTGAAATCCCTTGAGTTCATCTGTAGAGCTTCCCCCACCTCATCCACTGGAAGAAAGTGGTAACACGTTTAATTAAGTTTTGGATACAACCAATTATTAAGCATATGAATGGATCTGTTTAAAACACATAGCACTTACATGGTATGTTGATTGATCCAGGTATTTTTCCATGCTCAAGAACTTCCCACGTATCTCTAACATCAATTAACATAATGTTTTTGGAGCTCAACAGGTTTTTTAGTTCCCTATATGTGACACCCTTAGAAAGAACAGAGCAAAAATGTTGGCTGCTTCCCCATATTGACTTCAAACCTATAAAAAAAAATTCAGACTTAAGTGACATTGGTATTAACAGCTATAAGTAGGTTATAGTTAGATGACATAACTGAGTTCACCTTTTTGCTTTAATAAACTCTGGATACATACTCTGTTCCTAGTTCATGACCTGGAAGTACATAGAACTTCTGGGAGTGGGAGGAAAAGATACTTTTTGTTTGAATGAGGTTGGCTCTGGTGCCCTAGACAGATTCAGGGTAGCACTGATCGCCCAAAAGACTAAGCCGTGAGAACAACTTGGATCTTTCATGCCCGGTCTTCTGTGCAATGGAGCAAGGCTAGAAGATTGAATTAGCTTCAACACTTCAACAGTGCTTCCGTTATGACACTTCCATTAAAATCTTTCATCTATGGAGTTTGGAGATCTACTGGGTTAACACATCCACGCACTGGGAACATGCCACACCTCAGTTCCATGAAGAGGGAAACACTCTTCTAGATTCTTCAAGATCTCATACCATGACTTCTTCAGCAGGTTCTCCATCTGTATTCTTTAATAAATCATTGAAAATAAACTGATAGAAGTGCTTAACTGAGTTCCGTTAGTGAATTATTGACAATGGAGAAGGGGTCATGGGAAATTCTGATTTATATTCCGTTGGTCAGAAATGTGGGAAGTATGAACTTGAGATTGGTGTCTAAAGTTGGCACAGTTTTGTCTGGTGTCATCAGTAACTCTAGGTAGTTAGTTCAGAATTAAATTTTAACACTCAATTAGCTTGGTGTAGAAAAACTACACATTTGGTGTCAGAAGCTATTTGTGAGGGAAGGCAGCTCAGTGGTAAAGTGCTTGCTTCTAATTTGAGGCCCCTGGCTCAGCCCTAACATACCTGAGAAGAGAAAGGGTTGTGAGCAGAGCACAGAAAAACGTTTGCCAGGCGGATCTCTGTGAGTTCGAGACCAGCCTGGTCTACAGAGCTAGTTCCAGGACAGGCTCCAAAAACCACAGAGAAACCCTGTCTCGAAAAACCAAAAAAAAAAAAAAAAAAAAGAAAAAAACGTTTGCCAGTGTGCACACATTCTGACTGAGCAACACAATGCAGCCTGCCAACTTGCTCTGTGTGCTTCATAGCTGGCCTTCAGCCACTTCGTATTCCCTCAAAACCCTTTAGCTAGCAAGAGCTTTGAAACATAGCAGACATTTAATAATTGTTATGGGTATAATTTGCTAATCCCATTCGTAACTCAAATGACAACATGCTGCAAAATTTAACTTTATTTCCCTTTGCAAATAAGGCTAGGAACTTGCATATCATAGGGTTTCTGCTGTTGTGATAAAACACCTTGGCCAAAAGTAACTTGGAGAAGAAAGGGTTTGTTTCACCTTATAACTCCTAAGTTCATCACTGAGGGAAGCTACAGGCATGAACTGAGGGCAGGAATCTGGAGGCAGTTACTGAACAGAAGCCATGGAGGATTGCTGCATAGTTTTCTAGTTTCTTACCATAACACATAGAAAACTATGTAATTTCATAAATTATGTTAAGCTTGGTTCTAGCCCTGCTTACCCAACATGGAAAATGTACCCACAGCAAGCAACTCTTGAAACTGGATTAAAGATAATTTTTTCCTTGTAATCATCAGACTGACTTAACTTCCTATAATTCAGCTATACTCTCTTGTGAGGTAGTAGGTAATAAAGTCAGGCTTTCTTGCTCTTCCATTCAGTCATCACTGGCTGGCGCAGCAGTGTACTTCCTTTTGTCTCACCTTCCCCAAGTCTCTTACGGCATGAGCCTGCACTACACACTATTTATTTGCATCAAGCGGTAGGTGTTTTGTGTACCATATCCTCTACTTGTAAATTGACCACTTGGTCTGGTGTTCAACCAAAGACGTATTCAACAGTTCTGACACTGAAGAAAAAGATGACTGAGTCTTAAGTTTGGGGAATATATATATATATATATATCCCTTCTCAAGCCATGAGCCAAAATAAACCCTTTCTGAACTTGCTTTTGTCTGGTATTATGTTACAGCGCTGAGAAAACTAATGAATATATGCTGTTGGATTTAAATAATATTAATGTATACACAGTGCAATTAATCATTATTCATGTTTTCATAATTATACCATACTGCTCCTTCTGAAAGAAATATCTCTCCCTTCATTTTTACGGGGAACATTTACTCTCCTTTCATATCTATTTAATATTTCTTGACATTTCCCTTTAACAATTCTGCTTCTAATCCATTCTACTAAAATACCCGTTTGTGTGCACAGGGTAGATTACACAATGATTATCAAATAATTTTATAATAAAAATTTGGGACTTAAATTTTTTACAAGTGATTGGTTAGTAAACTGTAGTACATTCCCACTATGGGAAATATGCAGGTTTTAAGTGCTAAATACCTATGTGAGTCAAAATATAGAAGTATATACACAATACACATATATAATACAAACTTTTACCTATGGGTAACCATAGAGAAAAGAGCCATTATCATCCATATCTGAGGAGTGGGATTCGAGTATTTAAAGGAGATCTGTGGCTCTGCTCTTCTTTTGTTTGCTTTGTTTTAGTGAGAATATAGCTATGCACTATTTGTGTACCTTTTAAAATACGGAAAGTGCCAGGCAGTGATGGCACCTACCTTTAATCCTAGCACTCAGGGGGCAGAAGCAAGTGGGTCTCTGTGAGTTTGAGGCCAGTCTGGCCTACAAAGAGTGTTCCAGGACAAACTCCAAAGTTACAGAGAAAAACCCTGTCTCGAAAACAAACAAAAACAAAAAACAAAGGCCCCTTCCTCTAGCAGGGTGTTCAAGTCAAGATTCACTCTGTGTACTTGTATCTGTCTCCATCTCGCCCATCCACATACAAATGGTGAACTCCTTGGGGAGCTAATTCCCTGCAGGAGGCCTGGCAGATTTGATTACCTGCTTTTGCTACAGAAACATGAATGGTAACAATTTGCACAGAAAAGTCCATCTGCAGCAACAAAAGAGCAAGGGAGACTAGCTTTCTGGGCCCATAAACCTGCTTCTTTGGAAGAAAATATTACATTAAAGAAGAGACTGATTAAAATAATAATAAAATAAAATAAAAGGGTGTGGAGGAGTGTTGGGAAGGACTGAAGCCCTGGATTGAGCTTTAGACCCAGCTGGGTCAATAGCGACATTCACTTCTGCCTTCTTCCAAATTTACAGAATTAATGGGAGAGGGAGTACTTTCCTAGTTCTAACCCCCACCCCCGCTCTCAGTGTGTGTGTGTGTGTGTGTGTGTGTGTGTGTCTGGTTCATGAAAAGATGAGCTCTAGCCCCTGGTAGGTAGGGTCACAATGGTAAGTTCAAAGGGTGGGTTTATAATTAAGCCTTTCCGGAGCCTTCTTGCTGGCTCCTTTCGGTGGCGAAGTGACCTTCATCACTCAAACTTGCATAATTAATTTCCATTATAAATAACCTTGGTGCCACGTTTGCTCTGCCGCTGCGTTCATCAGCGCATCTCCAGACATGGAATCCGGAGGATCAAAAGGAGCAAAAACTGCAGTGGGCACCAGATACCTACGTGCCAAGAGTAGCTAGTGGGCTTCACTTATATTAACTGGAAGTCTAAAGACGAGCGCACGCTCAATGTCATCCCCTCCCTGGCACTCGATATCAGGTGGTTTTTGTTTCTCAGGGATCAAGCTTACCGCCAAGCGCAGCCTCCACCGATCCTAGAGCCGCCCTGCGTGAGGTCCCAAGCACCCGCCTGGCCAACATCACCGTGGGCAATCTGGGACCCCGGGTGCTGCTGACCACTTCCTCCTCCTCCTTCCTGGCTTCTCACCACCGGCGCTGTCCAGGCTCTTGAGCGCCCCGCAGTCAGCACCGACAGAACCGGGTACTGCCACACCGTGAATATTTGACTTTATCCGAAGATGGTCTTTGGCAGTTTTATAGTATTAGCTTCTTACTGCCACATTGACAACTCGCCATATGTTTACTGACTTAAATCAGCAGAAATTGATTATTTACAATTTTGAAGTTACCATGCTTAAAGAAAATCAATGTGTTCAAATATGTGTATTTAAAAAAAAAAAACAGGGAAGCTTTTTATTTTAATTTACTTTTACCTGTTTTCGTTTCTTCTCGTGCTGACTTATCCCTTGGCTCCTGGTCTTTATCCATCCTCAGAGCCAGTACCGAAGCACCTTCACATCTCTCCGGCTGACTCTAGCATCTGCTCTAAGTCCTTTCATTTGCCCTCCTCTCTTCTTCCTCTAAGGACCCTTACATTCAGACCACTGAAATAATCCACACCAGTGTCTCCACTTCCAGAGAGTTAACACAGGATAATATCTGCAAAGTCTCTTTCACCAGGTGTGGCAGTTTGAATAAGAATAACATCATATATTTAAATGCTTAGGGAGTGGCCTTAGGCAATGATGCCTTGTTGCAAGAAAAGTGTCATGGGGGTGGGCTTTGAGGTTTCATATGCTTACACCAGGCCAGGTGTGCCTCTCTCTTCCTGCTGCCTGCAGATCTGATGGAGAACCCTCATCTCCTTCTCCAGAACCATGTCTGCCTGCACACCACCGTGCTTCCTGACATGATGACAATGGACTAAACTTTGAATTGAAAGCCAGCCCTGATTAAATGTTTTCCTTTAATAGAATTGCCATGGTCATGGTGTCTCTCCACAGCAATAGCACTGACTAAGATACCAGGGAAGGTAACGCATTACAGGTTCCAGGGATTAGAACTCGGGGCATATTTGGGTCGGGTGGGCTAGGACATTTTTTTCCCCACATAAAGCTTCTCGTTTTACCTTAACTTCTCCTCGGTTTAGTTCTCCAAACATCATGAAAGCTGCATTGAACTGGAATTTATTCAGTTAGAAATTAACATATTAACTCAAACTGATATTAAATTGTATGCCCAAGGAATCATTTCATTAAATACACATTTTGAGATCAGTACATTTTCTTTTTTGTCTTTGTCTTTGTCTTTGTTTTGTTTTGTTTTTTGAAACAGGGTTGCTTTGGATCCATGGCTGTCCTGGACTTTGCTCTGTAGACCAGGCTGGCTTCAAACTCACAGAGATCCGCCTGCCTCTGTCTCCCAAGAACTGGGATTAAAGCATGTTCCTCCATCCCCTGTCTAAAATCAGCCCATTTTCAATAATTTAGTACTTTTTATTGTGTGTTAGGTGTGTGTGTAGTTGTCTGTATATGTATGCGGTGTGTGCACTAGTTAGGGTGTGTATGTGTGTGTATAGAGAGCAGAGGTTGATGCTAGGTGTCTTTCTTCAATCATTACACCTTTATTTTTTGAGACAATATATCTCACTGAACCTGAAGATGACCAATTTCAGGGGTGGGAGACTAGAGAATGGTTTAGCAGTTAAGAGTGCTTGTTGCTTTCGCAGAGAGCCTGGGTTCAATTCCCAACATCCATCTGGTGGTTTATAACAATCTATAACTCCAGTTCCAGGAGATCCAATGACCTCTTCTAATCTCTGAGTGTACCAAGCAAATACATGGTGCACAGACTTACATACAAGAAAACACTCGCATATGTAAATTAAATAAACAAAAAATTATTTTTTTTAAAAAAAAGAGGAACAATTAGGCTAGACTGACTGGCCACTGAGTTTCAGATCAGACTGTCTCTGAGCTCCCACCCGAGCACTGGAGTTATAGGTGCTTTCTAGATGGTTCTGAGATTCTGAACGCAAGTCCTCATGCTGTGTAGCAAGCACTCTGCCAACTGAGTCATCTCCCTAGATCCAGTAATACAATAATTCATAAACCGCATCAGACTCTACACCAGTGACATCATCTGCTACTAGGTGTTTCCTCATCACTTAGAGTTTAAGCTCTTAAATTTTGGGTTTGAGAGGGGTTGCGTGTGTGTGTGTGTGTGTGTGTGTGAGAGAGAGAGAGAGAGAGAGAGAGAGAGAGAGAGAGAGAGAGTAGAAGAGCACATATGTGCCACAGCATGTATGTTGGAGGTCAAAGGACGACTTTGTGCAGTCAGTTCTACCTTGAAACGTTTATATGGGTTCTGGGGATTGAGCCCAGGTTTGTCATGCTTACTGACAGGCACCCTTACCTGCTAGGCCATCTTGCCAGCCCTCTGTAATATACATTTTTTGTAGATTCACCACATGAGAGAAAACATGTGTGATGGTTAGCTTTAATTGTCGACTTAATGCAACTTAGAATCATCTGGGAAGTCTCAGTGTTGGATTGCTTACATTGTATTGGGTAGTTGGTATGTCTTGGGGAACTACCTTAATTACAGTAATTGATACAGGAAGATCCAGACCACTGTGAGTGGCACCAACCCCTAGACAGGGGGCTCTGAACTGTTTGAAGAGTAGAGAAATGGAAGGGCTAAAGAGATGAGTGAGCTGGGAGCAAGGATTAGAGTTCAGTTCCTAGCATCTATGTTGGGACTCAATGGCCTTTTCTGACTTTACAGACGTACCTAGACACTTGGCACTCAGTCTCAAGCATACATACACACACATAAAATAAATACTCCATTATTTAAAAGTGGGAAAAAAATCAAGCTGTTCACAAACAAGCGAGCATCCATGTGTTCATTTCTCTCTGCTTGTGACTTGGTGTTTTATTAGAAATAAGTTCAGAGTCCCAAAGAAAGAGACCACCTTTCCAACCTTACTCTCGAAAAGAGGGCATTCTTGCAAAATTGAACAAAGACAGGAAGTACCCTTGGTTTTTATTCAACTTTGAATGAGGATTGCAGTCTCTGGAGATTAGACTAAAAGCATATCCGTTAGATAGCAAGGTTGCTGAATGAAACGGGGGTAGTAAAGAAACCAAACTAGCTACTCCAGGGTGAAAAGGGAAAAGGTATTTTCCAAACTGCAAGGCTGTCTCCTAGAAAAGCAAGGAAAAGCGACAGGGGAAAGATTTCCAGTGTTAAACAGGAATACGATGCTCGTGAGCTGGGGAGGGGCTTGTGAGCAGGGACTGAGGGAGCCAACAGGCTAGCATTGACCTTGACAAGTTAATAGGTACCTTTGTCATCTGTTAATTGAAGAGCCACTTGTTCCTCTTGCCAGAGATGAGAATGACTCCCCTTTTTAGCAAACAAGCACTTTCTTCAAGCCGCTGAGGGAATGGTGACCTTTGTCTAAACGCCAGATGTGGAAAAAGCAATTTCTTGGCGGACCAGACAGTAGCCATGGGACTTCATTAATTGTAAGAGAAATTTTAATATTCAGTGATTAATTGCAGAATTCTTAAATTTCTTTTTATTAAGAAGAGAATCTAAATTTTCATGTTTAAATTCAGCCCTTCTCTGTCTAACTGTAAAGTGAGTCTTAAAATATGATATTTTAAAAAGGTCCTATTCTGATGCAATTTAGTTGCAAATACTTTAGATTTGCTCTTACCTTTTCATCTTCCATTTCAAATTCAACATTAACATACGAAACTTTGTATTTATACAGACAATTTTGACTTTGAAATTATATCACAATGCAAACTGTTTTACCTCATGCAACATTTTTTTTTTCATCCTGGAAGAGAATCTCTCTCTCTCTTTTTTTTTTTTTCTTTTTTTGGTTTTTCGAGACAGGGTTTCTCTGTAGCTTTGGAGCCTGTCCTGGAACTCCGTTTGTAGACCAGGCTGGCCTCGAACTCACAGAGATCCGCCTGTCTCTGCCTTCCGAGTGCTGGGATTAAAGACGTACGCCACCACTGCCCGGCTCTGGAAGAGAATCTCTTAAAAGGTAATTATGCCTCCCCACACCTAGCACCTTGACCTGCATATTTGTATTCCATTGTATTTGTCCAATTCACGGTTTCTATAAACACAATGTAAATGAATAGCTAGCCCCTTTGGCAAGTTTTCCCATAGAAACGGATTAGAATTTTTAAGTTAACCAGCAGTCAGCTTTTGGCTCTTAGTTACAATCTTTTAACGGTGTAGAGAAGGCACGCAGGGTTGGCTAGAGGTGTCTCTGCTGAAGACTAGATTTAGACATTGCTTTTTTTACAGTTATTGAAACACTTATCTAATTCTTTAGAGTTCCCAGAACGGTGATGAGACACTGGAGGCTGTTCCAAACGGTGCTCAGCGAGACAGGCCTGAAGGACCAGAGCAGCTCACCCAAGCCAGCACCTGAACCTAGCTAGGCCTGTGGCTGGCATTGTACCAGCCGGCTGCAGGGAGTCACCCCCTCATTACACCTACACCTACTCCAGTTCACTCAGACCTCCTCGCTGCGCGAAGGACAACCGGGATCAGAGCCTCAGAACCTAGACTCAAAGACCCGCCCCTGGCTCCACCCAGGACGCAGGCCCCGCCTTCTCCGAGGTGCCTGTCGCGCAGGCGCAGAAGCTCCTGTGTGTGGAAGCTGCGGCCCGGCGGGCGGGGTGAGTCGGGGCCCAGGCTTTGGGGTCACTGCAATCCTTGTGCCTTCGCTGTGTTTTCGCTTGAGCGGCGAGGCTTCCTTGTAGGTGGACCAGCCTAGGAAAAGAGGTTTCCCGCGTGCCCTCACGTTCACATTCGCAGGGGCGCCGGGCGGCTACCGGGCCGAGTCCTGGTGGCTGCGGAAAGAGCCGGGGTCGGGGAGGGAGCCAGGCCAAGTTCAGTCTTCTCGCTGACGCGGGATCTCTTGTCCCCTAGCATTCCACTCTGCTAACTTGGAGTGCATCAGTGGCCTGAGGAAGAGAGCCTAACTATGGCTTTCTGGCTACACCGAATATTAGGTTAGGGTCGTTCCTACCTGAGTCCACTTCTGGCTCCCGGACTTCTGCAAGTCACTTTACCTCCATCCAGTTTCAAGTGTCAAAGGAGGAGGATGATAGTGATGATAAGAGTAGTTGGGAGAAGGTTCTTGAGTGTTTTGAGCCCGGGTATCTAAAAGGAAAATGTTTACGTTTCCTCTTCTCATGCTGGAGAATAGCAGCCCAAAACTTAAAAGAACAGTATTTGGACATGGGTTGCTTGTAGCTAGTTGAAAAGCAAAATATTAAATATGCTAGCTGTTTATCCTGTGTTAGACAAAATGCAGGTGCCAAGTACTGTTTAAGTTAAAACCTGAAGCTGATGGTTCGGCCAGTAAAGGCTTTGACTGCCAAGCCTGGTGGTTGAGTCTCCAGGACCCACGTGGTGAAAGAGAGATCTTCAGGGATGCAAAGCGAAACACATGAACACATGTACATGCGGACATCCTCACACACAAAATACATAAATAGATTTTTTGAAAAAGCTGTAGCATTTGATGTTTAGAAAACGACACGAAATAACAAAATAGCCAGAACATATTTATGATGAAGAGTTAACAATCAGGCCTGAGGCTTCTGTCCTAGGTCCGGTCTCCCTGCAACCATGGCAACCTTGTTTGGCACCTGGAAACCTGGAGTTTGGGAGTGTTCTAATGTAGTAGCAAATTTTCTATGCCTAACGTTATATTTTATGCCAAAATTGCCGTACAGATCCCAGGCTTCTGTTATCTAATGGGTTCGTTCCCCTGAGCTCAAATTTATAGCTGCTTGTTCCTCGTGAGGAGGAGAGGGAGAGAGCTTGTCGAAGTTATGGTAAAGCTCCCCTGTCCATTCTAATTACGTGTATGTTCAAATGCTCTCTGAAATGTCCATGAGTACAACCTATAGCCGTGTGCTGACACCTTTGAGTCCTTCTGCTGGCACCTCAGTTCCAGACACAGTTTTGATAATGGAAAATTCATAGGTGCAGGTTTGTAAATTTAAAGGTAGAAAGAGCAGATTTGCCATCTCATTGTGGGGAAGTAGGAGAGTGGGCCATTCAGGAGATTGAAAAGGGTTTGAAATGGGTAAGTTTCCAGCAGTTGTACAGAGAGGTGTGGTGGATAAGGGTGGGCCCAGTGTGCATGAGAAAATGAGGACTTCGTGTTCTTCTAGAATTGACTTCTGCTAAAATGGGTAATAGTAGTGTTGCTTGCCTGAAGTTCAGTGTGACCATGTTTTATTTTTTTTTTTTAATTTTTTTTATTTTTTTGATTTTTTGAGACAGGGTTTCTCTGTGGTTTTGGAGCCTGTCCTGGAACTAGCTCTTGTAGACCCCATGTTTTCTTTAAATGCAGAAAAATATCCAGTTAGGGCATTTATTGAAGATTGGTTTTTTTAATTGTTTTTATTGAGCTATACATTTTTGTTTGCACCATGTGATTTTCTTTAGTCTGCCAATATGAGTTTCAGGCAAGGCTTTAAGAACCAGCTCTGTGTTAGAATCTTTCCCCCTTACCCTGCTCTGCTGTAGGAAGCCTTTGTTGAGATGTGTTAATAAGACACCTGCATATACCACCCTCCACACATACCCTTTTTTAAAAAGTCGTATAGGAAAGCAGTATTAAAAAGGAATAAAGAACTGTAACATATGAAGTACGAATAATGATTGAATCTTCATCCACGAATCCCCTGTTGCATGTACTTGAATCAGAAAAGGAAATCAGAATATGTTAGGTTAAAAGACATTAGGAAAACTTTTCCTACATATGATAACATATGATAGTGGTGTCATGTAGGAGACTTCTTTATTTTAAAACACTATGCTTAAGTATTTAAGGACAAATTTTCATTATTTCTACAACTTATTTTCAGATACTTATCAAAAATAATCACATATATATTGTGTTGGAGATATGGCACAGTGCTTAAGAGAATGTATTACTCATGAGGAAGACCAGAGCTTGGTTTCCAGCACCCACACTGGGCAACTCAAAATTGCCTGGAACTCCATGCAGGGGATCCGATGCCTTCTGCCCTTTGCAGACCTCTGTATCAACATGCATATACCCATAGGCATACTCATTCTTTAACATTTTTTAAATTGTATGTTTCTACCCGGGTGAGATGGTGCACACTCTTAATCCCAGTACCCTTGGAGGCTGAGGCAGGAGGATATCTGAGTTTAGTGCCAGCCGGGTCTACGGAGTTGAATTCTAGGACAGCCAAAGCTACACAGAGAAATCATGTACTGAAAAACAAAACAGCAACAACAAAAGCTGTATGTTTCTATTACTGATATTTAGAGAAAACAAATATAGCAAAATGGTAATACATGTATAATCTAGACACTGAGAACTCATGATATGGTTCTTTTAACTTTTGTAGATTAAAAAAATTTTCATAATGAGAACTTGGAGAGAAAATATGGCAGCTTTTAGTAGGAATTAATCTTTCTGTCAATAGTCCACTAGGTAGTGCAGCCACTGGGGCTCCTGACTACTAGGTTTACAGTTTCCCTCCCTGGCCTACTGTCAGCTGCCACTGTCAGCACTGATGACAGGGTAAGGAAAGAGCCCAGTATAAGAAGCTCTATGTATTTCCTTGATGAAAAATTCCCTCTGACACGTCATGGATACAGGAATGTGGGGGTCTAGTCTTAGTTCAGGGAAAAAAATTACTGTCCACTGAGTGTCTTAACAACAAACATTAGTTAGTGCTGAAGGCTGGCAAGCCCAAGGTGCTGGCAGATAGGGTCTATCCTTGGTACAGCAAGGGTAGTGTAGACTTCAATTTTATTTTTGTTTTGTTGGCTTTTTTGGGGGGGTGGGGTGGGGGGGTTTGAGACAGGGTTTCTCTGTGGCTTTGGAGCCTGTCCTGGAACTAGCTCTGTAGACCAGGCTGGTCTCGAACTCACAGAGATCCGCCTGCCTCTGCCTCCCAAGTGCTGGGATTAAAGGCGTGGGCCACCATCGCCTGGCCTAGACTTCAATTTTAAAGAGATCTATTTATCTTGCCTTTCTTCTTGCTACCGCACATAAATGTAAGGTTCACGCTCTCACCTGCTCTTGTTCGGGATCATCTGTGAGTACTATCACATTGTGGATGAGATTTCAGCAGTCTATAACAGAGTAGTTGGAATGTGTGATTTATGTATTGGCCTTTTTGTGGGTGTTGCAGTCCTGGGTCTGGGGCCCAGTGTTTCCTGCATGCTCTACTACTGAGCTGTACTCTCAGGCCTCTGTATTAGTTTAAAGACTTATTTAACCCGATTTGTTTAGCTTGTTTATTTTTTCCTCTGTTGATTTATACACCAGTCAAGTTTGAATATGTATTAAATACATGAAAATTTAATTTTAAAAATTATTGTTATGTTTCTTTAAACTTTTCAGTAGATAACAGATGCGGGTAAAAGATCCATCAAAAGACTTACCGGAGAAAGGCAAAAGGAATAAGCGACCATTGCTACCTCATGACGAAGATTCTTCAGATGACATTGCTGGTAAATTGTGATCTCTGGTGTCTCAGAGAGAGGGTGGGGTTCTTTAGTAGATGCTTCAGTGCTGTCCCCATCATGGTCTTGACCTCTTTGCTCGTATCCTCACTCCTCCCACCCTTGGCTGAACTTGGGGAGCTCAGCCCAGTGCTCCACTGCCATCCACTTATTTCTAAGGTTACCAGTGATTTCAGTTTTTTTTTTTTTAATATTTATTTATTTATTATGCATACAATATTTGGTTTGTGTGTATGCCTGCAGACCAGAAGAGGGCACCAGACCCCATTACAGATGGTTGTGAGCCACCATGTGGTTGCTGGGAATTGAACTCAGGACCTTTGGAGGAGGAAGCAATGCTCTTAACCTCTGAGCCATCTCTCCAGCCCTAGTGATTTCAGTTTTACAATGAATGGCAGCATCAGAAAAATTGTGTTATCCTGGTCAGAACCCATCCCATGGATTGTGGAGAAGATTTATAGAATGGAATGACTTTTCACCTCAGAATTTTTTTTTTAAATATTTATTTATTTATTATGTATACAATATTCTTTCTGCATGTATGCCTGAAAGCCAGAAGAGGGCACCAGACCTCATTACAGATGGTTGTGAGCCACCATGTGGTTGCTGGGAATTGAACTCAGGACCTTTGGAAGAACAGACAATGCTCTTAACCGCTGAGCCATCTCTCCAGCCCTTCACCTCAGAATTTTAAACTAAAGATCATATAAAGTAATGATGTTTTTGTAAGCTGTTGCTCTGGCTGGCCCGTCACTCATCAGCTTTTCCCCGAATGTTCCTTCCTTTAATGACACGGGTCCTTGCTATTTGAATCTATATCAGAATTCCTCTTTTGTCTTGTTTTGTTTTTTACTTTTTGAGCCATGGTCTCTAGCCCTGGCTAGCTCAAACTCACTCTGTCGCTGAGGGTAATTTGGAACATCTTATGCTTCCACCTCCCGAGTGCTTGGATTATAGACCTATGCAACTGTACCTTATTATAGGGTAGTAGGGTTCAAACCTGGGGCCTTTGTGCATGCTAGGCAAGCATTCAACTGAGCTGCATTCCTACCCTTCCAGAACTAGTCTTTCATGTCTGATTTTGTGGTTTGCCCTTGATGTAAAATTAGGAATTTTAGTGCTTTACCTACTGCATTCTAAATACCTAGTGAGGAATGACATTCATTCCTGAGTAGAGTTAATGCATAGCTAACAGCACAACTAACCTTTCTAGTTAATTTCTAGATGGTTGTGGCTTTGTGAATGTAGAATGTGGTTTTGATGTGGATATCTGAGGTAGAGAAATTAAAGTGTCCAGGTATTTGGGGACAATGTAAGTATTAACTGGGCCCTTGGGATGAGAATATAATTATTTGAAGACTTAGTACTTGTGCTTTGTTTTAGCCAATTGTCTCCAATACAGTGGAAGTTTTTATTTATTTGTTTAAGATTTCTGCCTCCTCCCCGCCACCGCCTGCCATTTCCCTCCCCCTCCCCCTGTGGAAGCTTTTATAAATGATATTTAGGGACCAGACAAAAAATTTATCATGTGTGAATATTCATAAGAAGAATTGTGGGGGCTGGAGTGATGACCCTGATGACATCTTGACCAGATGACTGGTCAAGAGCACTTGCTGCTCTTCCAGAGGTCCTGAGTTCAATTCTCAGCAACCACATAGTGGCTCACAGCCATATATAATGGGATCTGATGCCCTACTTTGGCATGCAGGCATACATGCAGACAAAGCACTCATACCTAAAAAAAATTATAAATAAATATTTTTTTAAAAAAATTCTGAAGCTGGTGATGCTGGCTCACACCTTTAATCCCAGCATTTGGGAGACAGAGGCAGGCAGATCTCTGATTTTTTTTTTTTGGTTTTTCGAGACAGGGTTTCTCTGTGGCTTTGGAGCCTGTCCTGGAACTAGCTCTGTAGACCAGGCTGGTCTCGAACTCACAGAGATCCGCCTGCCTCTGCCTCCCGAGTGCTGGGATTAAAGGCGTGCGCCACCATCGCCCGGCCAGATCTCTGATTTTGAAGCCACCTTGGTCTACAGTTCCAGGAGAGACCTACACAGAGAAACCCTGTCTTGAAAAGCCAAAAAAAAAAAAAAGAACAAAACAAACAAATAAAAAAAAAACGTGGTTTCTGTAAATTATGTCATCATTTGTTTTTCTTTATCCTAACAATGATGAAAATAGCAATATAGCAAAACTAATACATATAAAAAGATTTGATGTATCTTTTTATTTTACTTACTTATTGGTACTAGCATATGAACCCAGAGCTAAGCACTAACTCGACCTCTGAGCTACACTCCTAGTCTAAATACGTGTCTTCCTGCTCTCTCTTGCAGTAGTCGGAATGACCACATGGATACACTTTAAGATAATTTTTATTATTTTTATTTATATGTGTGTGTATTGGTGTCAGTGAATGTCATATGTGTATGGGTGCCTGTAGAGGCTAGAAAAAAGTGTTGTGTCCCTTAGAACTGGAATTACAGGATGCTGGGAGCTTTCTGATGTGGATGCTGAACTCCAGTTTTATGGAAGAACAGGAACTGCTTAATGAACAGAAAAGACATTCAAAGTGCTTGATACGTTATAGCTGTTCAGGAAACAGTCCTTTAAAAATACTCTTTGTTTCCCGAGGGAGTCTCACAATGTATCTCTGGCTGTCCTAGAACTCATTATGTAGACCAGGCTGACCTCCAGTTCACAGAGATGTGCCTCCCTCTGCTTCCAGAGTGCTGAAATTAAAGGTGTAGTGGGACACCACACCTGGCTTAGTAAATACTGATCTTAATTATATTTCTAGTTTTGAACTAATTTTAGATTGACATGAAGGTCTAAAGAAATGTATAAAGGTCTCATTTAACCTTCACTTGACCTTTCCTAATGTTAGCATCTGACATTGCTATAATACAGTATCAGAATTGATGAAACCACCCTTAACTTATTGGCTATCACCAGAGTTACATACACTTTGTATGTGTGTTGTATGTTTGCATTTTTATTGATTGTAGGTTTTTTTTTTTTTTTTTTTCGAGACAGGGTTTCTCTGTGGTTTTGGAGCCTGTCTTGGAACTAGCTCTTGTAGACCAGGCTGGTCTCGAACTCCCAGAGATCCGCCTGCCTCTCCCGAGTGCTGGGATTAAAGGCGTGCGCCACCACCGCCCGGCCTTGATTGTAGTTTTGTATACGTCAGTAAGCCGTGCTTATCACCATCTTGTATGTTACCTGTTTATATTCATACCCCTGTCTTCACCCATAGCTTGTAGCAACCACTAATCTCTTCTGTAATTACTCTATTTCAAGAATGTTATGTATGTGCCTTTGCGGAATTATATATCTTTATGAGTTACTTTGTTTTTGAATTCATGCTTTTTCTTCAGTATCACTTTAATGATACAGACTTTCCCTTACTGCCCTGGTTTGCTTTCTGTGCCATGATAAACACTAGGACCAGAAGCAACTTGAGGAGGCGAGGGTTCATTTCAGTTTATAGTTTGTAGTTTGTAATCTGTCATAAGGGAGGTCAGAGCAGGAACATGGAAGCAGGAACTAAAGCAGAGGCCATGGAGAACACTGCATACTGCCTTGTTCCCTGTGGCTTGCTCAGCTTGCATTCTTAAACATCTTAGGACCACCGGCCCAGAGCTGGCACTGACCATATGGACTGGGCATTCTCACATCAATCATTAATCAAGAAAATGCCTACAGACCAATCTGGTGGAGGCAGCATCTCAGTTGAGGTTCTGTCTTTCCAGATGATTCCAGCTTGTATCAAGATAACAAACTAGCCAGCACTCTTGCTACTGGCAGAGCTTTCGCCTAGCAGAGAAAACGTCTCACGTTGCCCATCTCATTCAGTAGGTTTAACGTGCCAGCACATCAGTTATGCTGTCAGTGTGAACCATGTGAAGAAGGCAGTGGCTGAGAACCTATGGGCAGTTTGTGCAGAGTGTCTGAAAGAGAGAAGATTCAGTGATGGACAGCCAGTGCTTCCTTCCGATGTCTGGCTGTGCCTCAAGTGTGGTTTTCAGGTAAGAAAGGTGTTATTTATATGTGTGCCTTCTATTATTTGTTAAATGCTTACTGTGAGTTGAACGTCTGATGATTTAGGCCTTAAAATAGATTCATTTCATATTTATATTGTCATGCCAAGATAGACTTAGAAATGTTTAAGATTAAATAAATATATGCTATATTTAGAAGGTAATCACGTGTAGTTCATAAATAGTTTGAAAAGGAATCTAACACACTTGTTCTTTTTTCTGAACTTCTTTTTTTGCAAATGCTATTTATTATACTACCATAGAAAATGTCAAAATTAACTTCAAATTGTACATTTTAGCATGTTGGACCTTTTCCCCCCCTTAAATTTAGGAAATGAATTCAACCTTTTGAATTCCTTTATCCATTCCTTTTTAACTTTTTTTTTATTAACTTACTGTGTGTGTGTGTGTATGTATGTGTATGTGTGTGTGTATGTATGTGTGCATGTGTGCATGTGTGTATGGGTGTGTGCGTGTGTGTGTATGTGTGTGCATGTGTGTGTATGTGTGTGTGTGCATGCATGCATGTGTGCATGTGTGTATGTGTGTGTGTGCACGCGCTTGTGTGTATGTGTGTGTGCGTGTACGTGTGTGTGTGCGTGTATGTGTGTGCATGCATGTATGTGTGCATGTGTGTATGTATATGTGTGTGTGCACGTGCGTGTGTGTATGTGTGCGTGCATGCCACGACACATCTGTGGATCTCAGAGGACAGCTTACTAGAGTCAGTTCTCCAGTTACCCCCGTGTGTGACCCAGGGACCAAATTCAGATGGGCAGGGTTGGCAGCAGGTACCTTTATTCATGGTCCATCTCACCAGCCCTAATGATGGAATTTTCCACTGAAATAAAAGGTTGTAGAGCATGCCTTTAATCCCTGTAATCCGGAGACAGAGGCAGGTAGATATCTGAGTTCCAGGTCCATAGCACAGCCAGGGCTATGCAGAGACACCCTGTCTCAAATAAAATAAAATAATAAAATAGCCAGGC
This sequence comes from Chionomys nivalis, assembly GCF_950005125.1. Classification (NCBI taxonomy): domain Eukaryota; kingdom Metazoa; phylum Chordata; class Mammalia; order Rodentia; family Cricetidae; genus Chionomys; species Chionomys nivalis. The sequence continues at coordinate 43,146,405 of NC_080101.1, read as the reverse complement.
AGTGGTGGCACACGCCTTTTTTAATCCCAGCATTTGGGAGTTAGAGGCAGACCAGGTGGATCTCTGTGAGTTCGAGATCAGCCTGGTCTACAATGTGAGTTCCAGGACAGCCAGGGCTGTTACACAGAGAAACCTTGTCTCAATAAACTAATAAGTAAGTAAATAAATAAATAAATACAGAAATTTAGTTACTTTAGAGCTAGTGATTAATTCAAGAGAAAGAAACTCTCAAAGTCAAGCCTTCTTTTTATTTATTTATTTATTTTTTTTACTATATTGTCTCCAGCTTCCTAGCTTCAGAGACTGGAGATGCTTCAGGCATTATATGTCACACGGCAGTCTGCTAAGCTCATAAGGAAGGAACAGTAAATTCCTTTCTTTCTGCAGATATGCAATGACTTCCTAGACTCTAATACTCATTAGAGTATTACCCATTCCGTGTAATTCTCATTCCTTTTCTTATCTAGTGAGGGATTTTTACCACACTGGCCCTGTTTCCATGTTTAGTGGCCTTGGGGTGAAGGAGTGGGAAATATGTATTTGGGGTGGGCACCCCTGGGCTAGCAGGATGCTCAGTGTCCCACAGTATATAATATACAGGACAGCAAATGCATGTATTCCTAAATGACAAAGAAATAAATCCCCTGTGGTTATTGTAAGTAAATACATAATAAGCAGTAAGTTATCTACTTTACAAATAATGAAATTTGGTAAAAATTTTATCGCTCTTTGAAACTGTTCCCTCTTGTTTGAAACCAAACCAGTGCTAAAGTACAATTTAAGATTTGCTCAGTTTGAAAGAAAGGTGTGTGTGTGTGAATCATACATGTAACATTTGTTCATCTTCAGGGATGTGGTAGAAATTCCGAAAGCCAGCACTCACTGAGGCACTTCAAGAGCTCTGGGACCGAGTCCCATTGTGTTGTCATTAACCTGAGTACGTGGATCATATGGTAAGTTAACTTTTGCTAACACTTTATCTGGAAAAAATGCTGAGCTTTACAAGGCAAAATAACAACGTATCAAATGTATACGGTTTTTCTCTTGTACATAATCTGTGGGATAACTTAAGAAAAATAACTTTACTTACAAACATAAAGCTTAAATTAAAAAAAAAAATCTTACCTTTCACATTTTCTTTGTACCATAAAAAAAGTCTGTCTGTCTGGTTGAATTTTTTTGTAAGGAACTAATGCCGAATTCCAGCATCCTAAGAGAGGAAGGTACTTTAAGCACTCAGGTGGGTCAGGGATTCTCTCACTTTCACAGTGATGTTTTTAAAATATTATTGGAACCAAGTATGGCGCTGTTCAACTGTAATCACAGCGCTGGGCAAAAACAGACAGGTGATTTTGAGTTCCAGGCCAGCATCCACAGTGGCCTTAACTCCAGTCCCAGGGTATCTGATGTCCTCTTCTAACCTCTGTGGGTACTGCGTGCGTATGGTGAACAGACATGGGTCAGGCAAATACTCACACACACGAATTAAAAATAAAGAAGACTTAAAACAGAAACCGAAACCAGGAATCCTGATGCACACATTTAGTCCCAGCATTTGGAAGGCAGGGGCAGGTGGATCTCTCTGAGTTACAGGCTAGCCTAGTCTATGTTTCAAGTTCTAGGACAGCAAACACTAAATAGAGAGACCCTCCCTTTGTTGTTGTTTTGTCTTGTTTTTTGAGACAAGGTGTATCTACATAGTCCTGACTGTTCTGGAACTCAACCAGATTGGCTTCAGCTCACATAAATCTGCTTGCTTCTGCCTCCTGTGTACTGGATACTGCCTCAAACAAAAAACAAACAAACAAAAAGCTGCACCAGTACACCTCCCATACACACACACACACACACACACACACACACACACACACACACGAATTGGTCTGTATAACTGCTCCTCCTGAAACCTTGTAACATTCTGTTACATTCAAGACAAACTGCAAAACTTGACTTGAGCTGTGAGGATCTGTGGGAACCGTCCCTTGCTTATTTGCCCAGGCTTACTTGCCCACCTTCCCCATTGAGTTCCCTGTTTCTATTCAGTTTAAAGTCAGAATTGTTAAGTACATACCTTATATGTAACGATTGAAGGTGCTATCATAATATTGACTTGCATTTTATATTTTTCAGGTGTTATGAATGTAACGAAAAATTATCGACACAGTGTAACAAGAAGGTTTTGGCTCAGATAGTTGACTTTCTCCAGAAACATGTTTCTAAAACACAAACAGGTAACTTAAGCAATTTGCTAAAGCAATTTGGATTAAAATATGGCTCATACTTTACATAAAGAGTTCCTGAAGAACACCTTTGACCCCTGCACTCAGGAGGCAGAGGCAGGCAGGTCTCTGTGCATTCAAGGCCATCCCAGTCTATGTAGGGTGTTCCATGTTAACCAGGGCTCTGTATGGAGAACCTACCTCAGATACAAAACAAATCACATCTTTGATTTCACTAGACTTTTCTCAGTTGTAGTTTGAGTAAAAATACTATCATATGTTCTTATCCAGCAGTCCCATCTTTCTGTCATGTAAGGTCTGTATGTTTCTAATATGAGAAACAGACGCGTGTAGCTAGCCCGAGCTGTAAAATATAACAGCCCTAGTTTGAAGTTAGTCTCCTGTATTATCAGCTGTGGGCTTCCCCTCCTTTGTTTCCGTATGGTAAAATTAGGGTAAGAATTCTATTTTGAGGAGTGTTGTGAAGCTTGACAGTAATGCTTTGTGAAGATTTAGAAACAATGTTTGTGAAAGTACTGGACTGGCTCCTGACACACATTTTTGAAACTGTAGTCTACGATTGTGTGTAGCGTGATTGCAGTGCCGTTCTGCTCCCAGCCACTCAGATGTAGGCCGGACTTCAACGCTCAGGGATCAAGTTGCCCACCAGTTGGCTTGCTGGCCTCAATTTTTAAATTTTTAAGGATTTACGTTTATTTGGGCCTGTGAGATGGCTCAGTGGGTAAAGAGGCAGTATCCTTGCTTTCTGCCAAGACTGAAAGTTTTGAGTTTAATCTCTGGGACCCCCATGGAGGGAGGAGAGTCAGTGTACTTATGGGTACACATTTCAGGGCACCTGTGTGGAGGCCAGAGGGCAACCTGTGAAAATTGGCTCTTCCTTTTCATTATGTGGATCCTTGGGACCAGACTCTGTCATCAGGCCTGACAGCATGTTCTGTTACCCCCTGAACTGCCTCGTTGGTTCTTGAGATGCCTTTGAATAAATGAACTACTTGGAATGTAGCACCAGCAACTGAAAGGGTTTATGAAAACATAGTTATGATAAAATGCTGGGGTTTAATCCCAGGGCCTTGTACAGGATAGGAAGGCACTCTACCACTAAGCGATACCCTCAGCCCTTTAGTTGTTGTACAAGACAAAACAAACAAACAACAACAACAAAACCCCATAGTTTCCAGTTGTATTCCAGTATGTGGTTGTCCTTGTTAGCTTCCTGTCACTCTGCAGTGGCAGTTACGGTAAAACCAGAGGAGGAGGAGATAGAAGCCCAGGCCTCTGGAGAGCGAAAGAAATCATTTTATTGCTTCTCTGTTGAACGTATTCAACAAGCATTTGTGGGATTTTTACTTTCTCTCAGGTATGCCAGTTGTGGCTCAATGTCTGCTGAAACAAGGGACCAGTGCGATGTGGCGAAAGACCTCAAGTGCTTCAGCACCTGAAGTCGGCCCAAGTGCTGTCTCTTGAGAACTGCACAATGCATTTGCTCTGTTGCCGTGAGGGCACATGCAGTCATTTGATGCCAGCAGGGAAGAGGAAACTATTGTTTTCTGCATTTCTTACTTAAGTTCCCTAGGGTTAAGAATAAAGCCATCCAGTTGTTCAGATTTTTTGAATACTCAATTGCAAGAAGAATATTAGGAAGAGAGTATTTTAGTTTTTCACTGCTGTGAGAAAAACCAGAGAGAGCTGGGCAGTGACGCACACCTTTAATCCCAGCACTCAGGAGGAAGAGGCAGGCGGATCTCTGTGCGGTCGAGGCCAGATTGGTATATAGAGAGAGTTGCAGGACAGGCAGAGCTACATAGTGAGACCCTGTTTCGAAAAACAAAACAAAACCAACAACAACAAAATCCTGAGAGAAACAATTTGTGGGAAGGATTTATTTTGCTCCCCTATTGTCTTAAGATGTCAGAGGTTTTGTCTATGATCAGCTTGTTCCATTGCTATGGACCTATGTTGAGTCAGAACATCATTGTAAGTTTTTTTTGTTTTCAAGACAGGGTTGCTCCGTGTAGCTTTGGCTGCCCTGGAACTGGTTCCGTAGACCAGGCTGGCCTCGAACTCACAGAGATCTGCCTGCCTCTGCCTTCCTAGTGCTTGGAATTAAAGGTGGGTATCACCAAAGCTCCAACACCTGGCTTTTTTTTTTTTTTTTTTGAGTCAGAACATCATTGTAGTATGAGTGTGTGCCACAGCAAAGTTGTCTGCCTCATGATGACTGGCAAGCAGAAAGAAAGAGGGAGTGAGTCAGGAGGAAACAGGGCAAGATACAGCCCACAAGGACATGTTCACAGTGACCTACTTCCCCACTAAAGTTTCTGTTACTGGCCCATCACAAATAGCAACACTAGCAGGTACAAGCCAGGTGCTAGAGTTCGGTGAGAGTTTCATTTGGATTATTTTTCTGATGTTGTGATAGAATGCCATGACCAAAAGCAGCTTAGGGAAGAAAGCGTTTATCTTGGCTTATGGTTTTAGAGGGAAAAGAGTCCATCATGAGGGAGGAAGCATTGACGCGAGTGGCAAGATCAGGAAGCAGAGGTCACATCTTCCACTGCAGACACAAAGTAGAGAGTGAACCGGAAGTGGGGCGGTGCTGTGAGCTCTCAACCCTACCCCCCCCCCCCCCCCCCCCCCCCCCCGCTGACAGACATCCTCCAGTGACTCTGCCTCACTTCTATAGTGCCACTCATTGGGAACAAGTATTCAAATATCTGAGCCTGTGTGAGCCGTTCTCCTTCAAGCCACTGTGGTACTCAGACCATAGCAGAACATGAGCTCTGAGTCAGGGGCCTGGCATTCAGATCTGCCAGTCACTAGCTGTGTGACCTCATTTTTACCCTTAGCACGTGGTTGCTCTCTCCTGGGCTACTTTAGAGTCCGATGGGTAGCAAATCTAATCCTTAGGATGAGGAAGGACTGGAGGGATGCCCCACAGTTAAGATCACTGACGGCTTCTACAGAGGAACTGGGTTTGGTTCCAGCACCTATCTGACAGATCACAACTATCTTGTTACTTTAGTTCCAGGAGAGCTGATGCCTTCTTTTGGCCTCTGCAGGCAATGCACTCATGTGGTGCACATATATAAAGCACTCATACATATTAAAAAATTTTAAAGACGATAACAAGACTTTAGTGGGAGTTGTAGTTGGTGTTCAGAGCCCTCCAGGTGCTCATAAGCAGGTGTGTTAATTAGAAAAGAAGGCAGTAATGGATGGTCTTGGTTTTCAACTGATCTCTCAGAGGATGGATTGTGGCCAGATGGATATAATCACCTGAGGTGGTGGGAGACTAATCCTTAGTTGTGTTTCAGGAGCTTTGAGTTGCACCTAGGAAATGGGACTTGGAGATAGTTTGAAAGTAAGGAGTCGTTCACAATGAGACGGTTTTGAAATCATGGTTTCCAAAAGTTCCAGCTACGGTGTTTCTCAGTAGATTTGGTTTCGAATGAGATCCCATGGCTTGTTGGAAGAAATCTGTCATACACCTGTATGAAGTTTCAGTGTATTTTAAGAAAATGCTTTGGGAAAAAAATGTGAGAATGGCTTTTAAGGAAGAATTTGGAAGAATGGTACCTCTGATCATGCAGTTATTAAATAATAATTGTGAAGTCTCTATACAGTAAAACACCACATCTCATAATTCAAAAGGATATGTGCTTGGGTAAATATAGCCTTTTGAGGCTATATAATGATACTTGTGTGTGTTTCAGGGCTGACCATTTAGCACTGGACAGCCAGTTGGTGTGCTCTTCCCTGGGGAGGACCTCCTCACGCTCCCAGAGTTCCTCAGTTCTTGTCATTCTTTGTGTATGATATTAAAAAATTTTTATAGTTTTGTCCTAATAATCACCGAGAAGAAAGCCGGTACCGGCTCCACTAGAGCACTTCAGTTATGCAAGGCCTCTTTTGTAACACTTTTATTGTTACTTAGAGGAAATCTAGGCCAGTTCCCCATGCACCTCTAAAGACAAGGAGCTCTTTGAGTCTCCAGATTTTGATGTCACTTCCCGTTTGCACTTTTAAAAAATGCTTGAGGCTCAGGGAGCTTTGGTTATGTAGCTGTTCTGTCAGTCTTCGTTAGAAGTGAAACTAAAGAGTTTGAATGTTCAGTGAGAAATATCAATAATTCTATGACAGTTAACATAAATACTATCTTTTAGGAACTATAAATACTTTTCAAAATTGAATGAGTACTATTGTTTACACTTTTAGGGGTCGGATTGGCCCTAAAAGCCCTCTGCGCTTTGTTTGTTTTTTCCCTCTCTGCAGGTTCTGCCAACTTTAGCCATTCTTCTACTGTTTCCAGGTGTGTGAGCTCTTTCTCTACTAGACAGATTCAATGTCATATAGCCCAGGGTAGCCTTGAACTCACAGAGATCCCTCTGCTTTGTCTCCCAAATCCTGGAATTAAGGGTGTGTGTCACCACTGTCTGGCCTCTAGTGGCTTAGCTTTGCACTCTGATCTTCAGGGAAGCTTTATTTGTTAAAACACAAAGGGCTGGAGAGATGGCTCAGGGGTTAAAGAGCACTGGTTGCTCTTCCAGAGGTCCTGAGTTCAATTCCCAGCACCCACATGGTGGCTCACAACCATTTGTAATGAGATCTGGCACCCTCTTCTGGCGTGCGGGCATACATGGAGGCAGAATGTTGTCTACATAATAAATAAATAAATCTTAAAAAAAAAACAGAAATAAAATATCACTACAGTTTTGGCTGCTTGTAATATGGCTAGGCATATACCTGCTGATTAGCCTGAACTGAACATAAACAATTGTTGCTGAAGGATTAACAGGAAACCTTTGTTATTTCCATTCTCTCGAAACCCTGAATGTTAGCATCAAAATTATTTTACTTACCAATGTTTTATTATGTTTGTATTTCTGGTTTTTGCAAGATGGTATGTATGATGTCCATCTGTACAAGGTGAAGCACTGGATGGAAAAAACCCACTTCCCAGTTACTGTCCTAGCCAGTCTGTTGGTATAACGAGGGAAAAGAAGTGACTTCTCGTTTGCTTGTTTATGTGGTGCTGTGATTCATTAAGCACAGTGGACTAATGGTTTCTGACCTCAACTCAAAGAGCCAAGGGTATTTATTTAGAATTGCTTTCTAAGCCAAGAGTGGAAAGTTATTTAATTATAGTATGGCAAAAAGAAAAAGGGTGTGTGTTTGAGGCAGAAGGAAGAGGTTGTTGGTGAGGGTTTCTATAAAGTAGGAAGATGGGTTGGTGGTGCTGGGGGCTCTGACAGAGCAGGAAGAATGGGTTTGGTGGCGCTGAAAATGGTGAGAGGTGAGATCAAAGTAGGAGCAGATGTTTAAGGGCCTCCTACTTAAAGAGTCTGTCCTTAGGACAGTGAAGAACCACTGTTTTCAGTGGAGAAGTGAATGGTCAGAGTTGTATTTTAGACAGGTTATTTGACTCATAATATAAGACAGGTAGAAGCGGATGTTCCAGCTATTATCGGTGACATTTATCATATGACTAAATAAGTGCATGTTTCTAAGGCTGATGATTAACCAGGAATTAAACTTTGAGACTGGGTGAATTAATTATTCATTTTGAAAGTAGGAGAATTGTGAAAACAGTTTTTCTTAAAACTTCTTTCAGCTGTAGAAATGGGCAAATTAGCATTAGTACTACATGACTGGTTTAGGTAATTGCATTAAGCAATTGAGATGAATCCAGTGCAGGTTCCCAGAAGAATGCTTACAGCTGTGTAGAGTTCACATCTGATGTTAGAATTTGTGTGTATGGTGGGGGCAAGCTCACCCTTGCCGTATGCATAAGGAAAAGGTCATATAAAACACAAAATTGAAAAATGGCAAAAAAAAATATCCTTGCAGGATCCAACTAGAACGATGTTAAGAAGTAGACGAAAGACCTGGAAACAGTAGAAGAAGGGATAAAGTTGGCAGAGCCTGCAGGGAGGGAGGAACAAAACGCAGGGGGCTTTTAGGGCCATGGGACTGTCCCACAGGAAAAGGGCGGCTGTCATTATGTATTTGTCCACCACCAAGAGGAAACTTAATGTAAGCTATGAATGCTGGCTTATAATCAAGTGTCAATGTAGCTTCATCATTTCTAACAAATGAACCATCTTGGTGGCGGATGTGGATAATGGAGAGGTTTTGAGTGTGCGGGGGCGGGGTGTGTGGCTGCATTTTGCTTTCAACCTACAATCTGATTACAGTTTTTTTAAAAACTGATCCATGTACTCTGAAAAGTTCATTAAACTTCAGTAGACACTAGAGTATTGTACAAACACTAAATGCAGGAATTCTTAATGGAATACTGAAGAATATTGATTTGGCTTTTGTTAACCACACAGAAGATTGAAAGTTCCATGCTCTTTCTAGAGAAATTTAGCTCAAAATGTCAGTACTGGCATGGTGCTATTTTATTAGAATTAAAGACAATCATGTATATCATGTTGAGTTCATTACACTAATACTTCTTGGGGTACCAAAGACCTGAAGTATGTTTGTTTTAGAAAGTTTTGTTTTGTATTGAGACAGTCCTAGCTGTCCTGAAACTAGCCCTTGTAGACCAGACTGACCTCAAACTCACAGAGATCTCCTATCTCTGCCTCCCACATGCTGGGATTAAAGGTGTATACCACCACCGCCCAGTTTAGAAAGTGTTTTTATGTCATCCCTCAACCCATGTAGTTTTTGTTTTTAAAGTGGAACAGTATTAAATGGTTTGATTAAGTTCCGAAGCTGAGGATTAAAATACTGTGACCTAAACTGGGTGGTGGTGGCGCATGCCTTTAATCCCAGCAATTGGGATGCAGAGACAGGCGGATCTCTGTGAGTTTGAGGCCAGTCTGGTCTTCAACTGTGTTCAACACTCTTATGTTCCAAGCTCCTACAGAACAGCCCACTGAACTCTCAACACTCAATGACTTTTCTAGTCCAAATTTCCAAAATCCTCCGACAGTCCTCCCAAAGCAACATGGTTCGGTCTGTCACAACCATACCCCGTGATCCTGGTACCAGTCTGTCTGTGTTAGGGTTACTGTTGCTGTGAGAAAACATCATGACTGAAAGCAGCTTACAGAGGGAAGGGTTTGTTTCACAACTCAATAGAACAGTTCATCATCCACAGTAGTGAGGCAGGAATTCAAGCAGGGAAGGATCCTAGAGGCAGGAGCTGTTGCACAGGCTATGGACGGGTGTTGCTTACTGGCTTGCTCCCCCTGTCTTGCTCAAATTACTCTTTGTGTATGTAGACTTTCGGCTTCCAAGGTAAGGTACGGAATTATTAAAAGAGCTGTAAGAAGACAGGGCTACACAGAGAAACCCAGTCTTGAAGCACAAAAGAAAAGCGAAGGTTTGTTCTATGGGTTGTGGCAGCACACACCTTAATCCCAGCTCTCAGGATGCGAATCTCTGTAACTTCAGGTCTCCCATTCTGAACAATAAGTTCAGATCTACTGTCAGTTCCAGGACAGCCAGGCCCACCGCACAGAGAAACCCCGTCTCTGTGAAGACATGAGTGTTGCTAGAGGAGGCCTGGGCTCATGTGGTTCAGTACCCAACACAGCAGCCAAAACAAGCAAATGGAAAACTGGAATGCCTGAAGCCTGTTCTTTGCATTCTCATTCTATATAATTCTGTTAATGTGAAGGAATATATGCTACTATAGCTAGAATATGCTTTTAAAATAAAATAACCTTGAAATACTATACTTACTCTTTCTAATAATCGGTACCTTTGTTTTAATTGTGGGTTAAAGTAAAGAATGAACAGCAATAAAAAAATTGTATGATCTTTTAAGTTATTAATTTTTGGGGGCAGATTTGTAATTTTCATTATAAAACATTCCAAAAAAAAAATGTTAGAGTTCAGTCTTTAGGCTGTTTGGTTCTGTGTTTATAAAGGAGGTGGAAGGGCCGGGGCATAGCTCATTTTCTAGCATGCTATTTGCCTATTTGCCTAGGGGTTGAAACCTGGGGCCCAGGCCCCAACAGCTCATAAATAAGACATTGTAGCAAAAACACACATACCTTTAGGTGTTTAATATTTGACTAATTCAGACACCCCCCCATTTTAAACTAGAATCTTGGCTCTCTGCAGACAATTCATTAGTGAATAGATCCACAAAATGTAGGTCCTGAAAGTTCTGCTGAGATAACACTATAGACTCGAGGCTTTCCGTACCAGCTCTAAACTTTCTGGTCATAAGTTGTAAGTATTCTATATAATATAAATAGTGGTTCATATAATACCTAGCAAACTGTAGGCATTCCATAAACTGACTGTATTATAAAAAATTTCCTATTTTTTATTTATTTTTTAAATAAAAAAGTAGCTTTCAGAAAATACTGCTATGTTTTCTGGTTAAATTCTCTTATGTATTTAATGCCCAAGCCTAACAGCATTGTTACATCCTGGCTATTTTCTCATAGACTTACCGCAAAAGTGAGCAGACAGACCCTTGCCACTTGTGTGAAGTGGCTATTTAACCGTGAAATCCACTGTGTTTATTGCTGCTGCCCTCTGGGCATGTTCTTTCTGGCAGCGCTGTCCATATTTGGTGGCTGTGCATGGAGAGCCAGGTGGTGCTGCAAAGCATCGCACAGTGAAGCGTGGCTGTCTCCAGATTTGACATTTGCCATTCCTTCCTGCTGAAGGGAAGAGGAATCTGGTTTTCCATATGTTTATGCTTTTTTTTCTTGCCTGCAGTTTTGTCCAGATGGTCTTATGAACATTGTTTACTTTGGGATGTCATCCCAGATGTTTTAAAAAGTGATGGATGAATGAGGTACAGAGATACATAAAGGGTATATCGAAAATAATTTAATGTTACTTATTTCTAGGACTATTTTTTCCAAGTGGATTTGTGTATTACTTATCTCTGTGTAGTTACTTTCTGTAACTTATTTCTCCCAACCATTGTTTTTTTTTTGTGTGTGTGAAAAGTTCAAAGAACAGGGCTGGTATGTAGTTCAGTTGATAGAGTGCTTACCTAAGGTATAAGAGTCCTGGGTTCAGTCCCCAACACTTAAGAAAACCTGGCATGTTGATAATTGAAATCCTGAATGCTGGAGGGAAAGCAGGAGGATCCCACCCAGGTGAGCTATATGAGCCCCCCGCCCTCAGATATGTTACATAACAGAACAGCACTATTAAGGATGTTAAAGAAAAAAAAAATAAAAAATAAAAAAAAAAAAATAAAGGATGTTAAAGAAAGGAAAATCTTTTGAGGATTAATTTGTTCAGAGCTACATCCACCCTGATCCGTAAGAATCTTAACCGACTGTCTTTTATAGTTGTTTTCTTTGAACATGGGTCATTGATGTGAATTTAGGTTGTAAAGAGATGGATTTATAATTGGAATATTACTGCTATGTCCTGGAGCAGATCACTTAGCCTGTGTGAGACAGTGCTGGACCTAAAGGCATGTGCCACCACACCTGACCCAGAGACATTTAATGGCACATCCACTAGTAAGTAGCCATCGCTTTTGTAAATGATCCCTCAGCTGGGATCTTGTGAGGAACATTGAAAAACGGGTCACCAAACAGCACCTCTGACAACAAAACAACACGGGACGTAGAAATGGGTTTGACTGGAAAGCAGGGATGAGCGAGGTTACAAGGATGGGGATAACAGAAACATATTAGATACATGAAAATGTCACAACAAAACTCATTATTATATAAAATTAATATATGTGAATAAAATAAGAATCCGTTATCAGTGAATATCCACAAGATCAGACAGCAACACTAGTAGAAATCTAGTCTTTTTACGCCTGATGTATTCCCAAAATGTATTTGAAGGACTTGAGTATTTGTGTTCTAGGAGTCCTAGAAGTGTGGTCTACTGTGTGTTGTGCTTTCCCGTCCCTTTAAGGGACAAGCCACGCCCACTCCCATTACCTCTGACCTTCCCGCTGCCATCTTGGCCTTCTTTCTTTTCTGTTTCCTTGGCGTGTGCACGTGTCTCTGTTTCTCTGTCTCTCTTTTTATCTCTTCTCTGTCTCTCTCTGTCTCTCTCTCTCTCTGTCTCTGTCTCTCTCTCTCTCTGTCTCTCCTCTCCCTCAATAAATGTTTTATGGCTATTTTTGTGCCTATGGGTCTGCTTACATGGCCTGCCTGTTGGGAATTCCGCCGAGTGGCTTCCTGCTGATGGGAACTCTGCAGCCGCTCGCTCGGGTGCTGGACTCCAGAGCCGGCACCCGGCACCCGCCCACCCTTCTGGAGCACCCTTCTGGAGCTCGCTGCTGCTCAGTGAGCCCGCTGGGCAGGGGGGACCCCCCGCATTATTTCTTTAAGAACAACACTGTGGGTATATCAAGGGATGACTAAGTGTTTTTGTTTGTTTGTTTTTACAACAGGGTTTTATACTCTCTGGTTGGTCTCAATCTCCCTGTGTAGTTGAGGATGACCCTGAGTTTCTGGATTTTCCTGCCTCTACCTTCCAAGTGCTGGAATTACAAGCATTTGCCCCCAGCCTGGTGCTCTGTGGTATAGGGAATGAGCCTATGGCTTCTTCTGTGCTAGGCAAACAGCCCATGAAGTAAGCTACATTCACAGGGCCCTGTATGATGATTTTGAGTCACAGTTATCTATTACAGAGATATGATCGACATGTCAGTTTGTAAATGTTAGAAACTGTTCTTCATTCTTACATTGTCATTGGACACAAACTAATAATACAGTTTTCAACTGGACGTGGTGTTACATACCTTTAATTCCAGCCCAAGGGAGGTTGAGGCAAGTTCAAAACCACCTCATCTACATAGCAAGTTCTAGGCCAACCACAGCTACATAGATCCTGTCTCTAGCGCTATATAGACCCTGTTTCAAAAAGAAATAAAAATCAAATGCAATTTTCAGATCTATACTAGTTATCTGAATTATCAGTTACAAAGCTTGATATTTTACTTTTTGTACTATACTGTGATCCCATTAACTGTTTTAACTTTTAAATTTTCAAACCTATAGGAAAGTTGCCAATTTTACCAAAGGACGTCACTGTAAGATGGTAGTTTCCTACCTGGTTCTATCTTCTATTAACTAGTTGTTGTCTTTTCATCAGAAGTTTTCCCTCTGAGCATGGTGTAATGATGCTTTTCTTTAGTCCCAGCACTCAGGAGACAGAGGCAGGCATATCTCTGTGAATTTAAAACTAGCCTGGTCTACAGAGTGATTTCCAGGACAACCAGGACTAAATAGTGAGACCTGTCTCAAAACGAAAGAAAATTTTTCCCTTGCGGAGCTAAGAGATGGCTTAGCTGCTAGGAGCACTTGCTGCTCTTTCAGAGGACTTGGGTTTGACTTTCCCTGACCCCCATGGTGGCTCAGAACCATCTCTAACTCCATTCCCGGGCACCTAATGCCCTCCCTGGCCTTTGCGGGCATCAGGCTTGAGTGCACAGGCATACATGTAGGGAAAATACACATTAAAATATTTTTAAATTAAAAATTTCTTCTCACCATTTCATCTTATAATAAAAGTTATTACTAATATGCCTTCATCCTGTAATCATCTATTTTACTACTGTTGCTTACTTTGATGTTCAAACCGTACACCTTGGACTGATGTGCCGTGCAGTCTGAAGCCAGGGTTGTTTGTCCATAGCCCAGGCTGAATTAAACTCTATTTGTAGCTGATGACCTTGAATCTCTGACCGCCCTACTTCCATTTCCCATGACCCAAGTGTTCATTACCATTGCGAACCCTTATGTATCCTTTGGCATGACAACAATTTCATAGCTTATTTCTCATTTTTCCTACCCGAGGCTTAGAATACCTTGTCTTTAGGCACTCATTTCTTTTCCTGTGGGGAACTGTGTTTACAAGGAAGGTCTTTTCTGTTTGTTTTCACCTAGTTCCCTTTAAGCTTTTAAATGCATCAGGAAATTAATCTGTAATGCCATGTAAAGGTACAGATATCTACATGAAAACGAGTTCAATTCAATAGCAGTAAAATATAAAACCAAAGATACTGAGTTTGTGATCTTGTCGTTCAGGAACACTAAATTCAAAGGTTCAGTCTTACTTGATTTTAAATGATATATCTAAATTATTAAGTGATTTAATTTTATATCTCATGATGTAAGTTTTCTGTAACTTATGTGTGTTTCACAGGTGCATTTTCTAGAATCATAAAACTCTGTGAAGAAAAACGTGAAACAGGTGAAGTAAAGAAGGGAAGAAAAGGCAGCTGTGTGCCGTCTGTTAAAGGAATTACAAATTTAGGAAACACTTGCTTTTTTAATGCAGTCATTCAGGTAAGAGTCATCAGAATGATCTGTAAACTGTAAACAATTATTTGAACTAGTTAATATGAGCATAGACACACTGTAGTGGAGACTGTCCAATGTTATTCTAGAAAGTTCTTTCTGTTTTTCTTTGTTTGGGGTAGTTGTTAGTCATTATCGTATGTATGGAAGTCTGTTGTCTTGTAGTGTTATACTGACAGAAAACGTTGGAGTGAGTTAAATCTTTAAGATTTTAAGTGGACATGTTTTGTTGTACTGGATGAGATTGGAATCTTTGAGAGTATTCACATCATCACATTAGAACCACACACTGAGAACATTTCATGTCATTACCATCAGAACCACACACGAACTGAACAGAGATTGTGACCTTATCACATCAGAACCACACACTGAAAACATTTTGTGTCATCACATCAGAACCACACACTAACTGAACACTGACCATCCACGTCATCACATCAGGACCACACTAACTCAACACTGACCATTCATATCATTACATCAGGACCACACTAACTAAACACTGACCATTCATATCATCACATCAGGACCACACTAACTGAACACTGACCATCCACGTCATCACATCAGGACCACACTAACTGAACACTGACCATTCATATCATTACATCAGGACCACACTAACTGAACGGAGGCTTGACTCTCTATTGTTTAGAACTTGGCTCAAACTCACATTCTCTTTGAACTGATGAATGAGATAAAAGAGGACGGCACCAAACTCAAGATTTCTCTTTCGTCAGCTCCACAGCTGGTGAGTAACAAGTACAACAGCTATAGAAACGTAATAGCCTGTTGTCAAAAGATTTCTTTTCTGTTTCTCTAAGCTACCAAATGGGACTGTAGTCTGAGGGCTTTAAAACATAATTCAAAAGTATTGTAAAAATAATCAGATAAAGTTTTCAGAAATTGTAACTTTAAGGTATGCTATGGTTCAGAAATACTGTGAATCAAAAAATAGATATTGAGCCAATTTTTATTTGCAGATACTAGAAAAAACAAGAATCAGAACTTTTATTGAACAAAACGCCTAGGAATCTTGTAGCTAACAGTAACATTTATTTAAATTTAGGATTTGTTGTTGTTGCTGTTATTTAAACTTAGATTTAATATTTAATTTCTGAAGGTTTAATTTCTTTTTGTTTGTTTGTTTGTTTGTTTACTTGAGTCAGGGTATCACTGTGTATTCCTGGCTGTTATTGAACTCACCGTGTAGGCCTCGAACTCACAGAGATCCGCCTGCCTCTGCCTCCCGAGTGCTGAGATTAAAGGTGTGTGCCATCACCGCCTAGCCAGGTTTAAAGTATTTTTATTAATAGTTTAGTTATTTGGTGTGTATGTATGTGTGCCATGACACAGGTGCGGGTCAGAAGGTAACATGTGGGATTTGTTTCTTCCAGTGTGGCTCCTGAGGATTGAGTTCAGGCCATTGGGCAGTGCCTTCACCTGCCACGCAGCCTTCTCACAGGCTCTTCTGAGAAAGGGAGTTGAAGTCTAGGCTGATGATGGGATTCTAAGCTCATGAGAAAGGAAGAGAATAACAAGAAGAGCCATCACTGGCATTCAGAAGCTGGCCTAAAATACCCAAAGTTAGACCATGTTACTCAGTCTCACAGTCACGCAACCTCGCGTTAGGTCTCCGAGACTGGGACAAAAAAGAACAAAGAAAGGCCATTTTGTAATTTATCTATCAGGTTTACTTTGCCATTTAGAAAACCCAATACCCAGCTGGGTAGTAGTGGCGCACACCTTTAATCCTAGCACTTGGGAGGCGAATCTCTGTGAGTTCAAGGCCAGCCTGGTTTACAAGAGGTAGTTCCAGGACAGGCTCAATAGCTACAGCAAAACCCTGTATCAAAAAAGAAAGAAAGAAAAAAAAAGAAAAGAAAACCCAATACGTAATACCTACGTTGGGTAACATGAGAGTGAATGGCAGCCACTGTAGCAGGCCTACCTCAGTCCTCTCTAGCTCTCTGTGGATTAGACTGAGATAGTCAGTGGTAGAATTCCTGTCTGCTGATGGCATCTGTCTAGAGGAAATCCTCTTTCCTTTAGATTCTGTGCCAGAGTTAACCAAAGTCCAAAGTTCTTATACCACCCCCTTACTGACACACTCATCATAGTGAGAACTTCTACCTCATGACAATAAGTAGTTGGCTTACTTTATTTAATTGTATGTGTATTTTAGATGGCTTTGTGCCAGAAAGGGCTGACCCTAGTAGCCAGAAGTAGTTATGGAGGCTAGTGTAGTGTTTGTGCTTTTAGTCCCAGGCAATTGAACGTGAGGCTGAAGCAAGGTGGTGGCTTGATCCCAGCAGTTCAAGGCAGCCTAGGCAGCATGCTGAGACCCTGTGTTTATCTTAAAAATAAATAAAAAAAGGCACAGGGTGTGATTGCTCCTGAATGGGATTCTAGGTACTTCGGAGGCTAAGTTACAGGTGTGCTTGGGCGCTGGGCAAGACTTCAGAACTGATTTTTTTTTTTAAGACAGGACTGGGTATATAGCTCAAAGGTGAGTGAGTGCCTGCTTAGCATGTGTTCAGTCTCTAACACCACACAAATAAAATAGAAAAGTAATTGCTTTTATGTATGTGCACGTGATGCAAGTAGTTACAGGAAGACAGAGTGTGGTTCACAGCTAGCTTGTGAGGGCAGTTTAGGAAGTATGGTGCAGGTTCTGGGTCACACCTCCCAGGAGAGGGATTAACAAGAGAGCAAAGCTTGGTGGGGGGTGGGGGTGGAGAAAGATCTAAAATGGGTTAGTCCTTAACACAGTTGCTATTTATTGAGCTTTGTATCTCCTTTAAAAGAAGATGTAACATACCATTCTGTCATGTAATTCCCCATCCCTTCCTTTATTAGTAAAAGGGGGAAAGTATTATAATTTTTTTTTTTTCTTTTTCGAGACAGGGTTTCTCTGTGGTTTTGGTTCCTGTCCTGGAACTAGCTCTTGTAGACCAGGCTGGTCTCGAACTCACAGAGATCCGCCTGCCTCTGCCTCCCAAGTGCTGGAATTAAAGGCGTGCGCCACCATCGCCCGGCCAAAGTATTAGAATTTTAAAAAATGAAATAAAAGGAGGAGGACATGACTTCTAAAGTATGGAGAAGAATTTTGTAAGGGAGAATGCAGACAGAGTCCAGGCTGATCATGACCAACAGGCTAAACCAGACCTTGAGGTGGGGAGGGAGAGCAGGAGAGGAGCTGCTGACTAAGGTGGCTTAACCAAGAGGTGAAGAGCCACAGGAAGTGGAAACCCAGCCCCCGGGAAGGAGAGGTTTAGGGTAGGGGGTGGAATGAGAAGTCCCAGGAGGAGACACGGGTACTGAGTGATGCTGGGAAAGCTGGCCAGCATCCTGTCTGATATGTTGTTGATAGGCACCTCAGCCGTTTGTCCCTAACAAATGAGACCCAACAGTAAAGTTCTAGTAAATATAATTTGTGTTTATTTGTGAATTTGTACAAATACCAAGCAGATTTATAATTTTGCTTATAGAAAAAAAATTGCAGGTCAAAACAACTGAGGCAGAAGATATTGAAAAATACTGTTTTTTTTTTTTTTGTTTTTTGTCTTTTTTTTTTTTTAAGCAAGGCATTGTTATCAACCTGGGTATCACAACTTGTGTCCCATATCAGGTCCAACTAGTTGTCCTTCTCAATACACCAACTAAAAAAGAGCCAAGTGAAAATGGAAAGGAGGAAAAAAGAGTTATGCAGTATGACCACATTTGGGAAGAAGGACCAAAGAGATCCAGCAAACCCTTAAGTCCATCTTTAGGGTTCTGAAGTGAGGAAAGTGTAAATAGAAGAACTAGGATATGCAAGGGCTTCAGTCCCATCCTGTTAAGTGGTTTGGCAAGGAATTAGAACTGTGTAAAATCAATTTTCCCATCTGGCTGGCACAGGTCCTGTTTCCCAGCATGAGATTACGGGGAAATTTCGAGTTCTTTGGGGTCCATTGTTCCAACTGCAATACGGTCAGATTGAGTGACTCAGTCTCTTACAGCATTTAATCATATTTTCTCTTTTTAAATATTTTATATATGAAGGACTAAAAGTTAATACACTTGAGACAATTTAATTACTATCAGTTAAATAAAGTATAGCTTTAAGATTCTTGATAATGTTTTGTTTTAAAATTATGTATTTCTGACAAAGCATTGATCATGTTTTCAAAGGATCCGTTAGTGGTGGAACTTTCAAGCCCTGGACCATTGACTTCAGCCTTGTTCCTGTTTCTTCACAGCATGAAGGAGGCGGAAAAAGGACCCCTTTCTCCTAAAGTTCTTTTCAATCAACTTTGCCAGAAGTGAGTGTGTCTGTATTCTTAATATGAACAATGAGGTCATAAAGTTCTGATGCATTCCCACTTAACAAGGGTTTTATTCTCGCTCTGTTGATTTGGTTGCTGCCCAGACTGACAAGACAAAGAAGCAACATCTGTTAGCCACATCTGTGTGCTTTATGCACATTTTCATCATCCTCTTTAGAAGTGAGTGTTCATCCCCATTTTATGTGTTTTAGGAAACAGAGACACAGAACTTAGGTAGCACCCCTAGTATGGGGGTAACAAAACGGAGAATCAAATGAAGTCTGTTCTGACTCAAGTCTATGATACAATGTTATGCATGTCTGTATCTCCTAGGAAGTTACAGTCTTTTTTTGTGGTTTGGCAAGGAGAGTTGCTTGTGCTACCTAGACATACTGTTTCTGGGGTGGAACTAAGTGGGTCAAGCACTTCTTTGTAGCTTGGGGCTATAGCTGAAAGTTTTCTGTGTTCCTATGGTCTCACTGGACTGATTCTCTCCCGCCTACTGCTCCCTGCAGCTGGCTATAAAATAATCATTTAGAGGCTTAATATTAATTATAATTGCTTGGCCAATGACTTAGGCTATATGGCTAACTGTACATATAAATCAAGCCATTTCTAATAATCTGTGTATTGCCATGTGGCTTTGTGGTGTCACCTGTTCTCTAGTGCATCTTGTTCCACAGCTTGCCAGCTTCTTCCTCAGTCCCCCTGCTTTACCTATATCTCTACTTGGATTTCCTGCCTAGCTATATTCTGCCTTGCCATAGTCCAAAGCAGTTTTATTTATCAACCAATAAAAGCAACACATATTCACAGCACACAGAATATGCTATCATGGGGCTATCTTTCAGCTATAAAATCTAGAAAGTAGCATAACAAATATAAGTTTCTTGTGTTGGTGCCTCGCATGTGCCAGGCAGAGTCCACCACCAAGCTACATTCTCAGACCCTTAGCTTCTTTATTTTAAAGATGGACTTGGAGGCAAATAGATCTTATATGATTTCTTCAAGTACTAGCATATGCTTAAAAGTAAAATCTTCATATGCCTCAAAGTGAAAAGATGCCATAAAGAGCTTACCTAAGTTGATGTTTGTAAGAAAAATAAAGCAGAGAAGCAGACGACTGCTTTATTGAGACAGTGATGGGCCTGACCCCAACCTTTCCACGGGATGAAAGTTAAGCTCATTTTAGAGAGGCTGAGGAACATACTGTTAATGCCATCAATCGAGAATAAGACCACTACCACAATTTTTTGAGCCAAATTTGAAGCAAGTTTTAATTAAATACTGGCCAGGATGATAGACTCTGGCTCCTATAAAATGACTACAAGTCACATTTTGCAGAGGTTTATAAAGGCAAACCTGTAAGATACCGTATTTCCTGTAAGGTCCAATCAGGAGCAAGCATAAATCCTAACATACTTCTTCCCTGTCACCTACAACCACGCAGAGGCAAGCATACATTCTGACATACTTCCTGCCCGTATACTTTCTGCCTACATATGATCAAGCACATCCAGTGCAGTTTGGTCAAACAAACTTGTTTAGGGGAATGAAAACATGTGTCTTGTTATCTTCCATAAACAGTAGCCTCCAGCATTTCAGGAAGTATATGTCCTTAAAGGGCTTATAGGTTAGAAGTATTTTTGTTTTATAGACCTGTTAGTCACAGTAATTAAAACTTAAAACATGTGTGCATACATGCATGTATGTTATCTACCAGGAAGTTACAGCGTTTTTGAGGTTTTGTTATGGGAACTCACCAGAAGTTAAGTCTTTATTCTTGCTGGCTGGGACTACACTCATGTATTCAGGACCTCAGTATAGCACCACACATTTAGACCAAGTGTTAGCGCATGTTCTGGCTTGCTTGGCAGCTGCAGGGAGGGCTTTTTCAGAGAAGCAAGCAGTTTATCAGAAGGTAAGTGGTTAGCTAGAGGGGGTTCTGCACAAGAAGCTAAGCTAAATTAGCCAGGGCATCTTGACCATGGATTCCTACAATAGAGTTGGGATTCTCCATCAAGGAGATCAAATTCTAGTTAGACCTGATGTGGCCTCAGTAAGAATACAAGATGGAGGACCAGAAATGGTGTCTTGCCCTGTCACAGTTGGGCAAGGTGAGTTGCTTACTACCTGGACATACTGTTTCTGGAGGTGGATCTGAACTGAATGGTCAGTCTGGAGCTAAGCAATGTTTTTTTGGCTTGGAACCCAATACAGCCTGATGTAGTTCCTTATGACTCAAGGCTATTACCCAACATATCCTGTTGTGGGGAGCTGTGGGCTGTGTTCCTGCCGCCGCAGCTCTTGGTAGCCTGGCTAGCTTATGCCCCAAAATAACAACACACAAACTGTATTCATATAAACACTGCTTGGCCCATTAGCTCTAGCCCTTACTGGCTAATTCTCATATCCCGATCAACCCATCTCTAATAATCTGTGTAGCACCACTCTTACCAGGAAAGATTCAGCATGTCTGACCTGGCGGCTTGCTTCATCGCGTCTGGCCTGGAGAGCAGCGGCATGGCATCTGCCCCAGAGAGGAGAGGAAATGGCATCTGAGCTCACTTCCTCTTCCTCCCTGCAATCTGTTCTGTTTACTCCACCCACCTATGTTCTAACCTATGAGGGCCAAGCAGTTTCTTTATTTTTTAACCAATTACCTTCCTCCATCAATATCCCAATTCTGGAAGGGTAAAAAGGAAAAAGGGGAAGAGTCATAGCTTTGGGGCAACTGCTTCCTACTAGAGGAGGACTGTGATCTCAGTGGTAGAAGGGGTACATTAAGGTTTCTTCCAGGTTGGAAAAGGGCTAGTCAGTTACCTCTGGGCAGTAAAAGCTAGTATAGTAATCTTTGTTGGAGGGACTTGGTGAGACAGCTTGGGAACCAAGTGGGTACAATTTGTTTCTGGTCCTATACAGTCTGCGTCTCTGATGGGGAGAGCTGGGAAACGAGCCTGGCTAACTTGAGCTCGGTGAGACTTAGAGATGTGGAGTGAAATTGTAGGGGAGCATTTTTGAGTGTGAAAAGTTGAAGCTGGGAAACATTTATGGCCTATTCATTCTCTCTACTTCCCCGAGGACTGGGGCCAGTAAGACAGGTGGAATTTCCAGGGGATTTGGAGACAGGTTGGGTAGTCAAGAGAGAAAGTCAAGGCCATTGCCTGTCTGTGTGGAGGAAGGCAAGCAAAGGATTGATCTCAGAGAGTAGTGTTGTGAACTGTGTGCCCTCTTACTTGTGGTTGCGAAGGCCTCAGCCCATCCTGGAAAGGTATCTGCAAATGCTAGTAAATATCTCTGTCCCCCGACCAGGAGCCCATGGTGAAACCTAACTGCTAGTCTAGGGAAGGTAACCGAACTCTCATTTGGTGAGATGGAGACTGGGGAGGGCAGAGGTTGGGATTAGCATTTGTCTTTTGGTCAGACTCACAGGACTAGGTTTAGGTTAGTCTTTTTAGGAATAATCCGTCAGAGGATGAGCGGTAATGAACTGCGGGGGAAGGAAAGAAGGGTGACTCAGGGAGTGCAGACAGGGTGTCAGCCCTCAGGGAGGCTCCAATTATGGGGAAAGAGTGTCCTTGTGAACAAGACGGCTCTGGGGATGGGGTCTTGTTGTTGTAGAATCAGGGTGTGACAGGGCATCTTGGTCGGCCTTGTTACTGAGAAGAGAGAGAAATCATTTGTCCTCTTCATGTCCACTGCAGTGGAGAATGGCTGCTTGGGTGGGAAGGAGAGCTGCTTCAAGGAGTTTCTGATTAAAAGGGAGTTAATAATTGGGATGAAGGTTGTATGCATTCAGAGAGGCTTGGGGATGTGTGTGTGTGCATGTACGTGCACGTGTGTGAGTGTGTGTGCACACGCATGTGTGCTTGCGTGTGTCTGTGTGTGTGTGCGTGTTTGTGTGTGGTTTGGTAGGGTGAGTTGCTTATGCTACCAGTGCATATTGTCTCTGCAGGTGGAACTAAACAGTCAGGCTAGGACTAAGTGTTTTTGTTTCTGACAGGGTCTTACTATGTAGCCCTGGCTGTCCTGGAGCTCCTTCTGTAGACCAGACTGGCCCCTAACTCACAGAGAATCCACCTGCCTCTGTCTCCGTGGGCGGGCCATCAATCCTGGCTTGCTAAGCAATTCTTTATAGCTCGGGGCTGTTGCCAAATGCAACCTGACACAATTCTTCATGACCTGAGGCTATTACCCAGCCCTGCTAAAATAGTCACTCATTTCTTTTTCTGAAATGGTGAGATGAGATTATATGTCAGCTTACTGTATCTAACATTAAAACTGGTCCTCTTCTCATGGACCTAATAAACTAGATCGGTCCAGTTACTGAGGTGGGAAGGAAGCAAGTTTCTTACATAGGGACTTGCATTTTATAGTATTTACAGACTTCACGATTTTGTTTAAACTTAAACGAGCCCCAAATGTAGAGGGTTTGCCATGCTTCAGTAATTCAGCACATACTGTTTCTTTGCTCCGTGAAGGCCAGAAAAGATGTGAGAAGCTTAGAGATCTGACTGCCGCATAAAGTTAGAGTTTTAGGGCATTGCATGCTTTACAAATTTGTTATAATTCTGTCCAAAATAGCTTCATTTGTTTTCATGTTTCCTTCTTTTATTAAGATTTATAAAGTCAAAAATATGTTGAAATAGTTGAGTACTCCTAGAGAAAAGCTTGTCTGCCCTTTTCTTCAGGATTCACCACAGGGTTACACCTTTCACCTGAGCTGCTTAGGGGCAGAAATGTTTTACACTGGGGTTTGTTCAGATTATGGAACATTTTCATATATTATGAGCCCTCTTGAAGAAAGGGTTCAAGTACAAACACAAAGTTGACTTACGTTTTATATACCTTGCGAGCATAGTCTGCCAATAGGTTTATTAATTTTTTAAAATGATTTTTATTATGTGTATGAGTGTTTGCCTGCATATATGCACGTGCGCCCCATGTGTTCCTGATGCTCTTGGAGGCCAGGAGAGAGAGAGCATCGGATCCCTCAGACCTCCAGTTGAGATGTTTGTGGGTCTTGGGATTGTGGGTGCTGAGAAACAAACTCGGGGTTTACAAGAGCAGCTCTTAATGCTGAGCATCTATTGGACATTCTTGGAATATTTATGGGAACATTTTAGGCAGCTCTATGAAATGCATTTGAAGTGAAGTTAATTTATACTCTTGCTATTTTTTCTTTAGTCTTCTTCCTATGCTTGAATTTCTCAGTTCATAGGCTTACTTGGTGTAGTTTTTTCCATATTAATTTTTCCTCATTTTTGTTCCCACTTCTTTCTTACCTCCTTGCCTCATCTCTCACTCCTATACTTTCTTCCTCTTACGTCTCCACTCCTCCTGCTTACTAATTTTAAATCTTAAGTTCCTCTCACATAACCTTCTGGCTGGCGTTGGAGGTAAGTTTCCTAGTGCAACATTTACTTTATGGCCGTGATTTGGGTGTGTGGTGTAAAGGCTCAGCTTTAGGTACTCAGGCTATCTTAGTCCTTTTGTGGCCTTGGAAACATTGTCCAGGGACTTTCTTTAAAGTTTAAGGAACTGTCCCTCATCCTTAGACCATCCGTAAACAGCTTCATTTTGGTCTCTTTCAGGTCCAACATGGCTGTTTTGCGTTGCCTCTTTTATGTTTGTGATCCACGGAATTCGCTTGGAACTTTTGTTTTGTTTCCTCTCTATTACTATTGCTGCTATTATTGTTACTGTGTGTGTGTGTTTATATGGTGCCTGTGATACAGCACGTATGTGTGCTCAGAGGACAGCTCTGTGAAGTCAGGTCTCTCCTTCCACTTCTGTGTGGGTTCTAGGCATCCAGCTCAATATTGGGAATTGAACTGGGTCATTTGGAGGAGCAGCCAGTGCTCTAAACTGCTAAGCCATCTCCCCAACCCTTGTATCTTGAGGAATTTAAAATCTCTACTTTCTTTCTCTCTTTTTTTAATTTTTTAAATTGATTTTGTCTGCATGTTTGCCTACATGCCAGAAGAAGGCACCAGATCTCATTACAGATGGTCGTGAGCCTCCATGTGGTTGTTGGAAATTGAACTCAAGACTTTTGGAAGAGTAGTCAGTGTTCTTAACCTCTGAGCCATCTCTCCAGCACTCTTCTTTTAATTTTTTTTAAAAAATTCATGTGTGTGTGTGTGTATATGTGCTTGGGTGTATTTATGTGCACTACACGTGTGCCAGTGCCTTCTGAGGCAGAAGAACAGCACATTGGATCACTAGAATTGGAGTGACAGGCGATTGTGGGCCACCTGATGTGGGCATTGAGATCTTAAATCTGGTCTTCTGTAAGAACAGTGATTGTTTCTAACCACTGAGCCATCTTTCCAGCACGTCTTGCCTCACGACAGCACCACTTATATTAAATGATAAGGTTTGAAATCTGAACTGTCCTTAGAGGCTCATGCGTTTATACACTTGGTCCCCAGCTGCTAGTGCCGCTTTGGGGGGTTGTGGAACTTTTGAGATAGAGAGCTGAGCTGATGGATGTTCGGTCAAGAGGATTGTAGTCTGGCCCTATTTCCGGGCCCAGTATCCTCTCTGCTTCCTGATCCAGCAAGGTGAATAAGCTGCATGACAAGCTCCTACTGCCATGCACCAACCTGCTCTGGTGGCTAGCCAGCCCCTCCCCACGATGCTCTCTTCCCTTCAGGTGTATCTGTCTGGTATATTGTCATAATGATGAAGAAAATAATTAATATACTAAGGCACCTTTCCAATGAATATTCCTCTTATTTAATAGGCTGAATGTCTTCATATGTTTGGTATCTGCTAACCTTTCTAAAAGTAAGTTTAAAGGTAGTTGATATTGGTACCTCAGTTAGGATCCTTCAAAAATTTTATGTTAATGTATTACATTTTCCAGTTCTCAGTAGAAGAATGAAAAGAAACTCCTAGGTTTATTTTTTTCAGTGATTATTTAGAAGGCAACAAACAGTTTATACATTATGAAGATGGAGATAGGTAGCTTCTTTGTTCAGAAATGATCTCCACCCTATGTGTCTGTCTGTTCCCAGGGCTAAGGGAGACTCTGGAAGGATTTCTGGTTCTGTCCTGGTTGATTTCACTAACGTTGCTTGATATTGACAGCACAGGTCTGTTATGTGATCTCTCCCTCTTGTGATGCCAGCTGTAGAGGCTCAAGCAACTCTGGGATCTGTTTCTAGCCTGAGTTTCTCTGACCTACTCCCACAAGCCTTCTCTAACATAACGATGTTATTTGCAGCTACCGAGCAAAAGATTAGCTGAACCGGTGTTTCCTCTTCTGTGGTAACTTCACTGCCAGCTCCCTTAGCTTTGTGGCAGACACATCAGTGCGCTGTAGGGTGGATGCTAATTATGAAACTCTGAGGAATACTATTTAAAGTACTAGATTCTGGGTCATAAGAGCCGGATTGGTATTTAGTGACATTTAACTTGTTCCTCTTCAGTCTTCTCAAGTAGAAAAATGTAGTTCATTTTTACAAAGTCTTTAGCAGTGTTGTTTATATCAAATGAGATTATACACACACATCATAGTGAAATTATTGTGAATTTGTTTATATTATAAATTTCATATCATTTCAGGTGTTACATTAAGGTCTTTTATGCATTTTGTGTTGGTTTTTAGAGGGTGAAGGATGACATCTGGTTTTATTCTTTGCCATGTGGATACAAAGTTTTCTCAGCACCGTTTATTGTTGAAGTGGCTGTCTTCTTTCCAGCATAGGCCTTTGACACCCTTGTTGAAGTGTGTGCTTGTATCTGTATTGTCTGTTCTTTTCTGTTGCTGCACATGGCTGGTTTTGTGCCACTGCCTGCCGTCTGGCTTTGTTACTATGGCTCTGTAGAACTGATTGAAATCAGGTATTGTGATCCCACAACTGTTCTTTTGTAGGCTTTAAGTTACCAAAATGAGCCAGGCGGTGGGGGTGCCTGCTTTTAATCCCAGCACTTGGGAGGCAGAGGCAGGTAGATCTTTGTGAGTTCGAGGCCAGCCTGGTCTACAAGAGCTAGTTCCAGGCTCCAAAGTTACAGAGAAACCCTGTCTCAAAAAACCAAAAAAAAGTTACCAAAGTGAACTAAATATTTGCTATTGATATCTCTTAACTATCTCATTTAGTCACACAGGAGATCTAATTAACTCCTTAGAAGAAACATATTCACATAGTTATCAGTGTGCAATGTATAAGATACATTCTGTAACTGTGTGACTGTATTTCTTCTAAAATAAAAAGCAAATAATATTTATATTAAGATATAGAATGAATCTTAATTTTTTTATTCTTTGAGATGAAATGATAAATCATGGAGGCTTGGGTTTGAGTGCTGTTTTTCTTGCTGACTGTATGACTTTACATATTATTTTAATATCTCTTCTGGTCTCTTTAGTTGTACCTTTTTTTTTTAAAAGATTTTTATTTATTATGTATATAGGTTTCTTCCTTCATGTATCCTGCAGTACAGAAGAGGACACCAGATCTTATTACAGATGGTTGTGAGCCACCATGTGGTTGCTGGGAATTGAACTCAGGACCTTTAGAAGAGCAGCCAGTGCTCTATTCCTCTGAGCCATCTCTCCAGCCACCTAGTTGTACCTTTTTGTTGGGACTAACAAGTCCTCTATAATGACACAGAGACTTAGTATTAATTTTAAAAGCTCAGCTGATTACTGAGACTTGTTACTAACTAGCTCTTATAACTTAAAATAACCCGTTTTTGTTTTTTATCAATCTATTTTTTGTCTCGTGACTATTACTCTTACTCTGTACCACCCAGGCTGCGTCCTCTCCATCTGGCTGGTGATGCCCTCCTTTTTCTTCCCAGCTTCCTATGTGCCTGAAAATCCTGCCTAGCTATTGGTCATTCAGCATTTTATTAAACGAACCAGAATAACACATCCTCACAGTGTTCAAAAAGATTATTCCGCAACAGGTCGCTCACTTACAACTTGAGAATGTAGCACATCTCAGTGAGATTGTTGTTAGCATGTGTAAAGCGGCTGTGTGAAGTACGTGTGTGACATGCCTGGTAAAGGTAAGTGCTTACCCAGTGGCACTTGGCACTTATCCGTTTAATTGAAAAGCAGTAAACTGACCGTTAATTCATTTCAAGGTGGTCTTAAGTAAGTTTGATGTGTCTGGTGAGCTGTAAAATGACTGCTCCTTTTTTTTGCTTCTCTGTTTTAAACCCTAGGGCTCCTCGCTTTAGAGGGTTCCAGCAACAGGACAGTCAGGAGCTGTTGCACCATTTGTTGGATGCAGTGAGGACAGAGGAGACAAAGGTCAGATTTCTTAATGTGTGTTACATGTTCTCTTTTAGGCAAGGATATTTATCTGGACTAATGTCTGTACTTTTAAAGAATAGTGACCAGTCATTTTTATCTATATTTTTGCCTTTCTTCAGTAAGATTGTTTCTCTTGTAGTCCTCTTTTTGCTTTTTCTTAGTGTCCCTCAGCTCTTAAATCAACTCAAAATAGCCCAGAGACAAAACTCACTATGGTACATATCTACTGTCCCAGCTACTCAAGAGGCTGAGACAGGAGGATTACTGGGACCTGGGAGTTTATAGTGAGAGACCTTTCAGGAAAAAGAGCCAGGCATGTTTTTAATTCCAGCACAAGGGTAGCAAAGGTCTCCGAGTCTGAGGCCAGCCTGGTCTATATAGTGAGACTCTGTCTCAGGAAGGAAGAGGGGGAGGAAGACATAAAAAGAAGGGTAGAAAAGTTGTTTTAATTAAGGCAAGGCATATAAATACAGAAGACAAACAACAGTCTAGTTTCTTCGGCTCTTGATCTCTTGACTTCTGTAGGAGACTGAGCGGTGTTTGCTTCTCATGCTCATCATAGTTTGCACACTTCAGTTTGATAAACCGACTGCTGTGAGTTTGGAGTTCTCAGAGTAAACCTTCCTTGCCCTATACTGGGTTAGGCTCCACCCATGGACAGGGGAGTAGAACCTCAGCTGTGTGAGTCAGGAAAGGTCTCCGAAAAGAATAGCTGCTAAAGGAGGCTCCTCAGGCAGTGCTATTCCAGTCCTGTACTTTAGCGCATTGCTTGTTTATTGGCTTTAATATGGCATCAGTGAAACTGAACTTCCTGGGGGACTCTTATGTAGATAGTATGTAGATAGTATATCAGAGAGGGTACAAAATATTAAAGATGTCAGATACACAGCACATCTACATTGCTGCACCTCTGATGTATTTAAAAGTACACATGTTAGAACGTGATCACTAAAGTCCCGTGTTGATGGTATTTGGAAATGGGATCTTCAGGGGTAATTGAAGTTAAATAAGGTGTGAGAATGAGGAGGGATCCAAGCCAGCATATTCGCTCTTGTCTCACCATAAGGTTCCTCCCATGTCAAACACAAGAAACCTCGTAGGATGCTCTTGTTCTCTTTTCTCACTTGACTTTTAAAAGAAGGATCTTCTCTATAGCCCAGGCTGGTCTTGAACTTGAGGCTAGTTTCATGTATTTTGTTACAGAAACAGAAAATGGACTAACATTGTTTTCTCTCTTTCTCACTATACCAGTCATTGCTAAGTGTTTATAGCAGTTGGAACCCTCCTTTAGCTTCAGAATTATTGTCTAAATATATAGTATGGGCCACTCAGTTATAGATAATATTGTAACAACTTCTCCTGAAAGCGAGTACATTTCTCAGTCTATGTAGTAATATGAAATATAGCGGTCAAGTATAAACAAAGCGCTTCCGTGCTTGCAGCAGGTGTTACTGGGCAAGGTAGGATCCCTTCCTCCCTCCTTCACTCACCCAGGGCCTACAGAAACTGAACAAGCGCTCTTAAAAGCCCAGTTTCTTTGAACTGTAGCATTGTGTTAATGGCCAAATTTTAGTGGGGTGAGTTGGGTTCTAATATTTTATTAAAAATTATTTCAGTGCCGGGCGGTGGTGGCGCACGCCTTTAATCCCAGCACTCGGGAGGCAGAGGCAGGTGGATCTCTGTGAGTTCGAGACCAGCCTGGTCTACAAGAGCTAGTTCCAGGACAGGCTCCAAAACCACAGAGAAACCCTGTCTCGAAAAACCAAAAAAAAAAAAAAAATTATTTCAGCACAACAAAAAATGAGTTGATGTCTGTGTTCTACAGAACAGTGTGTGCTGTAATCATGCCCTTTGCTGACTGCCTCACTGACTGGGCTCAGCCTTCAGACCTTCAGAGTCCCTTCTTCTTCAGCACCCTCACGTTTGTGTTTTCACTTTGAACCTGGTCACCGTCTGTTAAGATTTTTGTCATGATTTGGTGTGGATAGTCTAGTAATTCTAGCACTCTGGAGCCAAGAGGATGGAGGGTAGTAAGTTCTGGCAAGCCTAGGCTATATAGTAAGACCCTGTCTCAAAAACCAACAATACAAAAGAGATATTGTATCCTCTCTAACACCTTTCCTAAGTCGGAGAAAGGTACTGTTGTTTTGTTTCCTTCTTTATACCTGGATGGAGTTCTCTCAGTACTGTTGAACAAGTTTATTACAGCTCCCAGTGAGAATCTGGGTGGGAGAGCCATGTCACCCATTGTGTAGGTTATTCCTGGTTTCCTGGGGATCTGCAGCTGTTTTGAATATGTTATCATTTGAATAAGTCAGTGGTTAACTACCACATCATGTTATACCTATTTTATAAAAAGATAAATTAAGAAATTTATAGTTAAGATTTGGAGACATTAACGTTCCCATGAGCTAAAATTTGATCATACTTTCTTACAGCTTTATAGCTTTTTTTTCTGCAGAAGTATATTTATTATTTGATGATAGTCATACATCATTGCAAATTAAATTTTTCCATGCATTGTTTTTCTCTGTCATACAATATCATAAAAAACTCAGGAAGTATATGTTGCTCTTATTCTGCCATTTGAGGGCCATAGCTAGTTTGACAAGATTGACATGTCATGTCTGTGGATGTACTTAGCCTTACAAGCGGATCAGCCGTGCTGGTTGGTTACGGTGAGGCTGCAGACGGGAGCGGCATTGTCTTGCCTGGGAAGGAGCAGATGCTAAGTGTGCTGTGGAGTACACGTGCCGCTGCCTGGGCTTTTTTTTTTTTTTTTTTTGGTGTTTTTTTTTTTTTTGGTTTTTCGAGACAGGGTTTCTCTGTGGCTTTGGAGCTGCCTGGGCTTTCTTGATGGAAGAAAGACTGCAGCGTTGTGTCTGCCACCAGATCGTGGAGAAATGACTTACAACTACTGACCTCTCATACTGTCTTCGTAAAGGGTTTGCTTGTGACTCTAAGGTTGAGGAATATACTACTGCTAAATTGAATACAGTGCTAAAGGGAACATGTGGTCAAATCATAGATATTTGTGTACGTACAGAATTTATAGTTAAATTTTCTATAAGTAGTTCCTTTATGGGCAGCCTTTTCACCTTCAGATCATGTCTTCTTTGTTTTTGTTCCCTTCTAATTTGAGCTTTCACTAAGATTTAGACTTATTATTTTAAAGATACCTCATTTTAATCCAGTGTTGAGTAGGAGTGTGTTAAAGGCAGAATCTCAGCTGCACTCTATCACATGTGTGTAAGCAGCTCCATCCCTGGTTTTCCCTTTTCTACTAACGTGAACACTTAGGTGTGTGTGTGTGCGCGTGCGCGCACACGCGTCTTATGAGTTTATTATAGATGTGTAGGTAGGAGCGTAAGAGGGAGAGAGTCGTGCTGATAGAATGAGGCCTGGAGTCAGCAGCGCTAGCCAGGTGGCCTTTTCATGCCCCCAGTACTGTAGCTTGAACGTAGGGCCTGTGTTTGTCAGCCAAGCACTCTACCAAGTGAGTTACTTTCTCAGCTCTCTCAAGTCAGGTTTTAGACCTTTACTATACTTCATAGAATTGGAATCTTTTAAAAATGAATTCTATGCCTTTAAAACAGGTTTGGTGATAATCTGTGAAAATTTTAGGCTTTTATTCTTTCTTTTCCTTCCCTCTTTTCCTCCTTCTGGCATGGTAGATGATTTTCTGCCTCTCCTATAATTAATTTTAAAAATTGTATTTTCCGAGGCTGGAGAGATGATGGCTCAGAGGAATAGAGCACTGGCTGCTCTTCCAGAGGTCCTGAGTTCAATTCCCAGCAACCACATGGTGGCACCCTGCTCTGGCGTGCGGGCATACATCGAGGCAGAATGTTGTATACATAATAAATAAATAAATCTTTTTTAAAAAATTGTATTTTCCTAGAAAATTACTTACTATATTTTTTCAAATGTAATTATGTTAGAAAGTATTCTCTTGGGGTTATTTAAATTTTATTTAACTTTCTTAGTGACTTATTTAAGTATGATATTAAACTTCCCTTTAATTAAGATTAGCTAGTATTTTTATTTATCCTATACTGAAGGAATTAGCTTTGGTTTCATGTATTATTTCTCTCCAGTTTCTGTTTCCATTTCCTTTGAGGCTTTTCCTTCTACTTTTATTTGGTTTTAGCATCCCCTCTCTAAATTCATAGTTTGACTACTTAGTCCATTTGCTTTTATTGTTTTCACTTTATTTAAATATTTAAGGTGTGAAATTTCTTCTGAACATTGAGAAATATCTTAGATTCTGATATGCATTATTTTTATTTTCTGTTGAAGTGTACCACATAGTGTCTCTATAGCATTTTTTTAAAAACAGAATTTTGTGTCATTTTCACAGTGTAAAAGCCATTTTAGGGTTTGGAGAGATGGCTCAGCATTAAAGAGCACTGGCTATTCTGGTAGAGCCAAAGATGGGTTCCCATCTCTCATACTGGGGTGTTCACAAAGACCTGTAACTCCAGCCCCAAGGGATCCAATGCTGTCCTCCAGATTTTTGGATTCCTGCAAATCACACATACCTTATACACAGTTGCAAATAAATAAATGAATAAATAATAAATCTTCTTTAAAGTCTGTTTCAGGCAATAGAGTTGGGTTTCAGTGCGTGTGTGTGTGTGTGTGTGTGCGCGCGCGTGCGCGTGTGTGCGTGTTCTAATGTGAGTGCATGTACATTTCTGCATGGAGCCCTAAAATTGACTTTGGTATTTTCTTTAAAATAGTTCCTCACCCTGTATTTTGAAGCAATGTCCCTTACTGAACCCAGAAATCGTCTTCTCAGCTAGTCTAGCTAGGCATCTTGTCAGAAGAGTCCCTGCCTACACCTTTCCTACTCTGGGATCCCAGGCAGGCCTCCACACCCTCCTGGGCTTTGTGGGAGGCAGGGTTTCTGGAGATTCATATTTCTGGTCCTTGTGAGTACTGAGCTGTCTCCCAACCCTTCTGCCTCTCAGACAGTAGTTAGAGAGTAAAACCTGTGAGCAATGTGTAGAAAACTGTCTGTGGAAAGATGACAAGCTTCCCTTTACCCTATGTAACATCGCAAATTACATTTGACAAAATTCACCTTAATTAGAGGCCCAACTAACTGAAGGCCAATAATTTGTTGACTTAAATGGATTATTTATTATTTTAATATATTCTTTTATTCCTTTTCGAAATGTCTTTTTTGGAAGATTGAGACTTGCCTAACATAGACAGAAGATGAAGAAATAAGGACTATGAGTGTGTGCCTCAGTGGTAAAACTCTTACATAGCATGTGTGGGCCCCAGCTTCAGAGCTCAGCATCACGTATGAACACATGCACACACGGGTGTGGAAATAGAAACCTCGTAACTTGCTGTAAGCAGCTGAAGACACAGTCATTATTGACGACTACGTGTAATGATCACCATAATTGTGATTTGGGAAATTCTTGGTAGATGTTAGTTGACAGTCTGGACTTTAGGGTCCGTGTGTGTGTGCACTTTCTCTGGAGAGCCTGCAGCGACTAGCCTCATAGCTTCTTATATATTAAGGTTTCTTCATAGACAAGAAATTCCATGTGATCTGATCTTTTTTGCCTTTTTCATATTTATATCTTGATAAAGAATGCCAGTTTAGATAGAAGGAGAAGGGGCAGAGGGATTCTTATTCTGAACCTGAGGAGAAGCTGAACTAATGGGGGTACTTGCTTTTGTAGCTGGTAAGAATGCTTTAATTCTGAGTGGAAACCTAAACACAAAGCTGCCGCTCATTTAGGAAAATTTGCCATTAGGGAGCTTGTAGAGCTTCGCCTTTGTTTTTGAAGTTGTTTTAGAAGCAGGGTCTCCCTCTAGTCCAGACTGGTTCTTCCTCACAGTCCTGCCCCTTCCTCCCATTGCTGAGATTACAGGCATGCACTATCATCTCCAGCTAGAGGGTTTGTTCTTTTGTGGAGTTTTACAACTGAAAGATAGAATACACTTCATGTTTCTAAATGAGTATAACGTAGGGGAATCTCAATCTCACAGAAATCTTTCAAAACACGTATCCCAAGATTAAGTACCTATTTAAGATTCAAATATCTTATTTTCATGGTAGGAACCCTAGTGTATCTTGCTATTTGAAAGTCCTTTTTATTGAGAATGAGATCTTCATTGACTACCACTAGGTTCTCTTATCTTTGTTTTACAGAGGATACAAGCAAGCATTCTAAAAGCATTTAACAACCCAACTACTAAGACTGCTGATGATGAAACTAGAAAAAAAGTCAAAGGTATGTTGACTCTGTTAAAGGTACCTTACAGAAAGCCAGGCAGCGCTGGTGCATGCCTTTAGTACCAGCACTCAGGAGGCAGAGGCAGGCCGATCTCTGTGAGTTCAAGGCTAGTCTGGTCTACAGAGCAAGTTCCAGGACAGGTTCCAAAAGTTACAGAGAAACCCTGTCTCAAAAAAACAAAAAAAGAAAAGTACGTTATAAAGCAATATAAGAAAGGTCTCGTCATCCCAGAAGACTCCAGGAACATTGCAGAGGGCAGCACCTAAGAGCTGGGGGGCAGGAAAGGGGAGAGTGTTGGAGAACACTTTCCTCTGCACAAGGCCTGCCTTGCACCCCGGAATTCTCCACAGCTGTGATTTCCCAGTCCCTGAACAAACGTGTGGTAAAGAGTGGAAGGAGGAGAGAGCTCACGCTTCCCATAGAGGAGAAGTGCTGCTTGAGGCTGCTAGAGGGAGACTCTTTTTCAGAGTCTAGCCACTGGTAAGATGCCATGCATCTGTAAATGCCAATCTGTACTCATGCTCCTGTAGGGATGAGGAAAAGGGAATCAGTGGGAATGGGGGTCACAAAAGACAGTGGTTTCCCCTTTTCCTGAATCTAATGCTAGCCAGTAGTTCAAAGGTAAGGCCCCATGAATGCCTTGATTTATTGATAATGCTGGTCCTGTGTGGTCCTGCTGTAATAACTACAGTTGGTGTGAGTTGATGATTACAGTAGTTGCATCCTATCTAGGAAATAGCATTCAATAGCCGTTTACCCTTCTTCTGGCTCTTACATACTTCCTGTCCCTCTTCCTCAGTGTTGGGCACCTTAGAGAGACTGACTGGTGTAGGTGACTTGTTTGGGGATGGGCCCACACTAGATCTGTTCTCTGCATCCTGGGGCAATCGTGAGTGTGCGCTCACCACTATTCATTTAGGGAGGGCTTCTCTGATTTAGGCTGGGAGACACTTGTCTGAAGAACGCAGTTTGCTGCTCTGTCTAGTTCACTACCGGAAACATTTCCCCATTTGTTTACATCCCTGTACCTACATTGTTCACCTACATCAATGCTTTCAGTATCAGCCATTGGTTTGCCCACCTCTGTAGAGAGGGTATCGAGTTCAATTCAGAGGGCAGGTCCATTACCTTGTTTTAACTAGACAAAATGACTCTGTGCTTTAAAGACATTGAAGATTCATTGTTTATTTAAGAGACTACGAATAGCAGCACATCCTGCCTGCTCCAGCGTTTGCTACATGCCTGTCAATGTAAGCCAAGCCAGTGATTTCTAGATGCAGTTTGAGTGTGTATCCTGTGACACCCAATTCCTACTGTCGTATGTTCTGCTTTGGAATACTATATTAGTATGAAGTCGTCAATTTAAGGACACTTATCTCTGAGTTTTATTTTGTAGTATTAAACTGTTTATAATACATGACTATAACTGATAAGTAAGTGCTCTAATGTTCTATTGCAGCTACAGGTTTAAGACTTACTTTCTCAGCCAGGTATAGTAGCACATGCCTTTAATCCCAGCACTTGGGAGGCAGAGGCAGGTGAATCTCTCTGAGTTTGAGGCTAGCCTGGTCTACATAGTAAGTTCCAGACCAGCCAGAGCTACATAGTGAGACCCTATCTCGGAAGTGGGGGCAGCTGGAGGACACAATGTCTCCAGTGTGTGCCCTGTTGCTATGTGTTGTGATGCTGCCCTCTAGTGCATGTTGGCGGCATCAGCCCTGGTTTCTTTCCATCTGTCAGGTCTCTTTTTAATCCCTTGTTCGATTTTTCTTAATGAAACATTGTATTTCTTAATAGTTTCTATAAAAAATGTCTTTTGGTGTTAAAGTATATCTTCTCTGTTATTAAGTGCTTTGAATGATGCATTTAATAATTTTCAACACTTTCTCTGAAGGTAGAGGCTTGCACAGGATAGGAGTTTGAAAGCAAGATGAACAGTTTTGTTAATATACTTTCTGTCTCCGAAAACTTTAAACGTCTGTCCAAGCAGAAGGATTAGCACAGTGCGTCTTCTTGTGTGTGTCACCTAACTTAGCTATACCCATAGCACATTGTTTGGTTAGTTTCCTCCAATACCTGGCTATTTTAAAGTAAACCGTTAGCACAGTTTCCTTTGATCTGTAAGGACTTCATAAACACAATAATTTCAGCTTTTAAAAGTAATCACCAGGCACACATATGTACATGTTCACGTGAGTTATTAATTGCCATGGTCACTTCTCACACTGTGCTTCACATACCTGTTTCTTACATCCCCTTTTCATAGCCATGGCTCTGGAATCTTTAGCCTCAAAAACTGTTATTTTCCCTAGTCTGTCTACCTCTACACTAGGAACAGAGGCATCAAAAAAGCTTAGTGGGAGCAGCTGGGGTATGATATAAGTTAGTAGTTATTGCTTGCTGCAAGGAGCCGCTTGTTCGTCATGGTCACCCAGAACCGAAATAATCACACGGAAACTGTATTATTTAAATCACTGCTTGCCCCATTAGCTCTAGCTTCTTATTGGCTAATTCTTACATCTTAGTTTAACCCATTTCTATTAATCTGTGTATCGCCACGAGGTTGTGGCCTACCAGCAAAGTCTCAGCACGTCTGTCTCCAGCTGCAGCTCCATGGCTTCTCTCTGACTCTGCCTTCTTTCCCAGCATTCAGCTTAGTTTTCCCCACCTAGCTCTGTTGCCCTATAGCTCTGCTATAGGCCCAAATCAGTTCCTTTATTCATTAATGGTAATCACAGCATACAGAGGGGAATCCCACATCAATTGCTCTACTTATTTTACCTCTTAAAAATAGTTTGGGCTGGCAAGATGACTTAGCAAATAAAGGCATGTGCTGCCAACCCTGATGGCATGAGTTCAGTCCCTGGAACCTGCATGAGGTTAATTCTTACAGATCGTGGTACTTAATAAATATTTCCTTTACAAAATTGTAAAGGAGAAAAATGTAGCATAATATAATAAATACATTATTGGATATAATATGGAAGCTATACTTTATCCAGATAACTTTTGAATAAACAAATAATGGCATGTAACTGTTGGATCAGTGTTTTGTGAACTTTTTAATTAAAAAGTGGGTGCTCTTTACAGCCTATGGAAAAGAAGGCGTGAAGATGAACTTCATAGATCGGATCTTTATTGGTGAATTAACGAGCACAGTCATGTGTGAAGAATGTGCAAATGTATGTACCTAGAATTCACTTCATGGGCTACACTCCAATCACATTGTTTCTGCATCACAGTGGTTATCGATAGCTGTTTGATAAGTTGATAGACTTACTTTCAGTAACGATTACTTCTCAATAACAATTCAGATTCCCGACCTCACTTCACACACAACTAAAACCACTTCAGAGACATTAGTGGTGTCCTAGAAATGACAGTGTTATGTAAGTGAACTGCTTTTCCTTTATAAAGACTCAAGTGCTTGCTCAAGCTCAAATGCTAAAGCTTCTAGCACACAAGACCTGTTTGTTATTGAGGAAAGCAGAAATGCCTGTTATGGCGGCAGCCAGCACAGTTAACTTCCCTGTAGCGATCAGATGGATAAAGACCGCAGCAACTCAGGTCATCCTGACTAGAGTGCATTTCTCCTGCGGCCAGCTTGCTGTTCACTTTCTCTGACTCACAACAGCTAGTGGCAATGGCAGCAAAGAGGTGTTCTTCTACGTGCGTTGCTGGAAGTCATTAAAGAGACCTGTGACAGGTGGCTACGTAGTAATTCTTGTAAAATATACCTGTCACTTCTGAAAAGTGAGCACCTTTTTAAGTTTTTCTACGTAAATGTGTTTGTTTTTATGATTTCATTTTTCCTCTTGACTTACCTGAGTCTATTCTTACTTCACTTCCTTTGACTCCCCTCCCTGTTTAGCTGTCAACATGTAGCCCAGGCTAGCTTTGAACTCGAGTTCTCCCATATCAGCCTCCCAGGTGGTAAGACTGCAGGTATATGCCACCATGCCAGATAAGTCAGCCAGCCACCTCAATATGATCGGTAGATGAGCTTCTAGTTTAGGTTGAGGTGAGAAAGACATTTCTGTGCAGACGAGTAAGGGTCACAGTGAGGTGCCCTAAATTGTGGTGGCGCAAGAGACTGCCACACTTGATTTAGTTTGTGTGTGTACTCTTGACTCGATATTTGAATTTAGTATTCTTGTTTTAATACTGTCTATAAGAACATAAAACATGCATGCATTTTTGTAGATTTTTCAGCTGCTTGATAAGAAATATTTCTAAAATGTGACTGGTTGATAAGTTAAGCTTAATCAGATTTTAATAAAGAGTCTGAATGTTCAGTTTTTCTGCCCTCCCTAGTTTTATAAAACTAGGATTATTGTGTCTCCTCTTGTCTATGACATTAAAACATAGAATATGACTATGTTCTTTTACTAAGATTTATAGAACTTTGGGCACAGACATTGATTTCTCTCTTACATAGATATCTTCGAAAGCAGAATTTTTCTAAGAAATTGGTCAAACATTGTCATCTCTGCTCTCTCTCTCTCTCTCTCTCTCTCTCTCTCTCTCTCTCTTTCTCAGGGTTTCTTTGTGTATCAGTCCTGGCTGTCTTCAAACTCACAGAGACCACCTGCCTCTACCTCCCAAGTGCTGGGGTTAAAGACGTGCCCAGCTTTCTACTTTTTCCTAGTACTTCATATTTTGTCATAACTTGAGACTTGAAGTCACCTGGGAAGTTTGATTTATTTTGCTCATTGACAACAGTGTATATCTATGTTAGAATCTAACTGACGTTCTCAATCTGCTTTTTCTTTTTTCAAGGTCTCTACCATGAAGGACCCCTTCATTGATATTTCCCTTCCTATCATAGAGGAAAGGGTAAGGAGAAGGAGCCAAGAAACTCCTGTGAAGGGCTTGCATTCATTCATTCTTCAAGCATCTGTTGAGCTTATTGTCTGTATCTCAGAGTCATGTCGTTTACACAGAACTGGGTTTGTGTGGTGTATTTGATTGTCAGGTTGTGTACATGTACATGAAGTGTGTGTGTTTCCTTAGATCTCTAACAGTCCGCCAGCTCCCGAATAATGACACAGAGTTTTTATTAATTATGAAAGCTTGGTCTTAGCTTAAGATTGTTTCCAACTAGTTCTTAAAACTTCAATTCACCCATTTATATTAATCTACATTCTGCCATGTGGCTTGTTTCCTCTCTTCAGTACAATCTTTGCCTAGAAGTCCTGCCTGTCCTCTTCCTACCTAGCTATTAGCCATTCATCTCTTTACTAAACCAATCAGGGTGCCTTAGACGGGTGAGGTAAAACAGAGACACATCTTTATTCAGTATACAAAAAGATTATTCCAACATTTGTATTTTGAAATTATTAAGAAAATTACTTTTTTAAGTGGGTTGGAGAGAAAGCTCAGCAGTTAAATTACTGGCTGCTTTTCCAGAGGACCTGGGTTCAATTCTAAATACCCACATGACTTGTGAGCTTACGATTGTCTTGTCTTATTTAGGGTTTTTGTTGCTATGAAGAGACACCATGACCATGGCAACTCTTATAAAGAAAACATTTAATTGGAGCAATTCACTTACAGTTTCAGAGTTTCAGTCCATTATCATGATGGCAGAGAACATGGCGGCATGCAGGCACACATGGTACTGGAGGAATATCTGAGAGTCCTACATCTTGCAGGCAACAGGAAGTTGACTGAGACCCTGAGCATAGAAAACCTCAAGGCCCACCCCCACAGTGACACACTTCCTCCAGCAAGACCATACCTACTCCAACAAAGCCACACTTCCTAATAATGCCACTCTTTATGAGATTATGGGGGCCATTCAAACTACCACATTCTTCAACTCGTTCCAGGTCCAGGACATCCATCGCCCTCTTCAGGCCTCTATGGGTAATGCATGCAAGTGGTCCACAGACACACATGCCAACAGAACACTCATTCTAATAAAGTAATTTAACAGTTCTTTCAAAAAAAAAAAAAAAAGAAAATTACCCTTTGACATTTTTAGTAAGTTAGGAATTTTGAGAAGAATTTATTTACTTAAAATGTTTTATGTTACATAGGTTTCAAAACCTGTACTTTTGGGAAAAATGAATAAATGCAGAAGTTTACAGGAGACAGACCGAGATCATAACAATGGCACCGTTACTATAGAAAATACCCATCACCCCAGAGCTGCCAAGAAGCATTCCTCACCTAAAGAGAAGGCAAGTGAGACTATGGGGGGTATGTTTTTAGTACTTTTATTTTGAAGTCTCGAGCATGTTAACAGATAGAAACAGCAGTATCTAAAAGACACTCCCCCTCCTTTTTCTTAGCTTTACAACAACCAGTTCATGGCTGATGGTGTTTTTACCATATATATCCATCACTTCCTCTTCCCCCAGCCCAGGTTATTCTGAAGGAAATCCCAAAAATATTCTGTACTTCAAAGCACACCACTAAAAGTTACTTTTTAAGAGCCCAGAGTGGAGTCCTGCGAGTGCTCAAACATTCGGCAGCACCCAGAGCAACAAAGCAAGAAATGGAGATGCTATCTATGAACACTACCACAGTACCAGCATATGTTTTGAGATCATCAGTTAACTCATTAGTAATATCAAACATGCTTTAAAGTTTGGATTTATGATCTAAAAGTAGGGTCAACAGATTACAGTTGATTAGCACACTTTATTTTTTTCTTTTTGTTTGTTTGTTTTTCGAGACAGGTTTTCTCTGTGGTTTTTGGAGCCTGTCCTGGAACTAGCTCTTGTAGACCAGGCTGGTCTCGAACTCACAGAGATCCGCCTGCCTCTGCCTCCCAAGTGCTGGGATTAAAGGCGTGCGCCACCACCACCCGGCTTCTGAGACAGAGTCTTGTATTATAATTCTGGCTAGCCTGAACTTCAGTATTTAACTCAGGCTGGCCTGAAACTTGCTTCAACCTCCCATTCTGGGATTGCAGGTATAATCTTTAAATAAAGTCTGTCATTTCTACCTCATAAGATTCTTGTCGTGCCTAATCTACTTGAACATGTTCCTTTTCTAACAGTGGAGAACAGGAGTGCTTTGATGGGAACCTTGTGGGTTGGAAGTGACGAAGGCACTTCAGGTTCTGATGTGCTTTTCTAAAGCGCTGGCTAGTAAAATATGAGTGTGTAATGACTTTTAGCTTTTGGTGCTTTGTTTTGGTTTTGTTTGTTTATTTGTTTGTTGTGAGACATGGTCTCCCTATATAGTCCTGGCTGTCCTGGAACTTGGTCTGTAGACCAGGCTGGCTTCAAACTCACAGAGATCCTTTCTCTTTGCCTCCCAAATCCTAGGATTACAGGTGTGCACCACCACTGCCTGGCTGTTATTCATCTTTTACTAGACCAAATACGTAATGGTAGATATAGATGTCTTATGTCTACATGAAAGGTTTAAGTCTCCCTTGTAGCCCTTCTACAGAAGTGCCATTTCCTTCCTCACACACGGCAGCCCCTGTTGTTAGTCCCCTGGGTAACAGTTTAGCTTTAAGTTAGAGCAAGTTAGTCTATCATCTGTTGATTCTCGTTAAGGTAGATTTTGAAATGGATCTCAGAGAATTGTTTCTTTAATAATCATGGAAAATTAAATAGGACTTAGTGGCATTTGTTTTCCATAAGGTCACAAGATTTCTGTCAACTTACAGAATCCACTGAGTCATGACAGAAAACCTTTAAGAGAATTGCCATATGGAGAAGAGAGAACTGTTGTAAAGCATCAGAAGGATGAAAACTTTGAAGGGAGCCGGTTTGCCGGCATCGTGAGTACCGAGTCCTCACTGAACGAGAGCCCCACCGACGGCAGTGAGAAGGAAGCCGGCCTTTCCGAAAGCAGTGTCGATGCCGACAGTGAAGCCTCTGAATCCGAGAGCACGTCCCAGCAAACCGTGCTGTTCCGACCCAGTGGCGATCCCTGCGGGCACCCAGATCAGCACCCGCACCTCTCATTGGCAAGTGAATTGCCACACACCACGGAGACTCACAGTGTTGACGAGGAAATGACTGAAGCGGTTGCTGAACTTCATTTGGGCAGCCCTGTGATTGGAAATAGAGATTTTGACAGGGAAAAACATCCACTAAATGTCCCCAATAATTTGTGTTTTTCAGAGGGAAAACATATGAGGTTTCATAGCGCCCAAAATGCTTTTCAGACTCTTTCTCAGAGCTATGTAACGACTTCTAAAGAGTGCTCCGTGCAGTCCTGTCTCTACCAGTTCACGTCCATGGAGCTGCTAATGGGTAACAATAAGCTGCTGTGTGAGGACTGCACGGAGAAGAGGCAGCAGTGCCAGAAGGGAGCCAGCTCTGCAGGTGAGCATCTCCTTGCTTTCTTCCTGCTTCCTGGTGGAGGGTAGCTGGCAAGTGGCCCATAGTTCCCTTAGTTCCCTAAGGGGGCCACTCCACGAACCTGTGTGCATTGAGCCACTGTCACAGGCCTTGTCCCATTTACCCGTGTCTCTGCACTCAGGACACTGGCCAGGCAAAGTAGATTCCCAGTAGACGTGGCAGTCACTAAGGAGAAAGAAGTATATATCTGTGTCTTGAAAATACAAACCGATGTATTCTCATCTGAGGGATTTGAAACCTTGCCAAAATACCCCTAAAATTTGCAATTGAATCTCTAGTGGGATTTGAGACTACTGGCCTTCCCAAAGGCCCTCAATCGCCTATAAACATGCTTATGCCATGATGAATGTAATGTTTGCTTGGATAAAAGACGGTGTTCTCACGTGATGAATTTTCACTACATGACAAGCATAAACGACTGGAAAGACTACTGTCAGTGACAGCTGCGCTGTTACACAGGATGAGAGAGAGGGCTTAGTAGCTAAAGTGTGTGCTGAAACAAGCATGTCAACCCAGCTTCTGGTCCTTGCCCCTGTGTGAAAGCCAAGGGACGCATCCTGAAGCCCGAGCACGTAGGAGGCAGAGGCAGGCGGATCTCTGTGTTCAAGGCCAGCCTGGTCTACAAGAGCTAGTTCCAGGACAGGCCCCAAAACTACAAAGAAACCCTGTCTCGAAAAAACAAAAAAAGGGTGCACACCAGCACAGATGTCTATCACATTTTAAGTAATATGTTCAATGGAATTTTATAAGTAACTTGGTTGTATTTTATGCAGAAAAGAAAGCAGGAGGAGTTTATACTAATGCCAGGAAGCAACTACTTATATCTGCTGTTCCAGCTATCCTAATTCTTCATCTTAAAAGATTCCACCAGGTAAGAGTCTATTTCCTAACACTATAGTCAGTTTCGGCATATGTTTGCAGAGCCCTGAGTCCTATGGTTAAGCATTTCCTTGAATTAAAAAAATTGTCAGGTGAGATATCCTGCACTTGTGGGGCGGGGGGAACTTGATTAACAGTTTTGAAAAGTATTGCAAGATTTAAGTGGCGTGTGGTCACGGGTGTGTTTGAATGGAGACTAAATGTCATCAAGAAGAATTAAAAGAGCAAAAAAAGGCAATGCCCACGCGGCTTTCTGAGCCGTCATGACCAGGCTGAGATTGTGTTTGGGCTGTGCAGTGTTGACTAGGGACCCAGCACAGGAAGGCTTCAAGGGAGGCTCTACAAGACTGCGGAATGGGGTGGGGGTAGGGAGGGGGTGGGGGATGACGGACACAGGACTGGACACCTAGATGTTTTTAGTGTCAAAGAAAAGATGGCTTACTCTCACTGTTTATCATTTTAACTTTGTATCTTGTTCAGTGGGGTTTTGTTTTTCTTTCTGGTGTTTGGTTTAAACACAGGGCATTCTCTTTGCTAGGCAGATATGATCTGCCACTGATCTGCATAGCTTGCTATGTTTTTCTTTTCTATTTTAAGTTAAAAGCAAGGTCTTGGGAAGTTGCCCAAGTCAGTCTGAAATTTTCTGGGTAGCCTGGGAAGGCCTTGAAATTGCAATCTTTTTGCTCTGGCTCGTAGGCAGCTGGATTATAGGCTGTGCCAACCCTGACTACTTTTTTTTTTTAATGACTTTCAATTTCGCTGGAAGAAGAAATAAATATAGACTACTAAGTATCTTCTTTTGTTTTTGTTGTTTTGAGACAGGGTGGTTTCTCTGATTAGCCCAGGCTGCCCTGGAACCCGCTTTGTAGACCACCCTGGCCTCAAACTCAGAGATCTGCCTGATTCTTCCCCCCAAGTACTGGGATTGAAGGCGTGATCCACCACTGCCAGCACTAACTTCTTTTTTTAAGTTAGAGGGTTTTTTTTTTGTTGTTGTTGTTTGTTTGTTTGTTTTGTATTTTAAAATAAAATTAAGGCTTTTGGTGGTAGTGG
The DNA here is from genome assembly GCF_950005125.1 of Chionomys nivalis. NCBI lineage: Eukaryota > Metazoa > Chordata > Mammalia > Rodentia > Cricetidae > Chionomys > Chionomys nivalis. The sequence goes on along the minus strand of NC_080101.1, from coordinate 43,101,802 downwards.
TGCACGCCTTTAATCCCAGCACTTGGGAGGCAGGAGGAGCTCTGAGAGTTTAAGACCAGCCTGATCTACAAGAGCTGCTTCCAGCACAGGCTCCAAAGCCACAGGGAAACCCTGTCTCGGAAAACCAATCAATCAATAAATTAATTAATTAAAATAAAGTTAGTAATTGAGGACTAAGGAAATCATTCAGTTAGTAACGTGGTTAGTAAAGGAAGGAAAGGGGAAGGAGAAGGGGAGGGAGGGAAAAGGAAAGAGATATTTGCTAGTGATTAAAGCTCACACCTTGCATCTCATCACTGGGGTGGGGGAAGCAGGGGGAATCTTCTTCAGTTCAAGGACAGCCAGAGCTGTGGAGAAAAACCTTGTCTCAAACAAAAACAAAGGAATCAAAACACAACAAAAAAAAAAGCTCCTGATTTCTCCAGAGCCAGAGTTACAGGAACAGGCATTTCATTCCAGTGCTGGTGTAGCTCACCTCCACAGACTGTGAGCAGAGAAGGGTGTGCTGGGTGCAGAGACTAACTTTTTTTGTGTTTGGTATGTCTATCCTCTTTAGGAACAACTTAAAAAACTTGTGTGCTTCAGGGGGGCTATTTATGAATACTTCAATCCTTTTTTGTTCTGAAGCTAAATATAACCTCAACAAAGCCACAGCCTGTTCCCAAGGGTTGGGAATGGTGGGGACGAGTTCTTAATAATATCTAACATTTTGTTTCATAATACCCCTAAAATCTTGTTTCTCTGTATTAAATTAGAGCTATATTTCAGAACCAGTCACAGCACTTAAAAGCAAACCTCTATTCAAGATGTTTGTCATAGCCGGGCGGTGGTGGCGCACGCCTTTAATCCCAGCACTCGGGAGGCAGAGGCAGGCAGATCTCTGTGAGTTTGAGACCAGCCTGGTCTACAAGAGCTAGTTCCAGGACAGGCTCCCAAACCACAGAGAAACCCTGTCTCAAAAAACCAAAAAAAAAAGATGTTTGTCATAGACATACCAAATAGATTATATAACTACGCAGACAGCTTTTAAAGAAAGATGTTGACCCCAATAGATAAGTATTGAGCTCTAGAAGAGAGAATACAAACTTCAGTAAAGTATGAAATAGCTTCTCAACAGCCTCATACAGACTAGGGAAAACACACAGTTATTCACTAGTGTGAATAATCTCACTGCTGGTATTGGTTGCTTATATAGGTCACTTGATGAAAAAAGAGGCAAAGAAATTGAATATAGGTTGATTTCCTGGATATGATTTCATAATTTCATATTGGCTATCATGTGAATCCTTTTATCATAATCATCTGGGGACTGTGGAGATGGCTTAGTCCATAAAGGCCTGCCATGTGAAAGGAAGCATTTGAGTTGGATCCTTAGAATCCATGTTTAAAAAAAGAACTCGACATGATGGTATATGTTTGAAATGTCATCTGAGGGGAGGCAGAGACAAGCTGATCATCCAGGGAGTCTAATTGGTGAGTTCTAGGCCAGTAAGAGACTATCTCAAAAAGCAAAGTGATGGCCAGGTGGTGGTAGTGCAAACCTTTAGTCCTAAACACTCAGGAGATAAAGGCAGCAGGCAGATCTTTGAGTTCAAGGCCCGCCTGGTCTACAGAGTGAGTTCCAGGACAGTTAGGGTTAAACAGAGAAACCCTGTGTCAAAAAAACAAACAGAAAAGCAAAGTGGTGACAATTGAGGAAATGACATCCAGGAAATGACACGAGACGTTGTCCTCCTATCTCCTGTGTATCCCCAGTACATGTACACATGCCTGTTCACACCTGCATGAAGGAGCACACACATTTACACACACACACCTACAGATCACCTGGGCAACATTAGTTGGCATATTTTTAACTAATTTTTCTTTCTTTAAAGAAAACTCAGAATACAGTGTGACAAACACAGTGTGAAGGTGTTGGCTTGGTGTGCAGTGAGGAGACCGGCGTGTCGGGGACCCTGCACAAAAGGTGGCGTCTCTTAACGCTTGTCTGTGCACACTGCAGACTTAGTATTTTGTTATTTGTGTGGAGTGCACATGCACATGCCCCTGTGAAGGTGAAAGGACCGCTTTAGAGTTGGTTCTCTCCTTACACCGTGGGCTCCAGGGATTAAACTAAGGTCATCAGACAGTAATTGCCTTCTCCTGCTGAACCATCTTACCAGCCCTCCACTAGTTTTTACTACCACATAATAGAGAACACACAGTTTTCAAGGTTAGCTTTGGAAAGTAAGAATAGAAAAGAGGTAGAACTGATGAACATGAAAGTTCATTGTAACATTTACTTATATTGAAAAATATTGCAAGTGTTTTGTAACATGAATGATAAAACCCGGAGACAGATATAAGGGTTAAAGCTGAAGGTCAGAGAAACAGAGCGGTCAGCCACTGCAGAGACCTTTACCTCTACCAGTGCTCAGGCCAAAGGGGCGATCCTCAGTCTGCCTAGACTGCACTGCCACCACCACACTCCAGCAAGTGCCTCTCCTCTTTATAGTCCTCTCCCGGCCAGCCATATCACCCTGTCTCCACCTCCCTAGTGCTGGGATTAAATTTGTGAGCCACTCTTATCTGGATCTGTTTCTGGTCTTGTGTAGTGCAGAGGACACTAACTCACAGATCCCTCTGCCTCTGTCTCTGGAGTCCTGGGATTAAAGGTGTATGCCACCACTCCCTGGCCTCTAGTGGCTTATCTTTGCACTCTGATCTTCAGGCAAGCTTTATTTATTAAAATACAAATAAAATATCGCTGCAGTGTTTGAGTTCTTTCTTTTTTTTTTTTTTTTTTTTTTTTTTTTTTTTTAGATTTATTTTATTTATTATGTGTACAGCATTCCTTCCATGTGTGCCCGCAGGCCAGAAGGGGGCGCCGGGTCTCATTATAGATGGCTGTGAGCCACCATGTGGTTGCTGGGAATTGAACTCAGGACCTCTGGAAGAGCAGTCAGTGCTCTTAACCACTGAGCCATTTCTCCAGCCCCCTTGAGTTCTTTCATAGCGAGTGAATTTCATTGAATTTTAGAAATGAAAAGAACCTAATAAGATCCATTTGTACCCATTTTCTGACTTGACCTAGATGAGATTGCTTACAGTTAAGTTCATTTTTAACTAGTCACTGAGTTAGGTATCCTTGACCCTTTGCTGACCACATTTTCATGACAGTATGTGTCAGGATTAGCTTTTAGCATATTAAACTTATTTTTCCATTAATTGTTGTAAAAGTAAGTATTTACCTTATTCATGGCAAAAAAGATCCCCTGTGAACAAATAACCTTTCTAATAACAATATATGAAGTTTAATTTTTAATATGTGAAACTTGATATGACTATTATTAATCATATTTTATTTATATCTATTGAGAATAATAACTTCTAGAATTCTACTTTTGGTTTTAATTTACATGGTACTTTAAACTTAAGATTGTTTTACTAAAAATATTATTTTGTCTTTTTAAGGCTGGCTTGAGTCTTCGTAAAGTGAACAGACACGTAGATTTTCCACTCACCCTTGACTTAGCACCATTCTGTGCTGCAGCCTGTAAGGTATGACATATTAAGACATGTTGAGGTTTTGCTCTTGGCTTTTTACCTTTACCCACCACCCAGCTCAAATAAATCATACATGGTTGCTTATTCTTAGTTATGAATGTCTGGCTTTAGCTTGGCTTGTTTCTTGCCAGCCTTTTTTTTTTTTATTTAACAAACTCTTTTTAAGATGTATTTATTTATTTGTCTGAGTGCTTATTTATAATGTATACAGTGTTCTGCCCTCATGTATGCCTGTTGGCCACAAGAGGGCACTACATCTCATTGTAAATGGTTGTGAGCTATCATGTGGTTGCTGGGAATTGAACTCAGGACCTCTGGAAGAGCAGCCAGTGCTCTTAATCTCTGAACCATCTCTCCAGCTCTCTTGCCAGTTTTTCTTACCTTAAATTATCCCTGACTACCTTTTACCTCTGGGCTTTTTCCTTTTCTTGCTTCTGTATATCTTACTTTCAGTCCTAATCCCTGGCTCTCTGGGTGGCTGGCCCTTGACATCCTCCTCCCCTTGTTCTCTCATTGTTCCTCCTCTTCCTCATTTTCTCCTCCTATTTATCCTCTCTGCTTGTCAGCCCCACCTATCCTTGCTCCTGCCTTCCAGCAAGAGTGAGGCAGGGCCAGGCAGAACTCTGTAAGTTCAAGGCCAGCCTGGACATTCCAGGACCATCTCCAAAAGCTACAAAGAAATCCTAACTCAAAAAACTGAAAAAAAAAAAAAAATTGAGACTTTTTAAGCTCAGTGTTTAGTTTTTGAGAACATTGTATTTTTGAAGTACCCATTCTAAAGAATGTTTGACGTATTTAAAAGTAGACAGAACAGTACAGTGAACCGCCATCATGCACTCCTAAAAGGCTCAGGCTGTGGCCAGTCCTCATCCACATGCTTTTCTACCTTGTCTTCTGGTACTGCTTTCCTCTTTTACATGTCAGCTGTCATTTCATTGTGCACGTCTAAAATATAATAATTACTCTTTGCTCTTTTTCTGTTTTTGTTTTGTTGTGCTTGTCTTTTGAGATAAGATCTTGCCCAGACTGGTTCTGAACTCATGAGCCTTTTAAGTGCTGCTGGGGTTACAGGCTTGTACCACCCTCACTACCATATATTTTCTTATGTAGATTGCTTTCTTTTTGTGGTTGGCAAATGAACCCAAGCCATCTCACATGCCCTGGGCTTTATGTTCCTAGCCCTCTCCCATTTTAACACAACCACAGTGCCATTTAATATATCCTTCATATATTAGTGTTTATGTTTCCTGTTGTCTCATAAATGTGATTTTTTTCTCATAAATGAATTGTATACTAACTCATTTTAAAAATCAATACAGTAATTAAAATGAATTAGTTTACAAATAAATCAAAGATTCCTATAATACTATTTTAATGCATAATTTCTTCTTTCTCCTTTTGGAATCTTTCTTGTATTTTGCCATGATTTAGGTTTTGATGATTCTCTATCATTATTGTTTTCTATACAGACAGTTGTAATTAAAATAGATTGGATAAACTTGGGGTTGATGGTTTCCCCTCTGTTTTGTTTTCTAATGCTGTTCCATAGTGGGCTTTCTGTTCATTGAGAAGCATAAGTATCTCACTATGTTTTGTTTTGTTTTGGTTTTTGTTGTTTGTGTTTATTTCTTCGAGACAGGGTTTCTCTGTGTAACAGTCCTGACTGTCCTGGAACTCAGTCTGTAGACCAGGCTGGCCTCAAACTCACTGGGATCCAATTGTCCTTGTCTCCCAAGTGCATGTACCACCACCACCCAGCTTCTCAGTATGGTTTTAAGAATGTTTCTCTTATGCATTTACTTTTCCATGCGGTGTTTAACTGAATTTTACTAAATCTTTTTCTTTGAAAGAATATAAGTGTGGGAGAGAAAGTTCTCTATGGTCTCTACGGTATAGTGGAACACAGCGGCTCAATGAGAGGAGGCCATTACACTGCTTATGTGAAAGTGAGAGTGCCTTCTAGGAAATTATCTGAATATATTACTGGGAGGAAAACTGTACCAGGTAAGTATCCTAAGTATAATTTGTTCTTTTTTTTTTTTTTTTGGTTTGTCAAGACAGAGTTTTCCTTGTACGTATATTTTATTCTTCCAGATGGAAGAATTTTTTTTTTAAGAAGTGAGTTATAGATTCATTTTATTAATCTTAAGTCTCCTTAGATAATCTTTAAGACTCTTAATAATCACAAAGTAGTATCCTTTTAGGTAGTATGAACTGACAGGTGATTTTTTTTTTTAAAAGTAGTTCAGAGAGGTCGTAGTTTTATTGTTTGTTTTTAAACAGTGTGTGTGTGTGTGTGTGTGTGTGTACTGGTGTGCACAGCATAGTGGGCTGTCTAAGCATAAAGCCCAACAGTTGGTTCTGGTCTTCTACCTTTTTCTCTAGATTTTGCCACTGTGCTGTGTATTCCAGGCCTGGGGACTTCTGGGTGATCCTTGTTTCCGCCTCCCATCTCCCCATAGGGCTGTTGGGATGACTGATATGCAACACTGTTCTCTAGCTTTTTTTTGTTCTGGCTTTGGGATCAAATCAGATGAGCAGGCTTGTGTGGATGGTCACTCCATCAGCAGCACTACCCAGTCTTCTGAAGCTGTACGGGGTCCTCAAAAGAGTGGGGCGTGGAAATTTGCTAGCTATGCTCAAAGGCCATTAGATTTGCTTCCCCATTCCCTGTATTTTTTAAGGTGTATTTTTATGGTTATTTGTGTGTGAGTACACAGGTGTGTGTGCGTGTGCAGCTGTGAATGCAGTTGCTTATGCAGTTCAGAAGAGGTATGCCCTGGAGAAGAGTTATAGAGGTGGTTGTGATTTGCCCAGCATGGGTGCTGAGAACCAAACTCTGCTCCTCTGCAAGAGCAGTACATGATGAGTGCATGCTGAGCCATCTCTCTCACCTCTCTGTTATTAGTTTTTGCTGTTGACTGGTTGGTTGTTGTTTTTGTTTTGACATAGGGTCTCACTACACAGTCTGACCTGGAACTCACTGTAATAAGTCAGGCTGACCTCACAGAGATCCACCTCCTTCTGTCTCCCTCATGCTGGGATTAAAGGCATGCACACCACACCCAGCTCCTTTATTAGTTTTTAAAATGTATTTATTATTTATGTGTCTGTGTGCTTACTGTATGTACATGTGCATATGTTTGGAGGCCAAAGAATAGTTTTGTGTACTCAGTTTTTCCTTCCACCTTTGTGTGGGTTCCAGGGATCAAATTGGTGGCCAGGTTGGTACACAAGCACCTTTCCTTACTGTGTCGTCTCTCAAGCTCCTCCTTCCTCCTTGTTGGTGAAAGTGAATCTTTTCTCTGGGAAATTAAGTATTAGAAGTATTTTACTAAATATTTAAATTAAAATTTGGTTAACTGGAAGTAATTATTAGTATAATTTATTAGACACATTGGTGCCTTGGAACCATTAGTTAATTTTGGGTAATACTTAATCTAAGAAAAAAAACTCTTAAAACAAGATGTTAGAATTAAATATATTTTATGATGTATGTGTTGCTGCTTACAATTTAGAGGATGTAAACACACTAACTGTAAAACTGTTCTTTTTGTTCTGCTAGGTTTGAAAGAACCTGATAGTGAATTGGGCGGCCATTGGGTCCATGTCAGCGACACTTATGTGCAGGTGGTTCCAGAATCAAGAGCACTCAGTGCACAAGCTTATCTTCTTTTTTATGAAAGAATATTATAATTATGTGTCAGCTGTTATCTATCTCATTCTTATTTTAGTGCTGCAATGGTAACCATATATGTAATGTGCCTTTGTGGTCTTAGGAATAGTGCATCCGTCTGGTGTTATTGAACTTTCCATCACGTGATGAATCCTTTGAAAACAAATTAATGTACCAGGCAGTGGTGGCACACGCCTTTGATCCCAGCAGAGGCAGGCTGATCTCCGTGAGTTTGAGGCCAGCCTGATCTACAGAGTGACTTCCAGAACAGGCAGGACTACACAGAGAAACCCTGTCTCAAAAAATTAGACAAAACAGATCAGTTAATGCTTTCAAATCTATATTCTTAAATGTTAAAATATATTTCATGTTAATTTTCATGTCCTTGAAGACCCCTTTCTCAAAAAACAAATCTTTTTTTGATAGTAGTAGAAAAGTCCCCTTTGTGCTGTGACTCGCCATTAGACATTCAGAGAGGATGGTAAACGGAATCATCCTTTGATGTGCTGTTCCCTAAATGTAACACAGCCTTCCTGCGTGCATGTAGTGCATCTGGGGTTACCGTTCACTTTCTGTTTTAGCCTTTTAAAATCTTGTCCGTTTTGAATCACACTTCACATTTTTATGTGCTTATTGTTTTCTAGTGAAATATTGAAGTCAGTCTATAACTCTGACAGGAAAACTGTTCATCCTTGTACCCGCTCCACTGGAATCATCTCAGGGCTTTGCAGCGGTGTCTGCGTGTGACTGTACAGGAAATGTTGCTACAACAGTCGGAATTAGTGCCTAATGCAATATGATTACTTTTTCATAGTTCATCAGATTCGCTCAAGTAAAAAGGAGCCACTGGAATTTAGTGTGAGTTTACAAGTAATGTATCGATTAGCTTATTGCTTAGAAAATTTGAAAATATTAAAGCATTTCTTAATCATTTGCAGTCTGTTAAAGATAGTTTGTAAGTGACTGGCTAAGGCCAAAATGAAATTATAGGTGACTGTAGCACATAGAACTGGTAAATAGAAGTTGATAATCCATATAGGAACATAGGATACTTTAAGGATAACTTTGAATTATAAATTAACAAATTATATTTATAAATGGTAGAAAATCATATTTGTTGTAATTAGAGTGGCAGGGCTGCATCCCCGGCACCCAGCCGCCCACATGGCTAGCTTATGCACCGAAATAATTACACGGAAACTGTATTTTTTTAATCACTGTCTGGCCCATTAGTTCCAGTCTCTTATTGGCTAGCTCTTACATATTGATCTAACCCATTTCTAGTATTCTGTGTAGCACAACGAGTTGGCTTACCAGGGAAGATCTTAACCTGCATCTGTCTGGAGTGGGAGAATCATGGCGACTCCTCACTCGGCTTCTTTCTCCCAGCATTTTCTCTGTTTACTCCACCTACCTAATTTTCTGTCCTATTAAAGGGGCCAAGGCAGTTTCTTTATTACTTAACCAATGAAACAACAGATAGAAAGATGACCCACCTCCATCATTTCCCCTTTTTCTGTTTAAACAAAAAATGGCTTTTACTTTAACATAGTAAGATTACATATAACAAAATAGTTATTAAGCAAGAATTACAGTTACAATATTTATATCTATTTTATCCTTTATCATAACTAAGGAAAACTATAACTATAACTAACCATTTTTTAACTCCATTAAAGACTCCAGAAGGATATAATATTACCTAAGTAAAGAAGAAATAAGAAAACTCTAGAAATGACAGAGACATCTCGCTGCCTGTACAGTCACCCAAAGTTTCTCTGTACCGTTGGGGCATCCATCTTTGGCCTTTAGGCCCATAGTATACAGCAGACATTTTTATGAAGCAGGAAATTCCAAAGACAGTTTAGTCACTTTTTGCTGTGTCCTGAAGAATGTCTCGCAGACTCTTTTATGAATCAGGAACCCCGAAAGAACATCACACCTTTAGGCAAGTTTAGCAGTCCTCTCTCTGCGGGTTTTCTGTGTCATTTATGCATCAGTCCAGGCAAGAGCAGTCTTTTGCCCAAATGGCTATCAAACTCCATAAGGAGCCTCTTCAATGCCCATCTTTCTCTTGAAGTAGATTGGTGCTGTCAGGAGCAGACGTGTCTCATTGTCATGAAAAGTCCTAAGTTATTAAAACATTTAAATGCCATATTTTGTAGTCTTTAAAAATGGGTTAGATCAATATGTAAGAGCTAGCCAATAAGAGGCTGGAACTAATGGGCCAGGCAGTGTTCAAAAGAATACAGTTTCCATGTAATTATTTCGGGGCATAAGCTAAGCCATGCGGGCGGCCGGGTGCCGGGGACACAGCCCTGCCGCCGGGGACGCAGCCCTGCCGCTCTTGTTACAACACATATTCTTATCATTAGCAAGGGAATATAATACATTTTCTACTTCTATACTTGAGTAAATATTCAACAGGGTGTTGTCTTCATCAGCATCATTTAAAGTGCAGGTGGATAGCTGGGATGTAGTTCTGTGACTGAGTACTCACCTGGCCTGTGCAAGGCACTGGTTCAATCCCCGGCAACACAAAAATTCGGGTGGGCTTGGCTTTTACTTTAATGGGGCACAGAGTTGCTACTTCTGTTTTCTTTAAATTATTAAGGAATAACACAGGATAGTTTTCCCTTCTAGAATTCAAATGATTAAACTGTGAAAACTTGGCATGAGAAATATTACTACCCAAAATTTAAATAGTCACTGAGGTGGTTTACTGACACATGGAATTGAACCAAAATGTAAGGGAATGGTTTGATATCCTAACCATCGGTGCCAGTGGGTAATGCCATGGAGAGATGTCAGGAGAGACCTTCCACCAGGATTGAGCCTTTCTGACGTGCAACATTATAAAGTCCCCAGTCTTGATATGTGGGTGGGTGGAACTGATTTGTCTAATGCAGAAATTTTAAAAATACCATTGTATAAATAAATTCTATTTTTAAGTTGTGGAGGAAGTTCTAATGGTAATTCTATTGACTTTTCATATTAAAGATGGACAATCCCGAGTGCTGGGATTAAAGGCGTGTGCCACCACCGTCTGGCTGACAAATATATTTTATCTGCAGAGCACAGTTGTGTCCTCTAAAGAGAGCTTTTCAGTATTTTTTGTTTCATAAAAATCCATTGACATGGAGTAGACTGGCACCAGAACAAGGAGTTAGAAAGACATTTTATTTGTTCACGTTGGCATCTTGATCATAGCAATTGTTGTCCTCATCCCATGTAAATAGTTACTTATTTTTCTCCTAGAAAAGACCCTGTTAAGAAATATACTGCAGGGAGGGGAAAGATATACCGTGGTGGCGATATAATAGATGAGAGAAAAATTTTAAAAAATAGCAGTGGTGATGCACGCCTTTAATTCTGGCCTTTAATTCTGGCACTCGGGAGGCAGAGACAGGTCAGTCTCTGAGTTCAAGGTCAGCATGGTCTACGGAGTGAGTTTCAGGATGAGAGAAACCCTGTCTTGAAGAGAAAGGGGAGGGAGGGAGGGAGGGAGAGAGGGAGAGAGGGAGGGAGGGGAGAGAGATCTAGACAGATACTCATACCTAGCATATAACAGTATTTTATCACCCTTTAAAATGGGAGAACCTAAATCTGTATGATTTTATACATTATTCTAGCAGCGACAGGCAAATAAAATAGTTTTATTGTCAACCTAGTGCTAATTGAGGAGATGCTGAAGTGTATTTTTTTACAATCTAAAGTTAGATTGTTTTTCTTGCCATCTAAAAATGGAAGTGAGTGGTTTGATTTTGATACCTAGAAATTTCTTATCAAGCTTTTGTAATAGAGAAAGGTTACTCAAGGTCACTTGAATTTGTGTTTTTATTTTGATGTTTCCGTAGCACATTTGTAGGAATTTTACATTGTGAGGCTACTGTAATAACAACAGTTTCCAGATTACCTCAGGAAACAGTGCAAATAAACAGGAATGTTTACAGGGCAACTCAGCTACTTAGTGTTTTGGCACAGTGAATTTGAGAAATAAAGGAGAGATGTTTTTATTATAGAAATGGTTTACAGGGTACCTTAGCCCCAATTCTCCCCTCGTTTTTCCATACTTAAAATGGTAAAATTTTGATGATGTGCCAATTATGTGAATGTAACATAAATAAATATACATCTGTATTTAAGATATGTTGTTTAATGTTTCAAAAAATTATATGATGATCGCCTATTTAAGTGGTCAAGTAAGTGATTGTTATTATCAGCTCAGAGTAATATATCAACAGCTAAATTACTGTATTTAAAAACATTTAGCTTGCATGTGTGACTAATTAGTGATTTTATGTAATAGTTGAATAAAATTTCCTGACGATTTAGCTGTGAAATGTCACCACACATTAAATTTTTGTAACACAAAATAACATCCTGCCTACATTCATTAAGTTATACTCAGCTTATTTTTCTGCATGACATCTGATCAAATAAACCTAAACCAAATAGGTGCAATAAAATCAAGCTATTAGATAGCATTTATTGCATTACTGGAAAAGTGGTTTCTGTATTAAAACGTTTTTGTTCATGTAGAAATCATCAATTCAAATGTGTTCAAAAGATAGATGATTATTTTCAAGTATCAATAATAAACTCATGGTATCATTCCTGCTCTCGTGTATTTTTACAGTATTCAAAAAAATCTACATAACTTACTTAGCATCATTTTGGCATTACTGTATGTATAAATATCATAATAAATATTAAATTCTTATGTTAATAATTTGGTCTTGGAGATTTTGCATTATATGTTATTGAGTGTTATAGAAACATTGTGTTTATAATTTAGTCTCCTTGGCTTGCTATAACAAAATATAATTTGAGGAATTTATGAACAACAAAAATTTATTTCCTACACTTTTAGAGGTCAGGAAGCTCAAGATCAGGACACAGAGTCACTGTCCAAATGACGTCCACTTCAAATTTTCTGATAATGCCACCTCAGTGTTTGTTTACTTGATCAAAAGGAGAAAGGAGCTTTATGACTTCTCATCACATTTTTTTGTTTATTTTTGTTTGTTGAGACAGGGTTTCTCTGTAGCTTTGGAGCCTGTCCTGGAATTCACTCTGTAGACCAGGCTGCCCTTGAACTCACAGAGACTCCCCAGTGCTGGGATTAAAGGCGTGCACCACCGCCCACCACCACACCTGTGGGACCTCATCATATTCATGAGGGCTTTACACCCAAAACCTAATCATTTTCTAAAGGCTCCAGTTCAGGTACTCTCGTGTGTGTGTGTGTGTGTGTGTGTGTGTGTGTGTGTGTGTGTGTGTGTGTGACATAAACATTTAGTTCACAGCAACCTTTATGTTTTAAGAATCCCAGCACTCAGGAGGCAGAGGCAGACGGATCTCTGTGAGTTTGAGGCCAACCTGGTCTACAAGAACTAGGACAGGCTCCTATATTAGAGAGGCATTTTCTCGCTTGAGGCTTATTCCTCTCCCCTGACTCTAGCATGTGTTGAGTTGACATAAAACCAGCCATCTCATAAGGAAAGAAATCTCAAACAATATTGCTTACAAGCTGTAGGGAATAACATCTATCAAAGAAGGCTGTCCCAGTGATAACAGCTCTGGTTGTACCAAAGAGAAAGTCAAAGAGAGAAGAGTTAGTCTTAATTTTAGGGCCCCCTCTTGTAACAGAAAGTGAGAAAAGAAATCTTGATATTTGTATGTCCCCAAAAAACATTTGCTGAATATTTGTAGTTTTAGAAGTTTGTGGGTTTCCTAAAAGCATTTTCATATATTTCAAGGATTACTCCCAAGTAGAAATACCTAAAATGTTTGCAAATAATTGTGATATTTCATTTGTATTTTGATAGAGCTTGTCTGAAGTTCAAAGTAAAACAGCCACACTGATCAGCCTTATAAACCAGGCAGTGGTGACACACCTTTAATCCCAGTAGCCACACTAGTTTGCCATAGAAACCGGGCAGTAGTGGTGTACACCTTTAATCCTAGCCCTAGAGAGGGATATAAAAGGAGAGGAGACAGCTCTCACACACAGTCTCATTCTGAGATTCCTGGAGGTAGGATCACCATTTTGGACTGAGGTAGAGGTAAGAGCCTTCAGGTTGACCTCCAATTTCTATCTCTGGGTTTTTATTAATCGTGCTACAAATAATCCTGTATTTTTTTAAATGATTATTTTTATTTTATGTGCATTGATGTTTTGCCTGCATGTGTGTCTGTGGGAGGGATCCCCTGGAACAGTTACAGATAGTTCTGAGCCACCATGTGGCAGCTGGGAATTAAATCAGGATCCTCTCCAAAAGCAGCCAGTAAGTGCTCCTAACTGCTGAGCTGCAACAGGGTCCCAAAACTCAGACCCCGAGACCTTAGCATAGCTGAGTCAATGATGGAAGTGCCATTCAGCCTGTAAAATTCAGCACATAGACAGTACCACCTGTTGACTGAGTTTTCTGTCCTGCCTGTTTCCCGCAGTCATTAAGTCCCAAAGAAATCACACAGAGGTCTACATTAGTTATAAACTGATTGGCACATTAGCTCAGGCTTCTTATTAATTCTTATAACTTATATTAGCCCATTATTCTTATCTGTGTTAGCCACATGGCTCAGTCACTTTTTTAGTGAGGCAATCATATCTTGCTTCTTCTGTGGCTGGTCCAGGACTGTCAAAGAATGGGCTTCCTTCTTCCCAGAATTCTCCTGTTCTCATTGACCCTCCTCTACCTCTTGTCTGCTTGTCCCGCCTATCTTCCTGCGTAGCTACTGACCAATCAGTGTTTATTTAAAATATAATTGACAGAATACAGACAATTGTCCCACATCACTTCCCCCTCTTTTTTTTTATAAAAAGAACTCTGAATCTAATATACTTTGTTTAGCTTTTCTCCTGACCATTATCCATAATAACTTGTAACCAACATTCTAAACAAAGAAAAATATCCATAGTTCATTTTTTGTGAGTGTGGCGTAGTTTTCCAGGTTATTTCCTGCTGGTTGGGGGCTCTGATAATCTTATGGGGACCTAAAGAAAATTTAGAATTATGATCAAGTCCTGAGTGGAGTATCCTGTGAGGCTTGGTCATCTCAGGCAGCATCTATTCTCTTCCTTTTTTATTTTAAGGACTTTAACCTTTTTATTTTCTCTCCCAAGCCTGCATATATTTTTAACACACTGTAAAACATTTAGAGGTTTTCTTCATCTTTGAATCTCTCTTTACTGTATCTCTCTCTCTTTTTCTGACCACATGAGTCTATAATTTGCTAAGCAATATGGGTAGGATTAAAGCAGTGGCTTTGATGGTTGGATCCAGCCCATTCCTTAGCTTCCTGAGACTCCAGCCTCAGGGTGGAGGTACCGGCTGTTGCCACGCCAATCAGTTTACAACTAATGTAGACCTCTGATTTCTTTGGGACCTAACGACTGCAGGAACCAGGCAGAACAGAAACCCAGACAACAAATGGTACCCAACGTGTGGACGACTGTATCCACATAAAGCCTGACAGAGCTTGGGAAGTTAATTCTAGACAGAAAAGAATAGAGTTAAGCACAGCTTATTGATAGCAGCATTTTCTCAGGTGGGCTCTGTTTGCTAGAGGCAAATGTGTCTCATTTAAGAGAGGCTTCCTGACTCAGCTTTAGCTGCAAAACCTTGCAGCTCTTTTAAGAGGTCCTGCCATGAAACACTTAAATGGTGTTGATGAAAAGCTGACTACATGCTTTTTTGTGGTGGCAGGGACCTTGAAATGCCATAGGGTTGTGTCAATAACCACCTGCCAAAACAAAAACAAAGGCCTAATTCATCAAAGGCTATAGTGTAGTCTCTAAATGTACTAACCTTGCTTTTTTGGCTTCTGTAGTTCTGCTTCTGAATGGGCATCCTCAATATTTGAACATGGAACGTGTGCACAGGGAGTGGAAATAGGTAAAACATTGTACTTTATAAGCACTGTATCCAAAGTGGAAAAATGGAATGTCTAATAAAATACTTAAACTGGCAAAAAAAAAGTATGTAAAAAAAATCAGGTCATAATATTTATGCTTCAATACTCACCCTGAGAAAGGCTCCAGGCTACTCTGGGATCCTGAATACCCAATTTAGTTATCAGTCAGCTAATAAAGACTTTCTATCAGTTTAATCCCATGTCTGGTAAATACCCAACAATAAAATCATTTCTCCAGCCCCAATGATTCTGTAACCCTGTCTTTCTTTTTTCTTTCTTTTTTCTTTTTTTTTTCTTTTTGTTATTTTTGACTTTTTGTGACAGGGTTTTTTCATGTAGCCCTGTCTGTCCTGGGACTAGCTCTGTAAACCAGGACACTTGACTTAATCCTGTATTTGTTTGGACAAGATGATTTAAATTGCATTAATATTACCAAATTCCAGTTGCCTAAAACAACCAAAGTTGTGCCTGGTGTAGTGGTGCACATCTTTAATCCCAGCACTCGGAAGGCACAGGCAGGAGGATCTCTGTGAGTTTAAGGCCAGCCTGGTCTACAAATCAAATTCCAGTACAGCCAGGGCTATTACAGAGAAACCAGGTCTCAAAACCGCTCCCCACATCCTCACCCCCCCCTTCCCAAAACACCAACCAAAGCTGTTTGTTATTCAGAACCCACTGAATTCCCACAATCCACAGAGGAAACTACCACCCTGCTGGGAAGAGAAGAGAGTGCTGAAAATCTCGTTCTTGCGATAGATCTTTATTTGAAGTGTGCCATTCAGCTCACTAGCTAGTAGTCATGTGACCCTGTAGACTTTAAGGGGGAGAATGGGACTTGTAAGTTTACTAGAAGTCTCTGTCTCAAAATATATTTCTAGCCATCAGGTTCTCAGCTTTTCTTACACACTTGGCAACACAATGACTCCCTTTTCAAAAGTCATAATCCCCTAAAACCAGTTTTCTGTGTGTTTGATTAGGTTTAGGTGTTGTCTCTGGTGCTCTGAAGACCCAGGAGCCAAAATGTTATAATCCCCACAACTTCAGGAACAGTGTTGGAACCAGAACCAGTTAGCATTCTCTCTTAGGAAGTGGGGGGATGGAGATAGTACCAGAGTCATTTACTATGGGCGTGGAATAAATTCATTGACTTTTCTGACTATAAATTCCAAGGAAAGTTTGCTTGCAGTTAACATCTTTGGCCACATTTGAGTGCTTTTGCAAAATATGACTTACAAGTTGCACAGCTTTTTGAAAAGATTATTTCTTTGTTGATCAGGAGATGTTTTCTAATTTTGGTATATAATTGTGATGTCTATTCTTGGTTGTCAACTTGGCTACATATAGAATGAACTATAATCCAGAAATGGAGGGCATGCCTGTGAGAGTTTTTTTGCTTGGTTTTAAGTGGGTGAATCCAGTTCTAGTCCAGACTTCTGAGGTAGGAAGACACACACCTTTGATATGCATCTTGAGGTGTGATGACACACCTTTAATTTGGGCCATACCTTCTGCTGAAAGCCTGTAAAGACTTGGAAGAAAGAAGCTTTTGATCTCTGCCTGCTTGCTCTCACCTTGCTAGCAAGTCCATTCCTTCACTGGCATTGGAGCCTACTTCTTCAAGATCACAGCATCAAGCCGGGCGGTGGTGGGGCACGCCTTTAATCCCAGCACTTGGGAGGCAGAGGCAGGTGAATCTCTGTGAGTTTGAGACCAGCCTGGTCTACAAGAGCTAGTTCCAGGACAGGCTCCAAAACCACAGAGGAACCCTGTCTTGAAAAACCAAAAAAAAAGATCACAGTATCAACAGCAGACCAGCTGAGACATCCAGCCTCATGGACTAAGAAACTTCTGGATTCTTGAACTTTCCATTCATAGCTAGTCATTGTTGGACTGACTAGATCACAGTCCCTAAGTCATTCTAATATATGTGTGTGTGTAAAATAAAGAAATAAATAAATATCCATTCTATAAGTTCTATTTCTCTAGAGAACCCCGACTAATACAATAATTGCACATTCTTTGAGACATGCTTTCTGGTTTCTTTTCCTTCTATTTTTTTTTTATGTGTATGGGTGTATTGCCTATATGTGCATCTATGTACTTGCATGCCTAGTACCTAGGGACACCAGAAGAGGGCATCAGCTCCCCTGGACCTGGAGTTAGGTGTTAATGTGGGTGCTGGGAATTAAACCTAAGTCCTCTGGAAGATCAGCCAGTGCTCTTAACTGCTGAGTCATCTCTCCAGCTTTAATTTGAACATTTTAAATATAAAGGGTCATTAGAAGTCATCCTGTAACAAAGATCATAATAGTGTGGACTTCACAAATACTTTGGAAATATTTTCAATGATTAAAAATGTTAGAAACTTAATTGATTTTCTTATAGTAGAAAAAATACCTAAGGGTAAAGAATTGTGCCTTTGTTCTTATCTTTAAAAAATATAGCATAACAACTGTTTACATAGTAGTTTATACTGTATTAGGTATGCACTTGCTGCTTTTGAAGAGGAACCTAGTTTTGTTCCTAGCACCCACAAGGCAGCCCACCACCGTCTGTCACTACAGTTTTAGGGGGCCTAATGGCCTCTTTTGGTTTCTGTCTACATCATGCACACACATGATGCACATACATGCATGCAGACAAGTAATCATAAAAAATAAATAAGTCTTTTTTTAAAGAAAATATTTATCTCCTATTTTGTATGGTTAAAAATCCAACCTTAGCTAGATATGATGGTGTGTACCTTCAGTCCCAGAACTCACTTGGGAGGCAAGAGGCAGGTGGAGCTCTCTGAGTCAGAGGCAAGCCTGGTCTACATAGTGAGTTCCAGAATAGTTAGGACTACTTAGAGAGACCCTGTCAAAAGACAAAACATTTGTTTATCTTTAAGAGTAGGTGTGAATGCTTTGTTGGGCGCCAGTCGTTGTAAGGAGGGCCCGCTTGTTTGTACCGGCTGCCCAGTTAGCCCCGAAATAACCACATATAAACTGTATTAATTAAATTACTGGTTGGCCCATTAGCTTTAGTTTTTTTTTTTTTTTTTTTTTTTTTTTTGGTTTTTTGAGACAGGGTTTCTCTGTGGCTTTGGAGCCTGTCCTGGAACTAGCTCTGTAGACCAGGCTGGTCTCGAACTCCCAGAGATCCGCCTGCCTCTGCCTCCCGAGTGCTGGGATTAAAGGCGTGCGCCACCATCGCCCGGCTAGCTTTAGTTTTTTAATGAGTAATTTTTATATCTTAATTTAACCCATTTTTATTAATCTGTGTATTGCCATATGGCAGTGGCTTGCGGGGTAAAATTTTGCACATCTATCTCTGGCGGCTGATCCATGGCATCTCTCTGACTCCGATTTCTTCCTCCCAGAATTCAGTTCTGTCTTCTCCACCTACCTAAGTTCTGCCCTATCAGGCCAAGGCAATTTCTTTATTCATTAACCAATACAAGCAACACACAGAGGGGACTTCAGACCATGTATGCATGTGGATCTTGTGTGTGCCTGGTGCCCATGGAACATGGAAGAAGATGTCAGAGCTAGATCTGGAGTTATAGATGGTTGTGAGCAGTCATGAGGGGTACTGAGAACTGATTCCCCCATCCTCTGCCAGAGAAACAAGTGCTCTTAACTATTGAGCCATCTCTCTGGCCCCTCTTATTTTTTGTGTATGTGTGTGGATATGTGTGGTTGTGTATGCATCTGTGCACACGTGAAGGGAAAAAACATTCTTGAGCATTCTTCAGGTGCCCCTCTACCTTTGTGTTTGAGACAGGGTCTCTTACTGATGTAGAACTCAGTGAGATCTGCCCATCACTCCCAGTGCTGGGATTACAAATTCATACCACATACTTACTTTTTTTAAAAGCATTGATTCTAGGGATCAAACTCAAGTTAATTGTCTCACTTTACCAATGAATGATGGTTATCTTCCCAGAGGCATAAAAAAAACAAAAATAACTTAATCTTCTTTTTATTTATTTTGTTTTGTTTGTTTTTCCCAAGGCAGGGTTTCTCTGTGTAATAGCTCTGGCTGTCCTAGAGTTCACTTTGTAGAGCTGGCTGTCCTCAAACTCACTGAGATCCACCTGACTCTGCCACTAAGTGCTAGGATTAAAGGCATGCGCCACCACTGACCATTAGCAACTTAATCTTACAGTTCCCTGTTAATCATTAACGCAGATTGTCAGGTAATACCGACAAGATGCTTGTACTTGATAATTACAGTACACAATCACCAGATTACAGATCTTGTATGTGACAGCTGCTTAGACCTTTAACACAACAGCACATATTCTAATAAACTAGTGCTTGAAATCACACACGGGAGAAATGTCTGGCAAGGTGTGCCTGTCATCCCAGCACTCTTGGCGAGACAAGAGGATTATGAATTTCAGCGCAGCTGGGACTACATAGTGAGACCCAGTCTTAAAAGCATTCATATTAAATCAAATCAAAATCAACACACAGACACAGGAACGTGTCTGTTTTCTCCATCAGGTTGTATTATTATGGAAACCCTAGACAAGAGTACTTAGGAAAAGGAAAGGAACTGTGAAACTCATTTTCTATTCTGATATAGCAATGGCTCAGAGTATTAGACTGACAAGGAGCAAAATGAGGAGGCATTTAATAATCTCTTTGGCTATCCAAAATGATTAGCTGATACTAGACTAGTGTCATTAGTCAAAATATTCTATCACGTGACAATCTAAGTTTTTCTATGTGTTAAGTTATATGCTAGGTAGGCCCTCGGAGGGCAAAAGTTCTCACCCAAACATTGGTTTCAGTTTTATTAGGGAAATAGCAAATGATTACAAGGTGATTATAGGGGGCAGGAATTTATGATAGCCTTGCTAATCTAATCAGATTTCATTGAGAAAATCTACTTCTCTGGTCAGAATGAGGTGAGAGGAACCACAGTGATACATGATTTTAGTTCCAGCAACGGGGCTGGGGGCAAGTGGATCTCTGTGGCTTTTGAGGCTGGTCTATACGTAGTGAGTTCCAGGACAGCCAGGGTCACATACAGAGACCCTGTTTCCAAAAATCAAAATAAATAAATAAACAAATGAAAAAATAGAATGCCTCTTGGTAAATAAACTTGCAAAATACAGATTAACACAGAGGTAACTGTGATGTTGTATATATGTTTTACTTTTGTTCCATAAAGTGAATTTTTAAACATTACATTGCATTAGCTGGGTGAATGCTTTTAATTCCAACACTTGGGAGGCAGAAGCAGATGGTTCCCTGAGTTCGAGGCCAACCTCGGCTGAGGAATATTAGTTATGCTAAGTGGAAACGAAGAGTCAACTACAGCTTTATTTTAAATCTAGTACTAACCTCATGAACTCACATCATAATATTGTCAGGTGGTTGGTAGTTTTCTTCATAGAACTCCCCCACTTCAATTATATATTGAGGCCAGAAAGTGTTTATCTAGGAGGACTTTAATAATACAGGCTACTCTTGGGTTTCAAATGCTTAACAATGACAGAATTTCTTGCAAAGGCCATCTCTAGTCTCACATCTACCTATATTTTCTTTACCCAGCCAACTACAGTCTTCTTTCTACAGTAATTTCATGTTTCTTGTGCACAATTCCCAACTCAAAGACTTAGATTTTTAGTGTATTTTGTGGATCCAAAAAAGCAAAATAAATACATCTCTCACCTTAAAGGGAATAAGAGCTTATTGTGGAGCTATATTTGAATGCCCATGGCCCAGGGAATGGAGATTTGGGTTCTACCAAATTCTAGGTATAACATGGAAGTAGTTTCATGACATTTTATAGTTCTAAAGAACAAAGACAGCCATAAATCAAGTCAAGCTTAAAATACATTGGTGTACATCACCGAGAAAGTTCCAAGATGGGAGACATCTTTACAAGGCTGAAGATACTACCTGATAACATTTTTAGTTGTTGAGTTGGTTCTTGAGTTAGTTGACTAGGAGTCAGCTGAGTTGAAAGGTTCCAAAAGATTTTTATCTATTAGTCACAGAATGTTAGATCCAACGTAAACATTGGACAGGAGGGGCTATTCACTGTGCGAAGCTAGGCCCAGAACAGGCAATTAGCCAGCCTCCTGGACCTGTATGTAACATTCCAATCTCTCCACATTACTGCAGCGCTAATCAATCTTTGCAGACACAGCCTCCTTTCTGAAATTGCTTCACAACTCTTTCTTCAGGCACACTTAAATTTCTTGAAAGGCATTTCCGAAAGTTTAGGTTAAAAATACTCTATTTCTAAGCATTCTGGTTTCTTTTGTAACGAAACTGGTAGGCTGGAAAATTGACATTTTAGATATATGAACACTGTTCACGCTAAAACTTCTTTTACCTCTTTTCGGAAGGCCACCTTGTAGTTGAGGTGAAAAGGACCCTGTAGGAACTGCTTCCCAGTTACTTTTAGTAGCTGACCGAAGTTGAACTGAGTGAGAAAAAGTTCCCACGAGGGGGCGCGATGTTAGGAGGTTAACAAAGAGACCTAGGCAAACTCCCTGCTTCCAGAACTCAGTGGGATTCCAGCCTGATGCCAGCTTGTCTGAAGTGGGCCTGGCACAATTTCAAGTTGGCTGGGTTTGACTTTGGGGTCCCTCCATGGTCTGAAAGTGGAGAAGCGAATTCAACATCTTTCCTTAAGCAGAAATGTTCGCAGGAGAGGACAGACTTTCTATTGGAGGGTCTCCTTGCTAAAGTTAAGAACTTCAAGGCGCCCTTTGTACGGAACACTAAATTCTCGGCTCTGTGCTGGCTGTGCAGATGAAAATGTGTCGGGTATGACGCAGGCTTAATACACGAATATTCAGCGCAGAAATCGAGGAGGGTTTGCCCATAAAAAAAATGGCGCGGATGCGTCAAGCCGGTATAATCACATGCTCACAAGCCGGGCTGTGGGCACGTACGACTTCAGACGAAAAGCGGATGTTATTATTCACTTCCGGGTGAGCCCTCTCCGGCGCCATCTTGTCTTGTTCATGAAGAAGTAGAAGCATCGAAAGGGTTGGAGAGAATTACAGGAACGGTGGCGACAGCGGTATTCCGGAATCGGAGCGGGTAAGCGTTGAGCACTTTACACGGAGGCTCTCGCCGGACAATTAAGAGCCTCCCGGTTGCTGTGGCGAAGGTAGCGAGACTTAAGCAGGCTGCGTACGCTGCTTGGCGCGACCGCCGGAACCTCATTCCGAGAAGCCTCGGTGCCCGCCTGAGCTCGCCAATGGGAGCGCCGCTCTCGCCGAAGAAATGAGTGTTTTTGGTGAAAGAGAGTGTTCACGATCGCTTCTTGGAACTGAGCGTTTTCTCCGAGAAGGCAGGGGACTAATTGTTGGGCTCCTGACCGGCCGTTAAGCACTGCGCGTGCGCAGTGCAAACACTTGCAAGGGCCAGCAGCGCAGAGGGGCGGAGGAGGCGGGGGCCGGGACCTGGAACTTCTCCTCGGCGACTCCGGACTACGCAGGCCCGGGGAAGGCGGCTGCGTCTTGTTAAAGTATCGTTTTGTTGCCTAGCTTGCTTTTGTGTTTTTACCCAGTGGTGGGTATTTTGTGTTAAGCATCACACAGGAGGCTAACAGTATCCTGTGTTTCAGTTATTTCCTTTTTGTGGATCATGCTATCGAAGAAAATTGGGCCTTTGAGCAGATTTGGACTGTGCTTGATTAAATTAATAGTCTAAATCTTTAATATTTCACTAATCTTTTCTTTTCTTGACCCTAAATAAAACAAAATAGTATTGAGATCTCTTGAGTACAGCAAGGCAAAACTAAACCAGATTTTATTTGTGTATTTTTTTTTTTTGAGCACCAAGAGAGGATGTAGTAAATGAGTTCTAGGATGTGTGTGTGTGTGTTTATGTATGTATATATCTACATATATCTATATATCCTTTCTTTTTCTTTTCTGGAACTCGCTCTGCAGACCAGGCTGGCCCCGAACTCACAGAGATCAGTCTGTCTCTGCCTCTCTAGTGCTGGGATTAAAGGCGTGCAGAACCGCCGGCTAGGATCTTCTTAAGAGGCATTATTTAAAACATATGTAAACTTTATATTTTAGGAAATTTCTTTTGCATTTTATGGCCCTGACTGCCTTGGAACCCAGAGATCCACTTGTCTTTGCTTTGGAATGCTGGGATTAAAGGCATTTAGCGCCACACCAAGCCTTAGAATTAACTGTCGAAAAACTGAGCAGATAGTTCATAACCACCCCCAGCTGTTACATTTCCCTCAGCATCATATGCTTGCATGAAACTTTTGTTAGAATTTGGAACAGTGTCGCCGGGCGGTGGTGGCGCACGCCTTTAATCCCAGCACTTGGGAGGCAGAGGTAGGCGGATCTCTGAGTTCGAGACCAGCCTGGTCTACAAGAGCTAGTTCCAGGACAGGCTCCAAAGTCACAGAAAAACCCTGTCTTGAAAAACCAAAAAAAAAAAAAAAAGAATTTGGAACAGTGTTGCTACGTTATTAACTTATGGCTTACTCCTGTATTCTTAGTTTAAAAAATCTCTAAAAACATTAAAAACAATAAGGGTTTTGTTTGTTTGTTTTTGTTTGTTTGTGTGTGGAGAGGGTATCTGTGGAGGCCTGAAGAGAGTGTCAGAACCCCTGGCATTGGGGTTACAGATGGCTGCCATGTGGGTGCTGGGAACTGAACCTAGTTTCTTCTCTGCAAGAGCAGCCAGTGCTCTTAACTGCTAAGGCATTTTTCTAGCCACTATATATTTTTTAAAAGAAAGGTTATTATTTTATGTCTGGATGTCAGTATTATGTTTTGTTATCAAATTCTGCTTTTGACCATTGCTGAGTCTTTCCGATGTCTACTGTTCCCCTCCAGTTCTTTATTTGATTCTTTCATTTCTTTGTTACTCTGTCACTAAGGCTGGTCTGAAATGCTCAGCAATCCTCCTGCCTCAGCTTCTTGAATGTTGAGATTACAGATATGTGCTACCACAGAGCTTTTTTTTTTTTTTTTTTTTTTTTTTTTTATTTCAGTTGGGGCAAGGACAGGGTCTTATAGCCTCCAACTCAAAATCTTCTTGCCTTTGCTTCTTTACCTCCTTAGTGATAAGATCACAAAATTGCCAGCTATAAACGGCTGTAGCACATTACATTTTAATTAAATTTTAATTATTGTCACACAGTCTATAAGTGACTTTTGTAAATATTAGTGATCATCATTTGAACAAGTCACTTTAGGAAACTCAAAACAGTTGAAGGGCTTTTTTTCCTTTTAAGATTTATTTTTATATGTGTCTGCACTAGTGCACAAATGTCATACATGCGTGTATCTGGTTGTGTCTGTGTGTGTATGTGCATATTAGTGTGAGTCTCTGTGGAGGTCAGAAGATGATGGGTTCCCTGGATCTGGAATTTCAGGAAGCAGAAGTTGGTTCATGTGTGCTGGGATTGAACTTGGGTCCTCTGTAAGAGTAACCAGCACTTCTTTAACCACTGAGCTGTTTCTTCAGCTCTGGGTTTTGTTTGTTTTGTTTGTTTTTCACTTGCAGTTCTAATAGTAAAGAAAGAATAAATGATGATTGTTCTGGTTGTTAGTATTTGCGGGTCACTGTAGCAGATTACTAGGCGGCTTAAAAATAACTGAAATATACTTGTTCATGGTTCTAAAGGGAAAAAGAGTGAAAGCAAAGTTTGAGAGGCGTCTTCCTTGCTTCTGGATGGCACCTGTCTTTCTGTTCCTTAGCTTGTAAACTTGTCCAGTCTTTGGCATTGTAGGCACAGGACATTTCTCCATATGGATGCTTATGTCTGTCCTCACTAGGGATTTGATTAGTTCTTACCCTAATCAAATGTGACCTCATCCTAAATTGACTACTGTATCTGCCCAGACTGGGTTTCCCAATAAGGAAAGATATCACGGATTAGGACTTCAGCCTGTCTTTGGGAAGACTCCAGGTTGGTCCATAATTGGTGATAGTGTTTTCCAGCAGTGTGATACTTTTGATGATCAGATGCAATCCTTGGTTAGTAGCTTTTCTCTTCTTCCCAGATTAAAGTTGTTGTTGTTGTTGTTGTTGTTTTTTTTAAGACATCACAATTAACTTGTCCCTGTGAAGGGAAATATTGTCAACAAAGTCTTGTTGCATGAATCATCAGTAGTCAGACTTTTCCAAACTTGATAATCTATGAAAATAATTCTAAAAGGAGACTGAATAAGTGGATTCAATCTTTTAAAAGAATAGTTGCATTTATTTTATTTTTGTATGATTGTGAGTATATGTGTGGACACATGCACCATGACATTTTTTGGAGATCAGAGGGCTGCTTGCAGGAATTGGGTCTCATTTAGCATCACGTGGGTTTCAGGGATTAAATTCAGGCAGGTTGCCAGGCTGGGTGGGAAGTGCCTGTACCTACTGAGCCATCTCATGGCTCTCAGAATTTTTTCCCTCTAGGGGGATATGAGGGTGTTGGGGCTGATTATATAGGCCTTACATAAGCGGACAGGTTTCACTACTTAGCTGTAGTCCCTAGGCAATAGAAATCAAACTGTGATATTAAAGAAATAAATAGTAATATTAAAATGTACTTTTCATGGTTAAAGTTATGAAGTTATGTATTTAGCGGGTAACGTAAATGAATGAGTAAAACACCTAACCGTTTAGTATAGTCAATTTGGACACGTGGTGATGTTGTAATAAGAGCGGCGGGGCTGTGTCCCCGGCACCCGGCCGCCCGCATGGCTTAGCTTATGCCCCGAAATAATTACAGGGAAACTGTATTCTTTTAATCACTGCCTGGCCCATTAGTTCCAGCCTCTTATTGGCTAGCTCTTACATGTTGATCTAACCCATTTCTAATATTCTGTGTAGCACCATGAGCTGGCTTACCAGGGAAGATCTTAACCTGCGTCTGTCTGGAGTGGGAGAATCATGGCGACTCCTGACTCGGCTTCTTTCTCCCAGCATTCTGTCTGTTTACTCCACCCACCTAAGGGCTGGCCTATAAATGGGCCAAGGCAGTTTCTTTATTAAATGAAAGTAACTCCTCCATCATGGTGAGGCTGACCTTGAACTCAGAGATTTGTCCCCTTAGTACTGGCTCCCATACCTGGCATCATAATCTTTGTGCTTTGACTCTTGTTTGTAAGGAGTCATAGTATTCTGTTTTAGAGGTTTATATTTGTCCTTTAGGATAAAGATTTTATGGTGAACATGAAGAAATAGAGGATAGGGCTTCGAATTTTTGTCATCAAATCAGTCTTGCTCTTTTGTTAAGTAATTGGTTAGTAAGTGTTGTGCTGGCTTAAAACATACAAAAGTGTGTACTACATGCTTGATTGGTTCATTCTGTTTTTCTAATCAAGCTTTTGCCTAAATTCTGTTCATTTTGCTTATTTTTCTCTAGACTCCATTGGTTTCTTTTTCTTTCTTTCTTTCTTTTTTTTGTTTTGTTTTTTTTTTTGGTTTTTCGAGACAGGGTTTCTCTGTGGTTTTGGAGCCTGTCCTGGAACTAGCTCTTGTAGACTAGGCTGGTCTCGAACTCACAGAGATCCGCCTGCCTCTGCCTCCCGAGTGCTGGGATTAAAGGCGTGCGCCACCACCGCCCAGCTTCCATTGGTTTCTTGAGATAGAGATTCCTTGTGTAACTCTGGCTGTTCTGGAACTAGCTTTGTAGACAAGTCTGGCTCACAGAGATCAACCTGTCTCTGCCTCCCAAGTGTGGGATTAAAGGTGCCACTACCTCCTGGCTTTCTATAGACTTTTGAGTGAAATCAAAGTTAACTTTTTATGACCAGCAAGTTATCCCCTTAGAATTAGATTTCTAAATTTTTTCTATAGCCTCTAAGAAAATGAACAAAGGCTCCGTGGTGTATCTTCTGTCTAGGTGACTTCTGCGTGATTTTTTTACTTCCTGTATAAGTCTTTATGGATTGTGCGTCTCACTTTCCCTTGATTCCTTTTGTCTTAAAGTTTATATATTTCTAAAATGTATACATTCATACACACAATAAAATAGTCTAAAGAATACAAAAGGTATGAAGTAGAAGTTCCCTGTTAACTTTTTTCTTGCTTCCTTGAACTTTGAGGAATCTTATATACATGCTATAATATGACAAACAAGAAGCTTCAAGTGGTAGTTTTCATGCTGTAATTTTCTTTCATTGAGTTTGTGTGTCAGTACATGTCAGTGTATAAAGCTCTTCTCATTTTAATTGCTAAGTAGAGTCCATTTTAATTTATTTACCTTTAGTTAAATTTCACTAAAAGTACATGTTTACCAGTAGAACATTTGCCAAGATTTTTAAAGTAGTTTTCTTGTGAATATATTCATCCATGGTTGGGGCCTCTGAAAGGGGTTTGCTAGACCAGAAGGCTATGTTTATAATTTTACTAATGCTGGATTGTTTTCAAAAAAGACCCAGGTAGTTGATGGGCAGCCTTTACCTCATTCAATAGTTATTTGAAACTAAATCAGGATTCTTTTGGTTTTGTTAAAACATTTTAGCTGGGGGCTGGAAGAATGGTTTGGAGGTCAAGAACACTGGCTTTTCTTCCAGAATACAGAGGTTCAATTCCCAGCACCCACATGACAGCTCCTAACTGTCTGTAACTCTGGTTCCTGGGGATCTGTCAGCCTCACACAGACATACATGTAGACAAAACACCAAAGTAAAAATAAATAAATAATTAAAAGAAAACATTTTAGGGCTGGAGGGATGGCTCAGAGGTTAAGAGCACTGGCTGCTCTTCCAGAGGTCCTGAGTTCAATTCCCAGCAACCACATGGTGGCTCACAGCCGTCTATGATGAGATCTGGTGCTCTCTTCTGGTGTGCAGGCATATATGCAGGTAGAATGCTGTATACACAATAAATAAATCTTTAAAAAAAAAAAAAAGAAAAGAAAACATTTTAGTGACTCCTGATACTTGGACTTTTCTTATCATCTTTGCTCCTCTGCCCCATATTTTACATTGATTTTTCTCAATCTAAATCATCAAACACCATTCCTGAATAGTACTGTGTGTGTGTGTGTGTGTGTACATGTGTACATGTGTGCATGCACACAGGTACTGGGATCAACTCAGGAGGTCAGGCCTGGCAATACATCTCCTTACCTACAGAGCCGTCTTGGTGGCCTCTGTTACTGTTTCTAAAGATTTATTTTTATTTATTTTTAGATGTTTTTATTTTATGTGTATGGATGTTTTTCATGCATGTACTTATGTGTGCCACTTGTGTGCCCATAGATGTCAGAAGAAGGCTCTAGATCCTCTGGAGCTGGAATTAGGGATAATTGTGAACCGAGGGAAGAGCAACAAGTGCTCCTAGCTGCTAAGCCATCTCTGCAGCCCCTAAAAATTTTGAAATTATGTGTTAGGTATGTATCTATGGGTGTGTGTAGCTGTTCTTTGAGGTCAGCGGTGTCAGAGCTCTGGAGCTGGAATTAAAGGTGATTTATGAGCACACTCCATGTGGGTGCTGGAACCAAACATGGCTTCTCTGCGAGATCAGTTTGCACTCCTCACTACTGAACCATTTCTAGCCCTCGTTGCTAGTGTTTTTAATGGGTGGGTGTGGTAGGGTGCAGGGGCATGGTTTGAGACAGGGTCTCATTGTGTGGTTCTGGTTGGCCTAGAGCTCACAAATACCATCATTTTTCGACTTTCTGAATGCTGGGGTTAAAGATGTGTTCTACCACCAAGCAGTGGTGGTGCACGCCTTTAATCCCAGCATCTGTGAGGCAGAGGCAGGAGATCTCAGTGAGTTTGAGGGCAGCCTGGTCTACAAGAGCTAGTTCCAGGACAGCCAGGGCTGTTAATACAGAGAAACCCTGTCTCGGAAAAACAACAACAAAAGTGTTCCACCATGCTCAATTTGTTATTGGTTCTTGAACAGAGTTAGTTATACAGTGTTTGATAAAGTATTTTATATATATATAGGACTTGTAGGAATTACATGCTTTATGAGTTTTCAGGCTTGTTTACAGAAAAGTGAGTGGTATAAGGATCTGCCATCCCCTTACTCATAACTTAGAGTACCCCGCCTTCTTTCCATGATGGGTCTTAGAAACTGTCTTACATTCTGACTTTGTCTGATTACTGTTTCTAATACTGTTTTATGTCATTCTTGAATTCCTAATAATTTTTTTTGTGTTGGAAGCTCAGTTCATTAAACTTCTGTTGTGAGATGATTTAGTGCTTTAGGGAATATAATACTAGATATTGTAAATCATGTCTTATGTGGGTGACACTGGAAGTCTTTGAATTATAATTTCATTAACTTACGAAGTTTTCTTAATCAATTATTAGATTTGCTATTATGTGTTTATTGTTATTATTTGCTGTAATACAAGAACAAGTTTTCTTCATTGCTACAACTATTTGTTACTATTTTAAAGGAGCTTGGGGATTGAATGAATCACTTTATAATTAAAATAATTGGATTTCTAGAGATATTGGGAAATTATGTATACACACATTATATAATTATATATTTGCCTTTGAGCATGGCTGATTAAAACTGTACTTTTAACTAAACTCTGATACTAGCATTAACTTAAACTTTTCTGTTCTTGCTTTTCAACCTAAATCTAGTCATCTCTGGCAATATTTTGAATAGGGTTATAGCTCTTTCATCGCTTAGAAATATCATCATGCAATTTCTGTTGTATAAATTTTGAAAATGTAAAAAGTCCCAGCTTTAACTGTGCTTGCTTTGTTTAAGTAGAGACTTGAAGGATGTGGGATCAAGGAGGACAACCTTGGCAGCAATGGCCCTTGAACCAGCAACAGTGGATGCAGTCATTTCAGCACCAGCAGGATCCAAGTAAGGAAAATACTCCATTTGGAATCGGGTAGGGGTGGACATTTGGAAGTGGGATATAGATGATCACATTCGCATTGGCTTATTGAATCCTTCATGGAAAGAGCTAGCTGTGCAGTCTAGTAGTGAGTGCACTCCTGCTGTTGGCTCTCTTTTAGTACTCTTTGATCTGTAGGTCTTTTGTGGGGCCTGCTACTCATTTCCCAAATAAATCATGCACAGAGGTTTATTATTACTTATAAATGCCTGGCCTTAGCTTCTCTTATTTCTAGCAGCTTAACTTAAATTAGTCTGACTACATTTGCCTCTGGGCTTTTTCCTTTTCTTGTGTATATTGTACTTTCACCCTTACTCAGTGGCTGGCTGCACCTTGCCTCTAGCATCCTCCTCTCCTCGTTCTCTTGCTCATCTTTTCCTTCTTCCAGATTTCTCTCCTTATTTATTCTCTCTGCCTGCCAGCTGCACCTATCCTTTCTCCTGTCTTACTATTGGCGGTTCAGCTCTTTATTAGACCATCAGTTGTTGCAGACAAAGAATCCCAGCTTCACAGAGTTAAATGCAGCACAAACAAAAGCAGCACATTTTTACATTGTTAAACAAATATTCCACAGCATAAACAAATATAACCCACCTTAAAGTAATATTTTACAGCACATTGTTCTTAAAAATGCTTTCTTGAAGTACAGAAAGTTTTGTGACAGTTTTACATTTTTAAACTGATAGCGTTTTAACACTTAACTTAGTAATGGCTAATTTTGTTTCATCATGTGTTTTTTTTTTTTTTTAATTTGAAATTTTCTTAGGGAGATATTTTTTCTTTTTTTGAGCAGCCTTATAATGTAGTACAGACTGGACTAGAATGTTCTATATAGCCCAGGCTAGCCTCAGACTCACAGTGCTCCTATTTCCACCTCTCAAGTTTTAGATTACACACACACACACACACACACACACACACACACACACACACACACATATATAACATCCAGCTTGTTTTTTTCGTTTAAATAGCTATGTAGCATTTTTAATTTATTATTATTATCATTATTATTATTATTATTATTATTATTATTATTATTATTATTATATGTTCATTGGTGTGAACGTCAAATGCCCTGGAACTGGAGTTACAGACAGTTGTGAGCTGCCATGTGGGTGCTGGGAATTGAACTCAGGACCTCTGGAAGAGCAGCCAGTGCTCTTAACCGCTGAGCCATCTCCAGCCCGCTATGTAGCATTTTAATGTAGGATTTTATTCTAATATAAACCAATAATGATAGCAACAGCAAGACTTCTGTATTTTTTGTTGTTCTTGTTTAAACCTTTCCAGGCTTAAAAGAGTTCATGTGAATGGTCCACTTAGCCTCAGAAGGCAGAGAGGGATCAATTATTCACTAAGCAGACTGGCTATGGAGACTAGTATTATCAGGGAACTCTGGGTTTGATTGAGATACCCTCCCTCAAAGAATAGTGTGGATGAGATAAAGGAAGAGATTACCATCGAACCTCCAAATGTACATAAATCCATACACATGTGGATATACATACATGTTTACCATACAAATATATATATATATGAAAAGAAGAAAAATAATGGAATATTGCAATGCTTGTTTTACATAGATGTGCTATTCTTTTAACTTCTTCATTCTGAATGCTAAGTTCTGTTAATTTACTTTAGGCCAGATTGACTGGGCTGCTTTGGCCCAAGCTTGGATTGCACAAAGAGAAGCTTCAGGACAGCAAAGCATCGTAGAACAGCCACCAGGAATGATGCCAAATGGACAGGATATGCCTACAATGGAATCTGGTCCAAATAATCATGGGAATTTTCAAGGGGATTCAAACTTTAACAGAATGTGGCAACCAGGTTTGTTATTTATGTTTCCAAATTTTAGGATGTTTTAGAATAAAATGAGGATTAGTAGTATATTGTTTTCCTTGTTTACTTCTATGGCTTCTTGAAATTAATGGTCTTTAAAAAATAGACTTGTCAAAATTTGATTTTGACATTTTTGTGGTTAAATTATTTTGTACACAGTCTGCTGGCATTGTGGCACTCAGTTTGATTTTTTTCTTGGTTCTTCATTCCTAGGCTGACAGGGGCTGGGAACACTCTGGAAACTTCACTTGGCATCTAGGGAAAAGAGAGCACTCTTTGTCTCTCTCTTGCAACCTCTGGCCTTTTCAGAAGCAGCACTGGCAGAGTAAAACATGTCTAGCCTCTAATTACAGAAAAGTTGTGCCACTGTGTGACAAACAAGCCTGTCGGCTATCTCTGCTCCCATCGCCCACCCACCTTCCTCCTCTCCCCTTTTTCAGATAGTCATGATTTTCCATAAGTTTTTGGCTGTTTGGTTTTATTTATTTTTTTAAGCTTCACAGTATAATTTAGATTCCTTAATGCTAATTCAGTTTTCTATGATTGTGTTAATATTTTTAATAACCACATCACACTATTTGTAGAGATTTCACATTTGAATATCCTGCTGAGAAAATCATAGCCTCCGTTTGCTATTATTTATTAATTTTTAAAATGTATTTATTTATTATGTGTGTTGGTGTTTTACCTGCAAGTATGTCTGTATCCCCTGTACTAGATCCCCTGGAAATAGAGTTACAGACAGTTGTGAGCTGCCATGTGGGTGCTGGGAATTGAACCCAGGTCCTCTGGAAGAACAGCCAATGCTCTTAACCACTGAACCATAACTTCAGCCCTTCACTTATTATTTCTGTTATTAACTGGTGAGAATAGAAAACATAGGATATATTTTCAACGTTATTTTTAAAAGAGAAACAAATATTCTCATTTTTGATATTGTGAGATGGTTGATTTTTTGTCTTCTAAAAGGCTAAATTTTCCCAATTTTGAAAATGTTTTAGTTCTCAAGTTAAAGTTTACTCATTCTGGCATCTTTGATTCTCCTTTCACTCCTGCTACATTTAGTTTGACCTTAATGCTTTTTTTTTTTTTTTTGTGACACTAGAAACTTACTAACCTTGGTGCCTCAGTTTCCCCTTCTAAAACAGATGATACCAGAATTTCTCCCTACCTCACAGGGTTGTTGTGAGGATAAATGATGTATTCATAAAAAAGGCGTAATATAAAATTTGAAGTATTTTTATATTGTTGCCATTGAACAGTAACTGAGCAGTTGATCCACAAGTTGCTTTGGAATTTGTTAAATTTGTTAAAAATACTTTTTGGAGCTGAGTGTGGTCTCACGTGCCTCTAGTTCCACTACTAGAAAGGCAGAGGCAGAAGGGGCTCATGTTTAACTCCTGTCTTGGCTATGTAGAAAGTCCCAGATTAGCTTGGTCTGCATAGCAGGATTCTTGTCTCAAATATCAAAACAATAGTAACGTTGGGCATTTTGTTTAGAGTGTGAATTAGAATGGAGTTAACTTATTTGAATTATGTATGAGATAAGTGTTTCATTCGTTGCTTATTTTTAAGATAATACAAAAGGAATTTGACAAAAATGTCATAAATTGCTTTTTAAAATCTGTTGTTTCTGTAGCTTTCTTGAGATCTTAAAAATTGTATTGATTTTGTTATAACTGCCTGTTGAATGTCTTTATGCCTAAATCCTGAATAGAATGGGGAATGCATCAGCAACCCCCACACCCCCCTCCAGATCAGCCATGGATGCCACCAACACCAGGCCCAATGGACATTGTTCCTCCTTCTGAAGACAGCAACAGTCAGGACAGTGGGGAATTTGCCCCTGACAACAGACATATGTTTAACCAGAACAATCACAACTTTGGTGGACCACCCGATAATTTTGCAGTGGGGCCGGTGAACCAGTTTGACTATCAGGTGAAAGATATTTTGTTACTTTACTATCATAGACATGCACGTAACTCATTCTTTGGAAATGTCTTGTCAAGAATTCCTAAGATGTGTGTCATTTTCAGGATTGTACGAATAAGTACATAAACAGTGTCAGAATTTATCAGCGTTTATCAAAATACTAGATTTTTAGTTTATTAGGAAAATGGTACAAGCAAATAGGGAAAAATTAGGATACAGTGAAAAGTGTATAAGTGCAAATAGTTATATGATGTCTTCCCGTTTCAGTATGATATGCTTAAATGTTATAGTTGAGTACATTTTATGTTAATAGATTATGAGTGAGACACAAAGCACAGTGAACGTAGATTATTCCTAACTGCCATGTCTTCTGTGTAGAATTATTATTGTTTCTCTCGGTGTTTTTTTTCCCATTTATAGAACATATTAATGGAATTGTGTTCATGGCTTCCTCTGTGACATTCAGCTCATTTCTAGGGACGTAGAACTCTATGGAGAATAGTGTTATTGTATGGGCTTTATTTTCTTAATCTACTTTGCTAGGGTCTACCCTTAAGAATCTAAATGTCAACATTAGATTGTGGCGTACGCCTTTAATCCCAGCACTTGGGAGTCAGAGCAGGTGATCTCATGTTAGTTCGAGGCCAGCCTGGTCTACAGAACTAGTTCCAGGACAGCCAGGGCTACACAAAGAAACCTTGTCTCAAAAAACAAACAAAACGTTTAGATGTCATTGTGACAAAACACGTTTTTATGTACTACACTGTCAAAATAAAAAAAAAATTTAAGAACTGCATATTTAAGCATTAATTGTAAGGTGAATTTGATTATATGTTCACCTTGAGATGGTAGTCCTCTCATTAATGCATGATTAGATTCACTCTTGGAATTCATGTGTGACAAGCTTTGCTCCATTATGAAGGGATGTAGTGACAGGAGCCCCGTTCTCACATGTGACAGTTTTTGCTCTGTTATGAGTGGATGTAGTTACAGGAGCCCTAGTTGAGCCTGATGAAGCCTGTGTGAGCAAGACTGAGCCTGTTGGCAACTTTCTCCTAAAAGGCCTCTCTAAAAGTAGCAGAGCTTCGAAATAGTCATTTACTGTAATAGATAATTCAGTATGATTTGGGGGTTATAAAATCAAATCTTGCACCACTTTAGAAACAGCCTGAATTCACTAGCAGTGGGAAGTTGAAATTGACAACAGCATCAACAACAGAATTATATGTAGCTTTTGGTTAAATAAAATTGACTAAGTGTGGTGGTGCCTCCTGTCACCCCAGCGCCTACCTGTGAGACTCTTTGAGTTTCAGACCAGTCTTGGGCACATTTCAAGTTCAAAGCTAGCCAGGGCTGTATAGCGAGAGCTTTCCTTTGAGAGAGGGGGTCGGGGAAGAAGAATGTTGAGGTCTTTGTGGTGATAGGGTGTATAAATGAATTTAGACTGCAAAGGTTCATATACATAAATAGAACTGTGTATGTGTACACGTGCCTTTCTGTAGTAAATAATCTATAAGCTGGGTTATAGAAAGCTATTTGTATTTGCATAGGCAGAAAATCTTTATCTTTCCCGAGAAAAATAAGCTTAGGTTCTTGGGGCTACAGAAATACTGTTGGATGTTAGAACCATGGAATTCTTGGATTTGCTGCACACATGGATTTCTACTGTCCCATTTCATAACACGTGTGTGTCCCAGAGGGTATATGTACTAAAGTGAAGAAAATTAAAATGCAATACTCTTTCAGCATGGGGCTGCTTTTGGTCCACCGCAAGGTGGATTTCATCCTCCTTATTGGCAACCAGGACCTCCAGGACCTCCAGCACCTGCACAGAACCGAAGAGAGCGGCCACCATCATTCAGGGACCGGCAACGTTCACCAATTGCTCTTCCTGTGAAGCAGGAGCCTCCACAAATTGGTAGCTATTTAAATATGTCCCGTGAACCACACTAGCATGATAATTTTATCACTGTAAAAACCTTGTTTTTGGTTTCCTAAGTTGTTCTGGTATCTCTTTAATGTGGTAGAAATAATGATATTTAAAAGCCCTGTCATAGTCACGAATCTGAAACAAAACGAGAGAGCTACTGATCTAAATGTAAAAAGCATTGCATAGTTTTGGTTTTTTTCAAATTATTTGCCTTAAATAGTAGTTTGTAATTAAAAGTGTAAATTTTTTTTTTTTTTTTTGGTTTTTCGAGACAGGGTTTCTCTGTGGTTTTGGAGCCTGTCCTGGAACTAGCTCTTGTAGACCAGGCTGGTCTCGAACTCACAGAGATCCGCCTGCCTCTGCCTCCCGAGTGCTGGGATTAAAGGCGTGCGCCACCACCGCCCGGCAAAAGTGTAAATTTTTGCCAACTTTCGGAGTTGATAGTTCAGTGTTCTCTGCCTTGGGTCTCCTTCCAGTCTTAGTTATGAGATACATTTCTGTCACATTGGTTTCCTTTAACTATTTACTTCCTATGAGTATTTTAACAACAACAAAATCAATTTTAAATTACCATTAACGTTAGTAATGACAAGTTATATATTTAAACCACATTTTATATCGAAAGTTTCAAATCACCTACCATTTAATGGGCCAGGAAATAGAACTTTTAACACCTTAAGAAGATTCTAACTTACTGCTTTTTAAATTTAACTAGATGAATTCTTAGTATGAAAATGGACTATATCTTTGTCTGACTCTGGTCTCTTGTCGTATTTAAGCAAGCAGCTCAGTGTAAGAATTTGGGTCAGAATTAGCCTTCATCACTGGCTTTTTGACCCTGAGCAAACACTTGGCTTTATCTCATTGAACTTTAATCTCCTCAGCTACAAAAGAGATTGAACAATAGTAGTGATCTCAGGGCTTTTGCATGCCTTACATGAGGTGACACTTTAATACGCTCTTGTGCTCTGGCAGAAAGCTTTAGAGCGTGCTCCCTCCTGCTATTCAAAGGAATAGCTCTTAAAGCACAGCATTAAAGGAATTTTATATGGGCCATTGCAATTATAGAAGCTCAAAACTTTATTCGATTATTAGAGTTTTACTTAACTGACTTGTGAATTTTTTCCTTATTTGAAACAGATGCCGTAAAACGCAGGACTCTTCCAGCCTGGATTCGTGAAGGCCTTGAGAAAATGGAACGTGAAAAGCAGAAGAAATTAGAGAAAGAAAGAATGGAACAGCAGCGTTCACAATTGTCAAAAAAAGAAAAGAAGGCCACAGAAGATGCTGAAGGAGGAGATGGCCCTCGTTTACCTCAGAGAAGTAAATTTGTAAGTGGATCCTGACATGAAACTGATAATTTTGATTATGTGAAAAGTGGCCTAAGCCTTCAGAAATATATTCATTTTCTTGAATATTTTTGGGACAAGTATATTGAGGTTTGGAGTTTGTTGTTGATGTTATTTTGTGTTTGTTTCACTGAGATAGGATCTTGTTATTTAGCCCAGGGTGGCCTCAAACACTTCCATTGACTGCTCTTGAACTCACTACCCTTCAGTTTCCCAAGTGCAAGGATTATATGCGTGTGCCATTATGTCTAGTGGGGTTTATATTTTACATGTATGTTGTTGAGGGTAGGTGAAAGAAAAAAGGGAGGAGGCAATAAGTTTTTTAAAAGTTTATCCTGTAAGGATATCCCCTGTAATTCTGGTTAGGTTTTATGTTAATGTACAATTTTATATTTTCTTTATTATGGTGCAGCCAGCTCCCTAACAGTGGGTCATACAAAACAAAACAGTGTTAAATAGCATAGAGAAATGTACCTTTGAATAGCTTTTTAATGCATATGTTTTAATTGATGATTTAGGCAGATAATTCATACATTTTTTCCCCCCTGAGACAGGGTTTCTCTGTGTAACAGCTCTAGCTGTCCTGGAACTTGCTTTGTGGACCAGGCTGGCCTTGAACCCACAGAGATCTGCCTGTCTGTGCCTCCTGAGTGCTGGAATTAAAGATGTGCACCGCTGTCTGATCTTAATACATATAACTGAGCCTTTAGTAGTTTTCATCTTTTTTGGCAGTTAAAGGGCTTTACATCCTTTTAATATTTATTCATCGGTTATGTGGCATGAGTGGCTATCTAATTTTTCTGTTCTTTAGTGATTCCTGGTATGACAGCCAAATCTGGACCCGTGTATATGTGAGGAAATGAACTGTCATCTCAAGGCTGATTACTGCCTCGGGAATAAGAGCCAGATAACTACATTGTGCTCACTTTTGTTTTGTTTATAAACATCATAAATTTAATTTTTTCAAAATACCCACGCCAAAGCTTTTGTTCTGAATGTTATGAAAGCAAGAAATGTCAGGAAAGGGGGAAATAGCCCTGTGTTCTCGGTTGGTTGGTTGGTTTTGGTTTGATTATTGTCATCTTTTTTTAGAGCAGAGGGTTTCAATTTTCCTAATGCTGTGACCCTTTAATACAATTCCTTATGTTATGTTGATCCCAGCTATAAAATTATTTTTGTTGTTACTTCATAACTGTAATTTTGCTACTGTTAAGATAATAATGCTAAATATCTGTATTTTCCAATGATCTTAGATGACCCCTGCTTGGTCCCTGAAGGGGTTGCTATCCACAGGTTCAGAACCAGTTTTAGAGATTGTTTTTCCTTTGTCTTCCTATATATGTTGGGTTTGTGTTGCATAAGTTTTCTCTGGTCCGTATACTACAGATTAGATGATCATTTAGACTGTCATCTGCCTTTTAACTTAGTACAGTATAGTTGCTAAGAGTGACCATATGGTTTCTTGGTATTAAAATCACATAGAGACAATTTCTCAATCTGAAATAGACCTGATTTCTTATCTGTCAAAAAGATGTAATTTAGGTGGAACAGTGACTTAGTGGTGAAGAGCACTGTTTGCTCTTCCAGGAAACCCAAGTTGGATTCCGAGTAT
The DNA here is from genome assembly GCF_950005125.1 of Chionomys nivalis. Taxonomy (NCBI): domain Eukaryota; kingdom Metazoa; phylum Chordata; class Mammalia; order Rodentia; family Cricetidae; genus Chionomys; species Chionomys nivalis. The sequence goes on along the minus strand of NC_080101.1, from coordinate 43,063,178 downwards.
CCACATGGCAACCCAATCATCTATAACTCCAGCCCCAGGAGAACCAGTGCCTTCTTCTGACCTCTACGGGCACATAAAGGCACAAGACCCATACAACACATAGTATAAAAATGAACTTTTTTTTTTTTTTTTAAAGACTTTCGTAATTTAAAAAAAGAGAAAGAACTCAGTTTCAGGCACAGCAAGCTGAGATTTTTGGATCTGGCCAGAGATTTATTATTATTAAATCTTGTTAAGTAAATAAAAGTTGGTTAGTTATATAGTACTGTAAAAATGAAACTGTGGTTTATTTATCCAAAGTTCTACCAGCCATTTGTTTCAGGAAGACATTCACTGAACTAATCATCTCTGCATATGATGCAGTCCTTATTATTTACAAAATAGGTCAAAGTTCATAATGGAGAAACCAATTGAAATGAAAAGTAACTGCTTTTCATAGACCTTTTTTATAGTCAGGCATGGTGGCACATACTTTTAATTAATCCCAGCACTCAGGAGGCAGAGGCAGGCAGATCTCTGTGAGTTCAAGGCCAGCCTGGTCTATAGCCAGGGATACACAGAGAAATTCTGTCTCGAAAAAGTAACAACAAAGGCCAGACTTGTTATAATCTTAATCCCTAGGTCACACTTTGAATTGCTCTCAGTATTTCCAGGGATGAGACTGGATCATGAGTCTGAAGCTGGTTTCTCAAGGGGGAAAAATGTTGAAAAAGAACAGCAATTAATGTAATTTAAAGAGGCTGAGGGTAAACGTCGGCAATAGGCTGCATTTGTAGCTCTTTAAGACTAACGCCAAAAGAGAATAGAATCAGTAATTTAGGAAGCAGCTGCTCTTAGTTTGCCTGCTCAGCTTTATATTACAGTGATAAATCTGTGTTCTCATGCTGCTTTCATAGGATAGTGATGAAGAAGATGAAGATGCTGAAAACACCGAGGCTGTGAGCAGTGGGAAAGTCACTAGAAGTCCATCTCCAGCTCCTCCAGAAGAGCACAGTGAGCCGGAGATGACCGAAGAAGAGAAGGAGTATCAGATGGTAAGTGCTGCTTCCTACCATGTGCATATTTGTTTACAGTAAACTGTTGAGAAGTCTGAAGCAATTGTGAAGTGCTTATTTGGGTCTGGATGTGCTAGGTAAAGCATGTGTAAAGAGTGCTGATATTACTCCCCAGTACCTCTCTGACCCTCTAAAAATACAAACCCACACACTATATAAAGTAGTTATTAACTCTCTTTTTTTAATAACAGTTTTTTGAAATTATAATCTCATTCTTTACTTCCTTTCTTTCTCCAAGTATACGTCATTTGCTCTCATATTTATGACATTTTTTTCTTAATTGTCCTCTTTCTCTCTCTCTCTCTCTCTGTCTGTCTCTCTGTCACACACACACACACATACGCACACACACACACACTCCTAAGTGTGTAATAAAACTGCTTAGTCCTAATAATGTTACCTGTATGAACGTGATCTCAGGGCTAACCACTTGGTATTGGGTAACTAAATTGAACAAGACTCAGAGGACCTGCACTGGATCTGACCTGAAAGCCTCCTCTCTGAGGACTAGCTTTCATGGTACCAAAAGACCGAGCAAGTTTCCAAGGGAGGGGAGCAACCAATGTTCTACCCAGCTTTGACACCTGTGCACAAAAACAGTGACATGACAAAATAATCCTAATGATATGGTGGTGGCGTAGATACCTTGATGGTGTCCAGCCCATTGGACTTAGGGCCCACTCAGCAAGAGGGCAACATGCCTGGTGCTGAGAACCTAGTCGAATACCTGGAGCTATTGAAGTCATGGATCTTGGGTGAGAACCTACAGCTGCTACTTTACTAAAGCAGCATAACCTCTAACAGCATTCTATGTACTTATCCTTATGCCTG